>NC_054057.1:46686899-47313944 GCF_017639655.2 Falco naumanni | reverse complement strand
GCAAAGAACAGCTAAAGCATACTGAACAATAGAAAAGCCTGGCCAGTTTCTTCAGGAATTTTCTGCCTGTGATGTTTGCCAGCACATTCCTGACAAATGTCTAAGGTAAAAATGAATGTTCATTTGGATCTTGAATGTCATTCAACGTATGGAAAGAACCGCTTACTTTAAATACAGTCCAACATAGACACCAATGGAAAAGCTTTTCTTTTTTCCTTTTTTTTTTTCCCCACTAATTCCTTACAGTGCACTTTAGTGGATTAATGCTGGCCAAAAGTTCAGAGAAGGTCATACAAGGTGCTAAAGGGCATATTCTGTTGCAAAGTTTAAACCTAAACTCCATCCCTTAAAGCCAACTCTAGATTTTGTAGAGAATGGGGGATGGCTTATTTTTAAATGTTTTTTCCATACAGTATGTTTCTCCTGTTCCCTCTTAATTGAGTCAAAAAAGCAGCACAGCTCAACATAGATGTAATACTCCTCTTTGCAGATCGGTGGGAAGGGCTGGTTTCACACCTCCAGGATAACTGTGCTACCAAAGGGGGTCCCGGAGCAGGTGCCCCAGTACACCCCTCATGTCTCTATGGTCTATTTGTCTCTGAGGTTAGAAAGCAGGGAAATTTCTATGAGGTCTCCTCTCAAGGTCTCAAAGGGTTACAGTGTAGGGCCCATCCATAGTCATTGCAGATTTCCATTTTGTAGACTAAGCAGTAAGTAATGTGCTGACCTATTTTAACAATAGCTTTTCTACACTTTTGGAGAGAACAACTGAGAAAAATATCTGGGATTCCTTTTTTAATTTTTTCCTTTCCTTTCACGGAGGTGTTAAGTTGGTTCCCTAACCAACCATTTTACACACAAAGGATGAAAATATTTTCTTTTGTAACACAGATTCTGAGGCTCCGAAAGTGAGAAATGCCATTTGTCCCATTTATTAGCAAAATGTGAAAATTACAGAAGTCAGCCTATGAGCGTGGTACCAAACTCAGCAGCAAGCAGTGCACTGCCTGATTGTAGCGTGTTAACACTAGACCTAGATCTGTCTAAAAGTACTTGACAAACTGTGTCTTGGCATCAGGCCCTGGAGTCTTTGGTTACCATTTTTTTATCTTTGAACTGAATGAAAATTTAAATTTTAATACTGATAGCTTTCTAATTGGCTGATTCTTTGAGCATTTTCAGATTAGACTGCAGTCCTAGGCAAATACACAGTTATAGAGAAGGTCTCCACAGCCAGAGATGCATCTCCACTTAGCGTGCAGAAGTAGTATTTTCTAGACATTTATTTTGTGTGACAGAGAAGAATTATCATATCCTAGTGAAATATTTTAATATTTTATTTCAAATTTTAAGGTGTGCAGTTGCTGGATAATGAAAAATACTTGAAAGCAAGCATTTTGGGGGAAATGTACATGAATCAGAAGGATGCTTATTTTGTATTTTCACTTCTTATGATCTTCAGAAAATGCTGACTGCAGTCAGCAATGTTGGCAACAGTCCTTTTTCACAGAACCCTTGAAGTATTGCAATACCTTATTGCCTGCAACAGCCAGCCAGGCTTTTAATAAATTAGTCCTGAATGTATAGATAGATTCTGGAGAGATTCTGAGGTCAGAAGAGACCGCTATAATAATCTAGTGTATTACCTAACTTCCTTTTTTAACACCGACTGTAGAATTTCGCTCAATACTTCCTATATCAAACCCAGTAACTTGTGGCTGAAGTCAAGAAAATCTTTCAGAAAGACATCCAGTTATATTTAAGATGATATGGGATGGAGAATTCACCACATCCTTTGGCAATGTTCTTAGGTTTTAATTGCTTGCACTGATAGAAATTTATCTTATCATCAGCCTAAAGTCTTCTAACCTCATCTTTGATGATCTTGTGTGCCTTTTTGTGTGCTCAGTCAAAAGCGATATAACATAGATGCAGTTTTACACACTGAGCACACTGCGCCTCAGTAAGAGCTGGCTTCCAAATAAGAAACATTAGTCTTGAGTCTCAGCAATTCTGACCGTGGCAAACTTGAGCACCCAGGTCATATAAAAGGAGGGAGGGAGGGAGGGAGGGAGAGAGGAAAGGTGAAGTCCAGAACAATGTTATGTGCCGAACTTCCATCTGCAAACTGGACACAGTCAACAATAGAGAACAATTTTGAAAACGTGGCCTGTAAATGCCACAGCTTAGAGTCAGAAATACATTCTCAAGATAGTGCCTGCTATCAGGTTAGCATTCTGTTGGTGCTTCAATATGTCTTTAATGTTTTTTTCATGTTTCTGTAACTAAACCCAGGGTTTTTTTACAAACTATTAGCCAGTACTGTGATCTAGAGATAATTCTTAATGCTACTTCTGTTTGGTATAAAATCATGATGCATTGTCACCTTGAACCTACCATCCTCTCATAAACAGCTTTAATCTTATTCTCCCTGTTGAACAGAGGCAGTCGTATATCCTTTTGTAGTCAAATCGTAGGATCTGACTGAAGCCGTTTTCAAAGAAAGGACTATATGTGATAACTGAAAATTTAAATTTGATTTGAAAAGCTCAGATAAATATTTTGTATTCTAATAGATTTTTTATTTTTGTATTGAGGACAAAAAGGAGAGCAGAAACTTCAGCTTCAAGATAAAAGTCTGTTGAGAAAGCCTAAACCAAAACTGATACTGCAAATCCATTTTTTCCTTTTCTTAGCTGATAATTTTGTCTCCGTTTCTTCCTCTAAACACAGAGGGATATTTGCCATTGCAGTGATAAAACTGTGAGCAACATAGAGTTCAGTCATGCCAGGGAGAGAATATGATACTTTACATGAACTTGTCAAGGTAATGTCAATTAAAAAAAGAAAAAAAGCAAAAAATAGGCACAGAGTGACTTTTTAAATCTTTCACAGAGATCTTATCTATTCATAACCCAAATCAAAGCAACTCTGATTGCTCTATCAAGTGTAATATATAATTAAGGCAATTCAGTCCTAAGGTTTGGGGTTATCGCAGTTCTTTTGATTTGAGCTGCTGATTGTCTTAGTGAAAGAGCTGGTTGGGAATTTTTTGACAGAGAGGTTTTCATCTTAAAGAAAAATTGATCTGTCAAAAGGAAAACTTTATCGTGAGGACAAAGCCTGCAGAATAATCTATAGCCCAGGAGTTACAGCACTCACAAGTGCATGGTGGTGCAAGTCCCTGCTCTCAGCCAGGGCAATGCCCAAACCACACCGCGCCAGGCACTCTCTCCTCTTGTCTTTGTTTAAATCGTATTGTAGTAAATGCCCTCACTACCGGGCTGTATTTTCAGTCCCTCTGTCTCCCTGCCTGGTTTTGATTTGGTGATTTGGCCCTGATATGGGAGTGAGAAAGGTTTGAAATGCTAAGAAAGCATTGTCCTACACTAAACATCTTAGTTCTGAGATCTTTGTGAACTCGCCTGCCCTGAAGCTTGACCTCTGCCGTCTGTTTGAATGTTCATTATGCCAGGGACCCGGAGCATGTATGAATTTCAGCATTTGTGTAACACCCGTGAGATTGAAGGTGCCACACATCCGCTTGTGCTTCTCTCTGCTTATAAGCACCCTCATCAGTCGGGGTGTGAGCAGCACACAGATTTTAGTATTGTTTAATGTTGAGGTTGCAGACATTTCAAGGAAGGGACTGTGCTTGTCTATATGTACACAGACTGCACTCAAAGCTACATGTTAGCAGGATACAGTTAGGCTGAAAGGTGTTAGCGGCTGCCAACAGGGATGTACTGGCTCCAAAGAAAATAACAATCCTTGTTAGAATAATAGGCGTGCCAAGTAATCGGCCAGGCTCAACGAACAAAGCAATCAAGCCCCTTTATGAGGTAAAAGCAGCTGGTGGCTGAGGAAATACCAGCGGCACTTGGATATAGCTTTGCAACACAGGAGCCTGGGCAGCAAGGTGCTGCAGGAGCTGGTTCCTTCCTGCCCCCATCCCTCCCTCCAGCCTCTTGCCCACACGCTGCTGCCCCACAGCACCAGCTGCCTACAGAGCTCGGCCATGACCTCAGCTGGGCTGAAACAGGGTGAGAAAGGGGGGTCAGTGATGGCTGGGCAGGACCGGGTCTCCCAAAGCTGTGGCTGCCACTGACAGCCCATCAACTGAAATAACATTGAAAGTGCAACCTTAATTTGTTCCATTGTTTATGGTTTTTTACCTTTCTGATGGTTTAATATGATTTTTTTTTTCCATTGTGAATGAAAAGGTATAAAATAATGCCATTTCTTTATTGTCTTTAGAATAAGAATGTAGTGCCTCATAACACATTTTACTAAATATTAGACTGAGAAACAGGAACTCCTAAGTTCCCATGCCAGCCATGTTGCTTGCGAGGATGTGTGTCTTTATCATGTAAACTCCACTCAGGGTGGGATTTATATTATCAAACTTCAGCAACCTAAAAGTTAAAAGTTAGGTGTCTAGGATAACTTACTCATGTAAACACATTCCTGAGTCAGCTGAGGGGGAGCCACCTACACAAAGAACTTCTGTCTATCCTAAGAAACGGTTCGAAACTAGGTGCTGAGCCTGGCCCCAGCCTTAAGGAAAGGCTGGATGATTGGCATGTGATTTTAGAGTGCTGAAGTTAGGTGTGATGAATTCCACCCTTTTAATATCAAAATGTTATGCCACTGAAATTTAAAACAAGATGCCTGCCTGTTTCAGTAGGATGAGGACATGTCCTTGAGACATTTTCTTTCTCATACTTAAAGAGGAAAGCATGCTAAAGTCCCTGAGACCTCAGATACAGCTGAATACCTCCCTCCGTGTCCCATGACATGTTACACTGGCAAGTGCTACGCTCGTTAGTGCTAAGTGGGAGGAAAAAACAACTGACATTGCTTTTTTGGTAAATCTGTTCCCAATCCTTATCTGCCTCACGAATCTGGTGCTTTGGAAATGTAATTAGTATTTGTAAAATGCTTCCTAGGTGGAAGACATGAAAGCCTCTCTGTTTATTAATAACAAACACTTAAAACTGAGCACTGAATGCTTAGTCCTAATCACGTATGCCACAGTTGTATTGTGGAGAAGATGAGAAATCCAACATAACTCATCACCAACTTGACAAACCGTGTGCAGAAGTCACAGAAATTACACAATTCCAGCAGGGAGCTGTCTTTTTTAAAAAAATAACATTAAATAAAGGCTTTTGTTCAAAAAAGTGATATTAAAATGCCCACCATCTGCTTTAAACTCAGAACAGGTAGGAAATCTGGTGTCTGAAAATCTCTCCTTAACTCTTCCATTGTGCCCTGTAGATGGAAAACCTATTTCCATCTAATAAAAAAAAATACATGCCAATAGAAATCTCATCTCTATTGGCAAGTTGTGTAAATCTTTATAGCTATATACTAGATCCAGATGCTTTGGCAAGGGATATCTTCCTTCAGGAGTACTGCTTGAGGGAGCCTGTATTGATTGCCTTTGCAATAATAGATTGGACCATGGCAATCACTAATGACAGGGAAACATTTTCATTCTGCACTGTACAGACTTATTCTTGCCTTAATAAACAAACCAAAAAAGCCATCTATTTTTACTGTCTGTATATTTTCAGCGGTGCATCATAAAAACAGATTAAATGGGCTATTAAGGAAGCTAACTAGCATGTCCTGCAGACATTTCCAGTATTCACAAGACATTCAACAATTAGTACAAGGATGCTCCAGCCCCAAATTTCAATAAATAACTGCAGATCAAGACACTGGTGGTTATTAGACACTTCCCTCAGCCCTTGCTAATGACTCTTTGGCTATCTGGGATATTTAGTAGCCCAGCTGACGCTTTGGAGCAGAGCAAGAAATCTGCAAGGGCACTGCAGGCTGTTGCTCCACCACATACATAGTTGCCTTTGTACTCGGAGCCTGTGACTAGACACAAGTCAGACTAATTTGTCTTAATTCAGTTTAGTTAGATGGAGGCAGCTTGTAGGTGAGCTTATATTTAACATTAAGAAAATCAATTTAGCACGAGCTTGTGGCTTTACAGGCACATCTTAAACTGACATAAGTAGGTCTGTGCCAAAAGAAGGCCCGTGTGGCTTCTTCTGGCACACCCAGATACAATCCAATATTCTAGAATCGTAAAATCAGAACGGTTTGTGTTGGAAGGGACCTTAAAGATCACCTAATTCCTATGGCCCTGCCATGGGCAGAGACACCTTCCACTAGACCAGGCTGCTCAAAGCTCTATCCAACCTGGCTTTCAACATTTCCAGGGATGGGGCATCCCCAACGTCTCTGGTCAACCTGTTCCAGTGTCTTTTCACCCTCTCAGTAAAGAATATACCAGTGTAAAGTCACATTTGGAGATATTTGTAATAATCTTTTAAGTTTAGGTGGCAGTTATGATATTCAGTAGTCTTTTAACCTAAAGCTTCGGATTTCAGTATACAGATAGAACACAGTTTGCCATCAAGGAGGTGTTTGGGGAACCAGTATTAAACCTTATCTCAACAGAAATACTCAAGGAAACCAGTTGATCATTTGTGGACATTTTCTATCTGTTGTATCCTCATTTTATTCTACTCTATTGAAAATTTATTGAGTAACTTGCGTATATTCATTGATGGCAATGAGTTTAATGCACACAGTATCTTTAACTTTGCCTGATGCTTTGCTTTTTCAGTATTATAATTAGCATAACATATTTAAAAGCTATCAACCCAACACTTTTGAGTTATACAACTTGAGTGAGTACGCAGCTGGCACAAGACAGTTTTGCTCTAACTTGAGGGTTTCACAACAAAAAAGTCCCAGTTGAGGATAGTATTCCCAGCACCCAGAGAATGTGGCCATTGGAAGAAAATAGTAGAAGGGGAACAAAACTGGGAGTTTCAGGTTCTTTACACAGGGAAAGACTAGCTGAGAAAATATAAGTCTCACAGCTTTGAGTTTTGCCCATATAGCATGAGGTCTTTAACTTAGATAAGTTACACATACAAACAGAAGCAATAATGTTAAAGAAGATTTTTTCTGTGGGCAGCTTTCACATTTTGAGAAAGCTTGAGTTCTGTTGTTGTGTCTTTCAGAAAGTGACAGGCTGCTAAAGGGAAAATACTGAATTCTACAAATAATCACAGAGGATGCAGGAAACAGTTTATTAGTTTGATCTTTCTTTTTAATTGATGTTTTCTTTGAAAATACAGCTCAGCCAAGCAGAAGAGGGGAAAAGTATGTTTTGTCACATAATTTTTACTGTAGAAGCACATAAATGGCCCTGTGACAGTTCCATAGGTTAATTTCATACCCCTGAGAGAGGCTTAGTCTGTTTTTTTTGTTTCCTTGTTAAAACTTCACATTCATGAATAAAATTGAGTTCTCATGCTTTGCTAGACAGTAAAAAAAATCAATGAAAGCAAGCTACTACCACTTGTCTTGACCACTCTGCCTCCATTTTCCCTTGGGCACCTTTTAGGCAAGGTGAGATAACATGTCCCTGTGGCTTGAACCCCCATTTTCTAAAATATGATAGAAAGGAATGCTTTTCAGCTACACAGATGATCGTGCTACTGCATTCCAGACACCACCCCCCCACACACACACACACAAATAACAGCACAGAATCACAAAGAAACAGAGCCAACAGCATTTGACATAAATTAAAATCTTTCAATTCACTTCAGTAGGCTTTAATTGGACTGGCGTTGCCTTATTACCTAGTTTTGTTTTGAAGTATCCTTTACACTTAGATGAGAACTAAGCCTTTCTTTCCCTCCCCCCTTCACGTTTATGATCCAGGCTTTTGTAATAGTAGCATTTTCCTGCAACGCCTGCAGAATACCAATGAAATATTTATTCCCATAGTGATACATACAATCATCCTCAAGTGGGAGGAGCGGTATTTACAATATCCTACTAGACTCCCTCTTTAGCTCACTAGGTTCCTTCATCTGTGTCTTATGGCATATTACCAAATGCTGTGAGAACACAAGGAACACCTACACCTCACTAGAAATACAAACTGAATGGCTTAAAACACGTAGTCTTTCAATGACTGACTCGCAAATTTTCACTTCGAGAACGTGGACTTTATTGCATCTATACTGTTGTGCCAAATTTTAGTTGACAACGTGACATAGTAGATAAGTTTAGGTGAGGGTGTTTACTGGTGGACAAGCCAATAAAAACTCAAATATTTTGAACTCCCAGACCTTTTGCCAACTTCATTTACTTTTTGAATGCACAGCATGGCAGGGTTATCCAGCAGAAAGCCCCGTTGTATTTGGGACAATGTATTGCATGTTTGTTTTTAAGCATTTCTAATGCTGTTATTCTGATAGCAGTCAGGGGTTTCTGGAAATAATCAGTGAATCCCAAGTCAGAACAAAAGTGCTAATGTGGTACCAAGTTCCTGAACAAATAAACAATTGCTAAACAAAATCTTTTCAACAGCATTGTATGTCTGTGTCAATATTGTGTTTCCTCCATGAGTCATCTGGTCAGCAGCACTCCAGCTACATAGAAGAGGTCATCCACGTCCTACAGCTCTGTGCCAAAGACTGAAGTTATGTTACAATATGCCACTCAGGGTTTCCCGTGAACTGCAGGAGCTGCATTTTTTTGGGCAGGCTAATCTGAAAGTAAAATCTGAAGGTAAGAAAATCCTGATGGGTATATCTGAGAGGGGGAAAAAATGCTGCTTGTGCCAGTCTCAGTGGCTGTGAGCTAGTGATAGACATAGGAGCATGTTTGTTCTTTATCACCCAACCATATAGATATAGAATTTTAAGACATGGGAAGGAAGTTGCAAGTATTTTGTATATTGCAGATTAATAGGCAATAACTAACAGAGAGGAAAGGACATCCTCTCAGGCACTCATTTGCATATTTAAAATATCTAGCACTTCACTAAAACCCACAGGTTTTGTACATGTTCAGAACTGGATTCAGAGACAGGAGGTACCCACATTTTAGCTCAAATATAATGGAGTAGCCATTCTCCCGAGATTTTTTTGATCAAATGTGGGAAACCCCACAGAACTTGATTTCATGTGATTGCTACTAATTAAGAAATGCAACAAGCTTGCAATAATCAGTTAATCTGATAGGATTTTTGCCAAGGCAGTTTGAAAGAGCCTGCAAAATTTTTGCAATCTGTGTGTTGGTCCTGATGCAGCTTGAACCTGAACTCCAGGGTCTGCTTTTTGATGTCCCCTTTACCCATGGTTTAGATATGCTTATCTCTTGTTGTGGTGCTTTTCAGAGACCAAGCAGAGATATTCAGCCTTTTTCTAATACAAATACAGTAAATGTCCCTTCTGTCATTATAATGTAAGATTCTTCTATGAGTCATTTCACAAATTTCAAACTAATAACTTATTATTTTTCACCGATATAACACGCAGGTGGATAACTTTCCATCACCGGTGACTGTAATCACCTTCAGCCCCAATTCAGCATCCCAAGTTCTGGCTTGATTAAGTATTTGTCGCTTCTATTTCATCCTCTCCTGACAGAGATAACTTTGTTTTAATTCAAACTGTCACACTCTGGAGTTCAGGAAGGACATGAAAATGTCAGGTAATAATCCCTCCTCAATCTTGTGAGTAGTTAACACTGCTAATATGCAGAACCATTAGTATGTTGGCATGATTTTAACTTAATCATTTGCAGCAGCCCAAGCTTTATTGAGATCCGTTAAAGCCGATCTGGATAAGCGTCGCCCATCTTTACATGCTTTACTCTGCTTTCAGTGCTTAACAAAAGACACATTTAATCTTGCAACTTTTCCTGTATCTATGTTACCTTATCTTCAATGAGTTTCATTAGTAATTTGAGCACTTCACAAAAGCAAATATACGTATTTTTTTTAAGGAAATAACCTTTTGGAAAGTAATCCAGCCCAAAATAGGACCTTTATGTGGATACTGCCATCTCTGGATATTTGAGACTATCATGCTGCATAGTTAGTCTTGCAAATAAACAGAAAAACTACCTACATTAATACATTAAAAAAGTTAATCAAAAGCTAATTAATAACTGAAGGAACTGATCACACATAAATAATATTTGATTGTATGTCCCTTTCCAGCTGTCTTTGTATTTAGTAGGATAATATCTGGTACCTCATTCCCTGAATCTCTCTCCAAGTGGAAAAATCAAGAAGGATAACATCCACCCCCAAGAGTTAAAACTTCAGAGACAGGGAAGAAGCATTATCTTTTTAAGTTAAATACTTGACATGTTTATACTACAAATGAGCTAAATGTAAGGTCTCCAAGGCCTTTGTCCTGTTGAATATGAAACTGAGTTTGTCTCTACATCTTTTATTACATTATCCCATAGTTCTACTTTAGCAGGATGGGATTACTGGTGTAGTATATCCATCCACCCACCTCCCTATCTTCTCTGACTTGTTTATCCTTTGAATCATTGTTATTTTTGTTCCATAGCATAAGTCAATAAAAATATTCAGCACTAGTTCACTTTCTTATTACTTGAATGTACTTGTTTGAAATGCGTGACACTTGCCATCTCTGTACCTTTAGTAATGATGACTAAACACAGCAAAAGGGCAGTTTTATAGCTGATGAGTCAATTTATCAGCAGGACTAAATGACATCCTCTTGTTCACAAGTAAGTCTTTGTAAACAGTCAGAGTGAGCACTTCCGTGGTGAAGAAATCTTCTGGGCTGAGGACTGCAATTTGGTGAACGTTACCCAACTCCTTTATAATGTGGCTGCAAACATATAGTTTCTACACAGAGCATCTGCTTGCGTTTCTGAAACCCTTTAATCTGAACTGGATGTCTCTTGAAAATCTTGATCTCTCTTCACTTTCCCTCATTGTGTTTGTAGCCTGCCTACAAGAGCTACATATTAAAAGCAAATATTTTAGTTTCAGGCTCACAGCCTAATAGAAAACTAATGATTACTAACTCATAACTTGACTGAATTCAAGTTGTTTCTGAGAGTTCAGGTTAGAACAGAATTGATGAAATAATAAATTTTCTTTGTGGGAAATCAGGCCCAGGTCACAATCACCTTTCTCTCAACAACCTTTCAAGGTGACCTGACGGCCTGCTTTGAGGGGCTATTTTCAGTTTGTAATTTCTGAGCTTTTTACAGTTATTTGGTTTCCCACCTTCTTGCTGGCTGCCATGGCTTTTGCCATATCACCTGCACTTACGTGGCGCCCTTACGTGGACCAGCGGTTACTGCCCACTATTCATTTCTTTCATTGTTTCCCATGGAGCTTTTTTTGGAGTTGTAGCAACAACCAGGAGATCCTCTTCAAAACTGCTAAGTCTTTCACAAAATAGCTACAATAACACATTTGCTTAGCCTTTTCTATTTCTGTACACCACAGTTTCCATTTCTCCTGACTGCAAATATTTGGAATCTGTGATGAACTGGAGCCTGCAAAAGCTGCCTGCAATAGCATTCTTGAGCTCCCACAGAATTAAATAGGACCTCATAGCCAAGACTAATCTTCACTCTGCTTCACAGACATCAGATTCCCTATGCTAGGGGAAAAAAGTCTCTGAATATTTCAGAAGTAAGCTGAGGTCCGCTGTGAGTGACTATCGTGGCCAAAATGTGATTCTTTGCAAAGTATGTCTTTAATTTAAAAAACTGTCTATCCCTTTGAACAGCTCCCAGGTATAGTAGGAGGTAATTCTTTCCCTCCAGACTAGGCAGAAGGCATACATCTTTCTTGATTGCTACAATTCAAAAGATAGGAATACTTGTAAAAGCCGGAATTAATTTATTTGGTATTTCTAACACATCTTTTTCCCTGCAAGAACATATTTTTTTAATTTCCCTTTCTGGTGTCACAAAGTCATTAGTGTTCACTCATGAAAAACTATTTAGCAAAGATTAAGTCTCTGGAATTCATGAAGGATCATGTTATGAGGGATCAAATTCAATATCAATGAGATTAAAAGTTTACCAAGAACTAATTTTAGCTATTTCTGCTCTAGCTTTGTAAAAGAAAGAAGATGAAAGGCCAAATTCTCAACTGGTATAGATTGGCATTGCTCCACAGAATGAAATGGAGATGCATTCCGATGAATACCAGCTTTGGCTTTGAGATCATCAAAACTACTGTGTACTAACCCCATGTATTTATTGGCCACACGTTTCCTACTATGATGTGCTGATGTGTATACATTAACTATCCTGTTGGGAAATTCACTATACATATTATTGGGAGACATTAATTCCTACAGTATAATAATGTTGCTGATGGAGGTATTAAAAGGAAAGGAACAAAAAAAAAAAAAAAAAAAAAAAAAAAAGGAAGAGTTTGGGAAATGGAAGGTGTACTAAGAATCTAATGCAATGTGTTCCAGAGTTTCTCCAGGTGGGAAGTACACTTAGTTGGATCAGTATATTTGCCTTAATTGGGGGTGATGAGTGTGTGCTTTACTCCATTAATTAGTTTTCAGGAGTGTGTCTGAAAGGGAAGTTGGCTGAAACCAAACATGTGTTTCATAGCACCAGAAATCTGCATGTGCATTATCATATTCAATATGAGAACATAAGTAGATGAATCCTCAATGTTTAATGCCCTTTGAGGACTGTGAGTATGAGATTCAAATATATTAAAAACCTTGGTGGCCTCCATAAGGGGAAATAAATGACAAGTGAGAAGAGAAATGGAAAATAAAATGGGTGTGTTTGCTTTTGCTGTTCTGCCTTTTTCTATTGCATTTTTACTTCCTCAGATAATCAAAAGAGGACTATATATAGCTTAGAGCAAACTTTATGACAAAAGGAACTTGGTTTGATGTTGTCTTTATTACCAGCAGCTTTTTAAAAGTAGCCTTGAATATGGACTGATATTATGAAAGAATTTGAAATAGTGCAGAGGAAAGACATTTGTTTATTGCTGTCCATGGGGAATTGATTTGTTATTTGCTTTATTGTCTTTTTTTTTTTATTCTTCATGTTGTAATTATATTGGTTCCTTGATGTCAGCTGAGGGGTGAGTGGTGGGTTCCTGTGTTACAGTAAGGACCCAGGATGGCTCCAAAAGAACACCGGGTAAACAATCAAAAAATTCCCTATCATTGCTTCCGGCAACTAACATATTTTAAGATAAGAACAAGAAAGAAAAAAAAAAGTATTTAAATTATTTGCTAAGTCTTTGTGATAGTGTAAAGCATTGTCACATGTGTCTCTGTGCAGTGGCAGGATGGTTCAGTCACCTTTATTCCTTTCTCTCACACCAAAGTTGGTAACATATTTAACAAGTTAATAGTGATAGAATTCATGTAGGAAACTATTTTTTTCTGCAGAATTCTGCAGGAACTATGAATGGCTCAGCTCCATCCTCACTAAACTCAAGTTATATATGATGCCACTGTTTCTTGTGTGGTTTTTGTTTTTTGTCACTGATAGAGGCAGTATTTTGAAAAAAGAGTTTACAGAGGGTTACTGAAACCCATGAGCCAATGGATTTCCCAAACTAAAATTACCTGGACTGTCCTGATGTGCTCCCCTACCCCTTTCTATAATGGTGGTTTATGAGAACAGAACCACTTTTTCACTCTGAGAGAGTTAAATTTATTTTGAAAGCCATAACAGGTCCTAGCTGTTTATAGCAGATATATTCTGCAGAAAAAATACCCCTTTTCATGTAGCTCTAACAATTAATTTGGCACTTTGGAAGACTAAAAGACCTATTAAATTCTTGTCCTAGAGACTAAAACATTTAACCTGAAAATCATATGGCAGTTGTCAGGGACTGTGTTTGCAGGCACACTGAAGGAAGAATTCCTTCAGGAAAAACTGAGATTTTAATTATTGACTTCTGGGAAGACATGATTAACAAGGGCTTCTCATCCTTAGTTATCAAATCCCAAGTGTCTGCTCCTGCATCTACTGTTTCTTAAGTAAAATCCCCAAACTTCCTTCGAGTTCTCAGAGTAGCCTCATTAAATCAACTGTAGTTAAACCTGCAGTAGATTAGAACTCGTTAGGGGAATGTAGATGTAACACTTGATTACCTTTCTAAAGCTGATGACATGAATTGATTTTTAGAGATGGGTCAGCCCTGCCACTGCCATGAGCCACCTCCTCCCCGCCCCCAATTTTCCCAAGCACAGGAGTTAACCCATGCATTTAACAGGCTTGCAGTAAATGAGCTCTCTTGCTCATAGGTAATTGCTGAAGTTTCTGCTCACAATAAGAAAGTCTCACAAGTTCTGTAATCCACTACTACGTTTTTTGTCTTGTATTATCCTTAGAAAAGAATCACTACCAGGGAAAAATGTTGTATATCATCACAGCAGGGGACTTTGAGCTGTTTAGCACTACATAATTGGATCTAGGACTAGTCCTTAACTTTTACGAGGGCAAGAGGAGTTACACCACTGCTGTTTCCACTACAACAGTGGTAGATAAAAGACTTAAACACACTGACTAAAAACGTATTGTAATGGACTGGATGCATTTCTGTGTCAAGTTTTAGTTCTATAATATCCCTTCAGATAATTCTTGTTTTCTTTTTGTCAATACATGCATGATTTATATTATTTAAAGCACAGTCATTTATCAAGAGTAATAAACAAAAAATACATCCTAAAATAACCATTTTACCGAATCGCGATGTGCCTTAGATCAATTTTGTAATAGTCTGCCTTGGCTATCTAACAGATGAATAAAGGGAATGCTTAAATCAAACTACTATCTGCTGCTTTAGTGCAAGGTAAAACTTTACCCACTTTGCAGAATTTAATGTTGATATTGTATTTCTTCCATTGGCTGTTCTTCTAGTCATTGTAGAATATTATTAAGTAAGCTAGAGCGAGAAGAGCATTATCCCTCTGTTCCTCGTTGGCTGCAGGATTAACTGTTTGGTTGATTTTAAGATTTGGTCACTAACAAGGCCCTGCATAGCTTCACTCATCCTTTCAACATGATTTTTTGTTTGCTTATTCACCTTCCGAGCTTTTTCATTTATCTCATATGTAGGCTACAAGTCTTTCATGTGACTTATATGCATTCACACAGTACATGCTCATGGCAATGAAGATTCACTACAAACATAATAACAGCTGAATCAACAGTCCAATTTCTGTGTTGCAGCTATAGTTGCAAAATCTTATTGGCAGTTTATTTCACTGTAAAACTTCATATAGATACTTGCATTATCTGCTTAATAAAGGATGCATTTAATGATCACATTTAGTTTTTTTTTCTCATAAGCACACGTCATACTAGAGAATTCTCAAATTATGTACATACAGGACTTTTCTTCACCCACTCTTGAAATTCAGTGTTGAAAGAGAATAATAATAATTATTCAGCTTTGGCCAAAAATGTCTGGAAACATCCCTTTCTCTAATAGTGTCATGGCTCTCTACTGTCTGTGAATTACAAACACAACTCCACTTTACGGAAGATCTTGCCTATGAAATATTCTGTCCTAACCATCATAGAGTGCAATTTGATTCACTTGGAAGAGTGAGAGTAGGGTTACTAGACTCTGCCTTGAACCTATAGTTCAAGGGTGTCTAGGTTTTTCAAACTTAGCTTGGAGCACTAGAACAGCTCCTCCAGTTTTTGAAGTGTCAGCTTAATGAATCACTACCCACAAAATAGTTGCTTCTGACATTTCAGCCAAAGCCCTGCTGCTTTTGCAGGAGCCTATATGCTTTTATCTTGCACGTTGGTCTGAGCTGCAAAAATGTTCCAGTTTATCACATACTGTTCCGTACTGTCACTTAGAAATATGCTTGTGCTTGCTGAGTGAATATTGATAAGATACCTTGAGACTGTGATAAAAATGAGGCAAAGAGAAGATATCTTTCAAATTTGATAAATAAAGTCTTTAAAACAGTGATAAAAGACTTCTGAGAGTCCATTATTGAGAATGAATTCTCAGAGGCATACACGAAGTTGGGGGCTTATTGTTTGGTCATGCTCTTTCAAAGGTTTAGGGCTTTTACTCTGTGTTTCTAAGAAAAAGCTCTTTGAAGGTCATGTTTGAATTCAAAGCTGTACTTATTGTCTGGTTTTCCATGCTATCTACATTACTGTTGCATATCGCATTTGGGAGCCCAATAGTTCCTAAAGGTAGTATTTTCTAATTCCACTTATCCTACCCTCTGGTGTAGCATTTGTCAGTGCAGGTTTGTGTCTGCAGGTGTTGATAAGGTGGAAAACGCTACCTGACTAACATTATTATACTGCTGATTTTTTTTCTTAGGTAGTATGAAACGATTATCACTGCTGGACTATAGTCATGTGCTAAAAGATAGCATGCCCTCATTCTGCTCTACTACCCTCACCACTTTGGAGCAGTGGTAGTTGTGCAGATTACCTGGCAGTGAGAAATCGTGCCGTAATGGAGAGGGGTGGAGGGAAGAGAGTAGGAAGGAGGTCAACGGGGAGGAGGTGCTTTTCACTGCTGGTGTTTTTCTTGTTACTGAGGGCAGTGGCTCCTTGTTCAGGTATCTGAGTGGGCAATTAATCTCTTGCTGTTAGAGAGTAGCACTGAACATAACCACTAAACTACTGATGGTAATGGTGGTCGTAGAAAAAGCAAGGAACAGTAAAACTGAGCCATAAAACCCTCTGCAGTTGCCTTTACCCTGTGAGACATTGAATTCCTCACCTGTGATCTTCAGCGAGTGTAATATGCGGGTCCCCCAGCCCACAGAGAGGCACATCTAGGCAGGATGAAGGGGTTATCTCCATGGGACATGCCAGGCATGTGGGGTGCTTGGCTCCCTCCTGGGGGCTCCTGTGCCTCTATACCAGTTCAGCCTGAGAATTATTTTTGTTCCATCTATATTTTTCTTTGAGTGTAAAAAAAAAAAAAAACCACCAAAAGTGCCCCCCTGAACCAGGATTGGAAACAACCAGCCCTTTGATTGCCACGTAATCTTGACCTGGCACTTCCGAGAGGTTAGAAAAATTAACTGTGTGCTCAAATCATAGCAAAGCAGGAGACGTGCTCAGGAGCCTCTCTTGGCTGTACAGACAGCTCAGCTCCACTGCCTTCACTGCGGCGTGCTCTGCTTTCCTCAGCAGAGGGTCAAGCCAGTAGTAGGCATAAATACAGCTTGGCGTATCTGACCAGACCTGCCTTTCAACACCTCCCATGTGACAAAAAATTCCTCCTTTCTGTTTCTATAATAGAAACAAGCTTCCTAAAACACATTTAGCTCTAAGGGAGATAGTTTACTGAGTCTTTCAAATACCCTTTTCCCCCAGGTTCAGTAATAACATAGCACTGGGATCAAAATATAGGTAATAAGCACATTGGAAAAAGAGCACGTCTCTACATCATAGAAGAAAAGTTTCTGTAATTTCAGTACTTCCCCCCCCCCCCCCCCCCCCAACTTTTAGTCTTGTCTTTTTTAACTTTCCTATCCTCTCAACTTCAGGAGCTGATGCAAGATAATCTTACCCATTTACTCTGCATACCAATGTAACAGCACATGGGTTGGTAGTCATCCCAGCCTATGTGGGTTGTCAGTCTGTGCCATGAGAATCCAGTATTTCATTCAGCCATATGAGCGTGAACAGGTTTCTTACTTCAACACTTTCTAAGATATCTAAAATGTTATGCCTGGATGCATGCAAAATGTATGTTTGTAAGGATAAATAAATGGGTAACATTTTTAGTAGTCAATTTATATATGTTGGACTAATTCTTTCTGCCTTAGTAAATATAAGGGGATCAAAATACATTAATAATAATTGTGGACTGACCAGGTTCCTATGAAGATTCCTTAGGTAATATGTGAAAGTAATGGAGAACTCTTTTCTGTGACTCCAGTTTTGGAGCATGAACTAAACCTTAATGAGCTTATTCTCAAAACCTCCTTATAGTCTGGGAATTATTATTCTCATCCACAATCTTAAATTCCAATTAAATGGAGATTTAGTCACACTTCAGTGGCTCAGTGCCTAAACAGAGGCATCCAGTACATGTTATCAGACATATGAGACATTTCTACAGATGTGGCACCTGTGAGACATTTGCTATCCCTTTGGAGCAGCATCTGGGGACCAGAGTGGGTCCCCATAAAAGGTGCGAGACCAGTTCAACTGAAATCTCAAGAAAAAATTGAAACTACTTTCTAACATTCTGTATAAAGCCTGAAAGTGCCTGGGGTCACTAAATATGTATACCTCAGAGCCAAAAAGAATTCCTCAGGCACCGTAGCAGAGGCTTCTGCACCTGATCAGAAACCCTGGCAAGTGGAGTGAAGCACCATGACTAAGCAACCCTGCAGTCTGACAAGAGAGACCTTAAAAACTAGTCATGTTGGGCTCGTGTTGCACTCTTGAATAATCAAATAATTTCCCAGAATGGCTTGAGTGGTTGGCTCTCCTTAACATGAGGACAGTTTGTTTCCACAGTTTCCATGACCCGAAAGATTGTTCTTAATATCTTAACCAAACTAGGGCACATACTGCTGTGCATAGCCCAAAAGTGGCCAATGCCAGAGTACTCATGCAGCGGAGCAGGGGTAGTTTGCAGTAATCCTTGGCCATTCTGAAAGGATCTGACCCCATCCCAAGGGGTCATCAAGCTTGAGGCAAGACTGTGAAGAGGCTGTTCCCCCGTTGAATCTGATTGGCATGACATTAGTGATGCAAGATTAAAGGGACCAGAGAAGAAGCTAAAGTAAGAAGTTGTGTGCTTTGTTGCTGCTGTGATGTAAGGATGCTACACAAGGGAGGAAACCTCACTTTGGGACCTATCTACAGTGTCTGCTTTTGCATATATCACTGGATGAAAATGCCTATGCCATGCTGTGAACAGGGACCAGAAGCTAGGGCTCAGCCTATTTCCCAGAGCCATCTGGGAAACATACAGTTTCAGTCATCTTGGGTCTGTAATAGTTTTGGTCTCATGAATTTTACATTACAGTGTCAGCAAAGAGGAGTAATTGGGAAGGGCTAAAGGGGTCTTTGGCAAGATGTTAGCATAAAGATGGCTGCTATAATTAAGGTCTCACCTATGTTTGAAGGTCTTCTGTAAAGAAAGTGGCATTGAGGGGGCTTTTGAACAGACAGAATATTTCTGATGGGCCAAATCAAACCATGGGCCATAGGCTGGATATTCTTGCTTTAGCACATGGTAGAAGAGAAGCTCACACCTTGCCTTCCTGAAACTTCAAAAAATGTGTACACTCAAAATAAGCACAGTATTTTTAATCTCTTACTGATAGAGGTACAGCTGGGAACCCTTGAGATAGGTGCTTGCTTGGTCAGGCACTTGCAGCACCCAGCTTTCTTGTTGGCTTTAGGCTTCCCGCTTGACATAGTTCTGTACCCAGGACAAGTCTCCCTGGATGCTAATGAGAACAGATAGTTTTCTGAAGATTCATCTGATTACTGAAGAGATGACATGAGAAAATTAGGCTTTTCCTAACTTGTGGAATTTATTTCACCATCTTTATACTACTTGTGAAACAGGACCATATAACTGCCCTACCTGTCCTGAGATTCAGTGCTTGAAGAGGGAGGTATGAATATGGACCCAAGTATCTCAAGGTTATATCAGAAGTACATGGCAGGAACTGAAGCTACATCTGCTGAGCTTGGGTCCTGGCCTGAGGATCCAGCAAGACACAGCTTTGCTATTTAACTTGGGCTATGAATACAACATTCCTTTTTTTTATCTGTGATGCTTTTTTATGATGGAAGCTGTAATTGTAATTATTAATTCTGAACTGAATTGGGCAGGGGAGAAGAAAATGCTGTTTCTTTTATTACCCACAATATTTATGGTCCTAGATTGCTTTTTAGGTAATTTGTGGTATTTGTTTCATTTTGGTTTTTAAAATTTCCTTTTTGTTAATACAACTAAAATTTTATTTTTAATTCTTGTTTTGGTAGCTTATTAAATTTTTTATTAATTATGAAGATTTCTAGAGTTCTACTACTTCATTAGACTATCCAACATTTACACTCCTTATAATAAGCACAGATACAAATAGAGGGTGTGTTAATTTAAGCAAGACCTAGCAATTCTTTTCATAGTAATCATCAAAATAACAAACAGTTGATTAAATTATTGATCTTTCAGGATAAACAGTACCTTAAAAAGATGTGGAACAAGGCATTTAAAGCTGATGGAGACACTGTTTTTACATTAGTGCAAGATCTGAACCATGAATATAGTATGCCCCATCTGCTGAAATAATGGCTGTGTGCGTGCTGCCCTTCTCCCTAAAACTTTTTTCTTCAGCAATGAGGAAATAATCATTACTTTATGTTTATTCTAAAACAGAATAATAACTTGCTTCTACCTGGTGTGGCCATTATTCATGCATGCCACCTATTTGAGCAAAAGCTGTATTTCATAAGATTGAAGGTCCATTTATTCCACAAACATTCTTGGCAATATATACTAACCTCAAAGTGCATTGTTTTCATTTCTGACAAAAAAAGATGCATGACACATGATTTTTTTTTTAATGTATGGAACATATGTAGGATCTACTCTATAGCAAAATGTACAAAATTAATAGTATATAGCTGTTCATTTAAATTCAGAACTGACACATGGACAAAACATATGCACTTAATCTATCAATATAAGCCATTAAGATTAACCTATCCTGTACCTCATTCTCAGTGCAAAGAGGTTTTGCTGCGACAAGGTAAGTGAATTATCATGCAGTATTACTCTGGCTCCCAGAAAATGTAACAGTGACTCAAATAATAGCAGCTTCTATGTCTGTACATCATGACTTTCCACTGTGTTTTTACTGCAAGTCTGTGTAAATCCATACTTTATTCCCCTTGCATGAATTTAGGCTGATAGAATAAACCACTATTGCCATGGCAATAACAGCAATCAGGGAGTGAAGGTTGTGCCTTGGTGCTTTAGGCCAGCCACAATAATGAGTATTTCTCTACTGTTTCAAATTATTTTGAATTTAGTGTTAAGCCTTTCTAAAAAGCTTTCAGAATCATTTGAAATACAAGATGGTTTACTTCTTCAATACAGAACTCTGGTTGGAGTAAGTTCTAATCACTGCCTTAGACTATTAGTATTTTTGTCATATGTTTGATAAACTGAATGTCTCATGATAGGTTTGTCCTTTCTGCACCCACAAAATCTGCTGATACTTTAACATATTCCTTTACCTTCTGAAGCTTGCTTAGAAAAAGTTTAACTTGCATTAGGGGTTAGAATATAAAAGCAAATTGAAGCATTGATTTCCTCATTTCGTCACCTCTAGAGAACAATTCATAAAGCACGGAAGTTCTAACTAGTCAATCAATAGTTGCTACTTAAATCAGAGACACTGCAGATAGCCTGTTGTTATTAAAAGTGTTCTTCAGAAGATGATAATAAATGAAAAGAGAGGAACCAATTCAACCTCTGAGTGGAGTTCAAGATTGACACATCGAAGGAAGCAAAGCTGTACATACAATTTGTCCTTTTTCCCACAGGTAAATAGGAAAAGTGTATTTCCCTGAAGGCTTCCCAGCCCTTAAGAGCAAGGATTGCCTGAAACACCAAAATGATTTGTGAAAACATCCTGACTACAGAATGGCATGGAGGTCTTTGTCAGATCCATGGCAGATTGCTTGAACCCTTGTTGTCCCAAGCTCAAACCAGAGGTCTGGGTCCTGCATTGCAGCCTGCACTTGAGTCAGACACCCTGATGTTCCCGCAGTAGAGGAAAGGCCTGAAAGTCTCAAGACCTAACAGACGTGCCTGAACAGACAGTCTGAGCTGGGAGTCTCCAAGCAACCTCGGAGCCAGGCAGTTTGAGCGTTTGATGTTCCTGCGCAATTTTTGGAACAGGCTGAGGAGACGTGGGAGTCAGGAGCAGCCATTTCAGGAAAGCAAGAAAAGGTTTTCATTTCTCTGGAAAACTTAAAAGATTGTTATTTCATTCTGGATGAAAGGCAGGGGTTGGGGTTTTAGTTTAAAAGAAAAATTCACATGGAATGGGAACGTAAAGCTCTGAACATTTCAGCTATAAAAGATTTCACAATATTCATGCAAATGGTGCAGCTGACAAATGTGTTCCTCCATGTGATGGCAACGAAGGAAACTAAAATTACAGCACAAGATGCAGTTCTGTGTGATCTCTTTCTGAAGCTGAACTGTAGAGTTGTGAATAATGCATACTTTGAATTAAGTTGATTAGGCTGTTTATCAGCTATTGGCAATCTTGTTATTTTTTCACACCCATTATAAGGGTATACTTCTTTATATTAGTTGAGGACCTGTGCACATAAATAACAGCAGAGTGGGTAAGGTGTGACCTTGCTGCCTTTCAGCTAACAGCGTTCAGGTTGCTTGGGCTCACGAGCTGGGTCACAAGCAGCAGGGGCCATGGTGGGCACCTGTGCGGTGGAGGCAGGAGAGACCACCATGGGACAGCCTGACCTGAGGCAGAGGGAAACAGTGGAGGAACCCCACTTTGCAGCAAAATTTAACCATTGCTTGTATAAATTAACCATTTAACCGTCAAAGAAGCATGTGGTGAATATCGTCAAATGTATGCAATAAAAAATCTAGCAGTTGCTAGGAGCTGGTGGCACACTCTTGGTGAGGGGTAGTCAACACTAAAACCAGGGTCAGGGACACTCTTGAGGGACCACAGTCCACGGGTGACCCACAATGAGGCAGGCACATCCAGAAGTTGTTTTGCATTCACAGCAGGACACTATGAGATGAGTGTGCACCCGGGGATTTTCCCCCAGGTCTCAAAGACACTGCAGACCCACACTCTTCCTTACGCTGAAGTAATGCAGCCATGTGTGGGGACACTTGTGCCCCAACTGGGAGCAGATCACTTTTCTTTGCAGCCATGCCTTAACCACTAGGGTCAATTTTTCTCATACTGTTCCATCAGCAAGCGCTAAGAAGCAAGGAGCCTGTGTCTGTGTGAAAGACTGTCATTTAAATTCACCACCCAGTAATGTCTGAACAAATAAAGCTGGGATTGCTGCCTCTTTGTGCTTTAATAAAGGGGAAAAAGTTTCTGTTAACCCATGGACAGTGAACTGCAAAATGAGATTAAGTGTTTAAAGATATTTCTACAGTTATTATTAGATATAGAGACCTCCAGCTATATCAATACCCAGACATCAGTGGCAGGGTCAGTACTGTGCTGCTTATCCTGCTTAAGAAAACATTCTTTTTAGCTAATAAAGTTTTTTGAATCTGTGATTCTTCCTCTATTGTTCATCTCAGGGCTCTTCTTTTACATTTAAACCTTATTAGATTTACAGTAAGATGCCATTGAGACGACATCCAGTGACCTATTTGCATTGGCTATCTCTCACATGCTGATGTAATGGTGCATGACCTAGCAGCAAGACATTCAAAAATGCAAGATTGATTGGGCTAAGTGTTAATTGTTCTATTAAAGGGGGGAAAAAATGCTGCACACCCTCCTTCTTTTAACCTCAACTCTGACCCTGATACTATCTGTCACAACTCAACATATCCTTCCTCCTTCCACACCTGTACAATTAACCCTAAATAATTACAGTCTCTAATGGACCCAACATGTCAGGTTAAAATCAGATTCTCCAAAGAGATTTGATAAAGTGGGTTGAGGTAATTCTGTTTCAATGTGGCAAACGAAACACACATTACTATTAGAAGATATGAGATGATGCTGAACATCTATAAGACCCCTCTGTCTGAGGGCTCCTCCGCTGAGAGAAGCGGAGATAATATGTCACCAGGAATAAGGGCAGCGGGGTAATGCTTTTGATGTGAAAAACACATTTTAAAGTGTGAGAGACAGAATAATTACCTAGCCTACAAACCTGATATATTTGCACTGGACTGAGAATCCTTTGAGAAAGGTTTGCCCTGAAAGTGTGTTACACTTATGATATACCCAAATTCCTCCTCCAGTAGGTAGATGAACACCAGGTGTGTGATTCTGCTCAGTAAAACGCTGCAACCAATGTCAGAAACAGCAGTAATGTCATGAGGCACAATGAGAGAAAACCAGGCAGCTTGCAGAGTGAGAAGCGACAGTCTGCAATTTTTAATTCATGACTATCTGCTTTCCCTGAGTGTTGGTAGTTGTCATGCTAAGCCTTGCAAGATGGATATGGATAATAAACAACCACCCAACTGGTTAAATTCAGCAGTAGTACTAGGAATAGTGTGGGAGGTCCAGGGCTGGTAGCCATCTAAACACCTCAGATTCTTTCCAAAGTAAGCCATAGATTTCCAGAAAATTGATCACAGTCAGTCTGAGTCTAATATTCATGTCAAACAGGAGAATTATTCTACTGTGAAATACAGCTGTTTGCATGTCATCCTTCTGTGGCCGAGCCTGGTGATTTTGCTGACCGACAGTGGTCTACACGCAGGCACTACAGCCCGTGGAATTACATTGTCTGAAGACAGCGCAAGGCTCCATGGAGGGACAGAAGGTACCAAAGGTGAGTAAAAGGGAAACAGTCAGTGCTTCTTGGGAGAGCTGCCGTCACAAATAGATAAAGCTGGAGTTCACATTACATGAATTTAATCTCCTGTGTGGTAATTCCCTCTTTCCTGAATGTGAGTCATTTAAGGCTTTCACAGAGTGTCTCCCAGAACTACAGTATCACTTGGTAAAGGGCAGGCGTAGGTACCTGTCAGCCGCTCTTAACAGGAAAGAATAATTGGTGGATTCATTCAGCTCCTAAATTACCCACTTGACTCTCATGCCTTCTAGTAGGTGTCAAAAAGTCTCACAGATTCAGCCATATTGTTGGCCACATAAAAGAAGCCTGGCATCAATGGTCATCTGTGTGCGTCAGCTTCCTTTGAAATAGCTTCAACGTAGACCAAAATTCCTCTGTGTGAACCCACACAATAGGGTGTAACAGAAATACAAGTAATTATTTGAAGAGACCATTTCTCCTAGAATAGCATGAACTTTACCCTTAAAATTTTATCCAATTTGCTAAACTTTTCAGGGGAAAGAGATCTGGGAACACGAGTAATATTTTACTTTGGCATATGTATGATAGTGTTGGTTTGTAACAGTGGCTAGTGTGTGTCCTTTGTTAAATTGAATAGCTAAGTGCTAGGTCTTAAAAAAAGGTTCAGTGTAGATGAAATGTTTAGAGGGATGCTTTAGCTCACTGACTTCATCCAGGATGTGAAAGCATGTAACTGCTCAGAGAAGCAGCTCCAGGAGTCAAGTCTAAATCACTGCTGCAACAGTGTAAGAGGGAAAATAATTTTTCAGGAGAATAAAGTTTTAAAGGTGCTAAAAAGACTCAGGAATATGAATCCCACTGTCTGTCAGTGGCACAGGTTCTTAAACACTTCGTGACCCAATTTGCAGAAGTATTTAGAAATCTGAAATTTAGATAAGCACCTCCTGCCATTTCAAAAAGCATCCGTTCCACTGCCACTGAAATCTGCATCTTTAAGCAGAGAATTACCTCTGAAAACATGTGTGAAGTTGCTTTAGAAAGGATTACGCTCTTGCCAGTTAGACATTTGAAAACTTTACAGGATGATATAAAAGCCAGGAAAGCAAAACTCCCAATTCTTCCCCAACTCCTCCCGAAATTTAAAGGAAAATAAAACATTACTCCCTAAACTGTTTAAACTTACTAATTAAAAAAAGCACATTGCATTCAGATCAAGTTTAAATGTGACTTTTTTAAGTTGACAGTGTCTCTTTAAGGTAAGTACTTTCAAATGGAGCAACTGCCAATTCATGGAAATTTTAATACTTAACAACCTTGACAGTGTCCCTTTGATTAGACTGTAAAAATGAAGCTGCTTTTGATAGTAAAATTCATCCACGTTATCTAAAGTCTCTACATATTATCCTGGACAATATGAATATCAGTATTCTGTCACTAGAAAAATTTGGTAATATATGCACTTTTGCACCAAAAATTTAACCATGCAAAACAAAAGTCCAAGTTGTCTTCATTCTTTGGTTGTTCTAAAAGATGCTTAGATCCAAGTAAGGGTGTTTTTTTTGTGCTGGACACAGCAAAAACTAAATAGAAAAATAAATGTCATATTCAGGTTGAATCACACCTGATGACCTCTTGCAAGAAGGAAAGAATTCAAGGGGCTTAAGGACATAAAAGTAATTTTATTATTTCAGAATCATGTGTTCCATTAGTTCCTGTAATTCTAGCCAAAATTCACCAGGTGAGAAACTTACTGCATATAAAATATCATATGTAGTTAGCCATAATTTGGTTCAAAACAAATGAGCTGTAATTATAGGGGGAGGATACAAGAGCAGGATAAGCTGTTAAGATCAAATCTCTTTAACAAGTAAGGAGGTGGCTGGCGGATACAAAGAGATGATGTCTGATGTTAAAATAAACACAGGGACCATGTTCTTTTTTTCATCTCGTAGTTAGATTTAATGTCTAAAATCTGATCTTTATGTTGGCTTGGCTGCCCAGGAGCTACCTTAGGGAAATTATGACCTTGTGAGGACCATGGAAGTGAATGTTGAGTGACTGAGGGAGAAGAGGATTTTTAATCTGACGTTTTGGGGTTTGGCTCCCTTCTTCTTTACTGACTTCATTGCTGAAACAGCTGCCTCACTTGAATAAGTGGTGGCTGTTTGCAGGCTGGGCTCAAGCCCTGTTAAGAGAGCACAGTGGAATACTATAGAGCCATGGCTGGGACTGACACAATAAAGGTATTTCCTCCTGCTCTTACATCTCTTGCACTCCTTTCCCCACTACATTGTTTTTTTAAAAAATCAAAATCAGAGCTTTGAGCAGAGTTTCAGCACCTTAAAGAGAGGAGACATTCTTTCCCTGAAGTATGTGAAGGGCTTTGATAAAGTTACTACTCCTTGTGTGCATTGGGATGAAACTCTCATATCCATTGCTGCTAACCCAGCATCTATTTTCTCCTTCCATTTTAGGAGAGCTGATTCTATATTCCGAGCAATTACCACAGTCTTTTCTGTTCTTACCTTCCCACTTTTCTATTCTATTTATTCCTTCTTGTCACCTCTTTCTTTGGTGACTCCCTTCTCTTTGTGATTTTCTGCCCCTGTTGTCCTCTTCTCATCCCACAGCTGGTCATCGCTGGATCACTGCCAGCTCCAGCTGTGCTAAGGGGCCGAGGGGCAACAGAGGGAGAGGAGGGATGTCTGACATGGAGCTGCAGCTGGGGCTGTGTCCAAGGGTAAGCCATGTCTCTATAACTCGCACAGGGAACCACCAGAGGGTAAGGCATCTGAGGAAGAAAAGAAATATTGATGATAAAGCTGCAGGCTCCAGGATTGGTTTTGCTTTTGTTAGCATGTCAGTGACTTTAAATACCGCAGAGTTTAATAAAGATACTGATTAACAGCAACAATAACAAAACAAAAAAAAAAAGATGGGCTCCAATCCCTATTGGATATGAAACATCCTCATGAAAGTCTCCTCTAGGCTCTTGACCTGAGGTCAAAGGTTGTTGATAGAACAGAGGTGTTATATGAGGTTGTAGGTGCTAGAACTAATATTATAGATAAGACTGATATCTTGATCCTTAGGTAGCATTGGACATACAAGGTCTGATTTTTTGCATTCATCATGTTATTTTCAACTTATTCTTCTGCAATTTGGACTTAAAGACTTTCTTTTCTCATGATTGGTAATATGTCAAATTTAGAAGTGTTTCGATCAGCTGTTACTGTTTTACTGCTTATCCAATAGTAGCTTAAGCTATGTTATAACTGAAAATGCATAATTTAAAATGGAAGAAAGGATGTTTCCTTAGGAAAGATTTTAATGGAAGCATTGAGGTTATCAAGTCCACAGGGTTTTTTTTCAAAAAAATTATGAATGAGGGAAAACAAATGAATTGTATTAGAAGCCTGACTGAAATGTTAAGTGCAATTTTTGCTACCCTTGAACACTATAAAATGAAACGATGCACTTATTTGCCTAGAATATATAGCTCTTTTCTGAATAACATTGTAATGAGGAATAAAAGTAGCAACAGTAACAGTGCAAATTCAGTCTAACATTTTTAAAAAATGCCTTATGATTGCAGCCATTTTAAATAGGGATTTTACACTGAGGAAAATAAAGCATATTTAGCTTTTTAATGAGTATGTATTGTTTAATATTGATTTAAAGACGCCAAACTGAGAAAAAAACTTCTTAAGTCCCTTATGGAGGCAACTGGAATTTCAAACTGAAACAAATCATTAAAAATAAAGATGAAAATAACAGTCCACATATAAAGCCCTAGTGAAGAGAGTTAACTGTGCATTCAGCTGAGCACGTTTATCCTGCTCTGCTGAGACAGACTGGTAGGGTAGGAGATTTTCAGCATTTGTTCATTTAAAGATAAGGATAACTCTGTGCACAGAGCACCGCAAGCTGAATGCAAAGAGACTCCCTTCAAAGTCTGCTCAAGTCAGTAAACAGACTTCTTCAGCCTTATAAGAATTCTTGCCCATCCTCTTGTAATTCCACAGGCAAACTCTGCCAAGGCAGCTACTTCTAATTTCTGTTAAATGAATGATGTCTTATTCAACTCAGACTGATAAATAATTCTCTCAACTATGGGTCTGAACTTGCTATCTCACAGACTCCGATGTGTTTGGTATAAGAATCAACATTATGACTCATCTGAATTATATCAGCAAAAACCTCATTTGGTTGATACAGATTTTTTTCTATCAAAATGAAACACAAAGTAGCTCCTCTCCTGATTTCTCTCTCTCTCTCTGTCGTTCATTTTCTTGTGCACATTTTTAATACAGAAACTGGTTTTCTGAGAATTATATGTTTTCCTAGGGCTCACAAAGCAACAAATGACCTTACTTGTCTTTCATTATTTCCTTTACAGAATTTTTTATTCAACTATTGTTTCAAAACATGTGCTCACAAAATAAACATAGCAGTATCAATGCTTACCATTAAGGCAATCATTTCAGTTGGGAGGAAAATCAGGTTTAGGATCTGAGAAAACAAAGTGGAATATATTCTTCTTGCCTGTAGCTTTGGAAGCTTGGAAAGTCCTATTATCCTAAGAATTAAATTGGCTTACTCTAATGCATACAGATGGCAATGCCTTGTGCTAGGTACAGCTGCCATTTTTTTTTATTTTATTTTATTTTTTAATTTTTTTTGTCCTCAAAGGAAGGGGAAAAGTCTAGTCTGTCCATCTGCAACAAACAATAAGTTTTCATAACATAAAGGTGGGTTTGAGTGTTTATTCTATATGGTCCCATATGCATGCTTCGAGACATCTTTTTGTGCATTTAATAATATTTTCAACAAAGTTATTCTGGAAGTGACATTTCTTGGAAGGAAAACAGAATTAAAATGTGATGCCTGCTGAAATGTTAAAGAAGTAGCTGCTGAACCCCGTGGTCAACAAATAGTATTTGCAAAGAAACACAGCAAAATTACTTTTTGGAATACATCTATTCATAATATAAAAATAGAATCACTCTAATCTTCATTAGACAATTTTGAGAAGCCTAATACGTCAAAAGAGAAATTTTCATTTTATTTTATTGACTATTCATGCAAATAATTTCTATTTTTTGTTTGTTTGTTTGTTTTGTGCATGACAGTCCGTGATTTTGCTTAAATTGTTATTTTCCACTCTTAACGTAAATTCAGCATCACTTTCAGGCTCAACGTTGACTGCAAAAACTTCTTATGAATAAAAAATTCAAGCTTTCAGCTCTGATACTCACAGCCTTTTTTTTCCAGTGAAAATGTGTAAGCTAAAGTAAATACTCACAAGGATGCTCATAGAAAGCACAAGTTTCACAATACCTGTGAACAGCTGCTGACGAAATGGCATAGCCAATGGAAATTCCTGTGATGTCTCTCTCAATTTTGATAATATAAGCAATTGCCATCCAGTTAGGTGAATTGGTGAGTGTGAGTGAGGTGAAAGTGCTTGTCCTTAGGAAATGTGAGTGATGTAATAGGTCATACACTAGAGTAAGAGGGGGTTCACATAAAATTTTGAACTGTTCCGAATATAAACTGGCTTTATAACATGTATTTAGATAGCCTTATTTACATGAAACTTATACAACCATTATACAACAAGGGAATAACGTTGTACTGGCTTCATTCATATAAGATACACATGGATGTCTGTTTCTTCAGAAACTTTGGAGTCATTAGATACATATGACTGACTGGAAGAAAAACAACTTAAAGCAAAATAACAAAGACTTTTCTAATAAATTTCAAATCTTTGCATGTTAAATAAGGGCAGATACAGTTTTCTTTAAACAGTAATGAATGTTAAAATGAATCCTAAGTTATGAATTCTCCAAGCTGTGGCATTCACAGGTTTCCAGTCTGGGTAAAGTTTAAAGTCCAATACTTAGAGTGAGAACTTTGGGGGACAAAACATAAGAGGAACGTTTTATTGTCGTTTGAGCTAGGAAAAACAGGAGTCCTGAAGATCATATTTCTGCAGATTCTAAGTAAGATACTTTTTCAACAGACTGTTGCTAGTCAGATTTGAAAACAACTTTGTATATTTTTTCCTGCCTTTTTAAGAACATACTCATACTTCCTGCATGTGTGAATGAATAAACCAACCCCCAAACAAAGGTTACCCTCTGCTCTTAAATCCTTCTGGTCCCTTGACATTTCTGACTGATGGAAATTAGATGTAGAGGCAAGGCAAACTACTCTGGTTAAATGCTTCTGAATAGGATGATGGTCTGCTGCAACATAAATTCTGTGTGCTGTCAGCTCCCTAGAGCGTTCTTTGTTCTGGCCTTGGAGAGATTTCTTGTCAGCCCACCAGACAGTAAGAAGAAAACTGAAAGTTGATTCTGTCAGAACATCACACTAAATGAACAAGATGATGATTCTCCCTACATGTACATTCCAACTTCTTTTTCAGCACTTCCCCCTGTTCTAGCTCAGTTAGGCTCCAGAACAAAGAGAAGTCACCTTTTAATTATCCAAATGTTCTTTTCAGAGAACAGCTATCAGTGTAATTTCCTTGAATGACATATAATTTTTCTCTGCAGAGTACTGCAAAAAGGGAGAATGTAGAACAGATGGGGAAGAGGAAAAGGTGATAAAAGGAATAGGAATATTGTGCAATAATTCTTCTAAATCTTTCCTTCCTGATGTACTGCGTTGTAATCATACACAACTCATGCCACTTAACGCTTGAAACTGCAAGCAGTAGAGATTAAACAATAAGCAGTTACTGAGGAAGTAAAGAGTGGGGTGATAAAGCTTGCTGATGGGACTGTTATTCAGGGTAGTAGAAATGACAGCCAACATGGATAAAGTGTTGTAGAATGACCTTACGATACTGAATGATTAAACAATAAAATACCACATGAATTCAATGCAGTTAATGTAAAGTGATGGCACACAGGAAAAAACCCTCTAACTTCACTTAAAAAATTATGAGTTCTGAGCTGATGAGGAATTTAGGAATTAGATTCTGACATAATAACAGTTTTGCGAAAATATCGGCTCAGTCTTCATTAGTAGTCAAATCAACTGTTAAGAAGTGCTAGGAAAAAGAAAAGAAAACAAAAAATATTACACTACTGTATACATTCATTACGTATCTCCATATTGAAAAATATGGCAATTCTAGCTCCCCCTTTCAAATTTTAACTAAGCATCTAGTCCAAATAACACTTTGAATGGAATAAAGCCACCTGAGATGGACAAATGCATATGAAATCATGAGAGGCATAGAGGAGGTGGGCATGGATCTCTTGCAGCAGAACAAGGATACCAGCTATGCCTACAGGCTAGCAGTTGAAAAATTCAGCATAGTAAAGGAGATGCTCTCCATGGCATGTAAGCAAGCTGTGAAACTTCTTGCCACAGGATATTGTAGATGCTAAAAGTTTATGGAGTTCAAAAGGCAACTACAAAACTACTTAGTGTGAGGGCTAATAAGTTCAAAAACATCATCCTTAGCTAAGGACACTGTGTGTTGCAAATCACTGCATTGTATTTTGAGCAAGTGTCACTTTGTGCTTGCCTTGTTGTTACACTGCTAGAGAAAAGATGCTGACCTAGATGGACCAGCGGTCTGGTCCAGCACAGGTGTTTTTATGCTCTCTTATGGCAAATGAGGCGTTACCAAAGAGGAAAGGATGAAACCCCAACTCTACCGAAAAAAAAAAAATAAATCCCCAGTCTTCAGCCAGAGTGTGAAACAAATGTCATTCAAAGGCTCTTTTTCCAAAAAAAACCTATTCAAATATATATATATATATATATATATATATATATATATATACACAGTTGCAACTGAAATGTACACCCACTAAAAAATTAAATACAGATTTAGGTACAGATTTCTACTCTCGCAAGGACAGTTGAATTAATTGCTTGCATTATGGTGATGGAGGGGAAGCGTGCAAAGTCTGACACAGACGTACTTTGATTCAGTGGCTTAAGCTCAGGATTGCAACTTCCAACTTTGTTTCTACTTTTGGTGGAGCCAAGACCCTGGTGTGAGACATGGTCAGGTCAAGTAATTTGAAATATTTGATATCGGAGCTGGGGTATTGATTTGATTTATTTGAGAAGAAAGACATTTGTGGGAGTTTGTATCTGTAACTACAGTTTATTGCTTCTGTTTTGTCCAATAGGATGCTCTCTGCTTTATTTCTTGACACTAATTCACTGCACCTTGGTGAATCTAAGATATGAGTTTTTTTCTGACATTTTAGCAAGTAAAATGTGATTCTGAGAACTCTCAGAAAAATCATGACCTAACCTTTTGCAGCATAATGATAATAATGACACCATTTACAGGAAAAATTGCTTTAAATTGGTTAGAAAACACTTACGTTAAAAGACATCTTACCAATGTGAGGGAAGAAAACTCAGAGTACATTTTCATAGTTAATTTTGGTTAAATAGGCTAATGAACGTTTTCCACATGGCAGCCAAGATTGCCATGTGGTTGCAATCGCTGCTGGGAGCAAATGCTGCTTGTTTTTCCTTTTCAGTTTGTTCTTGGATTCTGTGCCTGGCTTTATATGGATCCTGTGCATGGTGTCAACAAATTCAAAAATGACTTGTCTGGTGCCTAAGAAATAAAGCTCCTAATACCGTGCCATGTGCTGGCCTATTCTGAAGGTGGATTTGCATTCACTTCACAGATTTTTGCATGCCATTTTCCATGTTTGAGCAGAGAGTTAGAGCGCGACAACCCCGTAATCCATCTCAGCAAATATTGGGCTCTGAACAACAAAGATCTGGGGTGAGATTAAAGCCAGTTAGTACCCAGAATACAGAGCTCTGCCTCAAGCCAGTTGCTGTGCAGAAGTTAACTTGGAGCTGGCTAAGAGGTGAGTGAATCTACTGTGATTGTACCAACATCTGTGCCAAAACCTGTTTTCAGCACTGAAGGAGTGACTCTCCCTACTATTAAACTTTTAGGCATGAGATATATACTTTGCTTCATTCTTTGTAGATGCCTTTTTACAGTCCAAAGTCCTTCCAAAACCTTGAGTTTTGTTTAGAATAAGGTGTCAGAGAAATAACTGCTTGACTCTTTCCCCTTGCCTCCTTCTTGGAGCCCTGCAGGAACACTGTAGTCATGTTTTCATGACTTTTCTCTGTAATTGTCAGTGATAATAACTTTTTTATTTTATTATTATTATTTTTTCCTAAGAAAAAAGGAATCTGGTCTTTATGATCAACTGACAGCAGGAGCTGGGGTTTCCAAAAAAGCATCAGAGACAGTCAGATTTCGTGACAAAATCTGCCTCAGGAGAGCTGCTTTCATCTTTTACTCACTCCATCTTTTTTTGTTGCTTACAGGTTGCAGCAGTGGAGCCCTGAATAAGCCTCAAATAATATTTGAAAAAAGACTTTGAATCTAACTCATCAGCACTGCAAAAAATACTGTTGAGGTGGTAGAAGTTTGTCTATTCTTGCTGCAAAGCTTTGAGATTTGAGCTGTCTTGCAATAGAAGTTACACATGGTGTGAAGTAGACTTTGGTCTGAAACTACAGGGGCTGTAATTAAACTTAATTGAAACCATGTCTGTGAGAGAAGGACAAATATCTTTAGGAGTATCACCACAGCTGCATCTCTTCTGACTAAAGACAGCACTAGCGAGGGAAAAATAAAGCCCAAACCAGATACTATGGGTATGCTAATGCTGTGTAACGCCCCAGATTGTTCTGCAGGAAGAATTTATGGTAGAAGTATAAAGCTATTGGCTTTTTTCTAAGTATAAAAAGTTATCAGTATGAATAGTAGTTTTAAATATATGTATTTCCTTGCTGTTGGTTCTTTACAGGTTATTTCACTGTATTTTTATTGCTTATGTCTAGCCACAGGGAGAAGCTGATTAAGTGGTCTAGTTTTTCGTTATCTCTTAATCTTCACTGCTTGACCTTCCTGCTTGAGTGTGCTGGGTATTTCCAACTGTGTTTCTATCATGAAATCCAGATTGTCTTCTGGAAGTATGTTGTTTTTGATGAACTAGAAGACGAACACAAGTGGGTTTCTGACAGCAACATGCCTGAGTTCCAGCCAGCTCATTTTGTGGGCTGCTAGGGGCTTCAAAGCAACCATGCTATGCAGAATCTGCCAGTTTGAGAAACTTGCTCACGCCCCCGCAGACTCCCTGCTATACATGCATGAACCGGAGGAGCCTTGGATCAGTTTTGTGGGTAGGATCTGAAGTTTTTAGGCCCATCATCTTTTTCACCTGAGATTCTTCAGTCTGCAGTGGCTCCTAACACCGAGCGGGGATCCCGGGAGCGCCACCGCCTCATCAGTGATGCTCTCCCATGCTACTGACAGTCAATAGCCAAGTTCAGAGCCATTGTGTTGCCCATCGGATCTTTTGATATTGTTGCAATCAGAAGGAAAAGATGAAACTGGGAGTAAGGGGAAGTGCAAGCACACTGTGCAGAATTATTGTGATGAGGTGGGGAAAAGCAAACCTTGCTGCTTCAGTCTCCTGACTCTGCAGCAGGAAGCCTGGAAGCCCTGGGGACTTCAGCTCTGATATTCAGCTCTGGGTCCCCAACACTGTGTCTGGCAGTCTCAGAAGTCCTCCTCCAAGCTGATATCTCATGTGTTTAGACCTATTTCCGTGGGAGCAATTTTCTGAACCGAGCTGTATATTGCAGCAGTCCTGACTTTCTGCAGCCAAGGAGCTGTGCCAGGTGCCTCACAGCTTGCGCTTCTTCCAAATGGTGGTGTGGGTGTCTCAGATGGTATGGCTGTGCTGCAGAATTTCACCCCAATTTCACAACAAAACATTTTGGATTCTTTCAAGCAGAATCTTACTACTATTCATTCTCAAGTGAAATTTCTGCCTTCTACTTACTGTTTCATTCTGAAATGAAAGGCCATTTTTCTCAGAATTTCAGAAGTCTCTGTAAAATGGAAATGCCTCCTCTAGACCAGGTCAGCATTGGCTTTTGAAACAAGAGGGTCCTAGATCCCTTCTGACTCCTTCAAACCTCTCCTGATAAAATCTCTTCCATGGTTTCTCCCAGAACATCCCTCAGAATACTGATGCTCACATACAGTCTCATACTCAGTTAATCCAGTTTTTTTGTCTAAGACACTTCACAAGTTATTGTAATATTTCCATTTTTATTCAGAACGATTATATCTAATTATGCTAACCCTGCAGCATTGGTGTCACTGATGAGATCAACTTCTATCCGATCCATTTGAATTCTTTTCCCTTAAATACCATCCCAGTCTGTCATTTTGGGAAGAAAACTCCCACTAGTCCTATCTTCTCTTAGTTGTCTCCTCACCAATCACTCCTACCTTGTTGTTGCTCACTCCTATTTTTTAGCAACTTTTCTTGTGATTATCCTATAACGTACGTTCCTTAAATGCACATAAATTGTGTAAATATTTAGTTTATTTAAATGCAAGTCATAACTGCTGCTTTTTCCTTCTTCCTATTTGTTTGCATTGTACTTTTGTTGCTTCTAGGAGTAATTAGACCCCAAGATTTTCAGGACAGGGAACACATTTTCTGGGTTGGCACAGTGGGTCCCAATATTGACCAAGACCAGGAGGTATTGCTATAACATAAATAAATAATAACATCTCTAAAAATCTTTTCATCACCTTAATGGCTATGTGATCTCTGTGCATTTTTGTGATTGCAGTAAGTAGTTGTAGAAAGCATTGTGATAACGTCAATAGAAGCATGGTATGGTAATGTAAAATTAATGAGCTAGATGGTAATCTTTTTAGGCAAATCGTGTTCTGTAATACAGCACACCCTCTCAATTAGTCTGTTCTCAGGAGCCAAGGAATCAGTGTATTGTGTGGGAAGTGCACGGTAAAATTGACTGCGTTACTCAGGAAGATCAGTGTAGCTGATAGTCAAAGTGCAATAACCTCTTATGGAATGTAATCTTATAGTGAAGAGCATTATAGAGGCAATTCATAGTACTTTATGTTTTTAATATCCCACAGGTATTTGTTAGCAAAAGGAAGGAGACTTCAGCGACCTTTCTTGTGAAAACCAAAATAAGAAAGCTGGGCTGATGTCTTCTGAAAACCTATGCCCTGCCAAAGCACTGATCAAGCCAATGAAAGGCAGGACTAGCAGAGGATGTGAAGATCTTTTTCATGCTCTCCATGGCAATTACCTTTCAAATCGCTAAGGTTAAGATTCAGACTTTCTTACCTAGTGCAATTGATATCTGAATCACTTCATAATAAACACTATGAAGCATGATTATCAAGTAGAAAAAGGATGTGATGTGCAGCCATGGCAACTGACCTGCCACTAGACTGATCAGTGCAAAAGGGCTGGAAAGAAAAGTTCCTTGGTGGAGGGAAACTTGGGGGGTGTGCAACACTCACAAGGACTAAAATGATGCTGCCTTGTCCGATAGTTGCTGAGCACCAAACAGAGTTTCTTTCAGTTTTACCTCTGTTGTCATTTTTGCTTGTGTATGGTATGCCCTGAACGAGATGGCCCTGAACAAGGTGGCCATTTATCGTCAACAGAGGAGCTACAAGCTGATGTATAAAACTCACTTCAGCAGCAGTGATACAAAGAACGTGTTTGATCCTATAGATCACTCAGAGAAACTTCCAGTTACTTTAATGAGCTCCATGAGAATTTGATTAAAGATTGTTGGATTGGGTTCGTTATTTCTGATGAAGGGATAGGGAAGAAATTCATTAATGGAATAATTTCTGGAGGCTAGGACTTAAATTTGGGTTACATCATGAGAGAGATTCATTTCATCTCAAACTATAGCTCAGTGGACATTAATCTATATTACAGTTCCACAGCCAGTGAAAGTAGCAATTTGTGTTTGGGATTAGAAATTGCCAATATAGCCAGCCATGGGTCAAACAAGAACTAGTACAAAAAATTTTCAATATTCAGAAAATTTTGACCAGATGTTTATATATGTTAAAATATTATATATATGTATATAAAATATAATTTAAGATGTTAAAATAATAACTTCAGTTTTGGAAGAAGGTGGATTGTCTTATGCTTTATTTTATAAAGCAACTTTAAGTATGTCTTAATTCATTTGAAAGCTTGGGGAAAGACACCCTAGGTTACAGAAATGAGAGACAGACTGCAGAGGAAGATGGTATCTTCTATTTTAAACCACTCCATGCTAAGATCTCATTCAATCTCTCACAGAGGAATAATCTCCATAAGGTTAAAATAGTAATAATGGTAGAACAATGCTAAAGACATACCAACCCATATTTTTAATCCCGTGTCCCCAAACTGTTAAAAAATACATGTTCTTTTTGATAATTACCACAGAAGCCAAAATATTTTTTATGTTTTCTTTCATGTACTTTTATGATTTTTTTTGTTCCGTTTTCTCTTGCATCAGATGATTAACTCAAAACCTTGTGTTTCTACAGTGATGAAATACAATTCACTGCAGAGACATTACTTGGAGAATATCCAGTATTGGCCATTTAGGAATATGCTTTCATTAATTTCAAATAGCAGGCATCCCTTTACATCATAAGCAATTGTAGTCTAGAGTGTTAATGGTGTCTACATTAATAAAGTTCACTTTATGAAAAAAGCTGCTGGACTGTGATTTATTTTATTTATTAACAGTTTTATAGAGTCTATTTTCATTTAGGTCTTCAGCAGTGAATAAACAAAGGAGTTCTTTACTATATACAGAAAAGTTTCTGACAGCTTCAATTAGAAAAATCTTCATTTATTCAAATGGCGAATCATATTCCTGGAAAATTTCCTACCTCTTTGGGTTTTGTCTGAAAGTTAATTTATCAGTTGGCATACCACTGGGTCCAAACCTGCTTTTTCTGAAGTAAGTAGGAATTTTGCCACTGCCTTCAACAGGAGCAGGTGCACGCCCCTAATGAGGTGTGTAATGGAAACGGTGTACACACAAAAAACCTGGGCACAGTCAGCATGAGAAACACGGGAGAAGAAGAAGGATTTCTTAGAATCCCGGAGCATGCGAACAATGTGTTGTGGTGACATTTAAGCATTGACAAGAAAATTTAAGAGATCAAGTGGAAGAATAGAACTAGACAAGAAGATATTGTCACACTGGAACAATTCACCTCATGCCTGGAAAAGTTTATAAAAACCTTGAATAGGGAGAGAAAGGGCATCGTGATAAATGAGAGCACCTAAGCCACATTAGATCAGCTGATAACACAGTCATCTTTGCCAAAATCCCTGAAGACCTTGAAGCACTGATGAGAGAATTAATCATGAAGAGTATGGCTTGAGCAATTAGGGTAGGAAGGAAGAGCCGAGTTGTCCCCAGTGGAACCTGACCCCCAGCCTTCACCCTGTATTGAAATCAAGTATGACCCAAACCTTTGCTGGAGTATGAAAAAAGGTAAAGGAAGTTTTTTCACCTCATTATTTCTCATTTCATTCACTGCATACAATATAGTGTGCGGTGGATAATCTCAGACTGGTATCAACTAAAATAGCACCAAGATACTATGACTTTATCAGCCAGTATTGCATCCACAGTAATTAGCCGCGCTTCTCAGCATTGAGGAAGGGCATGTTAATGAGGCTGAGTGCAGTGTTGTGCTAATTCAGTGGAACCGATTCTGTCAATGAAGTGAGGCACTCGCTTTGTGTTGCTCTGCTCGATGGAGAAATGTCAGATCCCGTGGTGTTACTTGGGGTGCCTCCAGCATAGTGAGGTCTGGCACACAGCAAGGTTGATGCATGCCTGTCCTGGGCAGTGCACGTGCCAGGATGCTACGGGATAGGTTGTGCTCAAAGGAGCTCCATGGTATCTCATGTTCAGGAGGAGGAAGGACAAAGTAGGAAGAGGAGGTCTGTGTGCACCTTCATGCTGCACTCTTACTGCAAATTAAGTGTTTCAGCCTTGGGTAAGCTACTTATGCAGAAGACAGGGGAAAAGAGAAGCAGAGGCTGGTGGGTACTCCACTGTTTCTCCTGTTGCTCAGCACAAAGTTTATTTCCCAATTGTGTTGAAAGGACTGGGTTTGTTTTGCCAGAAGGTGCTAATGACTCATTTGATGAGTGCAAGAACTACTCATGTCCTGAGTCCCTGGCTCTCTGAGGCAAGAGTGGGTGTTTGCACTGCCAGAGCCAGGCTGTGCCTTGTGCATAAAAACGGAGGCGTTCTGTGGTCTGGGCTTGGAAAGGGTTTTTTCATACATTTGATGGTGGTTAATTTTTATTTTTATTTTTTTTGCCAAATGTGCCTCTGAGTCTGGAAGGAATCCTACAGGGGCATCTTTGTTGGATATAACTACTGTTTTCCTATCCACTTAGAGTGTTTTATCTTAACCACAAACTGAAGCACACATAATAAGGAAAGGAACATCACTCTTTATTTGTCTTCTTGATTGGCAGAGTTGCATGGGTGAAGGCAGATGTGGACCTCTTGGGATACTGCAGCTATCACAGCAGGACATTTTTCCAGTCAGTTATTTGAATGAGATCTGGGAGATGAATGTAATTTGTCTCTAGTTTTATTTTTAGTGATTTCACTTTTCTGGCTTAGAGTATTTCATTCCCTTTTATTGTCAAGATTTATTACCAGCACTGTTATGAAGTGCAGCCAGTTCCAGCCCTCCAACTCCTTCTTCCTAAAGTTAATTTTTGTCAATGGAATAGTTTCCTGTAAAACATCTAATTGTTGGCTTATTGGCAGATTACATCCAAGAGCTTTTTTAAAAATGACTAAGGCAAACACCAATTAAATGGCCGGTGCCAAGTCCCTTAGTTGCTGATAGAATAAATGAGAATTTCAGTTGTTTCAGAGCTGACTGCATTTTTGGACAGTAAAAACAAGTACATTAAGTTCCTAGGTCCTAACTACAGGGTTGATATTTATGTTTCTAGAGCTCCATCCTTTGACTTCTTTAATACATTTATTGACACAACCTTCCTGTTGGGTAGGAAACGCTATTATCATTATTTTTCAGGTGGGAAACCACAACCCCAAGAAACTATAGCTATGTTTGTATTAGAAAGTACATCACATGCAGGAGAAGAAGCAGTCTTGCCTAGAGGGGACAGTAGGTTTACACAGGAGTATAAATACAGGAGTATTTAATACAGGGGTGCTTTTTGTGATTAACTGTAAAGGGGTCTACAAAGAAACAGGCTAGACTGGAGAAAAAAAAAAAAAAAAAAAAAAAGGGAAGATCACACTGTATTTTTGCATCTATACCAGGAGATTTTGTTTGTAACAAATTCTTGGAGAAAATCATACTTCTACCTCTTTAGCCAAAATGGCTTGCCCAGGCCATGGTACCTGGGATGGAGAACGAGACAGATCTGATGTGAGAATCCCTAAAGGTGATCCCTTTCCCCCATAGCCCTACTGAACTGAACTAGGACTTCCCTTGTTGCAGGCAAAAACATCTGTAAAAATAATTACTACAGGTATTTCTTGAAAGCAGTGACTTCCACTGAGTAATATTTGGGTCCAGAATACTGATAGGACCATTTTTGTCTTCCTCTTCGTGATGACAACGTATCCAGGAGCCCTGTATTTGGGTTTCTATCAGCTGGCATGTCCTTCTCCTGTACATATTTTTTGAAAGCAGGAAACACAACACGCTGTGATTAAAGAATAAGCTGTGATGAACATCTTAACTCCAGATACAGAGTTTCTCTGCAATGAACAAAAAGTCACATTCCTTAAACTATACCTTAGGGAGAGGTTCAGCTCCTCACCTATGCCTGAAGTTTATTGCTCAAACTTTTATTTAAGCTGAACTTTAGATTATTCTTTTATCTAAAGGAAAGGGGTGAAGAATCAGAAATAGGGAAAGTATATAGGTTTTACTCAAGAGTTATGTCAAAATACAAATTTTTGTGGGTTATTTGTTTATGTATAAAATATCATCTAATTCTTTGATGAAAGTTGAGGTATTTATTTTCCTTTAGATTTATTCTCTCCCCCTCCAAACATAAACAAAAAGGTTAAGAAGTGAAGTTTGACTTCTGTGTCCTGAGTTTTCTTTAAAAGTCATGATAGAGCTGCCAGGATGATGAGTTATTTATGGTCAATAAAGTAACTATAGATCATAATCTTCCAAAATTCATCCTTCATATGTGTGTAAAAGAGAATATGCTGTGAACTGCAGAACAGAATTAATTCCTTTGTTCCCAAGGGAAGAGCAGATAATTACCAAATAACATCTCTATCAAAGCTACAGCTAAGTCCTGAGTGTTACGTGAGGCAAATTCCATACACCTACAAAACAAATAAACTCGTCAGTACTTTCACACAAATTAAACCTTGTAACATTGCCGTAAAAATCCTACTAGGAACGTCCTCATTTTTAGAATTACTTTGAATTTCTTTAAGAGCAAAAGAAAAATAGAAGTTGGAAAGAGTAAACATATATTCAGAAATCTTGTATATTTTTAACAGATCGGTTTTATGTCGTTCAGTTTTCAGGATTCTTTTGTCCCTTGTTGATCTATATAGTTTTAGAGACTTTCATGTTGCTGAGGTCTGTACTACAATGGCTGAAATAGACATTTTGGAAAGCAGTATTGTAGTGAAAGGATAATTCATGCTTTGCATTAATTCTTTCCTATCTATTGACATAAATTACAGCTTTGAGAGAAGAAGATGCTTGAAGGTCTCATTATTTCATGTACCAGCCTATACTCAAAGAACACCGAAGGTTTTGCAGCTAACATTCCACAGGACGTCCAAACTATTTTAGGGAAACTTATGCTACCCTCTAGAATTCAGTGGAGATGACTTCTGCCAGTGAACAAATACTGTACTGGAAATCAGTTGTGCAAAGCCAATTCCATTTTAGAATGCAGGACTTTCTATTGGAAGAGGATGAATTATTTATTGGAAATAAACTACCCAGCAAGCGTAGCTTTTTTTACCTTGTTTGCAAGGTAAGATCTGATTCCAGATTCCATGAACGTATTTGTTATTCAAAGTCTTTTCCAATAAAAGGAAATATTCTGCTGTGCAAACTGTCTACTGGCTCTTTGTGGTACAGGACCAGTCACCTCCAATAGGGCATGGCATAATTACTCGTCAAACAGGGGTGTAAATGAACTTCCCAATCCACCTACCTCAATGTGTCTAAATTACAGGAAGTCAGACCCCTTGTCAAGAAAAGTAAACTTCCATCACAACTTCACAACGTGAACTTTCCTTTAAGCACTTTAATGAACGGTGAATTTGCCAACAATGCAAATGTCTGAAGTGGTATTTGCTTGTCATTTGAATGACCACCTCAGGGCCGGGTTATAAGGACACTTCTTTTGTCTTGACTAACGCAGACTTCTTCAGCTACCCCTTCCCACTACCTCAGCTGGTGAGGCTTTGTGGTGGAACAGGCTGAAAAAGCATCTAGAGGGGAAGATAAGAGGACAACTGAGCTGCCCTGCTTGCTTCCTGCTACTGCAAGAGGATGACTTTATCTCCCTGTCCTCTCCTCTGTTCTCCCTGCTTCTGGCTCATGAGCCTCACCTGTGCCCTATGAATCTTTCCCTCCCTCCTCCCCAGCTTCCACTAACTCTGGCACCCACTGGGCTCTTTGCTGAGATGATTTCATTCACAAAGCCCCCACAAAACTACTGGTTTTCTTTGGCAGACTTTATTTTCTGCTTGTTGCATTGGGAGTCTGTTGAGTGCCAGTGCTGGCACAAGAGTGAAAAGAGCATGCCCTCCCCTTTTAGGCAGTAGTGAGCTCCCTAATATGAAAGTTCACTTTAAATACCAGCCTTAATAGTGAACTTAAATGTGTATGCAATTGCAGCGTGTGAAGGCACAGACTCCAAGTGAGATCCTTTATTGCATACATAAGTACTGGTTATATACAATCACTTACCCACCCACGTTCTGCCCTGGAATATGCCTACCTGCAGCAAAGCACCCTTGCAGCCAGCTCACACCCCACCAAGCTGTTTGCTTCCTCCATGCTCATCTGAGAAGGTCACTTCTTCCCCCACACTTAAGCTGTGGGAGGCTTTGGGCACACCTCTCATTGCAGGCAGGTGTGCACAGAATTGATTCGCAGGTGAGCTCAGAGAGCCAGATTTGGTGTTCGTTGTTTCCTCACTACATTTTAAGGCATAATCACTCTGCAGCCTGGCACCCAGGCAACGAACAAAACCTTTTCTCAGAAAGAGCCCTTACATGCAATGACTGGAGAGACTCATCCATCACACATCGAACAGGGGAAGATCACCAAATAAATGATTGTCCCTGTAAGTGGTACCTTCTGAGAAGGAGAATATATTAGAAGAAATATTCATAGGGAAAAGTAGCTGTACTGATAAACTGATACACAGAGGAAAGTTTTTCAGAACCTTCCTCCTTCCTCAACCAGAGGACTCTAAACACCCTGCAAGGGCCTTTCAGTCTCTGGATCATGGAAATGGTGCCCTTACCAGGTCTAGAAAGCAGCCTGGGGGAGTTAAGACATGAGGGGACCAAGCACACCAGGAGTGTGGTGCTACTGGGTTGACAGCTAAAGGAAACAGGTCTGAAAAGGAGAGAAGCATCCATAAGCACAACTAAACGTGTAGGAATCTCAGACCCCTGAGATGGATTGACATTATGGACATGGCAGACTTCTAAACAGAGACTACAGTTTCTTAAGGTCAATTGCCTGATTTCCTTTAAAAGGAGAAAAAAAAAAAGTGCAAGAACATCGAGGCTCTGGTAACTGAAATGCTCTGAAACATTAAACACTGATGCAGTTCCAGGCAGAAGTGGATTTTATTTGTATATATGGCCTAGAGCAAGGAAGTGCAGAAAAGTCTTTGGACTTTCACAGACCCATTTACTGTGGTATTGGTTTGCACAATATCTGGGAAAAATACTGGAGCTGGAATCAGTGACTCAGGACTTGGGAGTTATGAAACTGTCCGAAGAAAAGCACAGACTGAGGAAAACAGGGCATGAGCAAATAAGTAGATCAGAACGTTATTTCCAGAGTATCTTTTGCAGGTCTGTGGGAACAAGCTCTGCTTTTGCTCCAACATGATTGTAAGCTTTGAGGATGTGGCTAGTCCAGTGCTGAAGCCAAGTAAATACATTCTGCTACAGAAAAAAAAAAAAAAAAAAAAAGGCAGTAGCAGCAGCAGCTGCATTGGAGTCCAGACAGCGTGAGCTCATATCTGTTCTCAAAAGACTACAGAACAGAATCACGGGAGTAGTAACAAGGTCTCTACGGTGTAAGCAGACTGAGACCTGAATGTGCTTTCCTGCATGTGTACTGGAAAGATGAACTCTCATGTTGGAAGGAAAAAGAAGATCTAGGAAATGAAAGCTGGCCAAGTATTTTGAGACCTTAGAGAAGCTGGAGAGAGAGAGAACATCTTTTTGGTCCTTTGGACTTGACTCCTGTCCTAGGGCAGAATTATTTTTCTGTACATGCAGCCTTGGTGCAGAGGGCTCCAGAGGAATGAGAAAGGTCTAGCAGCTATTTCCATTGCCTGGATCAGAAGCAGGGATGTGCTGTTAAAATAAGAATGGTGGGTTCTGGCATGAGTTAGGGGAAGGAAGGGAGACAGCAAAGGTTACTTTCTCCCTTTCATTCTGGTCTTCTGGGTGCAAGCCTGAGCAAACAAGAAAATAACGTTGCCTGCCCAACCGAACATGGATGGTTCCTGGGAGAAGAAAGGGCAGAGGCTGCAGGAGTTTTCTGAAGGCAGTTTTCACAGTCCAGGAACCGAACTGCCTCCAGCACAGCTCTGCAGTGAGAGTGTGTTGTGCAGCCACTTTAATGTGACAGAATATGAGAAAAGAGCTGTTTATAGAAAAGTATTCTTTTCCTATGGACAGTTTGGCAGGTAGTACTTCTGGGGCTTAGTAACTGTTTAGCCATAACATGGTAAAGTAACATAACTAACCTAAGGGTATTGAGTTTTGTAAAAACAGATATGTTTTAGACATCCACATCTTAGAGGAATTTGAGAAAGGAAACATACAGCCACGCAGACATATCCTCTGAAAGCTGCAGCAATGGTCACATGCTGTTGAGTGCAGCATTAGGGTTCTCAGGCCACTGTTTGGTCCAAGCTCAACCAAGGGTATATGGGACAGTTACTTTTGGCTGGGATTTTTGGCAGTGAAGTACTTCTTTACTCAGTAGTGCAGATACAGCTAGGAAGATAGAAAACATTTTTAGGCAACAAAAAAAGATTTAGGAATTTTATGCATCCCAGATGGAATGGTGGATATTGAGCAAGCAGATCCTAGTGGCCTCTTTTTGTTCTCTCTCAGGATGTTTTTATACAGCAGATTACATTCAAATATCATGTGAGACATCTTTGTAGCCAGGACCTTTAAGCCAGGAATGTGTGGATGTGAGGATCTTTGAGGGAATAAAGAAGGAAATAATACCATGTTGAAGGAGAAGACTGGGAATAAGACAAATTTGCAAAAAGCTTGAAGACAAAACCAAGCACATTCTTCTCTGCTGTATCTGAAGGGTGTAATGGAAAGCATTATCGAGGGAACACTGAGGAACATACAATTTTGTGAGACCCACTAGGGTCCAGAGGGACCAAGCCATTGAGCTTCAAAAGCAGGGAAGGAGTTGGTGAACCTGGGCTTTGGCTAGATATGAAGCCAATTTCCTTCCTCGTTTTAGAGCCCTGATTAATATTGCTATTCCACTGACAGAATCATTGGCCTGGCTGATCCTGGAAGACTGTACTGGTACACTGAGAACACTGTAGGACTACCACAGCAATGTGTTTTAGGAATAAACCAACTCATTTTCCCCAAACCATTTCTTGCAGTATTACAGGAGTGACAGAGAGGATCAGGACTCCTGCACATGAGTGACAGAGATTCCTCAGCTCTGTTGTTGGTGAAGGACGCAACTTCCCTTGGGCAAACAGTTGACAGCAGAATTACATTTTCAAGTTTATTGAGCCCCTCCGTATGGTTTTCAATTATACCTTCAGTAGTAGCATCTTACCTTGAGTTTCTATTACAATATAATAGCAGTTGATGTGATTTAGAAGCACTTTTTGCTTTGCTTGTACTCATGAAGAATGAGATTTTCATGGACTCAGACAGAATGAGACTTTATTTGCAGATTTGACCAGAAACTACTGTAAAGCTCAGCGAGAATAGACACAATTATTCATACTCTGTTTCAGCTATAATTTGGAAATTTTCTACCTTTATTCTTAACTAATAAATTAATTGAACAAAATTATTATTATTATTGGCCAGTTTGCAAATGGAAACTATATTCCTACTATATAAAGTTTTGGACATACATTGGAGAATATAAACAAATGTATCAGCCTCAGGTGATCATTCCTACTGTATAAATAATATTATGATAAATTTGCTGGGTGTGTTATCTCTGATGAATAATTCAGCCAGTTGCAGCTATAACAAAGGATGTAGTGGAAACTCATCTACTGAACACATATTTTTGGGTGTCTATTACAACACCCTAGACAACATTTTACCAATCAGCTTTTATTTCTCGGGGCTTTTTTTCATGTCATGGAATCTTCAGTATTTATTTATATGGGGAGGATGGAAATGGAATTGGTTGATATTTTTTTCCTCAATGTACATTACTCTGCTTCATTTACTTTGACAGTGAAGCATTGTGAAGGATGATACACTTGAAATATTAAACATTTTGCTAGATGCCTGATCTTGCAGTCCCTCCCTGTGCTGAACTAATTCACTTTGATGTCCATGTGAGTTTTGCACAGAAAATAATTACATGAACAGGGCCTAAATTTTTAACAATTTGTTATACTAATAACAGAAAAACCACACAGAGATAATTGACCTTGAATTCTCATACATGCGTACCTCTTTATCTTACCATGTAGAACATCCAAGATGGTTAAATCTAGTCCCTTGCAATAGCAATAAGAAGGACTGATACTTGAGAGGATGCTGGAAGCAAAGCGATTGCAGCACCAAACATGAGCTGTGAGTCTGTTGATAACATGCAACCTATGATAAGAAAGGCATGCTTGTCTTATTAATTATTTATATTTGGAATGTGCTTATAATATTCTAGCAGAGGCAAGGTTTGTAGGGAGATATAATTGGGAATCAGTTGGGCTAATAAATGACATATCAAAATGAATTTTAATTAGTTTAGAAAAACATTTTGGAGAAGCCTTTGTATAAGAGAGGAAAATTAATAATCACACACCATCTCAGCTGTTCTTTCTCACAATATTAGGTTGATAGTGGAGACCAAGTAGCTTTTAGTATCTGTGTAGTAAGGTGTTTCTTCTGCACAAAGGTAATCCTAACATTCCCCAGGTCTGAGGGTGGCTCTTGTGACTGCAGCCTTGGTAAATGTTAATACAAATTAGAATCCCAAGTTATGCTGGGAGTGTCCAATTGTTCTAGAAAAAAAAGTCTATGATGAAAAATGCAGGAGTGCAAAAAAATGGAAGTTAATTTTTTTCTGCTAGTACCATGGAAAGGTTACTAAGTCCACTCCTGCTCATAATGACATTGCAAAGCGATGTAGGAAATGTGTGCTGGCTTCAGCTGTCAATCACTGTTTAGAAATGTCACCAATAATTTGTACGCTGGAAGTGCTCAATGTGTGGACCCCTGGCTCTAATTGGATCCACTGGTTTCAGCTAAATCTCATCCTGTCAGCAGCTCAGCAGTAGGTAGGATACTGAAGATCTAATGAATCCAGTAATAACTTTAAATTGCCAACCTGGATTATTTTAATTTTTTTTGCCAGTCAAAATAGTTTTGCTTTCTTGGGGAAAAATATATCTTGAATTAGTTCTTAAACAACTGCGCTAAATTACTGACCAGGCAGGTGGAACTTAGACATTTTACGTGTGTGCGTGTGTGTGTGTAGGTATCTGTACAGTTCCTTCAATAGAGAAAAAGATAATTAGGAGAGAATGATGACCAGATAAGTTGGATCAGAGAAATATGATGCTTTTGTCTAATAAGCATAGAACTAGTCATAGAAGTAAACCTTTTTTTTTTTTTCTTTTTTCTGAGAAATAGGGATGAGGAAGCCAGAAATCTGTACAGCAACCTCCTATATTGTTTCAGTAGCTGCTTTTGTGAGGTAGAGGCAGTGCTGCTGTTTCAGCTCTGAAGTTTCTTAACCTGGTTGTCTAAGGACATGAGATGTACACACCAGTGCTACTCATCTGTGTCCGTCTGTCTGCCTGTTCATGCCTTCCCCCAGCCAATTTAGAAGCTGTGATGAAAGTTTAGTAAATTTGACAAAGGATTAAATGTCTCCACAGGTATCAAGTGCATACAAATTTTGTTTACCAACATAAAAAGATCCTATTCAGTGCTCACTATCTGGGTCAGCCTGCTCACAGCTATGCCTGTGGTAGCAAGAAAGCCATCCTGGCTGTCTGGGCTCCTGGCCACAGAGGTAGCGACAGTGAATGAGTATGAAACCCTGCACTATCAATCCCTCCATCCCCTGCCTAGTTGCAAGGTCTGGCAAAGACACCTTAGTGATAAAAGGTAATATCTCTGGCTGCTGTAGTGGGGGTGACACAGGCAATCCCCACTTTGTGAGGAGAGGATGGAGAGACACAGCAGCATCGCAGGAGGCAGAGAGGATGTGGAAAGCTTCTGGAGGCACTAGGGAGCTTGGTGCGTGTGGGGACACCGAAGGCAGCTGCAACTAATGTGGGAGTAGTATTGGGCTGGCACATGTGGGAAGATTTAGGGACATGCAGGTGGGAGATTAGGAAGAAATGTAGAGTTACTGGTGATGCTGGAGAACACAGGATACAAATCTAAAGGCAACAAATCTTAACTAGCTGTGCAACACATGGAACAGTTGGGCTTGGTTTGTTTTTTTTTTAGATCTGACTCATTACTTCCTAGATGTGTCTGTGCTGAAACGGCACTGCCTTAATATATAAGGCAGCAAATCTGTCACTCAGATGAAGCATGAATACTTGCAAGAACACCTGAAAGTATGTTCTTGTGAATCTTTTTCTAAGCTAAAGGTGTTTTTTCACAAATATGATGTATCTTTTTGTTCTCCAGCTACATAAGTGTATATCGTGTATCATAAAGCTGAACAAGGTTTACACAAGCCATAACTACAATATCATCATAGCTTCCTTGTTCTAGGAGCTGAACATGTATATCCAAACCCCATGCACTCTGTCTGAAGACATAAGTCAGCTTTTTTTGCGACGGCTATTATGCATTCATTATAAAATCAATGAACTAGAACTAAGAACAACTTTTAAGGCATTGACTTTGTCCTTTAGTAAATTACGGACTTCGTTCTCTATTGAATATGGAGTAGTCATTTTGCATGATCAGTCTAACCTATAGTATTTTTCCAACCTCCCCTCTCTCTGCGACGATAAAAACAATAATAATAATTGTAAAGGAATAGCAAATCCTGCTTTGTATTAATAGTTCCAGTTTTTCTAGTGTAAAATTTTCTGATTTAAAGTATTTTCATGACAAGCTATAGTTTTGCTTGGTGATTATCTCATCATTAAGTTTTGATTTTCTGATATTTTCAGATATTCTTTTCTATTAGTCTAGCCCCAGCAACATCTTCATTTATTACTTTCAATACTTGTTCTCACTTCTGAATGCTTGCAATATTAAATGCCAATACACTTCATTTTCCAATGGTCTCAAATAGTCTGAATGTGGTCACCTCTGGCCACACTGAAGAAGCCTGTTTGACAGGATTTTTAAAAAGAGACAAACATGTGCTCCTCATGCACTGGAGAAGCACAGGTAAGTTTTGGATGTGCTTGACTGACTGAGCTTCCCTAAAGTGATTGTTTGACTACATCTCTGATTCAGTTGTACTGCTAATAGTGTGCTAAGATACTGAAAGTTCAGGACAGAATCTTTCAATTATTGCTTCATGCCAAATAAATTAATATTGTTTAGATATCGCATTCCCTTATGTCATAATTTACCCAGGTTTTAATGTGACTTAATTCAGACTCTCAAGTCCTTCAGCTTGTTTTCTCTCAGTTCCTTTTGATTTGCCCACATCCTCCTGGTGCTGAAGTATCCAAAAGAGAGGAGAGGAAAGCAATTGCAGAAGCAAGATAAACTTGGAATGTAGGAAGCTGCGGTTGAATTATTTTATGTGTAAGCTGAGTTGGAAACTGCAAGCACAGTACAGAAATAATATATTCAGATTTTGGCTTGCAAGAAAAGGAAGCAACTCATATGAAAAATGACCACAAAAGGAAATGGGTAGCTGAACAGGAGGACGTAAGCCTGCCACCTGCCTCCTTTGGAACGAAGTAGCTGGTGTATGCATGTTTTGCTTGGATCCGTTTCAGTCCAGCTTTCAAAACTTCTGCTTTCCTTAATCTTGGCTCCTTTCACGGTGGGATCTCCCCAAAGATCTGTTATTATTTTGCTTCAGGTAAGTTAGTTACTTTATACTGCTGCATCAGCCAGAGCTGCAGTCCTGTGAGCAAATGTTGCATAAATTATGAAGAAAGGAAAGAAGGAGAAAAAAAATCCATTAGCAACACTTAGGTTGTAAGTGTCTGATAACTGTTTTAATAACTGTACATTTGTCTTAAGCATCAAAGACTCCGAAAGCAAGTATGTGGATTTGCAGCTTGTTTTCATAGTTTTGTGTATCTGTAGGTGGAGAAACAAAAATAAACATAGATAGCACTGAGTGGAATGAGTGACTAGAAAGCTAAACTCCTTAGACTTTTTGAGATATTTTATCCAGCTAGGAAAGTTTTGCTAGAGATCTGCATTAAATGCTAAAGAAAAGGTATTATTTAATTAGCTAGTATTTGTAATATAAATGATCAATTAGTTAGTGGGCTGGATTCCTTCCCTGAAGAGGGCTGCTTAAAGGGACAGTCTGTGGAGGAAAGGAGAGGTTGCAGCATAATGTGCCTGCAGCTTCCCTTGTGCATTTGCTGGAGATACAGAGGACAGCTAATATGACAGCAGCACTGGCTGAGGGGAGAACAAACAAGGGACAGTCTTATCTGGTGCTGTGCTCTACTGCTGCTGTCAGTCTTCTGACCGACTTACCCTAGTAGGAAATTCAAGGAAATGGGAAAGTGCAGAGAAAGCTTCCTTGAGGCATGAATGAGGTATATGCACATAGCCTCTCATTTAGGGTATATTAGGATTTGGGAAGTCCAAAAACTATGTGTGAGTTTTTCAAATAAGAGAGATGTGAATACAAAATTAACCCCCAGCAACTGTCAAAGTCTCGGCTGGGAACCTTGCTGCCTGGAGAGCCAGGACAGGGAGGTAAAGCTAAAGGCAAGTTCCTATTCCAGCCACGGCAGAAAACCAAACCAACACAGCAGCTAGGACTATATGAATGATGAGTCTTGTATCTGTAGCCTGAATGGCTGTCTGTGTTTGAAGATCATAAAAATGTCTGAGTTGATTTCTTCTGCTGTGCTATAGCAGAAGTTCCATTTTAGAGCAAAATGTACTTCTGCAGGTGCCTCATCCAAAATGTGTGTTAAAATAGAAAAGCTAGGCCAGCACTGCAACAGAGGAATGTTTGGGAAATATTAACTGGAACATTCATTACCAATTTTTCTAGGGACAGATTTTCAGCATTGAGCTTCTCTTGCAGATAACATTTCATGCCTGCAAATAATTACGAACATATTTTTCATATAAGCAGTCATGGTGGTTTTATTGAAGTTTTTGAAGCTAAATACTAATAATTACAGCTGCAAATCAAAGGTCAAAGTTGAAGTACCTTTACTGACTTTCAGGTCTACATTGTTTCTGCAAAAAGTCAAACTCTAGGACATTTGCTTGTCCCATTTAAGTAGTGACAAAAATTCCCAATGTTTTCACAGCAGCAAGAGCAGGAAAGAATCTATAGATTATTTTCTAACTGAAATTAGCAGTTATTTGAATATGAGATCTAAGTTGGACAAAAATGAGAACATCTTCATGAAGAGATGTTTTCTCCAAATACTTTTTTTTTGTTCTCAAGATTTTTGGGTTGTAAGTCTGCCTCAAAAGATTTGTACTAACTTTACTTCAGTGTTCTTCCTTTTCTAGATTATTCCTAGGCACTCACCTGTTCTTTGGCAATGATTAATCCAAGATTTTCCAGTGCTCCTCATACACACAGGAACAATTAATGCTCTGTCTCTCCTGTATGTACATCTTTCTTACTTAGGGATGATTTTCTACTTCTTTCATATACATCCCATGTCACCATGGCATCATTTGTACATGGTGACGAATACACAAGCATGGCAGTAACAATGGTTTTGAATAGTTGATTGCTCAGTAAAGCTCTGTGTAATTAGTGGTACAGTAATAACTTTTTGCCCTGAGTTCAGAGTCCCCGCCAAAGGTTGGCGTCTTCAGCAGGTGATGTGAATAGGTTCACTGTACTGAGTGCAGAAGCACGTGACTTTTCTCTCCTCGTAACTATTTTGTAACATGGGCTGCATTTCTCCTACACATTACTCTACATTTGCATACTCGAAAGCTGAAGGCGAAGCTCTCCTGCCACTCAACTACAAACCCCCAGGGCGCTTCCCCAGGACAGCTGGCCATGGGTGCAAGGCTGTGCCACAGGAAAGGCTCTGCTGCTCCGTCTCTCCTTGCCTTGCTGCTTTGGCTAGGGCTTCTCTCTGCCATCCTGTCAGCTGCTTTTACCCTTGGACAGTGAGCAATTCTCTGCCTCTGCAGCACTCACCTGCCACTTCTCGAGTTCAGAAATGACTACTCAAGCCCAGGAAAAAGCCTCAGCGTCTGCTGCGTTTTAATTTAAGTGTTCACAGGTAGCTGGCAATTAGCACTAACCTGCCTACCGCTGCCTGTACAAAAAGACAATGAGAACTAGCACTCCTTCTGTTTGATTACGATTGCTAAGAAAGGCTGGCTGAAAAGTGTCCGAGCTGTTCCCTCTCTGTCCCTCACCCAGCTGACTCTATAATCACCAGTCCTTTCCACTCAGCTTGTAAAATAGCAGTTAGCTAAAGAGCAGAGGTTGAAAAATGCCAGTCACTTTCATAACTGTATGGTAACCTCACACATTGGGTAGCTGTGAAGGGCTGTGATGTTGCCACACATCTGTGATTTTTCTGTTATAATGTGGACAACCCTATGTACAAATTTAGCTTAAATCATAAGCAGGTTTGAGCATTTCCTCTGTCTCAGGTCACATTGTACAGCAGGAAAACGCAGACGTATTCCTCCTTGTAAAGCAGTGTTGTGAGTCCCTGCAGTAGGTGAGACAGGTCTAAGAAAAGATGATGCTATTCTAGGGGTGGAAGGAGCTATCACAAAAGTTTTCCCTTTTACTGTCTGTTTACTTTTAAGTAATATGCAGTATAGTACATACAGTAAAAAAAGCAATGCATAAAATGAGGCCTGAATAAGGTCTCCTCCACCCCACTCCCCCTGGACACTTGCTCCTGCTCCTTGCCTCTTGATGACACTAACACCTGTGTGGTAGCAAAGGTGAGTTGGATCAATTCACTGAGCCAAGGGACAAATAACCCTGCAAGAAAAAGTTGGTTTGGGGAATAGTTGCATGCTCATGCAGACGTGTGCATAGGACAGGGCAGGAACACCTGGGACAAGGGACAAGTGCTGGGAGCATATCCTGGCCTCTCATGCTGTACTTGAGAAGCTGGTGATTAGACATAGAAGCAGGCACTCTGCTTAAAACTGTTTTAAGTCACCTTCTGTAATCAGTGACCTTGCAGTCATCAGTTAGTTATCATGTAGCTGATACATTTCAGAAGTGTTTTTCAAAATAGGATTTTTATCCTTATGTGGGCATTCAAAGCTGGTGTAATTAGTAAACAGAATGTTTACTTGACTTGAACAGAAGCAGTAGGCTGAATATAGCATTATTTTGTTTTTTTGTGGAAGGTATGAATGATCTACTTGACAGTAGAAAGTGATATCATTGTTGTGGTTAAGCCATTCACACTACCTGTGACTAGGAGAGGTAAAAAATACTTGTCTATCCCTCAGCCTGAACTTAACACTTGAGGTTTTGGCAAAGCTGGTGGTTAGCTGGAGACACAGAGATACATATGCAGAGATTCTCACGCTGATCTGTGCAGCCTACGTGGTTTGAGAGGTTTCAGGGAAAAAAAAAGTTTCAAAATTCTTTCTGGTTAAACATGACTAACAATGAGGTAATGGTGGCTCAGAAACATGTTGTAGTTAAGGTTGCACTCTAGAGACTGTGGTTAGCTTCCCAGGCTCTGCAATTGGGCCAAGAAAAGTAATTACAGTGATTAATAATAATGTTTGATTTGCCAGTCACACAGTCCATTCCTCAGAGCTGGTTGGTCTGGAGGAGGGGGAGGTAAATTGTAGGAAGGAAAATTAGACCAACAAAGTACAGTTCTTGCAATGTATAACCAAACACTGCTGGAGCCAGCTCAGCCTGGCATCAGCTATTTTTATACAGCTGTATACTATGGCTGTGTTTTTGTGCTGTACAGCAGGAGTTAAGTTATGTATCTGTATATTGCTGCTATGGATGTGTGCAGTACGGTATGGGATAATTCACACACTGTACACTACAGCTGTGCTGTACAGAAGAGGCTGCTTCATGTAACATGACGCTGTGTTTTCTATACAAGCTATTTTGTAGGTTTGGACACTACAGCAAGGATAACATTTTGCATTTCTGAGGATGAACAGCCAAGCACCTCACCTTTCTGATGGGGATTTACTGGAAATGCAGCAGTAGCCAGCAATGTATGACAGGGCTTGAAAGAGCAGCTTTGGCTGTAGCAATAATCATAAAACCTTAATAACACCCCATTGTGTGCTTCCTGCCCTTGCCTTTAGGTGTGACTGCAGGGAACGTGGGGTGGCGGGAGGAAGCAGCGGTGCCACCGGCTTCTGCCGCAGCAGAGCCCGGGGAACAAGGCAAAACCCAATCCCTTGGCAAAGTTGGGCTTCCTGATTACAGGAGTCCTTGGTGGCACAACAATGAGGAGGAGTTGCCATGGAAACCATTGCAAAAGATTAAGCATATCAAGGAAACCTGATTGTGAGAGAATGGGTGGAAATAGGAGAATCACATTAATGTAGAAACGATGTTTTTGTTTCATTCCGCAAGTCATGGTTGAAACCTTTACATCCACAAACATCCAATTAAGAGAGAAGTTATAGTAAAATCTGCAAGCCCTGTTTCAGTGGAGCACGATTGCTCTATAATTAAAGGAAAATAAATAAATAGTGTTTTACTATCCAAAATGAAAATCCAGTGGTGCAGACTCTGTTATTCTTCACTTTCCCACTGTAGAATCTGCCGAGTTTTTTTGACATTTTGAGGCAGACAGGCCACAGTGACCCCCTGGGATGTACTCACAGGTGCAGTGGCTTCCAGCCATGGAGTGGCCAAATGAATTTCAGATATCTGAGGGAGGAAGGGAACACTTAACTCCTCATTCTCTTTTGTCACATGCTCACCAGGCTCCTGGACCAGCTAAGCTGCACTCATTTGCAAGTTATGAGAACAGAATGGCAAAGGTCAGCAGTTTATTCTGCCTGTACTGGGCACTGCCTACACCAGCCCTTGGCACACAGCACAGCAGGCTTCAGGCTGCTTTATACTGATGAGAAATAACTAGCACAGCTGGCTTAGGCAACTGGGAAGAGTGTAGGCATGGAGTTCATGACCACTCCTCCCACTCCTGCTAGCACCCCAGGGACAACCAGGGTCTTGGCATCTGGACCTTACAAAGGGGACTGAAGCCAAGTAACCAGTTAAAGCTTTTATGCAGTGCCAAAAAACCACAGAGTATCATGGACGGACTGGAACATCCAACCCACTGACTCCTGTCCTTGCACCAGCACTTTGATGTGCCACCATCGGCAATTAATTTACCCCTTAAAGATAGATTTCTGGCCTAATATGAAATTAATGACACTGGTTTCAGCCTGCTGCTATGGGAATGTTTCTGGGAAAAGTGGAGATTATACTTCATTAGTGCAAGCACTAAACCCCGTGTCAAAAAAAAGCAATGACGTGTTCTGCAGTGACAGAAGACACCCCAAGAATGACAGAGTATGTGTGTGTGGAGGTTCTCTTTTTGTTTGGAATAGATGTCTTGGACAGGCTGTGTCACTAGGGCTGTCTTGCTCATCTCAGAGTCTGAAACGATGACACTGGAACATCTGAAGAACACAAATACTTCATCTCCTCCTTGGACTGAGTTGTCTCCATGCACCTCTATAGCTGGCCAAAGCCAAGGAGATGAGGTTTTGCCCAATAAAATTTCATTCAATTTAAGCACCTGCCCATTGACTGGTCATGATCCAGTCTATGTAAATAGAGTTCCAATTGCTCAAGTGCTACTTTTAAATGAAGATGCATAGGGAGATAACAAAGCCATTAGGTTGTCTTGCCATGAATCAGGAAGTACAGAGATGCACTATTTTTTTTTAATTGAACCTATGTTATGACTAATGCCTGCCTTTTCCATTTGCTTGAAGCATCACTTGACTTGACAGAAACTCACACCAGAGAAGACACACACAGTCCTTCCTGATTAATTTTTATTGCTGAACCCCAACACTTTCATCCAAAGTGTCCTGCACTGCACTAAACCCTGTGTCTTCACAAAAAAAAAGTCACTGCCACAAAGTATTTATGGTATCAATACCACACCAGCAGGTGGTAGGTGATTATATTGCATGAGTGGGTCACTGAATGACAGAAGAACATCAGATCCAAAAGGTCCTGTGTCAAAGATGGCTTTGACACTGCAGCTGGCTTTTTTTCATTTACAACTGTCACATAAAAACTGTGACACTGGGCAATATTTGTCTTGATTTTGCAAGATCCCAGAGCTGATTACTGCATAGTGCTTTCCCTAGGATACCTCTGAGAGCCCTTTGGAAACTTGAGTTGGTGCAGATGATTGTTTTAGATGCTGTGAGTAGAAGTGCCCTGATACCGGGGTGATGAATGCAGAATAAAACCCCAGATAAAGAAAATAACTACACCAGCAGACACAAACAGCTGTACCGGTTTCCTGTTTGCATCTGGCTTCAAGTCAAGCTGTTGAGATAGCTCTCTGAAGTCCTGTGTGGCTGGAGCCCTGCTCTGCTGCAACTGCCTCAGTCTCGTGGTAACAATTTTGCAGTGATATTAAAAGCTAGCTGAGATAACCGTGCTCATATTTTGTTGCTGGGGGCAGCCAGGCAGGGTGGAACTCTCTTGGTCTCATCTTCTGTGTTCAACAAGAACAAACAAGATGTTTTCAGGCTTTGGCATCCAATTCAGCTTCCCTCTCAGGCTTTGTCAGAAGGGGCTTGGCATTTAGTTTGTTGTCTTGGTGGTTTTATATGCTGGCACTGATCAATAGCACGACATGTAGTGTTTGTCACTACTGCACATGGATTCTGAGTCTTGTACAGATCAGGAAATAAAGTACAATTAAATGAATCCATAAAAGTGTGTGTTCTTTTTTATTCTAGCAGTCAGGGGAAATGTATGGAAAAGAAGAGAAAACATTTTCAGCTCTTGTAATTATTTAAGGTTATAGCTCAATGTGAATCTCTGTTAAGAATATACAGTGCTGTAGTTTTTTTTTCTTTCTTCTGCATTTCCCACACTGTTGTGCTGTACACTTTATTATTGCTGTCACAATCTGCTCTCTGTCCAATATGATTGCTATCCCCAAAGGTTTATTCTACATAGCAAACACCCTGTAATAGTGACCTACTCTAATAACAGGAAATTTATTTTTAAACTGCATAATGCCTGCTCCATATTAATCTGTTTCTTTTCCAAAAAATACTTTGACATGAAAATCTACTAATATTGCTGAATGCCTAATTGGTTTCCACAAAATTTCATGTCTTCTGAAATCCACAGTGTTCACTAATTTGAGATAGAAACGAGGCATTTTTTTCCCCCCTCTTCTGGTCAATAAATGCCAAATAACAAATATCAGCAAACAATATTAAATCAGTCAAACATCAAAGGCCAATGCTCATCAGTCACAATCTTTTTGGAAGCCACTTTATTCTCCTCATTTCAATCAGTAGCTTCAAAAAGAATTTAACCCTTGATGTGCATAGATTGTGGTCTAAAATGGCTTTTGACTTGCCAATCTGGTGTTCCAGAACAGGTTAATTCTTTTTTTCTAACTGCATGCCTCTTCCCTCTTACTTTACCTAACCTTGACTTTGTGATATCTCTTTGAGGTCAATGACACTGCTATCCAATGTTTGATGAGACATCTGTGTTGATTTTTTTGTCTGTAAATAATTTTCTTGGTAAGCAAGAAAATCCATCATGTCAGATGCTTCTTCAAAGGGCCCAGTAAGTTTGCATTCACTGTCTCTGCTGCAATAGCTAATGACTAGGTATAAGCCTTTTGGGTTTGCTAACACAAAGAACTAATACATCTTAGACCATATTTTAACACACTTAAGCCTGAAGGGTCAAATTATCAAATCTCTTTTCTATCGAAGTTCCAATTGCATCTTTTTTTTCACTTCCTTTAAACATGATTTGACAGTACTTCTTCCAGATCCATTATATATATTCTATTGCCTGCCTCAAGGATATCGTATGCATCTCTATCCTAATGAAGCTGAGTTCTGTATCTACTGCCAGCCTATTTTCTCCCAGATAAATCACCATGTCTTCTTCTGTCAATGTAGCTACAGTAATGCACAAATGAGGACACCAGCTGATTTCCACTACTCTGTCTCTCTTCCCCTTCATCATGGCACTCTACTACATAACTAGCCCCTAGCACTTCCCTCATCACTACTATGACACTGATCACCTCTATGTTTCATGGTTTTTCCTTTTACATCTTTATTGGGGCCTCATGCACTCAGACCCATTTGCAGGAAAGAAAACTTGCTTTGCGTGTTAGGCCCTCCGAGAATTCTAACAAAAATTGACACAAAGTTTAGCAAAACTTCAACATAATTTTCTTTCCAAGTTTGGTTAAGTCCTTCTTCAGATAAAATGCTCACAAAGCTGTTATTGATTCTGACAGGATGGATGTGCTTAACACTTCACATTAGTGTTTTCCCATGTTAGCATTTGACTTGGGCAACATTTAACAAAAAGCCTAACGAGTCATGTCTTAAAACTGGAACTGAGAGAGAGTGTAAAGCCAGTAATTTTTGTATTTGGTGCCAAAATATCCCGGGAATGAGCACATTGCTACCATTTATATTTGCTAAAATGTGCATGCTGTCCACTGCCTGATGGGTCACTGTACTCTTTTCAAGGGTACTGAGTCAGTAAAAGAGTTACAAGATGTATGGTTGGTTGTGCTTCCAAATCTCTAGATGGATAGTGACTTTATTTGACTTATGTCTAATTAAACTTCTAGATAGATGACAAATGTCTCTTCCAGTTCTTTGATGTATTTGTCTTTGAAATGCTAGTTGCATTTATGGAATCCCTGTTGAGGAGTAGGTATGGCTGAAGCTGCTCTGCCTGCATAATGATGAGCTGCAGCCTGTCCCTCTACGCTGTCGCAGTGACAACTGGAAACCAGTGCACCAAATCCTTCACACTCCCATGGACACAAGTGATACTGCTAGGCAAACTGGTCTTTACATAAGCTCATGTTGCCATTTTTCTCTTTTCCTTCTCTTTGGCTAGGTGGGATTAATAGTGTGTTTTAAAAAAAACAAACAAACAAAAAACCAAACAACAACAAAAACAGCAGCAACAAAAAGAAACTCAGTTTGTTCCCTGAATGCATAGCTGATTTCTTTAGTGTAAAACACCTTCCATTTTACTTCTGTTTCATGTGTTTCATGTTTAAACAATTCTACCACACACAATTAAAATAAAAGATAGAAGCATATCAGAACACCTTGGGTTTTTATCCATGTCTACATACACACTTGCTTGTCCAAAAGGAGAACATCTGTATACCAGGACACTGCAAACAACGGAAAATTAATAAAATGCAAAATTTCACAGGTTTCTGTAAACAGTTGGCAACTGTACAAGTCCTGTCATGTGTACTGTTGTAGCAATGTCCTATCAATTTCCTTAGAACTATTTTCCATATAAGCAAATCCTCTTTGATATCTTGTTTAAAAATATTATGCCAGTTCAACACACTTTTGCAATAAAAAAGCAACTGGCTGACTTCTAGAGAAAGATGTCTCATGCTGGAATGCCTACAATATTTAAGTAAAAGTAAAGATTGCACCTGTTATGATCACTAGTTTACACCCTTTTTAAATAGCACAGCAATTTTCCTCTCGGATCTAGTTCCAGCATTCAAAATCTTTACAAAGACAGCTGAATACTGAGGTCAGATGCAGTGGGGCAGAGCTTCTCATTTTCTGGCATGCGGGTATTTCTGCATTTTTATACAAAGCTTGTAAAAAGTAATTTACGAGCTTGTGTAGGAGTCTGTGCTTGAAGAGAAAAAAGTTGGTGTGATGATGGACAACAATGAGGAAGGTGAGTTTCCACTGAAAACATGCCATGGATGGATAGAAAATGAAACTTGAAAGATAACTTTTGCTGGCATTTGTATTGTCAAAACTGTTCTGACCTTTAATTGGTACATCCAGCACTTTTGTCTAGGTCTATGTCTGGAGTATATTTTTCTAACAAAGTTGACCTAGTACTAAAAGTAGCTACAGTCATAACTTTCTCTTGACTACTAGTTGGCCCACATAAAAAATATCAGGGAAATATACCAGAGAAAGAACTATGGATTCCAAAGAAAAATAATATATTGTAAGAAGAGCAGCAATAAAGGTATAGACGAAATGAAGGCAACAGCACTGGATGAGGATCACAGAATAATTTGTGTTGGAAGGGAGCTCTGGAGGTCGTCTGGACCACCTTCTCACTCAAAGCAGGTAGCAGGGAGCATCCAGCTATACATTAAACAGACTGAAGTTCACTTGCAAAGCAAAACCTTGAAGAGAAAGTATTTTTCTACAGTAAGCTGCTTGCCTTCTCTTTAAGACTTAATAAGGTATACAAGGTGCAAATAACCCCCTCTGCGATATCATTCAATGCCCAGAATACTGCATTAAACAGCCCTCTGTATCAACTGCTTATACATCCATTTTTTGCTTCCCAGCCCTGCTCCTGCTCCCCACAAAGCCTGCTGAAGTCACATAAGTGCTGATAATACCAAGAATTTGGCCTGCACTTTATCAGCAGCCCTCAAAACTCATTACCAGGTGGGCAGACACCATTATCTCTTTATCCCATTGGGAATAACAGTGTACAGAGAAGTTCCTTGCTGAAGGTCATACAGCAAGTCGCTGGAAGAGTCTGAAAGTGGGGTCTTCCCATCACAGACACTCACATGTTGATAAAGCTGCTGGCATTGCATCCATGTAGTTATCAGGACCATTAACTGAACCTCCTTGTAGTGGAGATGGGAGGGCTAGTGACTAAGAACCATCAAATGTACCTGTCTAGAAAGAAGCTCTTTGTCCTAAAAGATAAGAACTAAGCTAATGTTTACCTTATGCTTGAAATTCAGGCTTTTCTGGTGTTTCATGTTGATGTCACAGTTTACTTTTTGCTGTGTAGCAGGCCCACTCAAAGTACTTCTTTTCCCTTAGAAAAATCAAGACTACGAGATACCTAAAAGTGGAAATGTTGCTAAAACCAGTACATACAAATTGAACTAGAATGAGCATTTCAGGTATATCCACTATGGAATACTCATGAAGACAGTAAGAGGGGCTATTGAAGCTTATCTCTGCTATAATACTTTGCCAGTGATCTAGCAAAATCTGGTAATTTTTTGCTACTATTTCCATTGATGAGTTTTGTTTCATTTCTTTGTTATCCCTTCGTAGGATCAGGCAGATTTTTCTGTTTATCTATGCAATTATTTTATTTGTTGACTCTTTCTTTTCTTTGTTTCTTTCCCAGGAGATATCTATATTCATTAGATCCCTAAGTCTTTTTCTTGAAGTTCTCTAGTTACGAAATACAAGATATAATCCTTCAATTTATTCCAGTTTAGGAAAAAAATCAACAGAGGAAAGGCTCAGGATATGTCATAAGATTTATTTCCACTTCAGTATTTTAGACAACAGATGATCCATTTACAAAGCAGTGATCTGTGTCCAAGACTGGACTTTCTTGACAAATGGACATACAAGGCAAAGTTAGTCATTCTGAGTATGATTTCTGATTACCCATAACAGGTACCTGAGCATGTCTTTCTCTTTTATAGTTTAAGAATCTTTGTATGACTCTTTATGTCAAAAATAAAGTCCTGCTGAATTGAACTGATAAACTTCAGGGATGAAATGAGCTCCTGATTGTTGCCAAGAAAAATGGAATGATACTTGGTTATGTTATTAATCTTGAGAAAATGCTTTAGGGTAAAGAATTATTGTTTCAAATATATGTGAGCACTTTTGAAAAAAAGTAGGAAAGCTGAGAGTAGCAGAGGAGAGGCAACTTCAAAAATAATAGAGGACATCTATTTTAATTCAAAATGCTTAAAGTAAATTTAAATGTCTGTTCCTAGCATACTGTCTAAGATAAGCTACAGATACTCACTGTTCCCAAGAAGGTGAAGGTGCAGTGAAAACACCACTGGGAGAATTAATTTCAGCCTATTATTCTTCAGTGTGTATATTGTTCACAGCATAATTCCATTACCAGATACTGTACTGAAATGGAGCAGGCACAGCCAATTGGAGTGTGGGGATCTTGAATAGATGCTCACAATAGCACATTCATTTTCAGCCACTATACAATATGCAAATGTATTCACTGTGATTTGTACTTGACCTTAAAACTTACCATTTACATGCCACAATTCCCGTATGGTGAGACCTGTTCTCAGTTTTCCTGCCAGTTTGACAATAAAGCATCTCACGACAAAAGTTTCACAAATATAGAATTCAGTCAGCAGTATCTTCTGATATTGTTGGGGGTTTTTTGGTATTTCAAAATTAGCCTTATTTCAGGCCATTGTACACAGGGCTTGTAACAATCCTCAGCTCAGGATATAGCAATGACTTAATAAATAGAAACAGATAGTGGGGCAGAAGTAAACAGAATCTCAGTTTCACCAGCAGTTTGGGTTCTGGTGAGATGCAGAAAGGGACAAGGACAAAGAAACCTGTAGCCATAGGCCATGGGGTGGTAGCAGAGGTAGTGCCTGAAACAGTTGGCACTGGATGTGAGTGCTTCTGGGGAGTGGTAGTGGACTGATTGCCCTAATTTAACCAGGGAAGCTGTTCAGGTGCGTGGCCATAAGACGATCCTCTGCAGAAGCACAGGCTATGTGGATCAGTGCTAAAGGGCTACACCTCTTTACCCCTGGTCTGTATTTATGACTAGAGTAGAAGGAACATAACAATACATTTCCTGCATTGATGCTCCTTCCTATCCCGTCCCTGAAACAATTCTGTTTCAACCCAACAGTACTACTTGGAGTAGTAGAGAGATGAAAATGGTACCAAGCCATGCAGCCAAGATACTCCCTGACCATGGTGAGAGCTGGTGGTGGGATCAGCTCGATCATGTATCTAGTGAATACTGTTGTCCTTCTCTGCCTCTTTGCTTCATCACTAAGTAGAAACAGTGACTGAAAAATAGAATGTAGGCATTTCTGTATTTTGTGAGGGTCTGACAATCTGGAAGTGCCTCTGCTCATTCTATTCAAGGAGTGTTTTTCTACAGTCTTTCTTTTAAATTTTGAATTTTTAATCTGAGAAGTTCTGCTTGACACAGAGAACTTTTAAATGGCCAAGATAAATACTGTTCTATTAAGCAAAACTGTTCTGTGGAACTATGAAGCCTACTCAGCTTACCAGGAGGCTCAGGAAGGGATAATAAGAATGGAGATTTAAATTAACTAAGGCGTTTGTAAGCTGAGATCTAGCCAACATTTCTGGAAAATTAGAAATCAAGAAAATAAGGCCAGCTATCCAAATATTCTTATCCCAGCTATTTAATTTGCTAAACATACTTGCATTGTGTTTATATTGTATGGTGTATTGTATTTTACAAGGGCTTGGAATATTGTCTCTTGGTAGAAGGGAAGTTGTTAAACAATTGTCCTTTTACATCTGTCAGCTCAAGGCTATTCAGATTTATTCTACTGGAAGCTGAACCTTTCAACTATTTCCTCACATTCATCTGTCTTATCCCTCCCACGATAGACACAGAGTCCTCCAAAACAAATCCAAGATGTTTGCGAATGACAGGTTACTATATGCAATTGTGAACTGCCCACATCGTAGCCAATGCAAATATATAGATTAGATGTTCTCTGATTATAAGAAACCATGCCAGAAAAAAGCTGGTACACATTTCTCTCATGCTAGATACTCTTAGGCAGCAAAATGATGATGTATTACACATTTTGATTAGGCTAGTTCATGCCTAATGTAGAACCCACTTGAACATTGTAGTTTTGAAAGTTTGATTCAAGCTGGTAATAAATGACTTCATATTCCACTAATAAGAGATTGTGGGAAAGGAGGAGAGACCAGAGAAGACACAAGCTAATGAAGAGTGAAAATAGACTGAAAAATGAAGGGAAGCAGATTCGTCCATCCTTATTACTTACACAAAAGTTAAAACAGGATAGGAATAACTGTTGAAATGTAGACCAAAAAAATCGGTTTCTGACATGTCTCAGCTATGCAGAAACACTCCTGATAATTTGTACTTCACATAGGAAATCATAACCTCATATGTCATTTTGAGAAATTCAGACTTCTAAGATTTGAAAACTTCCTCTATTTTTCCAGCACAATACAGCTACAGTGCTTTAAATTATAAGGGAGTAAATCAAGAATAACAGACTTGACTTCAGTGGAGTTTGTCTGGATTTACATTCTTGTAATTGAAAGCCTTGTTGGTGAAAAGCCATTAGATGTTACACGTACTTGTTCCAAAATGCAAGAGGAGTGATCGGTTGTCTCTGCAACCCGAGTAATGAGACTATCTCTTGCATTTTCTCGGGGAAAAAAATTTATATGAGGTGGGTTTTTTGCATTTCTTTCAAGTAACAATGAACAAACACTGAAAATGGCAGGAAGGAGAAAAAGCAGCAGGGCTCTGGCAAAGGCAAGACATTTAGCGGCTCTGTTAATACACTAACCAAGGCGTTACCGTGGGCGCCGGCAGTGGCCTGTGGCACGCGGCCCCTCCTGCGCTGGCATGTCCTGCCGGGCACAGCGTGTGCCAGGGCCAGATCCCAACAGCCGGCAGGGTCAAGAGCAACCGGCTTTGCAAGGTAGGAGAGTTTGGCTGTGTGGGTTTAGCTGGGTCAGGCTACCTGCCGTGGAGCTTGGAGAATGGCCCCAGCTTGTTGTATTTACTGTTATAGAAGTGGCCGGTGAAGTTATTCAAGGGACATGAGAGGGAAGTGAAGCGCAGCCACTTCGGGAAGGGTGCAGCGGTTGTCAGCAACTCTTTCCCCTTATCAGTAAACACCTGGAAACTATTTGATGAGGGAATGAAGGAGGTTCAGGCCAGTTCACACTTTCATTAATTGCTGAGGTGGAATTTTTTCCTCCTCTCTTTGTCTCTGAACACAACAGACTAAGAGAAACCTTGCTATCACTGCAGTTTTCTGCAGGGGTAGGTGTGAAGGCTAAAACAGACTTGCCGTAGCTAGCAGCAAAGAAACAGCAGCTCAGAATCCCAGTCTATAGAAGGAGAAGCGTGACCTGGCAGTTGAGGTTTTCCTGTACTGATCCAGGAGTCCTTAAAATGCAACTTTACGGGGCAGACACTTCCCACAGACCTCTTACACACCCAGATCCAAGGAGCGGACATATCTGTCACACACACACTGGGATGCTGCTAACACCCACATAGCCCTGGGGGAAAAATGCAAAGGAAATCAAGAAACTCTGGCCTCAGCTCCCTTCCTCATGGCCTGCCCATGCCAGTCAGTCCTGCCGTGGCCTTCTGCCCTGCTTCCTCGCCAGACTCCTGTCCTAACTCCACTGACTGAGAAACAGACACCTGCGGGAGGCTTGGCATCCCCAGATGGTGGCACTGCCCATGATCAACCTCCCGCTGCCCAGCCCTCCCCTCCCACATCCATGGGGTTTCTTCACTTTGTAAACTCTCTGGAGCAGCAACTGCTGGTCTGCGTACAGCACTGACGGACACTGTTCTTGGCTGGCCCCAAGGCATAATCAGAGTAAATGTGAATAACAACAATAGTAACAAACAGCATCAACATTAGTAATGACAATAATAATTATTATTGTTATTATTATACAGTCTACCAGAATGACTTGGTAATTATTTGCATAATTTGTATATATAATTTGCATAAACAGAATAAAAGATTGCTCCCATATCCAGAGAAGATCTCAACCATCTTTTGTTCCCTGTATGTGCCAAGGATTCCCACTGGTGTCAGTGGGAGATTTTTTTCCTTACTGATTCTCAAAACCAATTGCTCTGATGACAGAAATCAGTGGGAGTCCCAATAACGTGTGGCTTCATCCAGTGGGGTGCTGAAGGTGCTTTGCTACCTTTATCTCCAATTAAGCTCTTTAAAGATGAAGGTACTCAGCACTTTTCAGAAGCTTCTCATGACGTGCAGGATTGAGTCCCTCAAGACAGCTGTCTTCGGGCTCTGACTATGCAATGCTGAGCAGAGATTTTTTTTTTTTTTCCTTCTTCATATTAATTGTCTATTTACAAAACAGATTCCAGCAGCTCAAGAGCATTTATGGCCTAATGGAGAAAGCCACAGTGGGTGGCTTTTTGGCTCTCAAAGAGTGAGAGTCTCATCAGTGGCAGAGGGAAGTAAGTATAGATTATGCACACAAGGCAGGGCAAGGAGCGCAGGGAAGCAGAGGCGACTTACAGAGGTGTTTGCAGAGAGCTCTTCCAAAAAGCCTGGCAGTGCCTCCAAGCTGCCAGTCTCAGGAGGACAAACACTCTATTTCAATTTCACTCTGAGAATAGACTTGGAGGCACCAAATGTCTGCAGCAGTGTATGTTGTCATTTCAAGGGTGTAGTTTCTTTAGCCTCTTGCAGTTTTTCAGTTCAGAAGCTCTTGCAGGCTGTGCCTGGGTCTCCGTGTGAGGGGTTAGCCCCTGGCACATGACATTGGGGCACTTTTCTCCAAAGACAGCTTGAAAATTGAGTTAGAAGGATGTTAAGGGCTGCAGTATGAAAAGCTGACATTCTATAGGATGGGAGGACAGAAACTTCAGGTTGCCACAGAGGAGCCCTTCCAGGCTTAGGATTTGTGGTTTAATGCTGTGCTAAATTCTCATATGTTGAGACAGTTTGGCTTTTCTTTGCAGAAAAACAAGAGTCAGTCTAAGAGCTTAAAGATCATAGCGCAAACTCTCCAGTGCCCAGAAAGCTCAGGGCCCCTCTCTGCCCCTCCACGAGCCCTCCCTGGGCCAGGAGTGGGGGGCTCTGCGGAGGATCTCACCACCGGCTCTGCCCTGCTGCTCTGTGTTACCATCCCTCTGCCAGGGAGCCCAACAGCCAGATGAATGCACTGTGTAAACCCTCTTCATCTGTCTCAATACCAGCCGGGTTAGATTATACTGCAGGCTAAGGCATGTTTTCAATGTTTACTTTCTTGTCGAGTAGCCGGCGCTCCCTTTTGCTTCTGGAACTGCTCTGGCTTTGTGGCTGGAGTGGAACTTAACAGAGGACAGGCTGCGATCACTGCTATCTAAACACATTATTAAATATGGGCATGCCAGATCTTACAGGGATCTGGCTTTCCTGCACTTGTTTAACTTAACACCAGGAATGGGCGAGTCAGAGCTTGCTTCCACTCCACACAAATGTGTCTACACAGAGGTGGGAATTTAAAGCTGCTTAAGTTGGAAAACTGACAGAAAAAGTAATTTGTTGCATGATACTAATTTGTCTTTTGTCTCTATAAAACCAGCCAATTTGCCTTGATTGTGAGGACCTTCCACAGACCCTCAGAAAAGTTACTTCAAATTAGTGATCTGTGACTATTTCTGACCATAAACCCAGATCTACTCACAATGCCTGTATTTTGTATTTATTTTATGGCTACAATAAAGATGACTTGGGATTGTTTTTTTGTCGTGTTGCTAAACCTTTTAACCTAGCTATTCAGCCACCTCAGTAATCTCTTTTCTTATGTATTATCCCCCATAAACCAGCAACCGTACACACTGTCAGCTGCAGGGTTAGGCTGGTTTTCACAAAGGCCACATTACTGCCCCTGTCTTCACAACTTCCCTTGGGGAATGTCTGGCTGCAGACCTTGAAGCATTTGTTCCACCCAAGATTTTAGTTTTGAATATTGACAGATCATCTGGGAGGGAAGATGTTTCTGCATCATTATTCACCACCTTTAGATAACAATGTATGCCCAGGAGAAGAAGATTTTTGACTCTTACTTGTAAGTTCAAAATGCTGATTCAGTTTTAGTGGAAGGCAAAGGTAAGTAACCTATACACTAACTATGGAAAAACAAGAAATCTCTTCAGATTATTCCTCATTTCTCATCTGATGTATGTTCTTATACACAGAGGTTATTCCCAAAGCCATAATTTTTTTTTTTTCTTGTAGCTGAAAAAATAGTTTGGTGCCTATAAATCAGGAAAGAATCTATTCCCCAAATTTTTCTTGAAGTAAATCTCCATTTTTCTGCTGATCTCCTGCTAGTAGCTTCATCTTCCAAAGTAAGTTTTCTCTTCCCTCTATTGCTGTCTCCAGATTACCAAAACTGATGCCAAAACTGACTCATAATAGATGCCCACACAGCATTGTTTTTTCATTATACAGCATAGGGGTCGGGATGTGATTACATTATTAGATTTTATACGTGAAAGAAGTGTCTGTATTTGAGGAATCGGTTTGGAGGAGCGGGGAAAAGCAGCCTTTCTGTCCTATATTGAAAGACTAATTCTTAGGGCTTGATTTTGTGTGTAACCTTAGTTTTTTGCACCTGCACAAAACTAAAGACATTTACGTGTCTAGCTATTATATCTGATTGCTGGCTAATTATGCATGTGAGGTGGGAGATGGGGGAGGGGGGAAAACAGATCTAAAAATATTTTTTTCCTTGGTGTTTTAGATAAACTGAGATTTCCCATATAAAAACCTTTACAATAAAAGACTTTTGGCAGGGAAATGAGAGGTATGGCATATGAATACCATTACAAATACCATTTTCTAGCCATGGCATCTGAACATAAGTGAAAACATGTTATATATTCTCCCAGCCAAATTTAAAAGCCAATTATTCCTGATTTTTTTCTTCAAATGTTCATTAAGGGCTGGAAAAGAAAACGCATACATGCTTCAATACCAAAGTTATAGCAGGTTATTTTATTCATGGCTTTGTTGAGCAGGACTGTTTGCTCTAGGACTGTGCTGCTCTAAAACTCCTTGTCCTCACTCAAAACAACAGTGTGTGGAGTACAGATTATTTGCTGTCCTGAACACTGTAAATCACAGCTGCGTCAAAGACAGTTACTAGAGGTAGAAGACAGAAGATAGATGAGAAAAAATTGTATTAAGGCCTCTGTATTTTTCTTACTCTAGAAAGGATAAGAAAAAGGAACAAATGAGAAAGAAACGTAGTGGTTTTCAGTAATGAAGTACACATCTATGAGAGCTGACCAAATGCTCCCAAATATGCTCATTTTGTCTGGCATTACATGGAAGACATTTTCAGGGGTGCCAGGTTACTAAGTCCTCAAATCCATTTACTGTGGCCTGGAACAGTTGTTGATTTCCATTTCAATAGTTATTAGGGCTTTTTCTTTAGTCATCAGCAAAGCTTGAAATGAATACATTTTATTAGAGTTGGCAAGTCTGAGAACAGATGTGAGATCTCCCATAATCTAAAGGCAGGGAACCCATGGGGCAGCAGCGCTCAGGATGAGGGTTGTTTTCTTCCAGAAAGCATTGGCTGTGGAAATTCTCAAAACATGTGAGGTCTGCACACATTTCAGTTGTGCAAAAGGAGAACCGAGAAGTTTTTTTACCCTGTTTGGGTTTTTGCTGTTTTATTCTGTTAATACACAGTGAGCTATAATACAATTCCATCCTGATATATTTATTTGCGCTTGCTCGTGACACCTAGCCCAGATTGCACAGACATTTTACAGGATTAGACCCCCAAACCCAGACCCATAAATCACAGAGAACATCTGTTATTCCCTTGTGGGAAGGGTCTTAAAAGAGTGTCTTCTGAGCATCTCTATTGTGTGTCATTTATTACAAGTGGGCCCTCAGCCTGGGACAAAAGAGACCTCCTACGTCCTCTTCCCCAGGCAGCAATTAACTGACCTCATCTTCCCGCCCCCTTCATCAGCCCCCACAATCAATTATCTCAATCAGCCCTTCTGAAGAAGAAAACCGGGCAAACAGGTGGACCATTATTTAAAATAGTTTTGGGCACTTCGAAAAAAGTTCAACACAACAGGGAACTTATGCAACCATGGCTGCAATAGATGAGAAACTGATTTATGTAAGGGTGTATGAATACAAAGATCATTACAATATTTTCCATGGTTTTTTTCCTGAACACATGTTTGTATACACGTGCCTGCGTATGAAATAAAATTCCATAGATTTTTTTTTTTTTGAGGTCTTTCTGATTTACTGGAGAAAGTTTATCCAAGTAGTAGTACTTCTGTATACCTCTTGCTGGCCTGTCAAAAAAAAAAAAAAAAAAATCTCTTGGTAGGATTGTATAGCTCCTAATTACTGTCATAATAAGAATGTGTGCATAGAGGCTGACTTCAGCTCATGCGGTTAAATAATAATATGGTAGAGGGCAACAGAATATGGTTAAGTACAGCAGAAGTGCTTTTGATCCCTGGACAGTCACGGGCAACAGTGATGAGGACATAAACTTTCTGTCGTTCAGGTGGGAGAAGCGATTAAGCTCCTCCCTGGAAGACAACGGTGGAAACAATAGATGCTACTGTTCAAATCACTGTCCTTGGGGCCCACCTTGACTAAAGAAGAAGGGGATATTTCCTGAATAGGAAATAAACAATTCTTTGATTGTGTGAGTACATAAGGAGAAAATGAATAGAAAGTAGACTACAGAAAACAGGAAGATCATTAACCATGTGGTCTTGGGAGAAAGAAAAAAGAGAAACAAGGTCCTTTGGACACATAGCTGGCAGTACCTCGGTTTGAACTCCTGAACGAGAGAACACTTATGTTAGTCTTAGGAAAAATGAAAATAGAAAAAAAGAATATAGAAAAGTGAAAAAACGTTTTTTACTTTGATCAGTGGTGTCACAACAAAAGTATTACTGAAGTCTAAAGTATTAAGAAAAATACGATAGATGCATGAATGAAAATGTTAAAGAATATCCTCCAGATACTAGTTAGAGAAACCACTCCCATACATTTTGTTTCCCCTTTTCTCTGCAATTGTAAGCTTACAATTAAAGCCATATAAAACTCCACTTTATCAATGGAGCTGCATATGGGTATAAGAGTTGGTGTGCATGCAATGAACAGAAAGATAGTACCACACTGTATATAGTGTGCACATACACACCTTTGATTCATACCATGGTTCATGCCTCAGATCTCTAAGAACTAATGCAGAAATATGTGTCCAGATTTGTAGCATTTTCCAGACAGTTAATCTTTTAGAAAAGTAACAAGGTTACTGAGTGCATCCTTCCTGGCTGGCTTAAATGACTTCAATATTCAAAATGTTCTTTCTCAGCTTCCACTGTGAAACATGGGAAATCAGAAAAGTAGCTGTTTCTAATCTGATTGTTTCAAAGTCCATTCTGAAATCTGTACCCCACCAAATCAATGGCAAAACTCCAACAGACTTAAGTGGAGCCAAGATTTTATCAGTGATCTGGAATACAGGAGTGATTTTTCCAGGCTTTCAAAATAAGTATTTTAATCTGCAACTTGTTTATGCACTACAAAAAAATTTAGAGATCTTGGCATTATTTTATTGGTAGCATTTTGCCATGATAATTAGTATTCTGCCAGTTGACTAGAGATGAGCCCCAAAAGTACATCAAAATGTCAGGCCTGATATTAACAGAGCCTGCAAAACATAGTCTGGCTAAGGAAGATATTGCTGGTTTTGTAACCAAAGTCTCAACATTTTTACTATGAACAAGCCTATTTTCATTCTTTATTTGAACTAAAAACTAACAGAAATAAGACCCCAAAATTAGAAGTTGTCACTGCAGGTACGTGGTTACATTATACAGTCTTGGTATTTTTAGTTGATTCACTGAAGTTTTCTTAAATATTTTCTTCTACATTTGTTAAGTTGCATTATTATTATTCAGTGCTGTCATCAATATCAAATGATCTTCACTTTGCAGAAAACACCCAGTTCTTATTTCCAAAGTGCTCAGTTATGCAGCAGATAAGTATTATTACCCCATTTTATAGACATGGATACAAAGGCAGCAAAACATCTTTCTTCAAGGACAAGTTCGCGTTTTTTGTGTCTTAGTTCAGTTTGCTATGCAGTAGGCCATACAACTTCCAGCTGGGTGCTGGTGATTAGGTGCTTTTATGGCAAGGTCTTTGTAATTCTTACTTTTTCCTAAGGTAAAGGATTGGTGCATGGCTGTAATGTCTATAAAATGCTAAAGCTGTTAAAACACAGTTTTTGTTGTATGTCATCCAATTTGCAGTTGGGAAATGGTAAAATTTGCTTAAATTGGAAACATATGTTGTGCTGGAAAGTAAGTAATGGAATTGCCACCTTTGCATGTTTGAGTCCCATGCCTTTTCTGCAATTTACACAATAATAAACCTAACTAATGAAGCTATTTTAGCCATTATAGATCATTTTATTTGGTGATATAAGAATCTTCATGCTAGAGCTGAACAGGAAACATTTTTCATGTCTTGTAAAAGTTTTCACAATTTCAAAATACATGGTCCTGTACAAAATCAGACGAACCCAGAGGCTACTAAAAATGCAGTGCAAAAGCAGCTTCTCACCTATCCCAGCATGGTATAAGTGAAAGGCCAGGTACTTCTTTAGGATATGGGATGCTCAGCTTAGAGCAGGTGGTATTTTCTGATTTTCACCAGAAGTTCCATGCTTTATAACTGGCATAAACTTTTCAAGGAAAAAGAAAATGTTTTCAATGAATTTGTTTTCCTTGATTAAAAAAATGTTTTGAAAATGTCTCTCAAGCAGCCTTTTATATTTTAAACAAACATATTGTGGCTGAGATACGTCTCATAAGAGATGCTGGGCTGAAAGATTTTCTTGCTTTCTCCACTCAGAAATGGGCACAGCTTTTGATATTTATTTTATGAATTGCAACCAGCCACCCTTAAAGTGTGGACTCAAAATGTTCTGTGTGAAAAGCCTGTGACAATGTTATGCAATTTCTCCGTTGTTGCCCTTCCCTCTTCTTTCTCTGCCACAGTCCCACTGTACTTCTTAAACATCTTTAAAGTGAAGGTTTTGCATTTACTTTCAAACCAATGTGTCTTACCTCTTTTATTTTGCTTGGCTGTAATTTAAACTTTTCTTTTAAGCCTTCATTCTTACCTTTCAGAATTTCTTCCTGTTTTACTTGACTGTTTTCTCTCTGTCATCTTTTCCTCTTTCTTACTATCTCTGATTGTCATTCCCTTTAGGATGGGAAATGGCTGCAGGCCGAAAGTCAGAGAGCAATCATAAAAAGCTATCAAAGGATGAGTAAAAGATGAGAGTAAATATGATAGTGTTGTCTCCTGAAAGCACAATGACAGTACCTAACTGCCTCGCCTGGTTATACACAAGAATATCTTTAGGAATGTTAGAAGGACAAGAAGGTATCCTCTATTCAGTCAGCTACATGACTACCTCTGAGTGATCACTAATTAAATTACATCTGATAAATAGAAAAATATTCCCTGAATTTTTATAGAGATAAAAACACTATTACCACCACTGAAGACTTCAAGCTTTGATGAAGACTTTGCTTTGAATATGAAATAACGGAAAGAAGAAGGAATAAATTTATATTCCTTCTCCCTCCCCAGTCTACTTAACACCACCAAAGGTGGTGACATACCCTCTGCTGATGTGATGAGCTACCAAAAGTAGTGCAGCATCTGTCCCTGAAGTTCCCTTGCTACTTCCATTTGTAGTTCGTCTTGCTTTTTATTCTTTCCCCTCTCTACAAGAAAGCATCACCTGACCATAAAAAAAATGAAGTCAAATAATATTCTCATAATCCATCAGTAATGATAACATTTTAATTTCATTGAAATTGACTCGATGTTTGTTGTCTGATTTTCTTCTCCATTTCTGCTAGCCAGTACAATCTGGCATTTCTTACATCAAAGAACATGAGATTAATAAAAACCTCACACTAAACCATTGTTCTTTCTCAGTATTTGAGCTGATTTCCAAAGACCGCTTTTTACCAGTAAGGATGGGCCAAACACCAGGCATATGAAGGAAAATTCTGTGAGCTTTGATGCATACCCGTAATTCTCAGTTGTCCAGCTGAGAGAGGACAAGAACTGGTGAGAAGATCTGACAAGTGTAAAGGCATGGATGAACTTACAGAAATTTATTTTTTCCCAAAATAGTTCTTCACCTATAATGCCAGAAACTTTACATTGTTGAACAAATATTACAACAGGAAACATTTGAAGTACAGTAGTAATCACCTTCTCACATTGCCCAAGAGTTTAAACAAGCCTCTATTAAAGGGAACCTATTTGCTGAAGAAAAATTGCTTCATTATCATTTTCTGCATTGTTCTTGTTTTATTGTTATCATGGTTATTGCCATTATAATTAGTCTCATTGCTTCTGCTCTTGTGCCACAGTCATGATAAAAATCAGATGCTCTTTAAGAATTCCTGTTGTAAGAAAAAGACTCTTGCAATTCAACCTCAGAAAGTTCCTCTTTTCCCTTCTGCTGAGCTTTCAGTCCCATATATATTTCAGATCCGTATTTCAAGGACACCCCTGACCTTTTACAGCCAAATGTCACAGCCTTAGCAACTAAGGTTAAAACTGATATATCACAGTGGATAAGAATATTGGTGTATGATGCATCTCTGTATCATGTATCTTCAAGTAAAGTACTATTGGTGCTTATGCCATGCCATCTTGCTTGTTATATATTTGTGCATTGCCTAAACCACAGGATTTCTAATCTGTGGTTAAGATGCCTGGATGACAGCACCACTACAATAACGTTCTTACACGGTCTTTGACGTTCAAATGCCAAACATATTCCTTATAAAGCTATCAAGCAGTATATTGAAATTTGTTTGGGCAGCTGCTGAAGTGCGAAGTGTAGAGCTGATTTACTTTACTAGGACAAAAAATACACTGTGGATCTGCCTCCTTTAGATATTACACTTGGCTTTCCCATGTAGGATCTGGTGAGGCAGAAAAAAATGTGTAAGAGTATTACCCTCTAACAATGTCTATGGAACAAACCGGTGTGTTAACCTTAAGAGGCCAATGTAGGGGTCTAGTAATGTTATGAGCTTAATAGAGTTAGTCTTTTCATAAACTTACATCAGAACTGTATTCACTATGTTGGGGAACATTTTGACATGACCTCATTCTGTAAGCAGCTGCTTGATTAGTGATTTCTGGAAGAAGTTTGTCTGTGTTCTGCTTCAATACATTCCTTTTTTTTTTTTTTTTTTTTTTTTTTTCCATCATTATGTTAGAGGTATGCTTCAGCTGCAAACACCAGATCTGTATTCAAACTTCTTCAAAGTTGGGAAACATTTGATGTGTAAGGGCAAATGAAGGTTCTGCACAAAATAAGGTTGCAGGCAAAGGCACGTAGCAATTACTATGAGATGCAGGATGAGAGTTCCTTGAAAAATGTTGATGTTCTTGTTCTTTACTTTGTTTATGGCTCTAGGGATGAGTTTCAAGAGGCAAAAGAGTGGAAATAGGCCAGGATATGTCTCTGTTGGGCAGCCTGATGTCCCAGATGTTCTTCCAGAGCTCTTTGTTTATATATACCCATGTCTGATTTTCTGCCATGGTAAAAAAAAAATAATCCTAGAGAAAGCAGATATTCTCATAGTCTCTGGAGGCAAAATCAATGCAGTGCATCAGACTGTGGCTTTGAAGTCCCAGCGCAGGCTTGAAACAGAATTGATACATGGACTGCATAAGAGGTCAAACATCCATGAATCATGCTGGCTGCAGCTCTTGCTGCTGACACTGAAGGAGAGTGGCAGGTTCGTGGCAAGAAGTGGTGGCACTGACTGGAAAGAGCCTGAGGAGGCTGTGCAGAGCCCTTAGCAGCTGGAAGGAGCCCTGGGGAAGAGAAGTCCTAAAGGAAATACCGAGACAGGCATGAACAAGATAATAAAGGATGCAGAATAGTGTGTACTACTAGATAAATCTCACTGTGATTCTGGCCTTGTCTGTCTGTTAACATCTCTAATGTGCAAACTTAGCTGTTTTTACTCAGTTTCACATTAGCAGTCTAAGGAACCTGGGCAACTGCCTCTTTTTCCTTTGTTAGTGTTTAAAGGTTACTTTAATGTTTATTAGTTACGTTGATGGTTGCTATTAAAGAAGGGTTGAGGTTGGAAAGGACCTCTGGAAGCCTAGTCCAAGCCCACTGCTCAAGCAGGATCATCTATAGCCAGTTGTCCAGGATCATGTGCAGATGGCTTTTGAATATCTGCATGGATGGAGACTCCACAATCCCTCTCTGCACAACCTGTGCCGGTGAGTGGTCAAGCTCATAGTGAAGTGTTTCCTGATGCTCAGAGGGAACCTCCTGTGTTTCAGTCTGTGCCCATTGCCTCTGGTCCTGTCCCTGGCCACCACTAAAAAAATCTTGTCTCTGTCTTCTTTGCACCCTCTCTTCAGGTATTTATATACATTAATAAGATCCCCCTAAGCCTTCTCTTAGTCTCTAAACAGTCCCAGCTCCCTCAGCCTTTCTTCACAGAAGAGAAATTCCAGTTCCTTAACCATCTAACCATCTTAGTGGCTCTTCTTTCTCTCCAATATGTCCTTGACTCTTTTGTACTGGGGAGCCTAGAACTGGGCACAATACTTCAGCTATGGCCTCACCATTATGGAATAAAAAGGAACGACCCCCTTCCTCAGCCTGCTGGTCATACTTTCTCTAATGCAGCCCAGGATACCATCAGCCACCTTTTCTGGCTCAAGCTGACTTGCTGGTTATGCTGAAGGCTCATTTCAGACGTAAGCTCCATCAGTGGCTTTTTACTAACCAGAAGCTAGACCCTATTGCCAGGCATTGCTGCCTTGATGCTTCTTGATGTTTCTGTAGAACATGCTCAGCTCTGCCACACTGACAGGCATGGCAGAAAGTGCTGCCTTTGCCAGGATTTGAGTGCAGGGCTGAGTCTGTGCTTCCTGATGGGACTGTTCAGACCTCCCGGGCTGTGCAAAAAGGCAGCGAGCTCCACTTTGCACTGTCTGCCCAGCTGCCCACAGGTACGGCAGAGCAGAACAGCTTCCTCTGTGGTGGGGAGGCTTGTGAAGATCCTCGTTTTCTGCACAAGCTAGCTCACAGGCTTTGTGCACTATTTGCACATCAGTCATGCTCTTTCAGTATTGGTACCTGAGAATGGGATTAGCTGAAGTCCCCATCAAAAGCACTGAGCTCTAAAATAGTTCCACATGGCACAACATAGCCCCAGCTGAGGAAGCATGCATTATTTTCCTCTCCCAGAGTGTCTGGAACAAGCCATACTGAATGATGTGTCACATATTAGGAACAACTTTATTTTTATTCTGATGGAATTCCAGGAAGCTAACTCCGGTGCTCTGACAGCAACTGAAAATGGGCAACATATCCTAATAGGTACAGGCAGAACGAGGCAAGTATGTAAAAGGGACATTTAATTAGTTGTTCCAGAAGGAGCTGAAGTGTTGTTACATAAATGGTGTGTTTCTGACAGGCTTGAAGGTATCTGATAATATATAACTCTATAAGTATTTTGATATATTCAGTCTAGAAAGGCTTTAAAGTTTACGAGGCAGATAATTGTAAGTTTCTTTAGTGAGGCTTATTGGAATTGAAACTAATTTCAAGAGAAGACTATGTTACAGGTCATCTTAGCCTTTATACAAGCTCCTATTGTTGGAGTAGGACAGTATCTCCAAGTTCAAATTGTTGCATCTTTCAATCCTGAAAAAGTGGAAATCAACATACTAAATACGTTGGTACAGTTGTTCTAATTCATGTTTGAGAATAATTGCACTCTATTATCTATGTGCAGTGCAACACCTACGCAAGCTTACTCAGTGAGCAGGGCCCCATTATTCTCAGCGTGCTACAGTTAGATCTCGTTCTGTCTGCATGCGTCACACAAAATGTGTTTGCGTTTGAGCAATACACAGCGTATTAAGGTGAACGCAAAGATACATTGTTCTTCTGACCAACAATGTTTGGAACCGTCTTACTGAATTCTGCTATTGTGCCTCTTACTTTACCAGCTACATGTGTTTATTACAGACCTTTCTTGAAATACAGGATTTCTAATTGTGCCTAGCAGCCCAATTTGAGTGCCAATCAGATCCTCAAAACATGTGACTCAGGAGAGATTTTTCCCAATGCACCAGAAGTATCAGATATTCCTGGGGTGCTGAGGGGAACCAAGAGGGAATCAGGAAAAGCAGACTTTGGAAATTAAAATCAACCCGGTGGCCAAACGCTTTTTCCTAACTTCTTAAATCATTTAATCTTGAAAGCTGCTCCAGCCAGATGAATAAGATGTTTTATCACACTGGGTTTTTTGTCTTTTTGAAAGAAGCTAATAGAAACAGTCAGGGTTCTTAAAATAAAATTTAGGTATGCACACTGTTACACAGAGGGAGTATCTTAGGTGTTGTGATACAAACCAGTGTAATTACTGCAAAACATTTCAGACATTTAAGTGTCAGAACTAAGAGGTGCTAAACGCAGTTAATAATACAACAATGTTTTCTGAAGAAAAAAACATGCAAAAAGTAAAGGAAAAATATTAGTTAACATAATAATAAAGCTTCGTTTTAGCAGCTGCTTTACATCTTCTGACCATTGCTAAATTGTTAACTAATTGATCCCAGATCCTCCACATGCTAGTTCAGTGCAAAGCTGCAGGGAGGATGCCAGCAGAGTGCTGTTGTTGGCTGGGTAGGTAGACAAATGTTGCAATGTGAGTGGTAGGAAGTAGTAGTATTACCATATACAGTGCAGTACCAGGCCCTCTGAGTACTGGTTCTAGCAGTAGTAACCTTGCCTTCGAAAGGATGTAATTGCTCTTATGGGGTTGCCTTACATGGAAACCAAAATTATATCAAGCTTTAATAATTAAATTATGCAGCAAGTCAGAGGAGGATGGATTTGTTCTCAATGGAACACAGGAGACTACTTGCTTTGGTGACCTAATTGCTGCAGTTTTTAAAAAAAAATTATTATGATAGCTGATTAAAAGAAGCCAGGGAGCTTATTCACATTTGCCAAGAGCACAGAGCAAATCAAGCTTTATGACTTAAAATGAACTCAGTGCTTTGTCCAGATTAAATTAAGAAAGGAGGTCACTGAAGTGAGGAGTTCAGAAGAGCACTTGAGACTGGAAGTATGAGAAATGAACGGCAGAACTGAAATGAGAAAGGTATAAGGGAGACAGAAGCCATTTTCTGCTCCTACCATTCATTTTCTTCAGAGGCTAGCATACAGATAGGGCAAACTTTTCCAGGAGCAAGAAACCACAACAACCCATCCTATAAAACTGCATTAAAAGCATAGTCATGAGACTGAGTGTGCAGTGATGGGAAATCTTTGGCATAACATTTAACCGGTAGTACGCATGACTGCTGCTGTACCCAGACACCGTCAGAGAAGCTCGTTTTGTTGTCTGGTTGAGGCAAACATGCCACAAAAACTAAAACAAAATTAGAGGATTCTGACACTACAGGCAAACAGCAGTTTCTCTATAACATACATAGTCTTTTGAGGCTGGTACATTCTGCATTTATAAAGAAAAAGTGGTAAAAACCATTAATGATGAAGTCCACAAAGGAGATTCTAGTGCAACATCGCAGGCTGCTTCATTCTGGCAGTTTCAACCTTCCTCCCACTGCATAGGCAGGATCTACTCACCTGAAATCAGCAGGATTCAGGTATGTAAGTGTTGGATTCCTTCGTCTTAGGTCCAGGTCTGCATGAGGCACTCCTGTTCCCTCAGCTGCCAAGAGAACAAATTCCTCTGACCTCTCTCAGGTGTACTTTTCAGGAGTGAATTGCTGTCTAGACGTACTTTCTCCCTGTTCACCGTGAATGAGTTTAGGGTGACTGAAAAACAGACTGCTAAGTTTTAGTTTCCTGGGTTAGGGTATGCAACTCCCAAGAAGTGGCATCACCAAGCTATTATGCAGAGCTGGGAGCCTGTTGCTATTAGCAAACAGGGGAGAGAGAAGCAGGTGAAAGCTCTTACCCTTTAATGTGAGCAGCACATGGCTACCTTAAGGATTTGTGACAAGAAATCTTCCCTTGGCATTAGGGTCCTACATCTCTGTGCTTCTATGCCTATCTGGGGGTCAGCTGGTTGGCACACTGCAAGGGCAGAGGAGGCCCCTGCTCAGAGTGGAGCTGCGGAGAGGCAGTCAGCTGGGAGACAGGATGGGTGTGCAGGTTATGAGATGTTGTTCCAGCTCTTCCCAAGTAGTTTACAGTCTCCATGCACAATAAACTACAGTATTTCATGTTACCTTTCCAGGACCAGTTGGGGACAGAAGATTTAGCTCAGAGCACGTTGTGTCGTGCTTCACTCAACCCACATGAGGGATGCTAAAAATCTCTTCCACAATCATATACATATGCCACTGACAGAATATTTGCCCACTGCCATTAAATAACTTTACTATGATTCCTGCTATGTGGAAAATGTTTCAAAAGCAGATTTAATAGCATGCAAATACCAGCTGGCCAGGTTAACAGTCTCCAGTGCAAGAATACATTTGGCAACGTGAGTGTATCAGCTTTTGGTACTTAAGAGACTGGAGCAGCACATGAAGCTTCTGACTCCTCACATCTTCACACTTAATAGACCATGAATGTTGCTGTGCACTGCACCGAAGGTTTGTTCTGAAATGTAGTCTTGTTAAACATTTTTCATGGACCTTTCCTGAACCTGGGCTGAGTTATTCAAAGGTGTCTATGGGAGTTAGCTGTTTCCCAAAGATGTGTAGTAGAAGTTGTTCTTTGTACATTTCAGTGTCCCTGTATGGGCAACTTATGGCAGCTGCTTAAAAATGCTATTGAAACTTAATCAAATAGGTGAGTTGCTATGTTAAAAAATACATCAAGGAACCATGACATTTTTAATGAGGCTTTTCCATTGGTCTGTATGACTTCTGTTATTTTGTGAAATATTCCCTGCCCATTACAAATTCTTTTATTGAGAGTGGGAATCTTGGCCAGGGCCCCAAGGTTATTACTCACTGTATTCAAAGGGTACTTGGGGGATCTTTAATTTCCAACTGGAGAGCTGGCAGAAGGACAGTAGGTTTAACATTTCCTCTGAAGGATGACACCTCTAAAAGTGCTACATGCTGCTTATTACTGCAGTACACTGGACGGGAGCCAAAGTCCCAGTATGGGACTTGAACCCACAAGTAGTTGGCTGTAAGACAGACATGCTACCCACAGAGTCACAATGGCACCTAGTAGCATCTTAATTTAATAGACCACTTTTTTCAATAGCAGTCTTTTGTCTTGCATTTTTATGGTCTGTATCACTGAAAGTTTATTTTTCACTTCAACATGCATTTATGGAGAATGACACTCTGCTTTCCTTTTCTGTATTGCTGTTGGCAACTATGAATAATATATTCTTCATTACTTATGTCCATTTAAAAGTAAACAAAATTTGAACATTTTATCACCAGTTCCTCTAAGCTCCTTTAAAAGTTACAGCAAGAAAAAAGCTATTTTTTTTAAAATAAGTTGGGAAATGACTGAGTCCACAGAAGGCCACTGCAGCCACCAATAGTCATACTTTTTTCAGATATTTACATAGATGTAAAAACTGAAGACATCCAGCTTCACACACTTAAGCCAAATTTTTCAAAATGAAAATATTTTGTTCACTCTTGCATTTGCATGTTAGATTTGAGACACCCTATAAATGTGTCGTTTGTACTTTCTGTAAATCAGGTCTCTTTAAGGTACCTCAAGCTGAGCCCAAAATAACAGGAGCCAAAACCACCAGTTACTTTCTGGCATTTAAATTGGGAATGTGAGTCCTGCTACAATGTGCCCCTGTGTCTGAATTTGCAGCAGCCAGGTAATGGACCTGCAAAAACAGGGGCAAGGAAAGCAGGGACATGAACTGGGCACCACTGTGCAACTCAGGCTGCTGTAGCCCTTTCATGAGAGCTGACCTGATGTTCCTCGACACTATTCCTTACTGGTTAAGGAAGGCTCCTTCTGTAGCACAGCAAGTTTTTCAACACAGGTGTTCGCCACATTTCTGGAAGTACAGCAGTTTGGGTCCCCAGGCATCTTTGTGGCTCTTCGGTAAGAACACAGTGTCAAAACCAGCCATTCTGGCTGGAAAAAACATGGCCTGGGGTGAGGCAGGAGGCAATGGGGTGCAATCGGGAAGGGAAGGAGGGGTCTGAGTTGGTGGTGGTGGGGGGTGTGTGAATGCATGCAACAGAGGACAAAGATAGGCAACACTGGAAACACTTGGGACAGAGCTTCCTCATTCTGGCACAAAATCTCAGCACTCTGCCAGCGACCACACCAGTGCTGCTGACAGGGGCTCTTTGTGTGTTTTATTTCTTGGGTCTTGATCTGCAAAAGGTTGGGCACCCGTTGCCTAAGCACAGATCCAGATTTGCAGGTGCCTGGGAATAGAGCTGAGGGAGCACTGCCCAAGCCCTCCCAAGGCTGCAGCTCCTCTCACTTAAATGAGCTTCCCTGTATTTGAGTGTTTGCATAATCCAGGATTAGACTGTGAGAGCTTTACAATCTGTTTGCCCTCCAGATCTGAAAGTTTATTTTTGACCATAGCTAATAAATAGTTAATACTCACATTTGATGAAAAGAAACCTTTACTAAGAAAAAAACAAACTCAGAGCAAAACTCATAAACTCCTTAAATATCAGCTAAATTTATAAATAAATAACTAATTAATTATATGTATGTATATATATATAAATAAAACATTAGTGCACTCAAGGGAAAATAATATCATTTTGATCTCAGTTAGAAAATATATTTGTCAGCACTTAAAGAAAAATATAAGCTGTTCTGTCAGGTAACTAACAGGATTTTTAAGGTTGGTGAAGATGATACCATTTCAAAAGCACTTTCACTAATTTGTTCATTTGCATGCATCAGTTTCAACACAATGCATTCCTCACTGCAAGATGAAGCTGGTGGGATTTTTAGTTAGCAGGAATTTCTCCATGAGGCTCTCAGGCCCTGCCTGGACACCAGTTCAGTAACCTTCCAGTGCTGTCAGAGACCCCTGGCCTTGGGGGCACCCCTCTAGCCTCAGAAGCTCTAGGCTGGCATGGAGCTCTTCTCGATAGCTCCAGCTGGGATCTTGGGTCATTTTTCCTAACGTAGGCACAAAAAATGACATTATCTAATTATCATAGGTGCCTTTCATAGCTCAGGGGAAGTAAAGCCACCTCAAGAGGGAGACTTATATCACGCCTGGATCCCCAAGATCTGAGGTGTCCTAGATGCCAAAGACCTCTGACGAATCGCTGTCTCATGGTGCCTGTTTTTCTCCAGTGGCTATAAAGATGGCACAAGGTCAATAGCACTGACATGGATAGCTAAATTTTTGATATTTGAAGTTAGATGAGCTAGCCTGTGATCAGTATGAAGTATTTGAAAGATGTATGCTTCCTTAGCAAATCACATTTCTGAGAAGTTTTAAAACACAGTTTATACTTCTCTATTTTTTCTTCACTTATTCTTGGCATTAAAAACTGTTGCAACAACAGCGTCATCAAGGATGATCTACAAAGACAACAGAGAAAAAAATGTTTGAGAGATGCAAAACTGTGTGTTGTTTTTTGCTTTATAGTTGTCTTATGGCTGAAATCTGGTCTGCACTACTGATAGGGCCATTTATTACTACAAATAATTAATAAAAGTTTTCAGAAGTCTAATTTTCTCATTATTCCCACAACAGTTTTTGAACACACATCACAGATTTGCATATGTTCAGCTGCAGAGTGGGGTCCCTATCAGAGATGTGAGCAGTATGTCTATCTCAGACTTCTAATTAAGAAGTACATTTGCTAGCAAATTTCATTATTGAGAAGTCACTCAGTTTCATGAAACTGTTTCAAGCAAAAAAGAAAAGCAATCAAGGAATTAACTGTTGGTCAAATATTTACCTATGAGTCTAATAATTAGTTAACCAGCAGTTCAAAAGTAATTCTCATAGCTTTAAGATGGAAGCTATTGAATGGTAATGTGTCTATTTAACCCCATTTTGTTGGGATTATAATGCTACAAATTTCCAACACCACCATTCATTGGATATTTTTCTGAAAATCTTTGTTTGGGATTAGATGAGAATTTCATCTCTAATTTGGAAAACAAGTGGAAAAGCAAAGAAGCAAGTACTGAAACCAGGAGTAGCATCCCAAGAGTTCTACATTATAGAAGTTAAATAAAAAGACCCCAAATGTTATTTTAAGTGTAACACTTTATAAGCAATATCTAGAATATGAAGGATGAACTGGTAACCTGAATGCTTTTGGACACCTGGGGCTGTCAATTGCTCAAAGAAAAATAAAAAGTAATGTATGAGAAGGGTGTATTAAACAGAGACAAGCTGCTCTCCAGAAATGTGCAGGTAAGGTGTATGTAGTAAGTGTGCCTCATTGTCACTAACATTTGCAGTTACACAGTTAAATGGCTCTGAGAGCCTGCTCCTCAGTTCCAAGGCATACACTGCAAGCCACAGAAAAAGGAAACAATTCTTATAAATCACAGTGTCACAAAAAGTGCAAAAACGTATGCGTTTTAGCCCACAGTGAAAAGATTATAGTTAATGCATTAAGTATGAAATCTCTTAAATTCAGAATTTTTCACTTCAACAGCTCTCAGGACATGTGAAGTTTTCTTGTTTGTCTTTAGAGAGGCAAAATGGCCAGGGGCCTAGATTATTAACTCTGTAATTTTCACTACCATTCCTTTAACACGGTGTTCAGGTTTGCAGGTAATATAATTATTTTCATTGGAAGGCATGCTTCAACATCTGGGAGTCATTTGAAAGAACGTAATCAACTTTGTCCTTTCTTTTGGAGAGTATCTTCCGTTAATATTTAACCCATAACTGATTGCATGATTTACCAATTTAACCCTGACCAGCTTGTGAAATTTATCATCCTTGGCTGTTACCACACAAATCTATCATGGCAACAGAACTTTTTTCCAGTTCTGTCTCTATACAATGCTGTTCTTGTTTATGGCAGGCTGCTCCATTCATGTTGCTCTGCTGTGTTAGCAGGGCTAACACTGAGAACAGGAATTTCCTAAATGTGGTGGAACCTCTTCAGGGTGAAGGTTACTTTTTGATGGTAAAACCCCCTTTCTTTTCAACAATGGGCCAAATCCTGACATCCAGTCTTACTTTCTACATTAAGTCTTACATTTTCAGTCTTCACTCAATCTAATACATGGTATGATATAGTATAATGTAACTCAGAAAAGCCTTAAAAGTTGATCATATAATATTAAAAGAATGCAAAGGCGATCAAAAATACGTGTACTGCAATACTCCTGGGGGATGATCCCAGGATTTTTTGGCCTCTCACAGTTTCTCAGATTTTGCAGCACTGATGCCCAGACAACTTTCAATTATTTTTCAAGACTGTGATGGGCCAAAATCAAGTCTTATGGAAAGGCATCAGCTTTGCCTTGCCCTCAATTTCTTTACCCCCACTTCTTTTGAGTGAACTATGAGGTTGAAGGGGGACTAGAGAAAAAGGTCAGAACGAGCAATATAGCAAGAGGGAGGGCAATATGCATCTTTTAAATAAGGTCTAGGAAAGGTCAAATAGTAAAGAGGTGAGAAAAAAATAACTAAATAAAAAGGCAGGTGCAAGTGAGAGAGCTATTAAATCAGAGATGAAATCAAATTGGGGAATAAATCAAATGATAGAGTTTAGACAGAAGAAAAGGTTGCAGGTCCTAAAAGTGCTGGGAGAGAGGATATATCAGTGAAGACAAGACACATCAGGATTTGCACACTTCTAGTAAAAGAATGCCCAGCAGAGCACATCTAATAGGAGAGGGAGGTGCAGGGGAGGTAATTTATCTTCTGTGTGTACAGTGAGCATGCAGAAAGAAGATCAAAATCAGTTTGTTGCTTGATTCAGAAGGACCAGCTCTGATTGCTTAAATATTGAGCCTCCTCATGATGGAGGAGAGCAGTATCCTCTGCCCAGACAGAGACCTGGTGCTGATAACAATACCGAGTGTTCGTGCTCAAACGGAGAAGGGGGGAGTGGAACGAGTTCCTCAAACATAAATCATCCCATAGTTAAGTAGAAATTGAGTCTCCCTTCCTGCCATGCTAATACCCACAGGCACTCTGGGGTATGATTTAATCTGGTTTGACCCAAAATTTTTGTAAAGATAAATTTCTGTACATCTTTTGAGAGATCTCATTCACTTGAAGGTAAGAGTTGTGATGGCTGCACACATGGAAGATGGATGGTTTTGCTGTTGTTTGATCCACAGAGAAGTTATGCTGTAACAATGCAGATTATTGCCCCTGTAATTGCATCCATCATACCTCCTGTAAAAACAAACAAATGGACTCCCAAATTCACTTAAAACTAAATAAACAACTGTTCTTTGGCAATGTGACAGATACTTATTGCCTGCAAGTAGCCCATAACAGATAGGAAGGACAAGGATTAGGGTGGATTTGTAAGCCATAAATTGTAGAAATCCACTCAGAGTCTCCAAGCCAGACTCTTCCCTTAACTTTGCTTGAGTTATGCCAGGGATAAATCTGTCCTTCTGTCGAAATTCAGTGAAACTTTGTGCAGTCTCCTTTTACTGTGTCAGTCATTTACGTGTAATAAAAGCTAGAGCTTCAGCAAATCTAAGTTAGCCTGGCAATTTTTTTCCTCCCAGTTTGTAGAAGGATGAAATGTTGCATTTTCTGTGGTTCTGCACCAGATGAAATTCATTAGAAATAAGTGAAAATGGTGCAGAAATGTGATTTTATCCATGTTGGTTGTGAAGGAGTTGAAAACAAAATTGCCTTTCTAAAATATGTATATAGATACACAAAATGAGCTTAAAACTTCTGCTTGTTTTGCTTTTGCCCACAGTAACTAAAAGTACAAAGAAAATAATCAAAACTATCCAAAACAAAAACAACAAAAAATCCAAACAACAACCAAAAACCCCAGAGGATTAGCTAACACTCTAAACACTAAATTACTGCATGGGTACACTAATTCAACATTGGGAAAGATGTGACATTATTAATCCAAATTTACTTGGCCCATTAATTTAAGCCCATTACTTACAGGGTTTTGAATGTGGTGCAAGGTGACCAGGGGCAAACCAGCAGTTTGAGCAGCGCCTTGCTTTGGGGCTGTCCTGGCCACACGTGCCTATCTGTTAACTCCAACTGGGGTGTGCACCGGAGCAGGTGAGATGCTTGCTATGGCATACTCAAAAGCTAGCAAACTCTAATTGCGGTGTCTTAGCATGTCAGTGGTGCCCGGGTGATACTCTGATCTTTCAGACTTTATCTCCAAATGAGAAAGTCCACACAGGATTTGAAAGCAATTTAGGTCACAGAGACATCACAGGCAGCTTTGACAACTGAAGATGATCACTCCCTCAGCTCTTTGCTGCTCCTCACCTGCCAGAGGAAAGGTTTGAGTGTACTTCTAAATTCAGTCCAAAGTCGTTCAGAGGTGAAGGCATTGCAGGTTCCTCAGAGCTTTGCATCCTGCACAACATTGCAGTAAGCAACCCAAAAGTCCAAAAGCACTTTTAAAACTTGAAATCTAGGTTTTATTTAGGTAAAAGCTGAAGGAACAAGCTTACCATGGAGGAAGTCTAGAATGAAATGTAGTAAATTGAGTTTGTAGATGAACTCCCTGTACTGCATCCTGGCAAGACAGGGGCATTCTGACAGGGCTGCTCTGAACAGCAGCAACTCAGCGACATTCTAGTTTGTGACAAAATTTACAGTCTGTTTTGTTTAATACACCAACAATCTTTCTTTCTGTAATCTCTGTTGAACCTCTGTTCCACACACTTGTCAAGGGTGTCTCAGTACTTCAGGCTCTGCCCTCCCTTTCTAGGTCCCTCATGCCCATCCTGTGCTCTAGAAGTGTCCCTTTTCCTGCACCCCACCATGCTCTGTTTACACAGAGGGCAGGGCTTCTCTCTTCTTCAAGGTTCCTTCTGACCCAGAGCAAAAGAAGCAAGGAGGCTTCTCTTGTACTTCCCTCTGAAAAAAACCCTGTTGTACATTAACATATGGTTCCCACAAAGAACAACAGATGTCCTCACAGTAAAGTCACATCACCAAGGGGGAAAAAAATAAGCTTGTCCCACCAGCTATGGTCCAGTGGTAGCCTGATTCAGCTATGAGCCCCAGTTATATTCCATCTTTCATATCTTTTGCTTTTCAGAAGCCCAACTCCTATCTGTGCACCCAGGTTTTTGGGGAGGCTCCTGCTCCTCTCCACGTGTATCCCCTCAGCCTGGGGGCATCTTCACCCTCCAGTTTAGGGTCAGGCTTGGAAACTCTTGGTTCTGTGATCCCTGAATCATATGCTCTGGGAAGGACGACATCTCCCTGAAGGTGAGACAACCCATCTGATCTGCATTCAGATGGCTTAGATTGTCTTCACGTCACTTTCCCTGGTTATTTCTGACCACCAGCTGGGAGCCATTGGGAGCTGCAGCACCTGCACTGCTACCTCCAGAAGCAGATTTCTGTGGCGTTGGCCAGTCTGTATCTAAATTTCCTGCATGTGTCTCTGTAAACAAGCATTGCTTTGGTTAATCTGCATCTAATTTTGCTGTATGTCTCCCTGAAAACAAGCATTGTGTTTCAGTTTAACAACATACTTAACAGTAATGGGCATAAAATATAGCAGAGGAAGACACAAAAGCATGATGACAGGAGCAGAAGAAATCTACCTGGAAAATCTGACACATGCTCTGACCACTAGTTCACATTTTCTGACTTTAAAATGGGACAGGCAGGAGTATACGCATCTAATGGGACTAGGGGAAGCAGAGTTGACCTAATAAGATAAAGGCAGAAATGGAACAAATGGCAAAGATGTCATATGAATAGGGCATTGTGAGGGCACTAAGAGAAATAAAGGTCTGGAAAGGACACTGTTCCTCACCAGACACAAAGTGGCTGCAACCAAGAGCAGATTCAGTGACTAAATGGCCAGAAGCAACAGCATCTTTTCCCTTTTTGCTGTTTTATGGTCTGTGTGACAATAGTTTATTCTTCTAAGTCACAGAGACTCAGGCTTACATCCGTTCCTGTTCCAGGAAGGCAAAGCATAAATGAATAATGATGCTTTCCCCAAGTAGAGTGTCAGTGCAGATCTAGTTCTGAAGTGGATCCAGCTTCTTGGGGGAAATACCTAACAATTCACTTAGGTTTGATTCCCTGATGTTTCATTGTTTTGAGTTGATAGTTTAACAACAAATGGTTATTTCTTCTCGTGGAAATGTTGGTGGGTGCAGATCATTTCACACAAAAAAGGTTACTCTCATTTGCTTGTCTTCCCTTTCTTGTGAAACACTTAAAATCAGTATTTGGAAAAATCTCGGCTATGTGCTGCATTTGAATAGAAGGAAGGAGTGTTGTGACAGCTAACGGGAGATATAGCAAGGTGCCTAATGTGGTTGTTTTACTGTATGTTATTCTTTTTGATTCTTCTGCAGAGTTCTGTACAAAGACAGCTGCTGCAGATTGAATAATGCATCTTGAGCATGTTAAATGTATCCTGCATATTAACACTGAAAATAAATATCAGATTCTCATACCATTGTGCATTGTTCAATAAATTTGGCCTGTTTTGTGCCCTTTCCCTAGCATGGTTTTTCTTTTCTCTTCTGCCATTGACCATTTTTTTTTTGCCTTTTTTCCTTCTTTAAGATAGTACAATCATCCCAGTATTGTTCAGATGGAAACAGGACTTTTCTTCTTGCAGAGTCCCCAGGTGAACTCCAAAAGAAATGCAATACACTTGCTGTTGTCTGATATTTACTTGGATCTGAAACTTCATATCATTCACACCATAACAGACTGCATTTTACAACCAGGAGGCCAAATCCATGATTGGCACAACTCCACTGAACTCACTGGAGTTGAACTGCATTATTGAGTTGCCTTGTGAACCTAGATACTGTAAGTGAATGTACTGTAGTTCTTGAAGTGTAAATATCAATGCCTTTCAATGTAGCACAACCTTAAATATAACCCCAAACTCCTTTAATTCCTCTAGGGGCATTATGTTAGTTTTACTAATAAGTGGGGACAGTCTTTTCTCCAATATGTTTCATTATCCTATGCTGGTAGAGAGGCTGTTCTTTGAGTCTATCTCAATTGTAAAATTGGAAGCATCTCTATGACATAACCATTCTATTTTTTTTTTTACGAGGGTATTTGAAATTGGAACTGTACTTATGGGAATGAGATCACATCATAGGCATTGACCAGTGTAGTTATTTCATTGCTCAAAATACTTGGGGGAAATCACTTCTGAGAATTACTTTGTTGTTTAAAATGTGGTTTTGTGCTTTGTATCCCACCCACCTCCAAGTTGCAGCCTGGCCTTCAGCTACTTGGACTCTCCTCCTTCCCCTCCACTCAGCCAATGTTAGCTTTAGCTCACACTTCTCTTTGATTTCCCAGTTCCCAAATGAAAATTGTTTTCCCATAGACTTCTGTATACACATATGTTCACTAGTCTACCACCAAGGTCTCTCATCTCTGGTCCCAGCTTAAATTAATTGTTATCTGTCATCACCACCTCCCAATTCTGCCTATTTTAGCCATGTCTATACCAGCGAATAAGGCTCAAGTGCTTATCCACAGCTGTTGATATTGTTTAATTACTAGGCTGTTTCTGCCACACCAGCCGCCACTTTTGCAGGTGGTGATTTAGGGAACAGCATGGGATGGAGATGGTTCCCAGTGGGCAGCAAGGCTCAAACGACAGTTTCAAGGGGGATGGAGTTCTACTATATCCACACAAGCTGCCATGTTCCCCTTGCTCTCCTGACCTGTTTGATATATTAACAGAGAGAGATGTAGCTGCTTTGTAAAATCTAGACGGTCTGATTACAATTTTCCTGTTCTGACTGAGAAACGATGGCCTGAACTGGGAGTACCCTGTCAGTAACCACTGTACAACCTGAGATGAGAACCAGGATCTCATTTCAGCTGTAGGCGGCACACACTGTGATGAAGGACTACCTTTTCCCCCACTTTTAGTACAATGTTAATTAAATGAGTACCAGTATGATACATGGTAACATATAATCCTATTTTAAAGTTTTAATTAAAATTACATTTCACCTTTGGAGGAAAGGTCATACCTTGATGTTGTTTATTCTGGTTTTCTCGCACACACTTACTGTATATCAAACTGTAACTCCACGTGATGAATATCCAGAAGTTGATGGATTTTAGAAAATAAGTTTTTTATTAAGAGGAAGAAATCACAGCTCTCAGTTTATAAAAATATTCTGAATATTTATTGCTATCAGTAGCTAAAGCCAAATCATAAATTGAGCTGTAAAAGTTCTGTTTGGACGACTCCATTGTTCAGAAAGATCTCTGCATTGTTCATGTCTGTGGATCCAGATACCTGGATTTCTCTGGATGTATCCTAGGAATCAGACAGTGAAAGCATCTATACTAAAATAACAAGATACATGATTATTTAAAATTATGAAGCTTTTACATGTCTTGAACACATATAGCTACAAACTTTGATTAATATCAGCAACAATACCTGTTCTTTAAACAAGTACGAAGCCTTAGATTATTCCACAGGAACATGTGTCCATACCCCCTTTACTGCTCCACTTGTACAGAGCATAAAAGGGCTACTCAGTGTGGAGCAGTAGCTAATAATAATAGTAACTATTCAGTTACTGGTCTTTAAAAAATACTCTTATCCTCGTGTAAGTTATTTGTTCATGTGGACTGCTAGTAGTTCTTTGTATGCATGTTCCTTGGCTGGTTTGCTGCCATGTAAAGCAAGTCTTACTCATTTATTCAACAATCTGTGCAAATTTAACATCATTTGGTTAATGATTTCCCTGCCAAATTCAGAGAGACAATTGTATTTAACTACAAACCTCATTTTAATATCCTATTTAAAAGTCTAATCGAACCATCACTATATTGCCTTTGATTTGTAGTATCTTTGTGTGTTGTCTTGGAGATTTTGATGTTGCTTCCTTCCAGCTCTATTGATATTTATAACATGGACGGCATGTTTCTAGAGGCATAAAAGGGTAGAGAAGTGCTCTTTGATGGGATACAGTTCAGGTTATGAAAGGTCTAAGGAGACACTTCACTTCTATAAGATGGAGATGCTCTATTAATCACCATGTTAAAAGAAAACAAGCAGCTAAAACTGGAGTACATGTTGTGGCAATCATGTTCATGGAATTAGCCATGGAACTTCAGGTTCAAAAAACCTGGTACTAAACCCAAAGCCAGCTCTTCGAAGATTTCAGGAAAAATAAATGTGTTAAGATCTGCAAATAATCCCTTCTAGCAGCAAGATAAAAATACAGATTAATAATAAGAAATGGTGAGTCAACAGGCATTTCCAGTAAGGCAGTTTGAATGTAAAATATTAAAAATGCCTTTCGTAAAACATGTCTAGGCTTTGGTGGGTACTGGGATGGGGTACTGGTTGGCAAATTGCTGCTGTAAAAAGACTGCAGGATCCACTGTAGGATTTCCCAAATTCGGAAATCCAAGAGCATAATCATCTCACATGTGATGGGCCCCATTTATAAACAAGATGGTTCTGGTGTTATAAAAAAATGCCAGGTTTTGCTGAGTCTAATTGCAAAATGACAAATGAGTACAGAAAACAGTGAATTCTACCAGTTTAATTCCTTTTCAGTGTTGCAGCAGCAGTCATGAGAGAAAAAAAAAAAAAAAAACAAAAAAACAACCAAACAAACAAAAAAACCCCAACCAAACCCAGAAAGATGTAAGCAAATCACTTCAGTAGGGCTGTATTGGCTTTATACTGGGATGGTCCAACAGCCATGCTTTTCCTCTGTAATAGGAGCAAGACATCCATTTTTCTCGTGCACAGATTGAGTAATGGTACTGCCATATTTGATTTCCAAATTAAAGGAAATGTCACTCAATGCCTGTATTTAAAATGAGAAGGAAGTAAAGCATTCCCTTCATGCAGTTTAAAGAAAAAAGAATGTTAAAGCTGTTAAATATTCACTGACATTTGTATGAACTTAAAGCAAAGCATGCATCACATCTTGGATTACCAGAGTTCATATATCATATCAGGCAACATATATTGATTTTTAGACTGAACTGTTTTGATTTTCTCTGTGGTAAACAATTTCACTAATCTATTTATTATATGGAAGACCTGGGGAAGGTTCCTATAGCCAGGTAGCCAGGACAAAAAGATGCCCTGTGAGGAGCCTGTAGGCCTACTGAAACATCTCACAGTAAGCACAAGGGTAGAGCAAGATATACAGTACCTATATGTGCATACCTGCAAACACAGAGGATTCGGCCTCCTATGGGAAGCTTGGAAATTATTTAGCCATATGCTCTGCAGATCACTCAGTCCAAATATAAACAATTCGGATAGCACATAAAGGAGATTTATCTTGTCTTCTCTCCCACAAACATTCAAATTTAATCTTGAATTTGAGGTCTTTCATTCAAAACAGTTCAGGCTATAGTCTCTACTGGAATCAGACATAAAGTATTACCTATCAAAGTGATTAAAGTGTTAGTATCTGCATGCACTTCTGAGCAGCTGGTCTATATTTGATGTATATCTCTGTTCCTGGCTCCATTATAGAAAGGGACAGTACAGAATGAGCTAACTGCAGAAATCTCTGAGGATCTTCCTTTGGAATCAGCAGGAATTTTAGCAGTTTTCATTCTTCTCTGCCTGCATGGTGAAAATCCTGGTGTGCTTGAACCTGCTGTGCTTGTGGCCACTTTTGTCAGTGCTGGAATCCGCCGGGCATTTTGTAGGCACTCAAGAACATCCCGGGGAAACCAGGTCTCTCAGCCTGCTGTTGCTGGCTGTCCTGGCAGTAACAGCAGCTTCGGGTCCTTCAGAGCATTTGAGTTCTGCTTGCTTTTTAGGAAAACATACTTGATTATCTTCTGAAAATCTTAACACTTCACTTTCAAATATTTTTCCTACCAGCTGTTGTTCAATTCTGCAAAGTGCTGAGCACTGTCACCCATCATAGGGCTTTAGCTGGACTTTGCAGTGTTGGTCTTTGCGGTGCTCCTACCACATGCCACCACTGGAGCTGGAGACCGAACAGCTTTGTCCAGATCTATTTATCCTTCCACAGTGAGGAAATAAAATATTCACAGTAGATTATGTTAGCTGTCTGTCTGAGTTGCTTTAACACATCCAAATAACTGTCCTATTTTTCATACAAGCCAGCAGCCTCCCTGAGTTCCATTGCCTGTATCAATCTTAACACTATTTAAATAAAGAGGAAGAGGTTTATAATGTGAGAGAACAAGCCTAGATATTTTCCCATAGGGCACCTCTGAGCAAAACAGTATCTTTGCTTCAATATTTTTTCTGCATCTCTTTCAAGCTAACCACATCCAGACTGTGGACATGCCAGGAAATGCCATTCTGGGACTAATTTACTGGTACTGAAAATGTTATTTCCAAAACTGTCACTTTCCAAGGGAATTTGCGTATCCACAAGTATTTCAGCTGTGAGGATCCATTTTCTGACATTTGGGATCCATCTGCACTCCAGTCCAGCTGGAATCAAATGGGCCCCATCCATCTGTAATCTCCCTGAAACTGTCCAGGACTGTCAAGGAAATTGCACTATGACCACAGTGGAACCAGTGTTGGTGTTGGCTGGTACAGTTCAGTGCTTTGTGTGGAAAGGGATTTAAATGAGATCATTTCACTACCCTTTTGGTAAAATCTGTTGGGAAACAGCTGGAGGCAATGATTTCATTGCCTTATTATTAGTTGTATTACAGGACACAATAGAAGCAGAAAAGAATAGGGGTTGTGTCAGATTTTTATATAAAATGGTTCTCTCCTGCCCAGGCATCAGCACTAGGTCAACAAAATACTGATCAGATCTGAAACCCATGGGCAGGCTAAAAATGGAAGGATGCATCAAATGGGGCTCCACAGGGGCTGTTCTTGGCTTGGTATTTTCATTAACAGATGATGGAATAGAGATTATACAGATGATAGAAACCCAGAAGGGACTGCAAGAGTATTTACTGCAGGGCAGTGCTTGAATGCAAAACAGTCTTGACAAGCTGGAGGCCAATGTGTTCTTTGTCTGGTGGAAGCAGCGGGTAGTACACCTAGGCAGAGCTAATCATCTGCACAAATACATAACGTAGACCAGGGATTTTGGTAGAGCAGGAGATTACAGTGGATCAGCATGTGAACATAGTCAATAATTTCAATCTGTTGTCCCATATTATTTTTCTTTGCAGGGATATACAAGCAAGCATAGCTGGAAAAACAGGTGAAGCTGTCTTTCTGCTCCACACAGCCCTGTTTGGACTCAGAAGCACACTTGCCAATCTGGGACACTTTGAGAAGGATGGTGAGCAAAGAGCGAGAGTCTGGAGGAAAGGAACTGAGAATGATCAGAGAGTTAGAAAATCCAGTTGGCTGGCCTGACTAAAGGAACAGATGATATCTAGTGTGCATATGAAAGAATAGAGAGGAAAACACAGGAACAGTCACCTAGGCACTTAAAATGCTAACGCTGGGAGAAGTTAATATAACCTTGTGCTTTGGACATGAAGTAATAGGTTCAATTACTACAGGGAAAAATGGGACCAGACATTTAGAAAAACTCTCCAGTTGTACGCAACAGAAAGAAACAGGTAGTGTGCTGAGGCAGTGAAATGTCAGCTGTACAGATATTTAAGAAGGGTAACAAACAGCTTTCAGCTAGCACACAGAACCAATCTTGCTTTGGGAGTCTCCAACTTTCTGATCCTTCCTTGCTGAATAACATGGCCATGGCCTCAGCAACGTTCCCAAACAGCAGCATTCCTGCAGTGAAACTGCAACCAATGGGTGTGCTTCAGGTCCAGTTCAAAGCCTGTTGAAAAGAAACAAAGAATATCTGAAGTGAATTAAAATTTTACAAAGAGGATGATCTTCCAAGAATAAAGAAACTATGATCAATGGGAGCTGTGGTGTTATTTAAGAACAAGAAAATTTCTAGCACTGCAAAAGCAGAAGGGAAGAGTGACATCTTCCTTTCTTACACCTTATGTTTCTGTGCTTAACCAGGATCCAGATTTACCTCTTTTTCTGAGAAAATCCAACTTTTCCAGCCTATATAAAATAAAGAGATTGGCTAGACACTTTGCAGAGTTGATTTCCTGTAAGAGATAATGTCTGCCCATAACAGATTACTGCTTATCTTTGTCTCAGTCTTATTTGGGATGGGTCAGCTGTGCATCCTCTGGGATGTGTTCTGGCCCTAAAGATTAGTCAATGCACATCTTGTAAGGATAAGAACTTCCCTACCAAATGAGACAAACAAAACCAGTCAAACAAACAAAAGCTTAACAGCAATCTTCAAATATCTTCCTCAGAGGAGAAAGAAAAGGCTCCATAAACATGCCTTTCTGCATGTTCCTGAAAACCAACAGTTTTCCATGATCAGGTGAAGGTGTGTGATCTGCTAAGTCTGGTAAACTGGAGTTACATTGGCACAATACTATTTGGACCAGGTAACAACACAAGCCTGTTTGGGTTGCGCTGGGGACACCAGATCTGCCTCCTTTGGATCTGACAGAAAAATTTACATTGTTATGCAGAAATCCTTAGTCAGATTATCACTGGGAAAAGAATTGACACATTTTACTTTGCCCTGAAACACCCAGGAACTACTTCAGGGCCCTCCTCCCAAAAGAGGAAAATAATCCCAAACAAATAATTTGTGCCTCTTATTAAACTGTAGGGATAATGAATGACAGTCAGTGCCTTAGAAATGGGATCTGCAAGAAGAAATTATTCCTACAATCCACTGATTCTTCTCCTTTGGAGGGTTGCTGCTTTGTTTAGATTTGTCATCTGCATATTTCCAGCCCCTCAACTCTTCTGCGAATTGCTGTCTCTACCTCCCCTTTGCCAACAGCTGGCCATCCACCTCCCTCTAAGCTGTGTGAAAAAAATTGCCCTCCCACAAGTACACTGTTTTGGCTTTTGTATAGGCAGTGATAAGTGTTGTGTGTAAAAGACTCTTTGATAATTTAATTCACTTTGCTGAATTATGATTCTGCATGCACCATTAGTTCAATCACAAACTAGCTACAATAGGAATTAGGTCTGGTTTGCAACATGAAGCAGACAAGGCTGTTCAGTGGAGCAGTCAAGGGTGTTTAATGTTACATTTGTTGTTGACTTCGAAAACAAACACATGTGCACTGATGTACAGCAATCTGAAAGTCCCATGCAGTTGTAACAGCAGTGGCATCTCGGGGATCCTGGGCTTGTGTTCAGAGATGGAAGTGACAGAGAGGCGGCAATGCTGAGTGAGAGCCTCACACAGTTGTGCAAGTTGTACTGGGCAGGAGTTGTGGGGTAAATGGCTTTCCCATAAGAAATCAAAAGACTCAAAAGTGAAAAATGGGAGCTTCCATCATGAGGAGGTGATGTCTGAGGAGCAGTGGATTTAGACAAAGAGTATGAGCAAGAGCACTTTATAAGGATTATCACTTATCTCAATACAGGCTTGAAAGTTTAAAAGAGGAAACTTCATGTCACTGGGTTACATTTAGTACTGAATTCTGACCATCTCTCCCTTCTAATAACATTTGCCTTGACCTTAGCAGGGCAATTTGTGTCAGAGAGGTAATCTCAACTTCTCCCTCATCACTCTTTCACTCCACATTTTAACACTTGCTCATGAGAGGTTGGCTGGGAAACCAGAACAAAACACCACCTAACCATGGCTGAGTGCCAGCCTACAGCTACAGTCCAATGCATATATTGCTTAAGAACCTCTACAGTATTTATTTTGGAGAGTATTGTCCTGATATTCTCAAAATTAAGTAGTAAAGTATTTAGCATACCCTCTCTACTTTCCTGTTGGAGCCAGAATTTTCACAAGAAGTCCCCAGTCAGAAAAGTGTTCTTGGCAGGGAAATTACTTTTAACCCCTAATATGTTGTTCACTTATGCTATAAAGACCCGGGCTGGTCAAGGGGAAAAGTCAACAGCTTCATCCTTGAACAGTGCTGCATGACATGGAGAGGGGTGAGAATTCAGCGATGACAGCTCGGAGTTATCTCAGTACTACCCTTATCACAGAAATGGTGCAAAGCCATTTTGGCTTGTAAGAAAAGGCAAAGTTGCCCCACTTGGTAACCTATGGCAACACTACAAAATTAAATTGTTTCCCATTTACATATGACTGGGGACAATAAAAGGATATTTTGGTAGTAAATTTTACATGTTTTTCTGTTTTACCAATCAATGGTAAAGCAGACAGAGCAAATTGTTTTTTGGATGTATATATTGAGAAGCAAGAATGTAATTCATTTTTCATACCTTTTCTTAAATTAGATAAGAAAATATCTCACTGCCTCAAAGTCTAGTGAGCTGGTAGATTCTTGTGCTTTCCTGCTTTTCCTATGGAGCACCTCTGACTTGAGCTGCTTCATCCACCACCTTTGCCATCTGCCATGTCCTAGAACCTGCTCCAAAATCTATTGAAATGCATACGAGATCTTCAGATTAGGCCCCAACTGTTAAACAAATACTAATTGAACATATTTTTGTTGTTCAAGATAATGACCTGTTTCCTTTCACAGGCTGCTGTAGCTTTCAGATCTCTTGATGTTATTTGCTAATATTTACATTACAATGGCAGCTCAAGGTCCAGGCCAGATGCCTGCTGCTTTGTGCTAGCCTCTGCCTTTGCACACACCCCAAAAAGGCAGTCTCTGCCCAAAAAGCTTATTGCCAACACCATTATCACAGAAGTTTCTTATTAGTGTGTTTTTATATTGTAACCTTCCATTACACTAAGGCGGCAATAAACCCATGATCCCAGTATTATTTATGGATTGGTTCATTACATTTCTTTTAAAAAGCAATATAAATGTCTAAACTCCTATAAATAAATCAGCATTGCTGCTTATCTTTCTTGTTAAACTGGCAGTTTTGTAACCTCAAGACACTGCAGCTGTGTAACATCTATCTGGCACAAGAACCATGTTTTTTTTTTCTCCCTGTTCCCATGTATGAAAAAGGTGCTTTGATACACTGCTTATAAACAAGCTACAACTGCTACTCATTGCAAATATATTGGCTTATCCATACAAATGCTGGGCTGTAAGGCAAGACAGGAATTTCTACAGTCATTTGGTACTCTGATCTTCAATCAAAACTAGTTGTATAACAACAAAAACAATTCCTGTTTTCAGCCATGAATCAAAATATCTGTGATGCTGGAACTCCATTGGCAAATCCTTGAGAATAAGGTGCTTTAAAATATTCAGAGTTTTCAAACACTGATGCATCCGAAGACAAAAATTCTAATACACATATCCTCTGATGTTGCTGCATTTGTCATGTCTCAGAAGAGAGAAGACAGTGGAGTTCCTACTCTGAATGAAGACATCTATGGTTTCTGTTATCTTTTGCAGAAATATACATGGGTTTTGTGCTGGACTCATGCTGTATGGCTGTGGTTATGAACAGCTGCAGCGAGGCTGGTGGCAGAAGTAATAAGATTTCATTTTTACAGCTCAGTAGCTGTTTATTTTTTCTCTTCAGAAGTTTAGTTTTCACTTAAAATAACAAAAGCAAACCCCAATTCCTTTTAGTTACAAGCAACTTTATGAACTGCATGTCAGGAAAGAACCACTATACTGGGCTGAATAAGTAAGGAGTCACTCCAGAAAAGCCATCAAACTCCCACTTCCATGATGGCAATACATGCTGGGGGTTGGAGTCTGGCCCAGGGAGTGCTCAGTACCTGGGGAGATACACCAAGCTGGCCTGAAAAGCTGCCCCGCAGAAGAACCTGGGCTGCTGGCTACAAATTAATAAGGACTCCTCAAAAAGCTGCAGTCCTCTGTAGAAGCAGATCTTTCTGTCCATATGAATCATGGACATAACCATGATATCATTTCAACCGTATGAATCAGGATGGATGTCAGCTAAACTGATTTTGAAGAACACTGCTGCTGGTTACAAACCATTGATAACTGACCTCTTGGAAACCGAAGGCAGCGCCTTACACATGCACAGATCCTGTCCCAGCTGAGCAAGTCAAATCTTGCCCTTTGAGGGCCGGGGAGGTAAGGAGAGAAGGAGATGGTAAAGAAAGAATAATTTAATTCTGTAGTGTTTTCCAGAGTTGACACTGGTTCTCATTATCTGCAGTGTTTCATGCCTGACTTTTCTTCTGAGACGTTTGATTTGCATCATCATGGTTAATTCTGTAGGCCACAGTATGCTTTGGCAACTTTGCTGTTTTAGGAGCCCAAGCGGTGGGTGCATTCTTCTTCTGTCTGCTTGTAGCAAGAAAAATCTCTCCCTTTCTACAAAATCTGTACTGCATAAGCAATAAAAAATGACATTTTTGGTGTGTTAAACTTAGAAGTTTGACTTTTAACACGCACACACCCTTCTTTTTTTTTTTTAAAAAAAATCATTAATTGGCCTCACCTTACTGCCTTACCTTAGATAAAATGACACCCACTGGTCACTTCATCCCACTGCCTACCCTGCAGGCAGCCGGAAAATGTGCCATGTGTTTATTCTGTAAGGAAGACTGTACAGGACATCTGGGACAGCATAAAGAGTGGGCCACTGTGCTGGGGGATACTGTGCTGATCTCCAGGAGTCAGAGGCTGCCCCTGGCCTGGGTAGCAACAACTTTTCTGCTTCACACAGGGAGGGAGAGTGATGGAGGAGGAAGCAGGGGTAAACGATGCCTGGATCTTGCCAGGGTATAGGCTTATGCTGCAGCCAGAATGTGACCCTGATCTCAGGAGTGCACTTGGACACTCAAATTTGATAATAACTCCAAGGTTATTTCCCTTTTCTCTTCATGCTATGTTGTTTTTTCTTTTGCTGAAAAAACCTGCCTGTGCTTGCTCTGAGATGGACACCCTGTCCCTGGGAAGGCTAATCCATACGTCCATAGATTTTCCCTTTAAAAAGGAAAGAGGAAAAGTTTACCATGGCTAACTTGGATCTTGGAATAGCAGGTGGCAATTTAATTGGAAGATGTAAGCTGCTTACTACTAATTTGCATGATTATAAGATTTTGTAATTGCCCTGTAAAAGTTAATTTGGCATCGGGTTCAGTCAAACTCAACTATGTTAGCATGATATTGATGTGCGTATGAGATTTGCTGTTGCTGTTTGATATGTTCCCTGCTGAAAGACCAAAGGAGAGATTTGAGGGGTTATTTTTAAATATATACGTACACAGAGAGAGGTGAATCTCATTGTAATGACCCCTGTGGGGCCTGGATAAATGCATGTTGTATCAAGGAGTTCGCTGCAGCAGGAGTTGGTAATTTGTTCCTTCAAAATAATGAAGAAGTATCTGGTTGGAATTGAACATCGATACCTAATAATTTTTATTAAGATTACCTCATTGATTAACATTTAACCTGCATTTCTAAAAGAAAAATGTTTAAGGAATGAAAATGTACACTTATAAGCTAAATATAGCTTATACTGAGGCAAGTGAGAAAATATACGATTTTGTATTTAGGTCAACCTTGTATTAGTGTTTGCTCTAATACAGCTAATTAGGAAGAAAAAATTGCTTTTTGTTATTGGGCATGCATAAGGGGGAGTCTGAAGCAGAGCTTATGCTAGTGCCATTTGTGTGTGTGTGGTTATTATCTGCCTGCCTACATCCTTCCCACATTGTATAGATACGTCTTGCAGGCTGCATTGTATAAAAGGCTTCCTCTGTGTGGTGCAGGTCTCCATCAGAGGTTTCAGAGCAAGACTGAACGAGCGAGGAGCCGTGTTGTGCTGTGGAGAGATTAACTGGAGTCTGCAATGCGGGGCAGGGGCCCGGGGCCGCTGGCTGGCGGATGGGTGCCAGCGTGCCTGCCAGCCCCTGTGCCAGCTCACCAAATGTGCCGCTCCACGGGCAGCCTGAAGCATGAGGGTACCTCTAAGGCAAAACAAAGCACTCTTGAAAAGCTGAGAGAAATGCCAGGTCTGTCACCTTTTTCCTTTCCCCATCACTGTAGGCTGGGTCACTTTGCTGCTGCAGAGGGGTGTAAAGGGCAGAAATAAGCTGAGGGAAGAAAGATGTAGCAAGGGTTGTGCTATGATTCCCATTGTATATCTACACCAGCAGAGAACAAACCACACTTGACCGAGTTAGTAATGTTCACAAGCACATACCTTGCTGAAAGTACTAGAGTTGCTGATGTTATATGTGTAGATAAGTAACATGTCAACGTGCCTCAGTGGGCTGCGGGCTGGTGTCACTGAATACAGACACACACACAGAGAGATTGGACTTTAACAGGTCAAACTTGATTTCTGAATTCTGTTTTTTAATCTCCCTCTTTTCTCTCCCTCCTTCCTTTTATTCTGACATGTCCGGGGGAAAGAAATAAGAGGAAGGTTGCACATGATGCCTGTAAATATGATATCCGAGTTAGCATCACTGAACATGGCACAGATGGGTGGATGTCTACGCTGGTCTGCAGAGCATGGAAAAGGCACGTAAAGACAAAAGGACCAGGTGTGTTTTATCTGCTCTCTGGCAGCGGGGAAAGGCCCTGCCAAAAGGATGGCAAATCAGGATGGCAGACCTGGAAAGTTACCTTTTCAACTGTGTTTTGTATGTGTTAGTGGGAAGAAAACAGATTCAGAACAAATTACTACTGTGAGTGAAAGCACAGGGAAATGTATGACAAAGATTTAAATATTGCATTATAGTCCTTAGACACATTCTTTTAAGTTGAGAGCATGGGAATGTTTTTCTAATGGGATGCTGAAAGATGTGTAGATAAAGAAACAATTAGGAAGGAAATTGGAAATCTGGAGATCTAAACCTATCTTTCACTCGAATGTTTTAAAGTCATTCAGGTGTTCACAACTATTTAAATCCTTCACTTGTTTTATGTGCCTCAAACAAAGCAATGAAGCAGCACTGTCATAAAGAGCCCGGCCGGGCTCCAGCTGAAATTTGTCTGACATAGACAAAACAAAACAAAACCCCCAGAAGCCCAACAATGCCATTTCATGTGCAATATTACATCTACTGAATGAGAGGAAATGTAGGCATGCATCAGAATAAAGTACTCTTAAAAGCTCATTTGGATGGTATGTTTTTTACCTAGAGGGGAAACTACTGTATATGCAAAACTCAGATGAATATTTACAATATCCAGGAATAGGTACCGGGGAGGGGAAACATGCCGCAAACGTAATCATCTTCTGAGTGGTCCAAAAACAAATTGTTCTCGCTGCTGTTGCTGAGCAACAGTCCCACGATGGGATTCAGCCTGTGCAAATGTATTGTGGGAGAGTCCAGCCTACCCAGAGAGTGAGAAATTGGAGGACCAGGAGGACCAGGAGAGACAGTGGAGGGGGCCTGGCATGACTGAGCTCCACTTCCCAGCAGTTGTGACCCCTCTAAGTACATATTTTCACCATTCTCGTGACCTTTCGCTGCCTCCCCACTCTCATAACAGCCTTAAAATAAATAGCGAAGCAAGACCAGTACCAAAGAGCAATGGGACTCCGGCTGTTGTTGTAGCAGGCCAGTTTGTATCTAGGACATTTTCTGTGAAGTAAAGCATTAACACTTCTTCTGAGGTGTTCAAAGGCTATGAAGCTCTGGGGAGGGAGAGGGAAAAGCAAATAACAAGTCTACCAGACAATTCATGGGATTTAAAAGCAGTGCCCCTCTGTGACTTCAGCTCTGAAGACCACATGTGCTCTCATTAGGTGGTAACGCAGTAAAAAAACGCTGTCTAAAAGGGACAATAATCCACTATATTTTGAAATAAAAATTCTGGAATGCTTAATCATCTGACACAGTATGATGTCAGTTTTCATTCACTTCCTTCAGTGGGTTATTCTTTAAACAATTTAGAGGCACAGAAAGGAAAAGGAAACCACAAAAAATGCATGTTCAAATCATGCTAATAGACTGCTCTGAAATAAGAAAAAAAAATTAAAACAAAAAAAAAAGTGATTTCTGGCTGATGTGATGACTTGAGAGAGCTCACTATACCGAGGTGTGGAAAATGGTATATTGGAATAGAGATATTTCAAATGTGTGTATGACAGACCCGGTAATTTAGTACTTGGTTGATTTTGCTGTGGTTGTTCATAATACAGTGTAAAGCTGGCAGTCCTCTGGGTGGAGGAGTAAATCTAGGCTTGCCCTGGTTTTCATAATCAATACATTTCATAACACTTTATTTTAGCTATTTTAAAAAAACCTGACATACAAGATTATTATTTTTCTAGGTAACTTTACAACCAACATGATATTTGTAATGTGAAACAAACTCTGCCTACCTTTAATTTTGTATCCCTAAAATTATTATTCTACATGAAACTCTAATTTATAATATGGTCTTTTGGGCTGAGGTATCAATGGACAGGTTGATCCTTCATAGAAAAAGGCTTATGGGGAAGGAAAGAAGTGTAAGAGTAAAATGAACTGCCTCTGCCTCAAAATGTCTTATGCCAGCTATGAAAGGTGGCACCTGGTAGCTGTTCTTAGTGATAAACCAGCACTAAGTGTCTGTATCCCCATCTTCAAACTGCCATGGTTGTTCTGACCGTCTGTGTGGACAAATTTCAAAAATATCACAGCTGGATCTCACCTTAATATTGGACCAAACTGAGCACTAAGTGTAAACAACTGTAACCTTTCACATGCTCCAAATCAAGATCTCATTCCTGTTAAGGGGGGGGAGACAGGAGGGGACAGGAGAAAAACCAAAAGCCGGAGAGAGTAACTCTCTCTGAGTCCACCTCCTTGGTTCGAGAGGAAAACTTACCTTTAAAATGCCAGAGAATAAAGTTTTCCTGCTTGTTAGACTGACTGCCAAGCTGCTGCTTTTGGGGTAGCAGTTTAATAGAGTGCCTTGCATGCACAACAGGCTAGGTGGGAAATCGCAGAAGAGCACAGAGGAAACTCTCACAATATATTTCCCCCCTGTTATTTCTCAGCCTATTTTGAAATTAGGAAATCATATGGAAACAGCAGGAGGATTCCTAGCCTTGCACTATTTCCTTCCCCTGTGATCATGAAGTTTTATTGCTGCATGAGCCCTGCTGCCTACCATTTCAGAGAAACTCAGCAAGAGGTAAGGTTTTTCTAAGTGTGGGTGGTCATGTCCGTGTATTCAGCAGAAGCAATAGGGCTATTCAGCTTGAAAAAAGGCAGCTCAAGATGAAGTATGGAAGAATAATTTTCAAAGAGAAAATAATGAAGAACTAACAAAAGCGCCCAGGGAATTCATTCTTTTTTTTTCTTTCTTTTTATTTTTTCCCCTTCAGTAATTGCCACTGAAGAGGCTGGCACTGAAATGACATCATTAAGTCAAAGTATCTCACTTGTACACTTGTGGGGAAAATTGGATGAAATGAAGGGAAATTTCTTCAGGACTCAGCCTGTTGCATTGAAAAAATCTTCCACTGGTGAAAAAGTCTTACATACAGGAAGATGTCCTGCTTGGTGATGCAGGCAAAAGTACAGACATTTTTCAGTAGTTGAGGGGAGAGATTTTAGGTTTCTAACATTTTAGTATTATTTTTATCTGCAGATATTCACATTCATATCCACCCTTACAGGTTCATTAACATTATCTGTGTCAGAGCATGTTGCTCTGCTTTCAGAAGATGTGTACAAATGAGTTTCCTAGAAGGCAATTTCATCAAAACAAGCCCTTAAACTTTGCTTTTAAGGAAATAGGGCATAATATTTCAATGAAAAAAATGTTATCTATTGAATATTAGCAACATACTGGCATAAATAAGCAGCAAAGGAATATTGGCACAAACCATGCAGCGGGTAATGCTGACCCATAAGGAAAATCTTTCAAGAATTTCATATGCTTGGAGAAGGTGATCTCTTTTCAGCAAATTGATGGTTAACTGTATTGTTCCACTCAGTACATCTAATATGCCCCCGTCACTCCTACAGGTATATCATGGAAAATCATAATGGCAGAACCCTGGAGTTTTTTTTCTTCATTATCCCCACAAGCAGTTCAGGGATACATGCTACAGCATGCTATAGCACTGGAGAGTGTTGGGATATGAGGTCCAATCTGCACCTACAGTTAACCTCTGTAAAGATCATGAGGAAAGGAGTACTTCCAAAGATGATGCTACACTTGGCTATTTTTTTGTTGAGGCTAGCTAACCAAAAATCTACTAGCAAAAGAAGAAAACACTCTCATTTTCACATAATTCTGTATTTGTTTGCTTATTAACTATACTTATGGAAAGATGCTACAAATAGAGGCATACTTTAAAGTAGACATCCATTATCTAGTCTAAATTATGATATTGGACCTGGTTGCAGAACACCTGAAAATAGTCCACTAAATGCCTTGGATCTTCCAGTTTCATCAGAGAAGGCAGTTAATGTTGGAAGGACAAATCTGGGAAATAATAGCATGGAAAACAAGCCATTTATTGACAGAGCAACATTTTTATTAGAAAAGTTGTACTAGTAATTTCATAACCAAAGGCAAATTTTTCTCCCCTGAGCACCTGGATGCTACAAGCTTCTGTTTTAGTTTTGGTCCTCACTTCCTTCCCTCATGCTGATTTTCAGCCTGCTGTGGGAGATGAGTGGTGTTGCAGTGTTCTTGGAAGCAGAAAGAATCTGCTCCTCTGATTTGAATATACAAATCAAAATTCTCTTCTTTGCAAGCTCTGCTCTGTGCTTTTTGTACTCTCATGTGGTTAGAACTGGATTATTATTTTTTTTCTACACATTCTGTTATCTCTTCTCACTCTGGGCTGTCACATCTCTTGCTTAGACAGGCATGGGAAGGGAGAATTTACCATCACATTTAGATGGTATTCAGGGAGATATTTGGTCAAATCTATTGCTCTGCCTCATACCTATCTTCATGATTCATGAGCTTCTCATTGCTGTTCCTCTATGGTCAGGGAGGGAAGGAGCTCTAGAATTGTAACTATGATTTGCCCTGTTACTCAGAGTAATTGGCTGCTAACAGAGGACCCTATATTTCTTTTTTTTGTAAGTGAAATATCTCACACACATACATGCCTCCACTCCCAGCCCTCCAAAGGAGGACACTATTGCTCTTTCCTACCACACTGCAAGTTAGCCTCTCCTTTAAATAAGATTTTAGGTTGAGATTTCCCCTGTTTATGCTTTCAGCCACCTTTTCCCCATCTCTGGATACAAGTACTGTGTCAGATCAGGAGAGGGCAAAGCTAGAGGAGCCAATACTCTCAGTGACTTTTGGCTGGTAGAAAATATCACTGTGCAACCTTTTTGGAGGTTCAGCCTAGAGCACAGGGCAGCCTGCGCCCTGGCTTCAGCATTTCAGAAGTGACTGCAAGGCACAGCCACAGTGCTGCCTTTCCCCTCTGCAGAGCCAGTGCCATTACCCAGGCGCAGCGGAGAAGTGAGCCCACGTACATGGGATGCATACAAACATCTTACTGTCTTTCTGTCGGAAGCATCTCCAAATAGTCTCACTTTCCCCAAACAAGAGCAGATACGGATTGCAGAGCTGGCAAGAAAAACAAACAGCAACCCTGTTTTAAGTGAAAACACTGCCAGATGCCATGAGTAACACAGCAAACTAGTGTCAGACAGATACTGGGTAAGAGTAGCTTAATAGTTTTAATAGAGGTTTCCTTATCTCTGGTTGTTTATGAGAGTAGTTAAGCTAAAAAAGCCTTCCTCCCTCTCCTTTCTTTACAGAGCAATGCATACTCTGTGCTGAGTACCTTGGTGTAATGACTCTTTGCATTCTGTCAATTTAAGGTAGTAATCTAAATATCACTGAGCAGGTTGGGGTTTGGGCCAGTCTTAATGAGATAATATCTCATAAGGGATTGATCCCAGATACATTAAAGGGGCCTCACAGCTAGTGTTTTGCAATGCACTGCAGATTCTACAGTCTAGTAAAAGAAACAGAAAATTAGTAAGACATATGAAGAAATGCAGAATACAGAGTATTAGTCCCCAAGACATTTCATGCCCTGTGGATTGCAGTCTCTTGTACCAGGCTTATGCAGTCTTTTATTTTTTTGTCTGCCAAGCATGGGTGGCATCGCTTGACAGGCAGTATGCTTACTTATCTGTTTTTGCAAAGTAATGCTTTTGCACATTTTTCTTCATTATAAGCTCTGAACAAGTGAGGTGTGACATTCCACTTAAATAGCTTTTGCATGCAAACAGCAGCATCACAAAGCCAGGCTGTAGGAGAAAATACAATAGGAAATAGAATTTTAAAAGGAGTACTGCAGAAGCAGGACAAAATATATTTCCTTAAGTGTTATTTACCCTTTTCAAATAGTTCACTTTGTGCCGTGACAGGAATGAGATGTATTCCATGGTACAAAATTGTTTCCTGGGAATGAAAAAGTGATTGACACTTAAGTTTGAATTATTGTGAATATGTGGAGAAAGTAGGATTTTACACATTGACAAAGCCAATAAGAGGTTTGAAAAGCATGTTTATATAGGGAGAATTTTAGTAGAGAACAGCCTGGTTTTTAAAAGCAAAATGGTCTTCACGCAACAGGCTTTAGTCATGAATGGATTGTCATTCAGCAAGAAGGAAATGATTTAACAGCTCAGTTATTGATGATGCTGAGTCAGGAGTCTGTGGATTTAAAGTCTCTGTTTGCTTCACCACTACAAGTAGGGAATCAGCTATAATAGACAAACCAAAGATTTCTGATAAACCTGCACTGGAAATGATGCATTTCTGATTACAATGAGATTTCCATTAGACAAATGATGGGCCAAGTACTGAAACCCATTCTCAGCTATAATTCTTTGCTTTGTCAGGCCAGTGTTGCTTCAGTCCAGTTGAGCTTTTACTGACAAAAGAATTGTTGTCTGCTGCACACTTCCCCAGGCCTGGCACCTCTGGGAGATCTGTGTGCATCTCCCCAGTGCTGGGCACTCTGGAGCTGTTCACTCCTCATGTTTTTAACTAACACCTTTGCGGTGGAAGCAGTACATGGGTAAGTAGAATAAAATAACTGAATAGCAGAGTGCTGCCTCTAGTTTTCTCAAATACAAAGTGAAACTACTTTGTATAAAGGATGAAAGAAACTCTGCTCTCCGACAAAAACAAACCAGGAGCTCATATTGGCAGAGTACTGTTTGGCCAGAAGATTGGCCTTTCACATTACAGCACTTGGGCTGAATTATGTATTCCCATTGCCTGTATTATCTGGACACTATAAAACAAATTATTCTATTCTACCTCTCTCCAGAAAAAAAGGCATAAACCTTCATAGTCTGAAAGAAAATATTTTTCTCCCTTAGAATTTTATTGGGCCATTCCTGACAAATATTTTTACACAATTACTTTACCTTCCAACTGTTACAGTACTGTACAATTCTCAAGAATAAAGTGACGATTAGGAGGCATTAGCCATGAAGTGAGAACCCTAATTACTTCTTCAAGTAAGCAATAAACGAAAGCAGCTGTGTTTCCAGAGGGTCGGCACCTTTACAGTTATTTTCAATAGACCTTTGCTACCCTTGCCTACTTTTATACCAGATGAAGTGGAACAATAAATGCAAAGCACTTGGTAGCATTAGTCCTATTGTTTTGTTTTCTTCTTTAAAGAAAAACTTACTTGATCTCCCTACAGCATCACCCTATGAAGAAGCATTGAGCATGTAGACTTGTTACTGTAAAATATCTTTTGCATGTGCAAAAAAACCTGGATGTCCATATGGCCTCCAAATGGTCCATGCCCAACTGAGAAACAATGAGGTTCTGTTATTTTTTAGATAAAAGAGTATCAAAAACAGTCTGACTTGTAGAGATAGGTCTGGTTTCTTTTACATTTGAGCGTATGCAGTTTTTTGTCTCAGTAGGAGAATAGCTGGATGCTGGTTTTTTGAGGGTGAATAATGTCCGTCCTTCTTCAGTATGACTTGATTTGTTGTACCACTGTCTGTTAAACATCAGGTTTGGAGATGAAGGCAATATTCCCCAAAGAAAAGGTACCACTCTATTCTGACAGAACAAGCAAACTCCAAGAATGCTCCAGAAGCAAAGGGGCATTCAGAGCATGTGGTGCTGCAAACCAGGCAGCATCTCTAACATACAGCACATTCTATGTCTAGGCTGTTTTATTACTAGTATATGTATCTGTTCTATGTACTGCTTGATCTGTTACCTATCAATTGCTTGCCTTGCTAAAGCAGATGATTTTTTAAAAAGAATCTATATTCATTTACAACATGTGGGTGATGTTTTTCCCTTCTTCATATAAGTATGGTCTATCAAAATTACAGAAAATCTTTTGGGAATATTATAGGATTAGAAGCTCCTGAAAACTGGTAGTTAAGTACTTATCATCAGGAATAAATGAATCAGACCAATTTTCTTTCATTTTTGCTTTCAGACAGATGATTTTTAGGACAAGGCACTTTAACTGGATGTCTCGGCACTGTGAGATAAACACAGATTTTGTTTCTCTGCATAAAAAGAATATATCACAGAAAAGATGGTAGAGTGCAGTAATACTGTCCATTATATAGATATATCTTTCTAGCTCATACTGATTCTCTGCATCAGCTAGGTTTTTTAACACAAATGAAAGCATATTAGCCTCAGAGACAACCAGTCAGGAGTACATGTTCCCTAATTAGCACTTTGATGTAGTTTTGTCCAGGTAACATACATAGCTTTAATCATAGCAAGCCATTGTCTGTGATGGTCAGCAAATCCCTGGGTCGTCTTTTCATCTTACAGTCTGATGTCTCAAAGATAAATGCTTAGAAAGACTTTCTTTTAATACCTGCTTACCAGCAGGTGCATTATGGGAGGCTCACCTTGAACCCCAAGATGCAGAAATTGCTTGGAACAAAGACCCAATAATAATGTAAAATCTTCTGCCAAATGTATCTATTTCTGTGACCTTTTCTGGCTTATCAGCAAGTTTGCTGACAGAAAAACTAAAAATGGTATTTTATTTAGAAAGAGTGGTAGTAGACCAGGTCCCAACTTGTTCCAAATGTCTGTCAAAAGGAAAAATATCATAAATTCATCATATATTAATCATATATACCCACTAGAGAATTTGCTGTTTCTGGCTTTATCTCTCACAGGGAAAGTCACACAACCCAAATTATTCCATTTATTTCAGTATTATAGCTAATCAAACGCAGTTTGTGACTCTATGGTTCGTGATGTATTCAGACTGGCTCAGAAGATGCTGGAAGGGAGCAAGCTGGGCTGTACCTGAGCTTCACTAAGGACCAGGACTCCCCATTTGCTCCCTTTGGCATTGCATAGGACACAATCCAATTTCCAGGACCATCCTGCAGGCCCATGGGAAGGCTTGATCTCACTGGGCTGGTCATGGTGAGGACTGTGGATGGGCATTCGTACTTTGGGACAGATCTGTTGGTTTGGAATTATTAACAAGACTTGGAAAAGCAAAATTGAGTGTGGGGTATCAGCTGAAGGGTTTAAATCCGAAAGATTTCAATGCAAAGAAGAAAGGCAAGTTGATAGTGCGAGGATGAATTTTGTTAGTATGAATCTGTTCAGACAAATGTGGTCAATGGTCTGCTTTTCACAGTTCAGGTAACATTTATTTCAAGGCTGAGAGGAAAACGCTATGGAAATTTCCAAGCCACTCAGACACTGTAGGCTCAGGAAATTCTGTTAAAATCAAAAAATCATGAAATCTGTGTATCAGGGTCTTTCTCTTTAGAAGCAGCGAGGGAGGGAGTGTGCATACATTTACCCTCCCAGCCTGCCTTACCCTGGACCAAATTACATGGCATTAATGGAGCAGCAGCTTTGCAGGTTGCTGGCAACAGAATTCAAGAGTCACCCAAGTGCGATGGGAGTTAGAGGTGGCCCAGAAGGTCCTGTTCAGAGGCAGTAATTACCCAAGGGGAACTGTGAGACCAAAGAAATGCCGGTGAGCAGAGCAAAAAGGGGCAGGCTTGGGGTGGGAGGGCAGGAGGCAGGGACACGGCTACTCCCGCAGCAGAGGGGGACCTGGGGGGGCGAGGGAGGGGGAACACTGCCAGCAGCCAAGGGGGGAAGGAGCAAGACAACTTAATGGATGTGACAAATGAGCAGCAAGCGCAGATCACACAGAGGGGAAGAGAAAGAGGAGTGCTGGGGGTGGCCGGGGCAGTGAGCTCCTGAAGCGGCCGCAGGCAGCTACCCCAGCCCCAGCACCACAGAGCAACTGGCAAAGGGGCACAGCTGAGCAAGCTAATCAGCTGCTGCTGAAAGGAAAATCAGGGTGACAGAAAGGCCACTCTCCACGTGGGATCTAGTCCAGCCCTCGAGATCCCTATTCAGCTCTCTGGGCTCCTGGTAAGGCCCAAAGAGGGCGGAGGGAGAGGAGCTGTGCAGACCTGTGACTGACCCCCTCCAGGGGTTTCACATGTACCCTGTAGCTTGTCTTGCCCTATAAATACATATCAAAAAACTTTTTGAAAAATATCTGTGCTTCTTGTCCCTGCCATTGCCCTTGGTCTGTTAGGTGATTCATTCCCCGTGCAGAGAAGTCCCGCCTGGCCCCACTGGTGCCTACTCTCCACTGATGTCCATGCCTCCCTGCCCTGGGCCGTGTCACCATCTTCAAGAGCCTAGCATCATTTCTCCTCTCTTTTTCCCTTGGTATTGCATGTACCGTGGCAAGGGCTCCTTTTAATCTTCTATCCTCAGCCATACAAACCTGGATTTCATCTCTAGTCCCTGGATAATCAAGATATTTCAACAGCTGTCAGTTTCTGGCAGAAGCCTATTCTACCATTTTTTTTCCAACAACATATTTTTCATAGCTGGCTAGAAATATGCAATATTTTGTCATAAAACCAGCCTCATTTGCAGGATTTGAATAATTCTTTTCCTGCTTTACAGTTACCTTTTTTCTATCTTACAGTTACAGAGATTTTTTTTTCCAGTTTCTTGCTGCTGTTCAGCACTTTTCCTTATGATGTTTGAGCTTTATCTGCAACTAACCCCATTTACTGTACTTCCGTGGTATCTTGTAACATGTGGCTATTGAGTGGATATGTTCTCTTCTTGTTTTTTATTCCTAGACTCACTACGTTACATACTTTGAAACTTATAAGCTACTTATCTGTCTCCAGCTCCTAGACCATCTATTCTGAAATTTGTTGCCCTCCTTCTTTGTTTTGAGTGCCCCTTCACTTTATAACATCAGCAAATGTAATCCACTTACTACATCTTCTTTCTTCCAGGTCATTGATATATAAAGTGAAGAAAATTGATCCTCACACTAATCCTTGCTACTCTCTTTTAGTCACATCCTTTCATGTTAAACTGTTAGCGTACATAGTTACCTCTTAAAAAAATATTTGAGCTAGGTCATATCTTATTGAAATTGGATATCCCAAGAAGGCTGAGACTACAAATATAGAGAAACAGAATAGGAAGAAGGAGGGCTACTTGTAAGCTGTCGGTCTTTCCCTATGGAGCAGGAGTTAAACAGGGGTCTCCAGCCCTGCTGTGGCTGCAGACGCCTCCCTAGCCAAGGGCAAACTGCCCATGGGGCACAGGGGCTGATGCAGATATGGTCTGGGACTTCCAGCGGCCACCACAGGCTTGCACCTCCTTGGTGAGTCCCAATATGAATGGTCCTATGAGCAATTTCCTCTTTCTTGTGTTCTTGATCATGTTTTGAAGCTCCTGGAGGTTTAAAGATGAGAAGGCAGCTTTAAGCTGCATCACATCCCGTCTCTGTGATGCGACAGAGAAGTCTTTGAAGTTTCTAACTGAAAGATGTCATAGGCAGGTGTTAAAAGGGGGGTTCTTTTACATCACTTCACTCCCTGAAGTCAAATATATAACACAAAGAACCTTTTTTCTACATAAAAATCTAGTTAAACAGAATGTATGGATTCCTGTTATCAGATATTTTTATTAATCACCCTGAAAAAAATCCCATCAGTGGATTGTTAAGCACAAGCTCACCTTTGTGAATTCATGCTGACTTTTCATAATTAAATCATAATTTCCCCAAGCCTGACCCTGACTAGTACATAATTTTTTTCCTACTGCTGCAGTTGGACAAGCAATGCAGGTCTCTTGCTTCAGAAGCTTTTCAGTCACCTTTCAAGAGGAGAAAGATAGCCTGTCTAGTGCACTGGGCCCCAGCCTCAGGAGGCTTGGCTTTAAACCCTAGCTCAAATACACTTTCCCGGTGTAAATTCAGGTGATGGGCATAACCTACTATATGTCCTAGTACCATATTTCTGAGCAGAGATAATAATTTCTTATCATTCAGGAATCCTGTGCAGATAACTGTGAGGCAAGATGAATGAAAAAAATAACTATTAAATGATTTTCATAACGATATGGCATTTCTTTATCAAATGATCTTGATGGAAGATTTAACTCCTCAGAGTGGTAGATGTCTAATTACAACAGGAGCTAGACATCTAAACAAATACTTTTGAGGCACCAGGCCTAAGTTTACATCATCAAACTGGTTTTAGCAGTGGACCAGCCCCTTTAAACAGAGCTGGCTGAGTAACAGACACTACTGTAACTCTATTATAACTGAAGTTTTCTTTGCAGAGATGTGTCTGTGGCCGCAGCATCTGAGCCAAGTAGAGGGCTGCTGGTGGGCACCACACTCTATTGTGTGCAGTTCCCACACCCCCTTGGTGATGGGTCCCACTCCCTCCCCACCAGCCTCTGGACCAGAACGGAGTAAGTGCCCTTCCCTTTAAAGCTGAGGACCCACACTACGTCCCTGGCTGTTTTTCAGGAAGCTGCAAAATACTGTGGCAACAAAAAGGCTCTGGCTGTAGAAGGAAAAAAATAGGGGGGGGGGGGGGGGGGGGGGGGGGGCAGGGGAGGGGAGGGGAACCTTGTGCCTGCTGGTGTATCACATTCACTCATCCACTCACCCCACAGCTAGCATTCCTCTGGCAGGACACTCTGTCTCCAGCTCCTTACTGAAAAAAAAAACAACAACCAAACCCCCCAAAAAAACGCAAACAACACAACAAAATCAAAAACAAAACTAGAAAATAATTAGATTCCTTCAATAGCAATGCATAACTTTATTATGTTTATTTTGCAGATGGCCTGACTGAATTGAGGTAAAATTGTGATTTTTACTAGAGGACACCTGAAAGTGCTCCATGCTGAGAATCCTGGATTCTGTCACTCTTTTCCAACTCAAAATTTCAACATGTACAACCAGGAGTGAATTTGTCAGGCATGGGCAAAGGAGCCCATACCTTCCTTATCAGCATTGGCTAGTACAGTGTGTATTTATGATCCTGTAGTGGGGGAGAAACTGCAAACTCCCCATCCTCATCCCATTTCTCAGGTGCATTCAACCCTGCATAGGCTGCACAGTAAACAAGATGTTTCCTTTGTTTTATTCCATTTTGATTGTAATGCCACAATTGTAACTTAAATATGTAACATACATACTGCTCCAAAGAGACCGGGCTTTTTACTGAAACATGTGAAGGTGTTGCTTATGAAACAACTGAGTTAGGAAATTATTTGGGTGCTTAAGAGCAAAGAATTACTCTGGCTACCCTGACAGACATTCTAAATGGGAACAATTTACCATGGAAGGCTGTGACCTGGGGAGGGGGATAATGGTAAGTATTAGGATCAATTTTGTTCACTTTCTGTACCAACGAGGAAATAAAGAGGCAGTAAGTGGATTCATTTGCTGTTCAATTGTGAAGTGGCAGTCAGGACAAAACAAAAGGTCAACAAAGTTCAAACTGAAATGATGAGAAGCCAGAGGAAGAAAGGCAACTTAAAAAATTCCAAATAATGTAAGTTTTTGTCTGGAATCAAAAATAAAAGTAAAGTGGATTTGCTATGCACTTAGAAGGCATAAATGATGAAACAGATGCGTACAGTACACTTGCATACATACACAAGTGCTGCCATTATATACATCATAAATTTGCAGGGCACTGAAGTGATTACTCTTTCCCCCATGTCTCTGAATGCCATATTTTTCCAGCAGTCTGTATCCCATCTGGCCTCAAAGTTCCATCATACTTCAGACATTTCAATTTCTTGATTACCTGTCAGGTTGTGACCCTCAATTGTTTTCCATTTTTAATACCTCTTCCTCCTCACTTGGGACATGTCCATGTGTCTCTGACATCTGTCAACCAAACTCTTCTGTTTGCCCCATGACCAAGCACTAATTAATAAGTTTATTTCAACGGTATCCTCACCTCCTTTCAAGAAAAGACTCAGGATTTCTCTCAGAGCACCCATACCTTATACTAAGAATCTTAGTTCTTATTTTTTTGCTCTTCCATGGTTTAACCATAACTGTCTGTTTTTCATTGAGAAAGAATGGCCTTTGAATCCAGAAAGATTACTTTTCAAGGTCACAGCTGAAGGTGTTATGCAGAAACTATTTCCATTGTACTCCTTTAATGGATAAGCTTTATTTTCAGTGGCATTGTCAACCAGGACCATATCCCATAACTTGATTTTCCTATGAGATTCCAAATACCTTCAATTTGCATTAATTCTAAAAGCAAATGCATGATTGATTATTTTGAAAGGTAAATGCTCTCATGTTACTGGAAGAAACCAATCGCAAATTTTAAATCTGTATCCTTATTTCCACCTTCCTTCCCACATTCCTCTCATTTTAATGGCTTAATAGCATGAGAAACATAAGGAGAAAATCTTGCCCTATGTAAATACACAGCAGGTGTGGAATTTTGATCTGGACTTGCATGCTAGTCCTTGGTCCCTTATGCTGATCATTCAGAACCTGGGATTGAATTAGGATTGTATTACTGGTTTTCTGTTATTCTTTGTGACCACAACCACCATAAGTACTTGGTTCTTTATGTTTAGAGTCCGAGGATCAAGCTGGACTTCTGTTGCTTTTGGGACAGGGATGGGAACCTTTCAGTGGAGTTCAAAACAGCCAGATGCTGAGTGAAGGCTTACCTGAGAGAGCCAACAGAAAGGGCAAAGGAAAGACAGTAGGACTCCAGCCAAGTCCTCCATTCCACACCTAAACGAACTTTTCTTTCATGAAGAGTCATTCTTCCTCTTCTCCCCCACCCCTCTCTGGTCTAGCTGGGTCTTAATTTCATCCTATCTTAATCATAACAGATGACATCAGTAGTCAGTGCCTCTATATATGTGGAGAACATGGTTCTTCCAGTGTGTGATCAGCACACAGCAATGGGATCACTGCCTTTTAGAATCTATTTTCTTATTAGGCAATGCTTAATGGTGGGCCCTAAACAAGTTTAAGCATATCCTAAGTGACAGACTGCTTATAATGGCCAAGGTGGAAGGGGTTGTGAACACCTGCAAAACCTTTGTCTCTCAGGGAACTTTATTGGCACAAATGCAAGCAAATAGCGCATTTTGAGAATCATATTTTTGGACTTAGGTGCCCAGTGATACTTTTTGGATACCTTTTTGTATATATAAGTAATTTGGGAGGATTTGGGATGAAGAGTTGTCTTATTTGTACAATTGAAGAGCTGGTGTTGCCTAACACTATGAGGATTACCATGTATACATATATGAGCAATAAAACTCACTTTCACCATGCTTGCTTCCACCTTTTCTGCTGCAGTGATATTTTTCTTGATTCTAATTCTTCACTTATGTCATTACCACATAAAACTGTATTTTGCACTAAAATCATTTGAATCTGTTAATTATTAAGGGCTTTAAAGCTGCAGATGAAAATAGGAGAGAGATGTCAGCTTTTTAGGAAATTAAAGAATTTATTTAATTTGTAAATGACCACGGTGCTTATAGAAGTAACCCCCGCATTAAAATATTAGCATTAAAAGCAAGAGCTAGTTACAGTACCCTGGAAGTGAACTCGGATTGCAGTAGGGTCATGTCTGAAAGCGAGTTAGTTTTGGCCAAAATTGTGCCCTCAGAGGATTACATGTTCCTCTCAAGAGGCCAATCCAGACAAAGATTAAATCCACACATTGAAACACTGGTGCTGTTTGTATTGTTCAGCAGTTTGAGGGTTTTGGAAAAGATACAACCATTTATATTATTCAATCTACATTTTATTTGATAGTCTGATTGTCAGGCAGTAGTTACAAGAGAAACAAGGCTGATGAGCAGTTGCTTGATAAACATTAGGCTTCAGACTGCATGCTTTAAGTGGGGATAATTTGGAAATACTGGTATTTCTTTCGGCTGAAGTCTATAATGATGAAGTGTACAGGATACTGCTTTAGTTATCTCATTATCGTACAACCCCAAGCAACTTTTTGACATATTATATTGATTAAAGCAAGAGAAAGTTGCACATTTCAGCATAATTTATGCAAAGTCAGACCAATAATTAGAACAGTTAATTAGCTATTGGTATCTGATTTTATAATAATCTAGCAACTAAGATAACAGAAATAAAACACGCAAGTCTTGTTTGGTAATAAAGAGTTTGGTTTCTCTAGCCTAGCAGTGATCATTAATTTTGCTGTGTTTTGATTTAGTGTTTGTGTTAATATATTCCAGTATGGCTGAGGATATGAAAGTAACACCTGGTGTGCTCTGTGCAAATGTTTCTCTGCTTCAGGAGAAAAGCCAAAGGGGACATGCAGCTAAACCTAGAGCATCATTATGAACAGTCTGGTGGGGATAAATGCCCATACTTTCTAAGGCTAAAAAAAAGCAAATGTAAATACATGGTTCTGTTTATATATTTGTGTATACGTAAAGAGGGTGCAGGGGGTAGTGCAGAAAGAGCATTTATGCTGAGAAGTTTGTTTGGTGTCTATTTGAGCTGTACAAGAGGTTCTACATGCAGGATTTTGTTTACATCTATGTTCAGTCTATGTTTGCAATTTGTTAGTGGAGGCAGTAAGCCAAATAAAAAGAAAAACCCTCTGTGCTCAGAGTTTTAATTTTGCTGATATCCCAAGACTGTCAAAGGTAGATATTCCACCTAGGTTTGAGCTTGCCAGCACCGAGCTTTGCTAGGCTAGAATGAAAATAAAGACACTTCACTGCCTTTTATTTCTTCAGCTTCCAAACAGTCCCTTCTCTCCCTGTGAACAATGCTCATCTCCTTATGCAGAACTGAGATCTGGTAACTCACATAGTTAGCTCATTACATTAAAAAAAAACCCGCTCCAAGAATAACAGGCAGGGCCAGTGATCCTGAGACACAAAACCAGATCATTGTTCACACCAAGCCAAGCTGCTGGATTGCTGGAGAAATGCAGTATAAACTCAGTCAACTTTAGCAAAGACAGACGTATCTACTTTTTAATTTCAGTACATAAATACATCAATGTCCTTTGAAGATAGCTTTTATTCTATTATGCCTTTTCAAGAAAAGTTGGTAGCTGAATCAGACCCTTTATCAGATGGCATTTCCTACTGGTATAATACCTTCAGATGAAAACAAAATTAATCTGGCTCTATCATTCACTTTATTAAACTCATCTTTAAAAAGGGAAACTGGAGCCTACCTTTATGTGACAGAAAGCCAGAAAAATTTCTTCAGACTTCCCGTAATATCTTACATTTAAAGGTAAAGGCATCTTCTTTCTTATGCTCACCCAGCCCATGTGCATGCACTTCCAACTCTTTTATACTTGTATATATTATTATACACCCTTACAAGCACTTCTAGCATTATTAGCACATGGAAACTGGAGCTTATTATATACAGTATATCTATACATTAGCATAGCATCTCTGGCTCAAGATGTGGCAGAGCTTCAGCCAGAGTTTTCTAGCCTGTGAGGTGAATATAGTGGTCAGTGGAGCTGAAGGGTTAGCCACATCAGCTAATTTACACGCTGTCAAATGCATTTTTGGAGCTGTACTGGAAGAAAATGAAAATCCTACTCTTTAACAAGCCTTCCTGAAGGCAGTGTGAGAAAATGATTACATGCACCACAAGCCCATGAAATCTCAAATCTCAGCTTTGGGCTGTTCAGACCTGGGATTTTGACTCATGGCCACCTCTATATAAAACCTGAAAATCTAAGAAGAATTTGACCTATAGAAGGAATACCCTCTACTTTTTGAATGGTAGCTTTTCAAAATGGGTTCAGGCATGGTCTTGTCTTATGACTTGGTCCAATAATCCAGCCTATCTGAAAAAGCACCCTTGCATGCTACCTCTCTCCCCACCCCGCCCTGTGTGTACATATATATACATACAAACACACACAGAGACACAAAGCAAAGCTAGTCAAAAGAGAAAGAATGTGAGAATGGCTACAAAACATAAGGTTAAATGTCTGTCTTGCCCAGTTAGCAACAGTGGCCAATGGCTGATAGCCAACAGAGATTAAAATCTTAGTCAAAGGTGACTATTATAGTGACATTTCCCTATTATATTTTTCCACTCTCCAGAAATCTGTAGGTCATGACATTCCTGAACCGAAGGAGTTTTCTTCATTTTTGATGAGTCTTGATGTTGCCTACTAAGCACTTTCCTAAAAACCTTTTTAAGCCCAGAAATGTCTGTCACCCACAACAGCCTACGACTCTGCATTCCATAGCTTAACTACGTGTTATAAGAAGAATCTGATCTCACCGTGATAATACACTGTCAAGTTGCTTCGCACATACACTGAAAGTCAAAATCTTGATCTCCTGCAGATGTTAGGAATGCAAAGAGCCTCGCTCATTCTTAAGACACCCTGGCCAGGGGATGGGGTTGGTGAATTCATAGCCATCATTGTTGCTGTAGAAGGCTTGTTGAGAAAATATCCCCCAGTAGTTAAAAGAAAGGAACCTTATGGGGATACTCAGCTGATTACCAGCCAGGTTACAATGGCAGATGGATAGCTGTGATCCAAATTCACATGATGCAAAAGCAGAAAGGTCACTTTGGGCATCTCTCTTGCTAAGTACCTACCACCTAGGCAGGACTTCATAAGGTTCAGAGGGTAGTGGCAAGTGAAAGCTTATTCAAAGCCCACTACTCATGCCTGTTTGAATTCAAATGACTCTGGAGGAGGCACGTGGAGGGCAATGAGGGAGAGACAGCTGCTGCTGCAGTCTCCAAATATTAGTCAGCACCACGGGAACTTGCCTGGGGAGAGCACTGTAACTACAAAGGCAACTCATTTCCCTGAAGCCATTTCTAGCCCACACAGCCTCTGCAGAGGTTGGGATGGGAAATGCTACACAACCCCTGAGGAAAGGCAGCGGTGGCATTTGGAAAGCTTGTGGTTAATTTCCACAGCCACCACTTCCAATGTTTAAATTTCAGCTGCTGTGTCAGGGCCCAAGTTTTTCTACAGGGTGAACCCAGGCTCATCTCAGCTTTTCGGTCCAATAGATGTTGTTCAAGATGCCCCATATGGGCCTATAAAATGACAGACCACTTTTTGAATTGTTTATATCTGTGTGCATGAGATGTTACATTTGGGCCTCATTTGCTGCCCTGGAGGTAAGGGGCAGGGTGGAGGACAGAGCTACTATCGAGTCACTCTGGCTCTGTAGCTCCATGCACCTTTGCACCAATGATCGTTGCCTGGATCACTTGGTGGCAACTCATCAAACAGTCAGCACCCCACTAGCTTGTAAGAACTGTAATATACCAACCTTACTCTGGGGAAGAACAGGTCCATCATTGTAACTATGGGTTGTGTAGTCCATGTGCACTCAGCTCTGTCATCAGTTGTGTGAGACCTGACTGATATGAATATGTCACATGCGGGGAGGGGCAAGACTTCCCATGAATGTTTATGGAAGAGGAGTACAAAAATAGTATTCAGTGCGATTGGATATATTTTCATTCCACTAAAAAGCATGTGTACTTTTATATCTTGCAGTATTTGTTCAGCGTTGTAAACAGCCAATCAAACCGCAAATCTGGCCCTATTTTAAAAAGCGCAACCAAAGCCATGAAACGAAACAGGGAGGAGTTACAAGTAAACCAGCCAGTTTCTCTCATCTGCTAAGTATCTTTGTAGCAAGCTGGTTTACAGTACCTATTCTTCCTCATAACTGTATCCTTTTTCTCCGGGGGATCATTTTAAGCTTTTGAAACTGCAGAAGCCACCCTAAAGCCATTTTTCCTGAAGGGAGTACAATCCTCTTCTCTTGATTTAGAGTGTGTAAAATATTGCCCTGATCCTACCAAGCTGAAAGCTGCTGTCCTCATTTTTTCCCAAAACTCTTGCATCTGCAGAGAGACCCACTGAATGCAGAAAGGCAGTGCATGAGCTTAGCAGCATGCCCATGTGTTTTACATTATAAAAGGGGCCTAAGAAGCCATTTTCCTTGCACTTTCCAAAGAAACCTCCCCTTTAATAAAAAGAAAGCTTAATCTGTTGGGATGAAAATTACAACCAACTGAAAATCCATTCAGAATCTTGAGACAATCCCAGACTGAGAATTTTCAGACACTGGATCTTTTCAGCTACTTTTTTTTTATATGCCCTGCTATGTCTCCTGGTTCCTTCCCATAAAAAAAGATAATTAAAAAAAAATCAGGATTGCCAGCATACCACAAGTGAGCCTGTGCTTCAAATGCTTCCTGCCTGGTGGGAAGCAGTAAAGATGATGATAGGGAAAAATTGTTCCTGAGAGATTTTCAGCCTAATTTTGTAGACTTAAGATATCTGATTTTCCTGGGAACTCTGTGTTTTCAGCTTCCATTAACTTCAGTAGCAGGTGTCTAAATATTTCTCATGCCCAGAGGTTCACATATTTGTAGGAGGATGTAGATAAGGTTTGGATAAGCATATAGCAATTCTTAGGTTAAACAAAGCAGAACTCCTTGCCTCTTGCTGTCCACCTATTGCCACTTATTGTCAGATATTAAATATGCAGGTGATGAGCATGTGCCAAGCTGATCTGAGAGAAAACCAGAGGATGGTTTCCATTTCCAAAAGTACAATGCCCTCTGTACAGGATATGGGTTGCAATCAGTAAAGTCTTTGAGGGTGCACTAAAATTTCTTCACTCAGCTTCTTAAATTTTGGGAGGGAAGAAAAAAGGAATGAAGGTCATTGATATCATCATATGTTTGCAGAGATTTTTTCTCTTAATTTAAGGCATTTTTCTCCTTCCCTCACCCCTTTCTGGTCCCTGTAGGGAGGGGTATGCCCTATCTCAGGATAAACTTACTATGATTCAGAAGAAAGGAAGCCCACAAGTCTCAAAAAGTACATGACTCACGCTTCCAAGGAAACCTCTTACTACTAATGCAGGCAGTGATTTTGTGGAACAATTTACACACACACGCACGCACGCACGCACGCACGCACACACACACAAAAAATTGCTGAGTCTGCATCTGGTTGTGAATAGTTGTTGTGAAGTTGTGAAGTGACAAATTGGTCTCAGTGCCATAGCCCCAGTGCAAGGCAATGCGTATACACATCCTTGGGGAGCTCTGTCCCCACAGCTGGCTGCAGCCTCACTCAGATATGCAGCCTTGGGTCGCGCACCCCAGTCACGGAAATGGTGTTTAGCTGCAGCCACAGCACAGCAGACGTTCAATCTGAGATGACTATTTTTAACTTAAGGAGTTGTCTGTCCGAGTGGGACAATGAGGTCTTCTTTTGCTTTGTCTCCAGCAGTGGAGAACACGTGATGATCACGTCTACCTCCTCTATGAGTTGTATGATTACAGCCTTTGGCATGCCAGGACTAAAGGGCATGTCCTTAATGTTTCTGAGAGTGAAACTTTACAGCTTCTTTCCTACCGAGGATTAAATTGCAGCTTCAAAATTTGATTCATAAAGTGAGCATTACAGCCCTGCCTATATACCCAGATTAATCCAAGGGGACCCTGGTCATGTTGCAGCCATTTATTTCTGACATGTTAAATGACCTGAGAAGGATTTTTTTTAATTGAGTTTGGTTCCTTTTTATTTAGTTAGTTGTTTTCCTTATATCACTTAAGAAAGTCTTAAGAGGGACTACCATTAAAATACACTTTCTAACAATACTGGAGTTGGTGAGGGGAGGTAATGTGAGAAGATTGTTTTGATAGATGCAAAAGCTAGTATTTATATGGGTTTGTATTTAAAAAATAGAAATCCCTTGCAGCTTGCCTGAGAGTTGTATATGTAAGTGCCACATTTTGACTCTTTCTTTTGATTCTTTCTTTTCCTTTTTTTTTCTTTTGCTAATTTTCTTTCTTTTTTAACTTCTTAAAAGTGCTGATACATTGTAATGATATATTAATACATGACCAGATAGGTGAATTGGAATGGTAAAATAAGATAATGTTGATGAGGTTAAATGCTTCAAAAACAGACATTATTTTAATATTTGTGGTTTTGATCTGGATACAGGATAGTGTGTTTCCAGATTCCTTTTTTATCTATTCATTGCCAGACTTGCCTTCCCACTTCATTAAGACATTCTGTAATTTACATTAAGTAACTAGAATCAAGCATTAAGGATCATCTAATAAAGGTGTCTTAAGAGTTGTGCAGTTCATGTTCTTGCCCATAAGTCTCACATTGCCAATTTTCTCTGAACTCTGTAACTTTGAGGTATTACTGAGTTTAAAATACATAGAAAATCATAACACAGGCCATGCTTCTGTAACTCTGAAAGACATGGAAAAGATTTTTCTGCTTTTCTGACATAAAAATATTCTTCTGATTTATTAGATTTTCTTGCCCTTTAACTTCAGATGTATCTTGAATGTCAAGCTTGATTTTTCCATGTTTTAGTCATGTGCATTCATTTAGTGAGTTAAAATAATTTTCCTGCCTTTCTGGTTAAATTATGCCTTTTTAAAAGGTGTCTTTTAGACAAATAGCAGTCTCTGTTAACAAGAACCAAAATTTTACAGACAGACTAGTATGTTTTTTCTCAGGAATTTGGTTGCCGTGCTCCTGACTTTTTTTGAGTTGAATTTTAATAATTTTTACAGGGTAAATGTAAACACTTAGACATGCACAAGTCTATGGGGCTGGATGGGATCCACTCAAGGGTACTGAGGGAGCTGACAGAGGAGTTCACCAAGCCACTCTCCATCATTTATCAACAGAGAGGTCCCAGAAGACAAGAGGTTAGACAAAATGATGCCCACCTACAAGAAGGGCAGGAAAGAGGATCTGGGGAACTACAGGCCTGTCAGCCTGACCTCAGTGCCAGGGAAGGTTACGGAGCAGATCATCATGTGTGCTATCACACAGCACGTGCAGGACATCCAGGTGATCAGGCCCAGCCAGCCTGGGTTTATGAAAGACAGGTCCTGCTTGATGAACCTGATCTCCTTCTGTGACAAGGTGAAACACTTAATGGATGAGGGAAAGGCTGTAGATGTTGTCCTTCTAGACTTCAGTAAAGCCTTTGAACCATTTCCCACAGCATTCTGCTGGAGAAACTGGCTGCTCATGGCTTGGACGGGTATGCTGTTTGCTGGGTAAAAAGCCATCTGAATGGCCGAGCCCAAAGAGTGGTGGTGAATGGGATTACATCCAGCTGGTGGCTAGCCACAGGTGGTGTTCCCCAGGGCTCAACACTGGGGCCAATTCTGTTTAATATCTTTATTAACGATCTGAATGGGGGGATTGAGTGCATCCTCAGTATGTTTGTAGATGACACCAAAGTGGGGGTGGAGTATTGATCTGCTTGAGGGCAGGAAGGCTCTGCAGGTGGATCTGGGCAGGCTGGACCAATGGACCCAGGCCAATTGTATGAGGTTCATCAAGGAGAAGTGCCAGGTCCTGCACCTGGGTCACAACAACCCCAGGTAATGTTACAGGCTTGGGGAAGCATGGCTGGAAAGCTGCCAGGCAGAAAAGGACCTGGGCATGCTGGGTGATGGCCAGCTGAACATGAACCAGCAGTGTGCCCAGGTGGCCAAGAAGGCCAACAGCATCCTGGCTTGTATCAGAAGTAGTGTGGCCAGCAGGACAAGGGAAGCGATTGTCCTCCTGTACTGTGCACTGGTAAGGCCACACCTCAAATCCTGTGTTTGGTTTTGGGCCCCTCACTGTAAGAAAGACATGGAGGTGCTGGAGTGTGACCAGAAATGGGCAACAGAGCTGGTGAAGTGTCTGGAGCACAAGTCTGATGAGGAGCAGCTGAGGGGACTGGGGTGGTTTAGTCTGGAGAAAAGGAGACTCAGGAGGGATCTTATCGCTCTCCACAGCTCCCTGACAGGAGGCTGTAGGCAGGTGGGGGTCGGTCTCTTTTCCCAGCTGACAGACGACAGGACAAGAGGAAACTGCCTCAAGTTGCACCAGGGTAGGTTTAGATTGGATGTTAGGAAAAATGTCTTTACTGCAAGGGTGGTGAAGCATTGGAACAGGCTGTCCAGGGAGGTGGTGGAATCATCATCCCTTGACATATTTAAAAAATGCATGGATGCAGTGCTTGGCGACATGGTTTAGTGATGGACTTGTCAGTCCTGTGTTAATGGTTGGTCTCAATGATCTTAAAGATCTTTTCCAACCAAAATGTTTCTATGATTCTATACTGATAGTATATATGAGCTTGGTATTTTGCAATTTTCTTATGATTAGTTGATGGACTTCAAGTTGAAATCAATTGTTCTTTACAGCAATATGAGCTCTAGTATTTTTATCCAGTGGCTAGATCTGTTGCAGATACCCTGTTCTTCAGTTCAGAGCAAAAAATATCATAATTCCCTTCTGTGAAGAAGGGTTTTGTGATTCTTACTCTTAAGTGAGAATGAGTGAGCTCTCAAATACGAACTTTGTGGTTTTGATACAAGATGCAAAATGGCAAAGGGATATAAAATTAAGAGGAAGCTGGAAAAGAATGTTTTAATTATCCTGAAATGTTATTCCAATTTCATTTTACTTTGCTGGTAATAAATAACAGTGGTGGCTGTGACGTTATGAACAATTGCAAGAATCTAGTGATCTGGAGTATCTTTTGAAGAAGGATCCCTGGATGACACACATCTCCTGAATCCCCTGCAGATCTGGCTTTGCTGGCTGGACCACTGCAGTCATTCATCTACATTAACACTAGATCAAAAATCACAGTGGTATAAAACGTTGGCTAGAGAAACATCAGGTAAATGAGAAAAGGCTAAGGGTAGGGCAAGAACAGTTTGTTTTTATAGGGCAGGTAAAGGAAATCTTTATTTCTAAATTGAGTTCTATTTTTTCAGCTATTTCTGCCTATAAAAGTTTTAGTTCTTCCCTCATGCCCTTGCCTTACCCCACAAACTGGATCTTTCACAAGACTGTATCTTCCACTTTTTTTATCTTTGAGCCAATATTGGCCACAGATTCACATTGGCTACTGTATGTTTCTGAAAAAATAACCTGCTGGCTTTGCAATGCATGCAGTATTGTTTACTAATGTCATCATGAACAATAGAAATATAAATCTGTGTTTGAATTAAATCCCACAAATGCTATGGTTCTTTGAGAGTTGTTGCTGTATTTTTCTGAGGTTTATAATTTTCAAGTTAGATTAAATATCAGTATTTTCAATGTACTTCAAAAATAATATGTCATAGCCGTTGATAAGGAAAACAGCAACAAATCCTCACATTAGACACACTGGCACTACATTCATGCTTTTGCTGTATGATGTGTTACACCTCTTAGAAACACTCAGTTCTGCCCAAGGACAGTGCAGCAATGAATTAAAATTCAAGCACTAGAGGCAGTCTCTTTCCTTCTGAATAAATGAAGGAAAACAGAGAATAAGGAAAAATACAGAAAACAAAGCAATGGATGATTCTGCCAGGATTCATACCAAATATTGCCATATTTGTCAGTGCAGGTTTAACTAATGGTTTCCTGTTTGAAAATCATAATGTGTATGTAAATATACGGTGCAATATTCTAGTGCAGACTGGTGATTACTGTTGGCTTCACTGGGATTTCTGATCATGAGTCAGAATGGAAGCAGGCCCAGACTCCATGTATTAGACAGGCAAATGCATACAGGGAACTTGTTATATATGGGAGCTACCTTTCATGTATACACTAAAGAAAATATGGACTTGCTAGTTTTTAGCCTTTGCATCATATTTGCAAAATCAATGCAGTTTGCTTGAGAATTTTCTTTAAAAAGCAGGAGAAACATATTGTATGCAATAAATGCAAGGCACAAGGAAACCCATGTGAGTACGTATGACCAAAGCAGAGCAAATATAAATCAACAGGTACAGTATTCTGCAAGGAAAGCAGAGTCGGCTGAAAGGTGACATTGTACAAGGGCTAAATCATTTCTACCCACACATGCGTGGGGACCCCAGAGGAGGGACCAGCAGGAAGAGCCCCCAGGGCAGCTGTGCAGGAGGGAGGTGAAAGCTATCTCCTTGCACCCTGGCTGTGGGGAAGGGGTGAGGGGAAAGCATCCCGAAGGTGAAGGTAGGATTGCTGGAGAGGGGTGGGAGAGGCAGAGCTATGACAGCTGCCCCTGGGGACCCCTGTGTCTTGCCCAGCCCTGCAGCCAGGGTGCCACAGCTAGGGCCCTGCACTCCCCTCCCTGAAAGCACCTCTGTCTCCTGCGAGATGTGACCAGGCCTCAACTGTCCAGAGGCAGTGGTGTTTTCCTTGAAAAACACATCTTTACTGCTTTACAAATTCATTATAACAAGGGACTCACGCTCAGACTGAAGGACACACTTATTATCATCCTGTGGTTTTCAATTAATAAGTTCACAGCTAACAGTTTTTAAGTACAGTGAATCATGCAAATTTCCATATCACAGCAGCTAATTTATTTGTTTGTTGGGGAATAGCAGGCGCCACATGAATCTGTTTTGAAATGAATTCCAAGAAAGGCAGACAATTTTGGTCCGAGCCGTGGGAGGAGGGAGCAGGAGGGACCAGCGGGGTAATGTAACGAAGCCTCTGCGCAGTGCAGGGTGTCTAATGTGGGGTATGAATGTGAAATGAGCAGCAGCACAGATCTAATATCCATGGGACTGATCTTGAAGCCTAGCCTGCACTAACTGGGGGATTTCTGGCCAGAACTAACATGACTGTATCTCCAGGTTGGAATGATAAAATCCAGGTGCTTTCTGTATATGATTGCCAGTGACTTCATTCTGTCTTCCATGTACAGTTCCAGCTTTTGTTCCCCAGGCAGTTTTCACTGCTGGTTGCAGACACAAGGATCATTAAGTTACAAGCTGGATTTATTTACCGTTTGCAGCTAGATCTAAGAATAGTTGTCTGTTATACCAGATTTTAATTTCAAGCCTGTCTGATGGATATATAAGATGTGTTCTTACCTGTCCTTGCAACTTCACACAATTACGCTTTGGACTCAGTTCTGCCTGTGAGATCCATAACAGAGCCTAGAGGAAGACTCAAGCAAGAAAGGCATAGCAGAGTGCTGTACCAGAGTTTTTCAGGACACAGTAATGTTGTGACTTGAGCCGTTGCTGCTGCAGAGCTCAGGCATGGGCATAACACCCACAGATAGTTCTGCAGAAAATGTGTTAGGCTGTGGCCATCGCTAGATGTTTGCTGGACTCCAGTGGTGCAAAGGCACTGCTCTGAGTGGTTAAATTTTGCTTGTTGTTCATATGAATGCTCTTATATTGAAGCTACCACTGTGTTTACGGCCTGGTCTTTGTGGAGAAGGTAACCCTGTAGATATTTTAGTGACCTTTTCTAAATAATCAATGTCTCAGGCATAGATCTGGGCTCTACATCCATCTCACTGAATTTTAGGCACCTGAGGTTTTTAAGTGGGCTGTCCTAAGCTGTATCATTGTTGAAGGGAACTTCAGAGATTCTCTCTCGACTCTGATCCGGTGCCTTGATTTCGTATTTGGCTATAGAGGCAGGCTAGGAAGGCTGAGCTTCAAATGGTGAGATGTCAAAAGCAAGGTGGGGTGGCTCTGCACCAGCAGCACCCTTCCCGCAGGTGGCAGGTCACTAACTCACATTTCTGAACCCTCTTCCAAGTCATTCTTTTATATATATATTTTTTTTAGTCAGGCTGACATATGGGCTAAACAAGTCTGCAACCTGTGCACCTTGGCTGCTATATAAGATGGAACTAGTCTGCCTTATTGTAGTCATGTGTGCAAATGATAGCCTCTAAAGTCTTACACAATGGGGCTGTAATTTAAACAATAATTTAAATGTAAAAGTGACAGGAGGCCTAAGCAGGCTATCTGAGGGAGAGACTGAATAATGTTCTTCGTGTTTGAAAGGAGATGAAAGAGTCACTGATACGGAGAAGCCCATTTGAGATAATGGCAGCGGAAGAGGAAATGGTTCCTGCAACATAAGAGATTAAAGTGGAAGAGGGAAAGACTTATGTAGCTGTGAGAAGGAATTTGTCTGGTTGTGACTGGAAAAAAAAGATGCTGGGAAGAAATAACATTGTGGAAGTGGCAAAGCGGGGAAAGATGATAAACATTTTTTAATAGGGAAATAGACCACCAGTCAGAAATAGGCAGGAACTTAACCAGAGTGTGATAGCACAGAAAAATTTCCTGACGTCTCTCTTTATGCAGGATGGATATTCACATCAAGTGCTGGGATTTAATTAAAAACATATTAAACTGAATAACTCCTCTGACTGTCCTACATGTGTATTTTTTTTCATGTTTTTCATTTTGTTTAACCATCCATAGTGGGGAAAATGCATAGTTCCTGCAATTCAAGGAACCTGACTTGAATTTGATGGTTCCTTTTACAACCCATAAAACTCATATGGCTAATAAAGAGCATTTCTGACCTTTCACACTAAGATCACTCTGACTGCTTTCAACATATTCAGCCCATCTGTCTTCTGGATCTTTACTTCTCTTCAGCAATGAAAAAAACCCTAACAGAAATAGGTAACAAAAAATAAAACTTTTTAAACTGCAGAAGGCAGGAAAATATTTAAATAGTGTCTTTAGAAATGGTTTACACTTTGTTTGATGGAATAAACCTGAGATATCCCAGTATTTTCACTCAGTGAAGATGAAGGCAGAGCATCATGGCAGACACAATCTAAAATATCCCCAAATTTAACATCAAAATGTTTCATCCATGTTGAGAGCAGCTGCTGATTCACAAGCATGGAGTTACCGTTGCATCACTTGTATCAGGAAAATCTGTTTCTTTAAAACAGAAAGGATCTCTCAACTGCTCCTCAGCTTGGACCGTGTTTCTCCAACATAATTTCACATGTTTTTAATAAGAAATAAATAGGTAGCAGGAAAAACATATTTGTTGTGACTTAAGTGATGCACATGTAGTACACTGAGTTCAAATTCTGGCCACAAACACATTTAATATGTGAATAGTTCTGTTTGTAATCAAAGGCTTTCAGAAACAAAATTTCTGGAAGAAAAAAAATCCTGCAAGTTTCAGCACTTCAGCACTTGACTTTTTTGTCAAGGTGGACTTTGAATCTTGGTCTTACAATAAACAAAAATTCCACGCTGGAGTGCTGCTTAAATGCCAACAGGCTCTTGGAGGAAAGGAGAGCATGAAAAAGAGGATTGAAAAGAGAGAAGGGGAATTAAACAACCAGAAGGGAGGAGGGGGGGGGGGGGGGGAGGGGAAAACACAGACTGGAATTGATCTAGAGGATAAATAAAGGTAAAGGGCATGGTTAATGCAGAGGAGAAGATAATGATAGAAGAAGAAACAGAGAAAGAATGACAGGGAGAAATAGTGGAGGGAAAAACAATAACAGAAACATGAAGGCTAAAAATAAGAATGAATGCTGCGAATACTGAAAAGATAGATAGAAGCAATGCTAAGAGGGAAAGAGGAGAAAGACTGGCATGAGTCGTCAGTGGCACTGTGAGGAGAGAGGCTTGAAAGAAGCCTCAGCTAAACAATAGAGGGATGTGAGACAGAGGCACGAGGGGGGCAGCACAGATTAAATGAGAACCAAATGTAACCGTAACAAAGGCTCTGAGATGTAGGCAATGAAAGCATGTTAACAGGGAAATGTTTTGTGTGTATGTGTGCGTTGTGTGTTTTCACATACTGGAAAAGATTGTCTCTCCCCCATACAAATAAAAGACCCCATGGCAAACCAAAGCATCTTAGTCTCAAAAACAAAAGCTAAGACCACTCAATGTCATTCTGGACTTCAATTATCATTGTTTTTTTCTTTCTTACCTTTCTCAGTTTTCAAACAAGCACCTCTGGTTGCTGCCCCTCCTTGAAGTCCATTTAAAAAATCTCTCTTGCTGTGATGGCTGCAAAAGATGTGACAATTGGCAGGCTGCTGCTGTGCTGAAACTAGTGTTTGTCGTGCTGACCAGTTTTCTAGCTGCTTCCTTGTAATTACTAGTTAGCTCTATACCTGCTTGTTGTCTTTTCCCTTGGAGAGGAAGCACTTTAGGAGGGGGATGTCTCTGTGCTTGTGTAGCAGCCAGTGAAAAGGAATATAAGCAAAGATTCTCCCATGGTTGCTATAAGTCACTTTTGAAAATTTCTGCCTGTGCCTGAGGGATTCAAAACTGGCCTTTTTCCTGATGGAAAGGAGATATATACTTGCAACACTGCATTCTTGTTTACATATGCTACAGTAGAGCTCACTGAAAAGTCTCCATACCTGAAGGAAGGTTATAGCAGCACCTACACAGACTGAAGGCTGTAGCTCCCGTTATGCTGGTGCAACAGGGGTGGCCAAGGCTCTGGGGCACAGGCTTGTCATGCCAACACTTCAGGCTCCCTGCTTACTTTCCCATGACCAACTGTCAGGTGAGTGTGCACAGTCCCTCTGGGTGAGTTTATGTTGGCCCAGTCACCCACAGAGCACAGCAAGAGCCAAGAGAGCATGGGGAAGTGAAGCAAAAGTCCTCACGTTTGTTCTGTGCCCGGAGAAGTAATAAATCCTGCTCCCTTTGTGCCCATGCTCCTGTGAAGAGTGCAGGAGGGCTCCCACGAACATGTGCTGGCTCTGTCTGCAGAGGGGTAGATTTAACACCCTGATGTCCTCTCAGAACCAGATGGCTGCCTGTTGTCGTACAGCATCAACCTGCTCTGCCCTGACCACCATTTTGTTACCTGCTCAGCTTTCCACACCAATGTCTTTCTATAAGTCATCTCCTTTCCTAGTGCCTGTGACAGCAGCTACTTCATGACCATAGGGCAGCAACGCCTCTGTACTGCGCAGCAATCTGGCAGGAAAGGCAGCTCTTGGTCCAGCTGAGGAATGAGTCCCTGGAGGGACCTCGTCTAAGCTCCAGCCTCAGCTGCAACTCAGCACATCTTTCCCCTGGTTTTATGAATCTGCTTGTGGCACAGTTTCTCAGTTCTCTTCTGCAAAACAGCACAGATTTACAGCAATACCTACTGTTACATAAGTCCCAGACAGGTGGTACGAGAGAGTCCCTAAATCCATGTGCAGCAGTATGGAATATTTGGAGATGTTCCTTCAATATTGACTGTCACTGATACTTTGAGTAGATTTTTCTTTTTCAAAAAATAACTACTGTGACAATTGAACAGGTCACCTGGGATGAGAAGGGTAATATGGGAGAAGAATAATATCAAATTATTTATGGTGTAACTGAGCAGTTTTTCACACAGAAGGTGGTAGAAGCAAAAAAAATGAGGAATAGTTGCTAACTTGTTAGAAGAACAGCTTCCTGATTCTTGGTTAGATTTTTATTTTAATATTCTTTTTACCCTGACCAGGGAAAACAAACTCTTGAACTACTAAGTGCAACATACGGCATGGATGGGAGCTGCTGTGAGTACCATACAGTGCTTCAAGGGGGAGGTGCTCCTAAAGGTACTGCGCAGGTACCATTCAATGCACAGGTTGAAATAGGCTCAGGTTGTGAATTCTGGATTAGATCCTGTGAAGGATTCCAAGCTTTCCTAAATCTATTTGTGAATACATAACTGGGAGGTTGTACGGATGAAGTTCTGCAAGTGGATCTGAATTTCCCAAAGGCCTGAGCTGTACTTCCATGCCAAGAAATCCACATTAATGAGTTTTTAAACAAATGTTCATTAATGATGATATTAATGATCATTGACATTGTTCCTGGAGAAGAGTCACAAAAGTGTCACCCAGTGCAATCCTTGTTGCTAAGGGGTTAAACAATTTCTTGGCTAAGGCTGCTTTCTGAGCTAGCTGAAAGAAAAAAAAAACTATAGGTCAGTGAGTGAGATTGCCCTTCCTTTAGAAGAACTGCCCAGGAAGATTACAATGAACATGTAGAGACTAGAACTAGGAATTAGAGACTACTGAGTGCTGATTTCAATTCTTTCACGTGCAGTTTTTTGGCTGATATTCAGAGATCTGCATTGACATAAACTCTTCCAGTATCAGAGGATATATTGCTAAGGCTCACCTCGCCCAGGGGCTTGAGCATCACCGTACCTTGGGCTGCTGACACTTGGACAGGGAACCGACAGAAGAGAAGATGGATTTGCCTGAACAAAGAAGCGGAGTAATGCCTACCGTCAGGTAAAAGGGAATCTAAGGAAGAAGTCTATTAATAATCTTTAGATTTCTCTCTGTGAGACTACCTCTTGTTCTCCGGTGATTAGAGAAAGGGAAGTGGTGAAGGCAATGTTGAACATATATCCACAGAAATGGTGTTGCATTTCAGTCAATACACAGGATAGGAGGTTGTATGAAAAAGAACAAATTTGGAAAATGCAGGACATGATCTTACTGTTGGCCTATTAACACGGCATGGACCCTTTGAAAACAGCATGAGAGAAGGTTCTCAGTCTGCTGTTTCTCTGGATGGAGCATTAGTAGAACTAAGAAAATGCAGATGCTTGGCAGATGTCAACAGTAGAGATTAGAACTTACATAATTAGAACTATATAATTTACCAACAGCAATATCTCCAACTTAACATTCTGCCTGTCTGGCAATGCCGAGCAGCCAATAGCAGCCAGATTTACAACTGACAGCCACTGGTTTCTTTTAACAATATTTTAATAACGTGCTGTTCAAGCTTGCAAGTACCCAGCACTCTGTGTCAGCTCACTGGCACCTTTTCTCACAAAAGTAATAGAAGTAGTATACACACTTTGAAACAGCAGTTGTCTCTTGACAATGTGACCATGAACAGCACCACGTTCAGCTACAGAGATACTTCAGCTTTTGGAACTGAATAGTAGGAAATGCCAACAGTGAATTCATCAGCAGAAAATTGGGTAGGAGGAGAGATGGGTGGCTGTGCATTGGTTCAAAACTCAAATCACAGATGGGGATGCATAAGACAGAGGCCTGGAAGTGTCTATAAGAAACTGAATGGTGAATCTGAAAGCAATGCCTTAAAGTTCTCCTGGACAAAGCAGAAGACAGGGTGTAAAGCACTAAGTAGAAATCTGGTGGGAAATCTTGCTGGATAAAACCACCTGAAGGCAGATTGCTTCCAAATGTGGCCCTGAAAATCTCTCTGAAATTAAGGGAGCTTGCCATAGCCATAGTGTATTGCCTTTAATGCAGTGAGACAAGGACCATCTCCCCTCTGTGCTGACCTGTGCTCCAATGCAATTACCTCTCCAGCTGATTGTACAAGTGTCTTCCTCACAACTGGGACCTATTTTCATAGATCTCATAGTTTTAGACAGTTTTAGAAATGATAGTCTATTCTAATGCAAGAGAGCTCTAACAGTAGCTTCCCTGCTAATGGACTGTAATTACAGGATTGATCCCACATCCCTGGCAATATGAACCCTTCTGTGTTTTCCAGGGCAACAACAACAGCATAAATCAATGGTCTGCTGCAACAAGCTTCAGAGGATTCAGGGTGAACAGGCCTTGGCATATACACAGTAAGGCCTTGCAAAATGGGGACAACGCACACCTGATTAGCATAGTATCATTAACTTATCTCCATGGACATGTGAAGGATTGTCCTTGTACTGTACTTCATTTAACAGCTGGCAAGAAACGGATCATTTTCAAAATGGGTCTTTACACTTGAGAGTGGTCTTATCTGTGTTAGAAGCAACAGCAGGAGCTGCAGAAGACATAGAACAGATGTTGAACAAGATTCTTCCCTTGGGGGAGAATGATCTCTCTCTTCCGTGAAGATATGGCACTGGCATGTTGTTGGATAGGAGCTGGGAAACTATCACAGCATGGACATTGACTTTACAGTCTCTCATGGATAAAGTGTCTGCAAAATCATGTCAATAAAGAGAAACACTTGTCTGTGGAGCAATAAAGAGGATGCCTTTCAGTATATTCATGAAAAAAGATAGCTACTTCACATTTTTATATTTGAAAGTGAGACATCTGTTATGTCACATTACTAAAACTAAACTTACAATGGATAATAGATCGGCTTCTTCTCACCCTATATGTATTGGCAGGAAGCGTTAAACATGTTGCACAAAAGGCACGGCCCTTGTTTCAGCAATTTTTCAGCTGTGCCTATGCCTGGTTATACACATCATTGATGTGAGTTCTGACAGGCAGACTTGGCCTCCTGGCTTGCCTTCAGACCTGCCTCATGCCTACAGACTTGTCTGGCAAGCTTGACTCTAGGCTGAAGACAGCTCCTGTCCCTGGACCTGCCCTGCTTATGTTGCTGCTATGCTATGGATCTGTGCTGGTGAGACCTGTGCCCTGCCTGCTTTGCTGCTGTGCTTTCCTTACAGAGCTGTCTACTCCTTTTCTCTGTATAATCAGTTGTTTGTGTCCAGAAAAGGCATATGGATCCTCTAACTCTCATTTCATTGATAGTATTGACATGACAGAGGCAGACATGGTGGAGTCCCATAGCAAGCTTATGCAGAACACAAATATGTGTCTTTGACAGCCATCCCCCCTACTCAACAATTCAAGTGGATCAAATAACATCCAGCTTACAAAGAGTCTTTGTCAGATTCAATTGTTCTGAATGTCCTAGAGAATAATCTCTAATTTAACAACAGAAAAGTGTTTACTTCTTATGAATCAAGAATCTGTATACACTGTCACATCAATCAAACTGGTGAGTTAGAGTAGTGGTTCAATTAAACTCTGAGGCAAAAAACCCAGTGGTTTATCTGAACATATTGCTGCAAACAGAAGATATTCATGCTTATTAACAGTGAGAGTAGTTTCATCAGGTTTTTCTCTTTTTGGCATCCTATATGGTCCACATCCAACAATAAAATGCCTGAGGGGACAGGAAAACAATGCCCCTGCCATCATGAAGTGTACCCAAAAACTAAAAGGTTGGCTAAGAACTTCATGTGACTTTGCACAACATGATGTCCATTGGGTCCAGACAGAGCAAGAAAAAACAGATAGAAAAGGAGCCAGATGAAGAAAATGTGAGTCTGGGACTGAGTCTTGGTGTTAGTGTCCAGCTGGCCTCGTTATTAACCAGATGGCAGGTTCAATATCAAGCCCTTGGAAGGGTCAGCCCAACAAATTACAGTATCTGCCAACTGGAATTGAGAAAAAAAGAAAAAAGGAGAAAAAAAAACCAAACCAAAAATCCCCAGATCTATCATGTCCATCTGCCCAGCAGATGGACAGCCAGAGAAGAATTTCTCACAGTCTCATGTAAGTATGATCCAGGGATGGAACTCAGTGATAATTCCTCAGAGCACAAATTATACCAAGAAGATATCTAAACCTTGCACAATACAAAACAATAACTTGTTTTGTAAACATGTTTAAGGCAATCTTATTCTAGTTCTATTGGATTAAATATCTCTTCTAGTACTTGTCTCCATACTCCCATTTGGATGTGTGATTGCCCTTGTGAGGGCACATGAGGAGCAGCAAAAGAACTGTGGAAATGTGGAAGATGGGCACTATTAGTTACAAAGCATTTGGCAGAGTCTCATTGATATTAATGCTAAACCAGATCACCCTGGAAAGTTCTGGAATGACATCCCTAAAATGTGCCTTTGAATTAATTTGTTACCCATGGTTGTGCATAGGAAAATACATGTCCTTAAAAATGAGCAAAGCTTTTGGTAGATATCCATTCCTCAAGTCCTCCTCTGAAAAGGCTTCATTTTTCAATCAGTAAATCTCTGAATTTAGGACTGCTGTTGTTCATTTTGCAAAACACAACAGCAACATTTCAATGGAAAAATCTTACAACCTCATAGACATTGCATAGGACTTGAGATAACTGAGTGCATTGGAAATCATCTGGAAAGGTTACCACATTTTCAATTCTCCTTCAAAATTTTCCTCTAAACAGTAGATCCCTCAAATACATGATGAGAGGAAAGGCAGCTCTCATACCAGTAATGCCAGCTAGGACCATTAAATCATTGCATATTTGCCATTAAAGACTGCCCAAACTTTGTGGCCAAGTGAGGATTATGGTTCAGCTATTACGTGATGGTTTATGCTGATCTTGCTTCACTTTTTGCAGAACTAACCCAGGACAGCTTTTATCTGTGGATAAGTCTCAGTGTGTTTTGGACACAAAGATTTAGTACATTGAGCTTTGAGTCTTTAGATGGCCCCTTTACAATCTAGACTGTCATACATAGGACAGTACTATTGCAGGAACATGAGGAAAAAGGAATACTCAATGTCAAGCCTCAAAGTCCAATGTAGTAATGAAGGTTACCACCAGTGTTCATCAAGACTGAGATATTATTTTAACAGTAACATTTTGTTTTGTAGTGTCTATCTTACATAATATCTTGGAAATTATGATACAATAGCACGCTTACAATAATTTTATTTCATGGTGAAACATTGCCCTGGCTGACAGAGGGTATTTGCACACTTTTTTTTTTTTTTTTTACTTAGAATAGAGTTGTGAGAAATTGGGAACCAAGATAGAAATAAGCTTCTAACACATATGTCTGATCTATACTAAAAAACTGATATGGTCGCAGTGCACCTGTAGCCAATGGGTACAGTACAGTTTGTGTCTACCTGACGTGTCTTTCTAACTACGACAAAGAACAGCTATACCTTAACTGTGCATTGAGGACCGTCTCTAGACCATGCTGATCCCTGAGCTATGTCTACTACTTGTCTGGAAGAGTACTGGTCTGTACTGGATTGTCTGGTCCAAAGACATGTCACGTACCTTGCTAATGGTTTTACAGCACAGATAATGGTGTGTCAGTGCTTGGGACATGCCTTGACCTTACTCAGTTTACTGGCATAGTTGTAGCTGCAGAGTCCCAGGAAGAGTTAGGGGCATGAGGACAGGGATAGGTAAACCAGATTCAATTACCATCTCTAGTAGATGTGCTGCTGAAGTCTACATAGATGTGTGGTTTATATTTCATGGAGCTAGAGACTGTTAGTCCTGTGATAGATTATGGTCATCCTAGATTTAGCACCAAGGACTAGAAACAAATTTTGGCAGAGGTCTAGAGTAGTGACTGTAAATTTGAGTAGGAAAGTAATGGAAAGCCCATGGCAAACCTCTTGCTCTCCTCTGGTCTTCCTGAGCTCCAAGAGGGGAAGAGTTGATGAAGGCAAACTCTGAAGGAGATACACTTAGAGCTGCTTTCTCATCTGCACTGCACAAAGCATGTTATGTGCACACTGCCGGTATGCACTTGCAAGGTACCCAAAGGTCAAAAAACTAAAAAGAAGGAGATGGGGAAAACCCAGCTTGTGAAGGAAAGAGTGATAAACTGAGAAGTTTTAAAATACTCAATGAATTAAATATATATTTTTTCAAGACTCCTGTAGGCATCGTAGATATTGTGTCATAGTTTTCCACATTTTTTCAGATTAACTATGATGTCTTAACTTCTCTGAGAATTTTTGAGTTTGTCAAGAAGTGAATGGAAGTGGGAACAGTGACTGGAATGCGACGTGTCAGGTAGTCTGCAACAGAGTTTCTCAGCGAGAACAAGACACACATGGGTTGATATGCTAGCATCACAGCAAGCTGAGGTAGACACCAACCGAATTAGGAGAAGGGGAGAGCTGGGGCTGTGCCTCCTGAGCAGGGAAAGAGTTGCAGACTTTTAGACAAAAGCAGCATTTCTAGTAAGTGAATCACAAAGGATTCTCTCACTGCTTGAGTCAGCAAGAACAATGTTAATTTGTCTCATTCAGAAGAAATTTTCATCACTCTTAGCTTTGTACATGCAGTTGACTCAGTGCAATCCTTCAGGAGGCAATATTTATCCAGGCAATATCTTAGTGTCAGTAGGCAAATCAGTAACACAGCAGCACCCATGTAATTGAAGCCACAGCATGCTATTGCATGTAATGAAAGCAGCTCTATACAAGGTTACCAAATCTGTGGAAGTGAGACCCATATGAGCTGTTGCAGCCATTAACTTTCTTTGTCTTTATCCTTTTCATTATGTTTGAGAGCTTGGTTCCAGCCTAGCAGCTTGTGGCAGCAGGCAGCAAAGACGAAGTTTTGCCGAGATGCAATCCCCAGAGACAAAATATGTGACAAAATTGTACTCACTGGATAATGTCCTGTTTATAGCTTGTGGTTGGGAATGGCCTTATCTGTGTTCCTTTATACACTGAGAGAGTGATTAAAGCCTCATTTTAATTTCCTTTTGTACCTTACTGTTATCATCCAGATAATTTCAGTGTCCTTAGTCAACATTTGCAGGAGTATACAATGCTATGCTAATAACAGTGTCGTGCCCTAAAATTTCCTAAGTCATGAAACGTTACCACAAGGGCAGTAAATGTTATATTGTCCTATTTGTAGAGATAGAAAAAATGAAGAAAAGACAGGTAAAGTGAGTGTTCTGTGATTGTGTTAGTCTGTGTCAGACTGGGTATTCCAAGCTGTCCTGTATTTAAGCACCAGACAGTTCTTCATCTCAGGTTTTGCAGCTCTGCATAAAAATCTCCTTCGTGAATCAGGACTGGATTTTAACATGAGGGAAAAAAAGAAAAAACCCCAAACCCGAAACACAAACCCCCGAAACAAAACATTCAATTTAAGGAATGATTTACTCTTATCTAATGAAGGACAACTCTTTCTGTACCAGGGCAGTGGATGACTAGAGAAAGAGATACACAACTTCCACTCATTACCTGTTCCACAAGGAAAAAGCAAACATGATGAACAAGCTTGTTAACAGATATGACACCCCAAGCAGCCATGAAGCACTTGCTGAAACAGTTGGGATTTTAGTGCCAAACATCTTGATCTTATCACTATCACATTACATGGCTAAATAATACAGAAGTGAATGTGATGTGTTCTCTCCAGCGACGATGTTATCCCATAAATGGAAAAGTGTGGAAGATGGAATGTGCTATATAAGCACAAAATATAGATGTAAGCCTTAATTTCCAGTAAAATCAATGAGCCTGGCTTGTGCCTAGCACTTGCATAGCGCATTCCATCTCCCCTATGTTATTGCCTCACCAATTAGAAAAATTAAAAAGCCAAGATAGGGGCAGCAGCTGCAACATCCAACAAACAATGCACAGAGTGCCGGACCTGAAGAAAATCAAGTACATTTTTCATAAAATGATAAATTATAGCAACCTTAAAGGTCTAAGACAATTCCATCATCCTTATCTCATATTCCTTCAGTTTATTTATTGTTCAAGTATCATGGCATTCCTGTCAAATCCTCTTCGTTTGGGCACCCTAGATAGAAGTTTACTCTGAGTGCAGATCTCAACTTAAGAAGTTTAGTGAGAGATATATTTTTGACATCCTGTATTGTTATGATTTACCTTTCTAAATTAGATTCCTGTTTTGCCTGAAGTGTTGAAGACATGACATTTTTTCCTTTTTTTTCCTTTTTTTTTTGAGTGCCACTATGACTCAGCTTGTCTGTAATCACTAAACAATGGGAACATGACAGTTTCTGGCAGAGCACATGAGACATTTTGTCACTGTAACAGACATTCAAGATGCTTTGATTGCAAGGGGGAAAATATGCCTGGTCAAATTAATATATGGACCAGTCAAGAAAAGTTAGCATCAAACCAATATTTCAGACGCCATGCAATAAAGTTTTACAGTATGATTGTACATAAACAAGTAATAGGGGGCATCTTGAGCCACAGGAGCAGAATACAAAAGAGTGCTTCTTCCACGAAGCCAAGTGCTCCCCTCTACCAGCCTGCAGGGAAAAATATCCCGGATGGTACCAGCGCCTGGCCTGACCTTGCTGTTGTGCAGGTCCAGGCAGCACCAGGGACACTGTAGCAGTGAGCAGAGGGCACAGTCATGGGCCAGGTCTTGATCCTATGCTCAGTGGCTGTTAATTGCTCAGTATAGACCCAGCCAAATGTCCACACTGTTGTGTGGAGGTCAGTCCAAGCCCCAGCTAATCCTGCCTGTTGAGCCTGTCCTGCTGAGCGGCTGCAGCTGCTCTAGCTCAGCCCAGGCAGGTTTGGTGACCAGCAGCATTCATATGCATGTTCACATGCTGGGTGCGCTGGCTGTGGGCAAGGTTGGACATGTCCAGCGCAGCCCCACAGCAGGGAGTCCAAGCTCAACTCAGTCAGCGTGTAGCTCCATTGAGACCAGTTGATAACCAAGTTAAAGCCATCATGAAGCAAAGACCATAATCATGGTGGTTTTGTCTTCCAACAGAGCAGACATAGCCAAGAGATTGCAGTGTCCCAGATGGTGTTTGCAACCTAGACATGTGGACCTTGTAGAGGGACAGTACTAGTTCTATGTTCACCTGAACTTCTGTATCAAAAGTGTTTTCCCTAGCTTCTGGAGTTCTTTGAGGGTGCGTGGTTGTAATGACAGATAAGGTAATGTCGGGCCTAAACTACAAACCAAATGTTTTTTTGTGTGGATGCTTCTGAAAAAAAAGTGGGTAAAATTTGTGTGAAATGAAAATTATCTCTCTATATCCTGATTTGGGTCAGAATTAGGACCCTAGCCAGTTGGAAGATATTTAGATGTTGGTTTAACCTGATGACCCACAAGATCTGTAAGAAGGAAGGCCTGTTCTCACAAGAAAAAAATCACGTAAATATTGCAGATAACTGAAGAGTTCAGACTTCATGGAGCAAAAGAACTCCTGACTCAAAGCTCTGTTAAGACAAAACTCTCCTTGGCCTCTATGAACTTTGAATAAACTTGAAAGCAGATCATGGATATCATGTTACTCCAAATACTTTATTTTCTACATTAACCCTGCCTACAATGTCAATAAAGGAAAGAGACTTAATTATTATCTGGGAAAAGACTGCCTGATGCACTGGGGAGAAATGCCACACATTCCTCCTGTTCTTTCCTACTTTGATTTTTAGGAGACAAAATATTTGGCTTCATTTATGTGTTAGTAGATAATATGCCAACATTAGTTGATATAAAGCTGTCACCTGCTCACTTTTTATAAGTAAATTACTACAAACTCACTGTTTAATCTTGCTGATTGGCAAGTCTAAGAAATATATATCTGTAAAGTGACCTGCTCTGTTAATCAGTACACCAGCATCAAATTAAAAAATGTTCTCTGTCATGCAGATGACCAGCTGGCTAAAGCAAACAAGACAGAAGTCCAAGAAGCTGCTGTGCCTTTCTCTGTGAAGTGAGCAAACGCTTTCATGTCAAGAATTTCTATGCAACAAAATCCAAGCAGAACACCCAGGGAAACCAGACAAGAAAGGCAGATGTTTGGACTGACTTCTACACACTACATTTTGATTGACACATTGGTTGGCTTTACTTAGTTACTGAGGGGACCTGCAAGCAAAGTGGGACTTTTCCCAGGAATTGCAAGGCCACCTGTGACTTTAACCCTTCCTTCCTCCTATAAGTTAAATGGTACCATGGGGATTCCTGTACTGGAATTCTGGTATGTCTGATCCCTCTGCTTGAGTTCAGGGAAATGGTATTAAAAGGGTTAGAGATTTAGCTTCTGTAGTAAATCACACACAAGAGGTTATTTCATACAGGTATTTACAGATCAATTACCCATATTCCTCCTTGCATTCTGTAGCTGCTTAATCAATTACCAATTTAGGCTGTTCCTGTTGGCCCAGAAGCCTGCAATATATTGACCAGTATGTTGGACTTGGAATATTTTGAATAAATCAGGTCTAAAGAGAATAAAACATTGCAGATAGCATTCTAGCTGAGGCATTCCTGAAAGACATATTCAGGGAAGTGGTAATTCAAGAATAACTGGATAGGAAATTGCCCAATCAATGTAGTTTGATGTTTATATATAATTTCACAATATGCTGTTATGTTAACCACTTGATTGGCATATATTTATATTGTCGTGGCTTCCAAGAAGTCAGGAACTGTGGACCCAAGGAAGGGGTAATTTCTCTGGGAGATGAAATAGCTGTCAAATACAAAGAAAACTGATTGCTACTCCACTTTGCTTACCCGTTTCTGGTGTCCTTAACAAGACATGAAATGGCAAAGTCCAGTGTAGCTGACAGGTCAGAGATGAAGAACATTTTCTGAATCCAAGGAAGTTCAGTGCTTTTGTGTTTATGTTTTTTTGACCAAAGTTCTTCCAAAATCTGTTGCAAAAACTCTCAGTTCTAACCTGCTTCCAGCACCACTGTGCAGCACGGCGCTGATCTTATACTGACGCTGGTAAGTCTACACTTGTCTTCAGCTTCAGTTAAGACTGTGCAATTTTGCTGGCTCCTCACATAGGAAGGTTTTCACTCCAAATAAGCAAACAAACATTTCATATTGGTCCTTGCTTATCACAGTTAGTCCTGTCCTTATAAATAACATTAATAGTTCAATAGCTTTTGTACTTTTGCCACACTACCACTTAGTCAGTTTCCATCAATCACATGTTGAAATAAATCTCTGATAGAATCAAATTAAGTGCTCTGTGAACAGTTTACATCACTTCCCGAGCTTGGTCCCTGAACAAGGACTCTCCAGTGTCTATTGAATATTTACTTCATGCTACCCACTGCACAATATACTTTATTGCTCTTATCCAGAATCTGCATCCTTAATGAGTCTTTTAGCATGTGGAAAGAAGTGGTTTATAAATAACTATACTATCAGAAAACACCCTCAAGCACTTCCTTTTACAGTATTTACTAACAGCTTTTCTATGTTATTTTTTATTATTTATCTTGAGATCAAAACCAGACTTTATTGTGTCATATTCAATATTCTACGGGAAAAATACATATAGCAGATCTTGTCTCACCAACTGCCATTCACAAATTGCCTGCAAGATGCAAAGCAAAGTGACATGTGGCCCAGAAAGTCATTATATGCTATTATAGATCCAATTGTGTCTGTCCCTAATGGATTCTTATATAAATTCTGCCCTTAAGGTTACTTCCACGAAAAACAACATTCAAGAAGCTAGTACCTACCTGGAAACTGCTGCATGGCCACATCTCTCAACAGGTGGTTCCTGCTCTTTGTCCCTGAATTCAAAGTAAGCCCTACAGAGCAATTCTTTACAGGTTATTGTGATAATTTGGAAAAGAACATATTCAGAATAAATGGTTCTGAATGATGCATAAGTAAGCTTATCTGGAAGTGTTGCACTACTCTCCTTCTGCCTTTGGTTATGAGCAGGACTTGGTGTTAAAGTTCCCATTGTCGCCAAAAACTAGGGAACTCTCCATCACTCCAGAATAAGTCCAAAATTGATTTACAAAAAAGACTTATATCCTGCCATCCTTGTTCCTCCCCTGTGATGAAACCTATAGAAGAAAGACATCTGTTGGGGAAGAGTTACTGTCATTGTTGATTAATTTGTCTGTTCTTATTTTTGAAGTAATTGTCAAAGTAGTAAAAAACCTGCTTAAGTTTGGAATGAACACTCATATTGTTTTGCATCTTAAACAATATTAAATGGTCTTAAGTAGAAAAACAGTCTCTTCTTTCGTTCTCTAGCAGCATATACCTGTAGATTTATGTGTATAACTGTATTGGATTTTGTAGCAAGGTTCTGATAGTGGGGAGGCTGCAGGGGTGGCTTTTGTGAGGTCACCAGCAGCTGCACCCATGTCAGACAGAGCCAGCTCCATCCAGCTCCCAGATGGGCCTGTGTCTGGCCAAAGCCGAGCCCATCAGTGACATTGGTATGGCTTCTGTTATATTTAAGAAGGGGTAAAAAACACTGCGTTACAGCTGGGAAAGAGCAGTGAGAATATGTGAGAAAACAACTCTGCAGACACCAAGGTCAGTGAAGAAGGAGGGGAAGGAGGTGCTGCATGCCTCAAAGCAGTTTCCTTTGCAGCCTGTCAAGAAGAATCTGATGACACAGGTTATCCCCTGCAGACCATGGAAGTACATGGTGGAGCAGATATCCAACCTGCAGCCCGTGGAGGACTCCACAGCGGAGAAGGTAGACATGCCCTGAAGGAAGCTTACATACAACCCATGCAGGAGCAGGCTTCTAGCAGGAACTGCTGCCCATTGAAAGGAAAACACGCAGAGCAGGTTTTCTGGCAGGACCTGTGATCCTACAGGGGACCCACACTGAAGCACTCAGAAGAACTGTACCCTATGGAAAGGACCCACACTGGAGAAGTTCTTGAAGAGGTGCAGCCCGTGGAAAGGACCCACATTAGAGCAGTTTGTGAAAGACTGTATCTCAAGGGAAGGGCCCCACACTGGAGCAGGGAAAAGCATGAGGAGAGGAGAAAAGAGCAGCAGAAATTAAGCATTATGAACTGACCACAACCCCCATTCCTCATCCCCCTGTGCCACTTGGGAAGGAGGTAGAAGGAAGAGTTGGGAGTGAAGTTGATCCTTGGGAAGAACAGAGGAGCTGGAGAAGGTGGTTTTAGATTTGTTCTTATTCCTCATTACCCTACTCCTTTTAATTGGCAATAAATTAAATCAATTTCCCTAAGTGCAGTCTGTTTTACTTGTGACAGTAATTGGTGAGTGATCTACCTGTCCTTACCTTCACCCAATCTCGACGCATGAGCTTTTCATCATAATCTTATCCTCCTGTCCTGCTGAGAAAGGCGGAGTGATAGAGCAGCTTGGTGGGCACCTGTTGGTCAGCCAAGTCCAACCCGTCACAAAATCTGAATACATCTATTTATCTAAAAGGGAAGAAAGATCTGCTTCTGCTTGTTACATATATAAATTTCTCTTCCCTTTATTCCTTTCCCACAGGTTTCCATTAGATCAGAAGTGGGAAGAACAACTATAGATTCATGGAATCCTGCTCATATGCTTCTGTTGTTATATGATATATGTAATTTGTTGTGTAAAACTCCTAACCATTTTCAGATTGATGTTTTTTCTTCTATTGCAAATAATGATTATAAAAGCAAGAAATATGAAGGTTATAAATGGAAAATCTTTCTCTTTATAAATAAAATCCTTGGCTTCTTGCAAAACTTGAAATGACAGTCCGTGGTGGCTATAGTAGAATTGTGTACAAATGCATCTTTAATTTGTTTTTCAATTTTGTGAAGAAATAATTCACATTTTAAAACATTTCTGCTGGAAAGAGAAAACCCTGAAATGGATTTTTTTTTCTTTGAACTCCCAGGAAGAACCTGGACACAAAATTTTTATTTTTGACACAAAATGAAGAGGTTTCATGACTTTCCATTTGGGAAGCTTCCTCTAAATGTCACGTATCTTCTTCTCAGAAAATACCTTAATATTAATATGTGAAAGGACTTTATTATTCACTTTTACAGTACATTTTCAGGGAAATGGGATTAATTTAAAAACAGGTACCTTTGGTGAAGAAACTCTTAGCTTTAAACATTTTACACATATAAAGACTTTTAAGGTTTTGTATAAATAAGGATTTTTAATGTAGTTTTATATTTAATTGATGTAATTCTGCACAGTTCTACCTAAAAAAATTGCCAAAAGTAATTTCTAGACTAATTTTACTTGATACAATGTAGGATCTTTGGTTGCATATCCATTACTGCCTTGTATGTGTGGTTCAGGTGTGCCCTTTTCCTGTACAGCATACCTTGCTACTTCACAGACATGTCATGATCTTCACATCACTGCTTTCATTTAGGCCCAGGAAACATATAAATGCTGAATGGGATAGGGTGGCAGCACAAACTTTTTAAGAAAGTTCAGAGATTGTGGTGAAGGTGGATCTAAGACCTAACAAATTCCTTCTGTCAAAATCACTTGCATCACTGACGAACATACGACATGATATTCCTCTGTAACTGCACTAGAGCCCAGTAAGACGTCAACTTAAAATGATGGGAAGGTCCTTATTCTCTATCCCAAGAGCTCTGAAAAAGCTATTGATTTCTTTCTGTAAATAATCAGGCCATTTGCAGGAGAACCATAAAATGTCGTGTTGTTCCTTCCAAAAGTGCTACCATGTAATGTCAGTATCTTTAGTTTTATTTAATTTTGTGCTTAAAGTTTTTGTTGATTTCCCTGCAGCATAGAATATATCAATATCTTTGGTTTCAAAGGAGCATTCAGTAGCACAGAAATTGAGAAGGACTCAACATAGAAGTAGGTTTTTTATTTTAAATTTATGAAACCTCCATAATGAATCTTCTGAGCATGCTGTCAGCAATAACTTTCAATTGCCCAACTCAGCCTCTGTTGTCAAACCAAGTCCCTTAGGTGCCTCCTTGTTCACAGGCTTGTGTTTTTTTAACTAAAAAAAAGCTCATTTAGGAGTCAGCAGGAGTTAATATTATTATATAGAAAGCTTTTAAGCCATCAGGTGAATTCCATTAAAAGTTACTGTAAATCATGTGTGCTTATCGCTTCTTTGCCATTAGCAGGCTATGGCATGCTGCCTGGGAGAGGAGGAGAGATGTCCTTCCATCAGAGGACAGGAATGCCTCACACTTCTGAAGAATTATAGCCTTCCTGGGTTCAGTGTGGATGGTAAAACCAAAACCCTGGCCCCTAGAAGACACACCTGTGACTTCTATGTCTAGAAAGACATGAACCTGTTAGAGAGGGTCTAGAGGAGGTACACAAAAATGATCAGGGGACTGGAGCACCTCTCCTATGAAGAAAAGCTGAAAGAGTTGGGGGTTTTGAGTCTGGAGAAGAGAAGGCTCTGGGGACACATTATGCAGCCTTTCAATACCTAAAGAAGCTCATAAGAAAGATGGAGAGAGGCTTTTTGCTGGGGCCTGTGGTGGTAGGACAAGACATAACGGTTTAAAACTAAAAGAGGGTAGATTTAGGTTAGATATACAGAAGAAACTCCATACTGTGAGTGAGGGTGGTGAGACATGGGAACAGGTTGCCCAGAGAAGCTGAGAAGCTGTGGATGCCCCATCCCTGGAGGCATTCAAGGCCATGTTGGATGGAGCTTTCAACAGCTCTGGTATTGTGAAAAATGTCCCTGCCCATGGTGGGGAGGGGGTAGTTGGGGGTGGAACTAAATGATCTTTAAGGTCCCTTCCAGCCTAAACCATTCTGTAATTCTATGATTCTACAAACCCATAATACAGATACAGTTGGTTTGTGGTTACAGGACTTCAAACAAAGTCATTCATCCAACTTACACACATTTCTCCCCCAGGGCTGTTGTATAGTAGCACATTTCAACAACAAACATACTGGCAGTCTTAGAACGGGAAATCGCTACAGCCCACTCACCCCTGAGTGCATGTGTGCAATTCCTGGTATGTCATGAGGAAACCAGGCCATGTAGGATTGGAGAATTAATAAATGACATAGTCAGAAAAACCTTTCACAGAAAATACAGCCCGAATCTCTAGAGTACTTGAAATCTTTTTTGAGTAGACAGAGAAAGAGCCAAAGAAGAAATTGAATTCACAAAAGGAATCTCCAGATAAAAATGGAGGAGATTTACCTGAATGCACATGTTTTAGTTTATTAATGAGTTTTTTTCAAACAGGAAGGAGGTTGGCTAATAGCCTCTTTGACAAGCCCCTGTCTGATCAGCTCCTGTTTCCACTTCAGAAAGAGATTTCACATCTAAGTGGTTTTTAAAGGGTTAATAAATTATTAATAATGTCTGAATACATAATAGGCACAAGGGACTATGCCACAGCTGGATGCAAGCATGCCAATATGAAGTACTCTTGTTAGGGGTGAACCATGGATAAAAGCAACCTGTTGACCCATTGGACTGCTTACACCCTTCTTAAACATCTAGGAATGTGTTAGTAAACCTTTGAATGCATTTTGTAAGTAAATCCATAGTAGAACATGTAATCCTTTTTCCTTTCATTTTATCAATCCATTTCTTTTGAAGTTTAAAACAGCATCACTGCATAAGGCAAAGTTGCAAAGGCGTTAAGTGCAAAACTAACTGACAGAGTAGGATGCTGAGTGCAGGACCTAAGCAAGCGTGCTGTGTCCTGCACTGGGAGAGCAGGCAGGGTGAGAAAGCTTCTCAGTAAACATAACATGCCAAAAGAATTCAATAAACACAGATGAGCTTCATTTTTGCTACAAGGGTGGCCGTTCGTCTTGACCCTATAAGCCACGTGCCCAAATCTTTGTGTGGCTGAGAGCCATGAGACGCACACCTCAGAGACTCTAAAGGAAGGGGACCTCCAGGAGAGTTTCAGAGGCAGGAAACACTAACTGCTCCCCAGGGCCCCATCATCACAGCTGAAGCCGGGGTGGTCTGCAGTGACCACTCTGCTCAGTTCCCTGGTGACCCCCCACCAATGGCAATTTCAGCCGCCTTGTCTGTCACTGCCAGGGCTCTGCCTTGTGCAGCAGAGTGGAGCTCCCACACCATCTTGCCTGCATAACCTCATCACCCTGTTTTACCAGGTTTAACCCCAGTAGGGAGGCCACATTTCTGCTGCTTACAAGCCTTCAACCACTGCTATTCTACAAGAACAAAAAGGAAAAATAAATTGGAGAACAGGAGAAGTGTGATTACTTTGCTAACCATAGCTGTTATCTCATGCCGTCTTTGCAGCTTGCCCCATCTATCTATTTCCTATTGTGTGTAGATTAGGTGACCTCTTGGGCAGGAATCCTGTTTTCACAATGCAATCATTGCAATTCCTAGACAAATAGATATAAAGCTAATACACATGCTTGTATTTAAGTAAATCTATCAGGGAGCCACATTCACCTAACGGACCAGTGCCCCAGTCCTCTAGTCTTGGCAAAACCATGGAACTCCTTGGGAATTTTTCCTCAGATGTTATGAGGTACTATTCCTATTATGGCTTTTCAACTGGCTTTGTTCCACTCTCAGTTCATGTTCAAACCACCAATGACTAGTTAATAATATTATTATTAAGGTCTTAAAACAGCATGTTTTAGTGCACAGATGCATGGTCTCCTTTCAAGCATGGGCAGAATCTTTCCATCCTGCCAGGCTTAGTTTCAGATATCTTAACCCCACAAAAACCTCACCGCTCTTCACTGGAACACCACAAAACCCCCTAACAAGCAGACAGGGAAACATTTTTTCCTCTTTCCCACTTCCAGAATGTCTGATCATTCAGGACCCATCATAAATATTTCCTGGCTGAGTTTGCCTTACACATGAACCGTGTTTTGACGGGTTTTTTCCCATCTTTTTTTTTTCTTTTTTTACAAGCATCATTGCAATTTGTCAGCAAGCAACTTGGGCCAATCTCACAAATAGTTTAGTTAACAGCTTATGAAATGAAATGATGTAAGGGACCACTCCAAAGAGGGTCAATTTAAACAGGCTGCCAAGTCTGTAACCTCAAGGGACTTGGATTGGGTTGAGGGGAGGCACCAAGCAGTGTGGGCTTGCAAAGATTGCTGCCAGGTGGGCTACAGATGTTCAGCTTCAGTCCACTTGCATGGCATTCACCTAGGGAGATGCTGATTCCGTACTATGCACATAGAAAATTAGCATGCATATACACATTCACCCTGCAAAGGCCCCTCTCTGGCTCTGCTTTTTGAAGTGTTAAGGTTTATAGGTAGAGTAAAATGACTTCACAGAAAGCTACAGCACTGCTTGTATCAGCCCTGAGTTTGAATTCATTTAGTCAGCTATCTCAGAAAAACAAAAACACAGCGTCGCTTACTATAGATGGAAGCTGTGTTTCACAGCACATGCAGCTGCGGTCACTGTCTTGCAGCTGTTAAATGAAGAAATACCATGTGAACACTTGGTCTGGTTTCAAAAGACCTAAAAACACTGGCCAAGAAAAATGGTACATCATGGTGCTGCCTGGCCATTTGCCAAGACAAAGAAACTTGTAGATTTCTAGGGACAAGAGGCCATGTGAAAGGAATTTTCCTCCTTTCAAAGGCACATCAAAATATACCGGAGGTTTATTTATTTATTTTGTGTGTGCTTTTGGCCAAGGTTTGATTGATCACTAATGCAGTATCAGCATTAAACTCACATCACTTAAAGAACAACCCAGAAAACAAGGCAAAAGGGGCTATTTTAAAACTGTCGGTCTAAGGTACAACATAGGCGTTGAAAGTGGAATTATTTCACGCAAAGAATAACAACTAGGTGGACAGGAGTCCCAAAAAGGCAATGAAAGATAAAAGTTTATAGGTAAGAAAGGATTATCCTGTGTCAAAGGCTCAAGAAAAAAAGCTATTGGAGCATTATTATTAATATTATTATTATTATTATGACTCAGGCTCAGACATTGACATGTCCAGAGGGCAAAATGCTGTGCTGTGGAGCAGAGGTTCACAAGTTCTCCCTGCAAGACCTACCTCAAATCCCCAAACAACATAGATGCAATGCTCTGCTAATGGCCAATATTAATTTGGAGATGACAGTGCTCCGCAGAGGGCTTTCATCACTACCCGAGCTAATGTGTATGTCCCCCCAAGGAGCTGCAACTGTAACCTCCTTTCACTACCTGCAAAAGAGGGACAATTCCAGTGCATCTCATTTGCATCAGGAACAATCAAATGTGTATCAGGAAACTGTCTTTAGAGTCAACTGAAAATTTCCTTAGAATTGCAGCGCAAAATAGTAAGCTTTCTCATTGCTTTTGTTTGGCTGTTTCTCCAGAAGGATGGAGAGAGATGTTTAAAAAGCCAGGCAGAAGGATGCAGGACACCCAAAAAGAGATCAGGTCCTTTGGGGACAATTACATTTTCTTCATTCTAAAGCATCTTCTGCAGTTGTGCAAAATGTCTGGCTTGGGCCAGCTCCCGGGCTTGTTTATGTACTGGAGGCCGAGTGCCAAACTCTCCTGACAGGAAATGAGTGAGACTGCAAAGAGAATATTTCAGCAAACAAGAGAAACTCATAGGTTTTGGTAACCATGTTACTTTATTGGTTTGTTTTTGTAATGTTGATAGTATATTAAAGGTCAAAGGTACATTAGATGTTAGGGGAAATAAATATGCTGGTGAACAGATAAATGCTATAGAACCCCCAGTAATTAACAAGGTCCATATGTATGGTTTGGTCATAAGAGAACAAATATTTTTTTCCTCCAATTTGAAAAGGCAAATCCCTTTTTTTTTCTATATCCATATGCAGGGCTTACAAGCCAAAACTTGCCGCCCTTTCTCAAGGGAAACTCTCATTGAGCTCAGGGGGAGTTTCCTTTAAATAAGGCTTTGGTCTGTTGTTTGACTTCTTTACCTTACCCTCGAAAATCCCCTTCAGCTTAAGGCACCATAAAATTCCGTGCTGGCATCACCCCATACTGACCACACTTCTGTGTGCAAAGGATATGCTCCCAGGTCCTTTTGCCTGGTTCTTGGAAATAATATTTCCATTTCCACTAGATTTTCTTGCTCATGTTCCTCTGCACATACAAAGTTAATGGAGGAAGTTAAACTTCCTGTGTGCATTAGTCTGAAATAGCATCCGAGGACTGGAAGAAGTGGTTGTATTATGGACTTAGTCCAAAGCTCTAGGAAGTCGAGGAAAAGATTCTCGTGACATCACCAGCTTTAGGATGACAGTCCATTTGCAACAGAGAACTTGAGAAAGACATTCATCCTGCTCATAGTGCACTAGCCAGATAGTCTTTGCCAAGAGTGTCCCACAGATCTTTGGTAGAAAAAAGAGGTTAAAATCAAAGCTATCAGAGCACATGGTTAACTGCATTGCATCTCACATGAAATATGCTTAGGAATCACCATCAGGAGGTTAAATGTTATTTGGAATTGCATCCAAATGCTGATTAAAGGAAACTGAATGCTTCATGCAGTGACCCCTCCCACAAACATATCCTGCATTTGCATTCCCTTTGTGCTCTAGCAGTCCTCTGTGGCTGCATTATCCCATTCAGAGTGTCCATCCAAGTTGCTGAATGATTAGGACCAGTTGATAGTCACATTTCCTCCCCAGGATTCCCCAGAGCACAAGTCAGAGAGCTGGGATTCCAACCTTCAGCTGTGGGCCCTCCAGAGCCCTCCTGACCATGGCTCTGAACTGGTCTTGGAGAGATTGTTCAACATTTGAACTTATAAAAGTAATTTGAAATGTCAAAATCAATATGATGCCGAACATTTCTAGGAAATAAATTTAAGTATTGTCCTTAGTCCAAACCCTCAGGGTCAGCTAAACATTTTTTATAAAACGCTTCAGAGGTGTCACATTCCGCAACGAACTTTAGCAAGATAAGCCCATGGGTTTTGGATGACATTCTTTGGTTACCTAAGGAACAAGTCACAGCCCTCACCAGAAGCATCAGGGTCTGTGCTGAGGATGAGTGTTAATTCCCCACCTTGCTCCTTCCCTGTGAGCAGTTGCATCAGAAAGGCCACAGGGACAAGTGGCGTCAGAGCCTGGGAGGGGAAATGAGGGAGTGAGCCATGACTCCCGTGTTGAGAACTTTCTTTGAAGGGCTGCCAGTCTAGGATCTTTCACATAACACTTGTTTCCTAAAAAAATCCAAAGGTAATAAATTACAGGGAGTACAAGGTATTTTATGCTTTGTGATGTGATGATCAAAAGATGTTATAATTCCATTTCACATTTTTGCAGACAGTTGTTACTCCAAGTAAGTTACAGGCAGCTGTTTTTCCCCTTGAATACTGAAACTTTTATTTTCTTCTTAAAGGATGATCTGTGGATGAGTGTACAAGGGAAAGGAGAAGAGGCCCTTGGCCTTTCTGGCTCCCCTTTCCACTTCATCCGGGATCCAGCCTCAGGTTCTCCAGAGGGAGACACTGAGATCAACATTGGGAAATAGAACAGAGGCAAAAATGCCAGGTGTCGTTCTAGTTAGTATTTAAAGCATCCACTCAAGAAATTTTGCTAGAGTGTCCTAAGGGCTTGGGATGAGACTTAGCTCTGAGTTCTCCAGAAAATAACAAATATTTCTAAAGCATTTGTGCAATGGAGCTCTGGGCTCCATTACAGTATTACCACGGCAATTCCTCCTCTAAATTCTGTGTCCTGATAGACATTTTAGCTGAACAGTCGCCATAAAAGAAGCCAAACATTTTTTCTTAATCTGAAAGCATCAGAAATTTTTAATTTCAGGGTGCTTTGTTGTAGTTTATATGGTGTTCTGTAATTCCAGATTCCATCTAGTACCTGAAATGAAAATGTGAGAAGCTATTCTGGTAGTACAGCTGAGATGGCAAAGAACAAAGTTAAATCCCAATAGAAAAGCCAGCCACATCTTAGACCGACATCAAATCTTGATTAGATTCTTAGTATTTCTTTGAAAGTTTCCACTTTACATCTCAGGAAATAATTCCATCATTTTGTTCTTGAAATGCAAAAGCCATTGGATAAACTGAACCTTAAGACAAAAAAAAAACAAAAAACAAACAAAAAAAAAAAAAACAAAAAACAAAAACAAGAAAAAGAAATATTTGTAATGCAACATCAAACAATTGTTCTACTGGCACACCTTCATAATGGTTTCTTTATGCAAACTTGATAGCCTTCACACTGTTTCCTGATTCTGTTGTTTCCAGTACATTTATTTCAATGAAACCTTTTAAACAATTATGAAGATTGGTCCTTATTTTCATGATTTAGGTTGTGCAGTTATACAGACAGCTTGCATAAACTGCTAGCGGATAGTATAAATGGACCACTCCCCTCTTCATGCTACACCATTTGCAAGCCCTGCATAAATACATACTATTTATGGTACACCTCAATGCTTCTTTTTCCTATAGAGATTTTTTTTTTTTTTATGTTGTTAGATGAATAACAGAAAAAGGAGCACTGGGTAAATTGCTTTGAATAAGTAATAACTGACCAGATCCTTTACCGAGACCTTGACCTGAATAAAATCTAAATCCTTTAATGAATTTATATAAAAGTTTGCATTCTTCTACTTTCTTGGGTTAACCCAGTCCTGCGATGATTAATCTGTCAGTATATTGAATCAGTCACAACCCAGCAATACTGCAACCTTTCAGGAGGCTCTATTGTGGCAGGACTTCTAGCCTAGTTTCTACTCAGTATGTTCTAAATTTGCAGGCATTTCTTTGGACCTCTGAAACTCAAGACATGAACAGAGGTAATCTGAGCTATGGGCAAAATTGGCTGCTGAATCTCACACTATGGCGCAAGTCCCATCTCTAGGTTTGAGGCTTGCTCGTCATCAAACCAGAATAGTGATAATATCATACAAAATATTCTTCAACTTCTATCTCAGCAATTTCAGTACCATAATATTTGTATAATAGCAAAATTTACATTGCTTTCTTGTCTTCTCTACATCTTCAAAGCATGTGTAGGATTTATTATTATCATTATTCTTCTTTGGTATTTTATCTGTCTCCTTGTCTGTGTTTGTTTTGCTGAGAATGAAAAAGTGAAGCAGATACAGTAAGTTTTGTTTCTGGCTTTGAAAGTTATGAAATCTGTAATCACACTCACCTTTTTCAGAAGAGAACATTGTAATATTTGGCCATATGTTAAGAGGATTCTGTGACTTGCTGAACTTTAACAGAAATGTCAGCTTCCCTAATCAAAGTATGTGTCAGGGTTGCTCTTTCAAATGCTGGAGATACCATCTCAAACACTTCATTTATGGTGTCAGACTGCTGAAAAGGATTTGCTTAAGTTTGCTAAAGCCATTGAGACTCATATCCTTAATGTTGTGTGGTTGGTATTGTCCTATTTGTCTTAGTAACCTTATCTCTTAGCAAAGTAGCTGGATGACAAAGATATTTTCTCTAAGGATCTTTAACCTCTTGTGTTGCATGTAAACTGTGCACAGAGGGTTTGCAATAAAGTAAATTAAAAGATGTGGTTTCTCTTACCCTTTACACAAGCATTAGTCTAATATTGGTGAATTCTAACACTCTGAACGGGCCACTCTATGAATAGCTGCAAAAAAAAGTTTGGAAAGATAACAGAGTGGAGTCTTTATAGCTTTTTTCCCCCTAAAAAGTGAACACTGGTTCTATCCCAGGGTCTCTTTGCATGATGTGGTTTAGCTCTACTAGCCAGCCCCTAGCAATAGGATGCTAGCAGCAGACACAGTTCCAATTCCACATCCCATATAAAATGTCCTGAGTTGTGTTCAGAATATAACTGAAGAAGTTTTAAAGCAGTGTATTTAAGGGCATGATGGTGTTTTCCCTGAGCATTTTTAATTTTTATTGAAATCAGTCTGTGTGAAGGCTGCCTAGCTCCTTAACAATTTCCTTTTGAATTTGCGAGTTTGCATACTGGAAGTAGTTTTACATATAGTCTTCTCTTAATTCGCATGGGAAAGATATTCACTAAACTTTTTTTATTCTCTTTCTCGTGGGAGAGAGAACAGCCACACTCATCTGTACTTATGATTTTGTTAATTGTTCATAAATCTAAGCTGAACTTAGATCTTGCACCTTTCATTCAGGAAGAAATAAACACAGGTGAATTTAGCCTGATCAAAGAACATTAGATTGGATTTTAAGATTTTAATGGAAATGCAACCCTGTCGGTTGAGGGAAACTAGTCCCACTCAGAACTGAAACAGAATTACCATTTGCTGAGCACTTTTAGAAAAAAGCATCTTTATTCAATTCTTCACCTGTTACAGAATATGCCAGTTTCATTAAAACTGACATTAAGGAAATGTAAAATATTTCAGTAACTTATTTTCAACACTGCTTTTCCTTTTACACATTTGTATTGTGGATTATAACATTTATAGAAACAAAATAATAATAAGTCTTTGTAACAGTGATTATGTGTAGCATTTTGAACAAACCTGGGTGATGTTTTGCAATAAGCCAAACCAAATCCAAAAGGCTATATCTGAAATATCATTCTGGAAACTTATTTCATTCTTGGTCCCACTTTACCCGTAACTTTACCAGGATCCTGATGGAGGCAATGGCCCTGGCCTGTCCATAACAGCCCAAAGATCCTCCACGATGTTTTTACATGGGTCCATACAAGCATGGGTGAGCCAACTCCTGGAAGATTGATAGCCAGGATATTTGCTCAGCACACTGCAACACTACCCAGCATAGCCAGTTTACAGCCTCCTCAGATACTCTAGCAAGAGATTGCAGTGTCATCACGCTACATAAGGACCCGACTCAGCATGCTCCTGAGTAACCTCTTGATCTCCAAAGGTGCCTTCCCACGGTAGCCAGTTCTGTGATTCTGTGATGTGCCATTATTCTTCCTCTCTTTTCCCCTGGCTCTTTGATTATTTACGTACTTCACCTCCTTTCACGAAGAAGATTAACCCAGTATCACCATGTAAAACTGCCAGCTACTCTTGCCAGGGCAATTTCCGCCCCCCTCTCCACTCTTCGCTGCCCTTGGCATGTAGCAAGGAGCCCTAACAGACCTGTTTTATTCCCCCTGCCTCCCTTGCCAGTGGCACCCCCCTCCACTTCACCCTGAAGATGCGCTGAGCGAGAGCTGTTCCCCAGTCTGTTGTGCTGGTGATGCGAAATGCGCTGCTGGGGTGAATGGGGAGGTGGCTGGAGCCGGCTGAGCGGCGCCGACACGCAGGCTGCCGCTGCTTTTCAGACAGTCCTTTTCCAGATAGTGTAATGGGGAATAAATTGAGACCTGAATGAATGGTCAATAGAAGCAGGGTGTAAGAAACTGTCCCTCTCTCGGCAGTGCTTTTGCCTGACCCTCATTTCGATTGCCGAATCCATTAAAAGTTTATCTTTGTCCTGCGGTCCTAGTAAGCAAGGCTGTCAATTCCCTCAGTCCGGCAGCCTCACTGTGCTGCCCTTTTCTTGGATGTGAGCGCTTCCTGTTAAAAGGATTCCATTTAATACCCTGCAAATCATCTGGGGTGGTGCAGAGCAATTTATTTTGTAAGCCTTATGCTGTGGATTGAAATTGCTTTTCCTCATCTCAGCACGAGGCAGCGGGGAGCGCAGCCCCCTCCCCGTGCCCTGCGTGGCGGCTGCAGCAGCCACTGCAGCACTAAGCCACGGCGGCCACGGGCTCTGCCAGCACCCCAATGCCGGCTGCATTTGCCAGCGGGTAAACCTGCTCTTGGCTGCTTCTGGGGGGCAGGAGGAAAAAAGCCAAGCAGACTTTACACAGCTGTTTGAAGAGGCTCAATTCTTGAAAGAAAACAAGGCTTCAATTTGCTTAACACCGTCTGAGGGAGAAAAAAGGTTAGACCTGCTTTTCTCACTTGGGGTTCATATGCAGAAAGAGGCCCAAGCTGCAGTCCCAGGTGTAAGGAGAGTAATTGGGGTCCTGGCACTGACCCTAGGTGGTTGTCCAGACCAAATGAAGGCAAAGCGAAGTCACAAGGGAGACAGTGGTGTCATATGCTTCATCCAGTCTGTTTTATACACTGGAAAATATCAAATTTGGAGGAAAGGAATCCCCAGGCTTCCTGTTTTTCCGAAAGTAAAGCTGCCTCAGAGTCATCTCGAATTAGAAAGAGGATACAAAAGAGCCGACTCATTTGTTTGATATAGTTTAGCAAAGAGCTGCCCTGCAAAATGCACGACTCAACATTTTCTTTCATGAATAAATACTTGCCAGTGTACAAGGGAAAGGAAGTTTAAAACTATATTAAAGAACTCTCTTTCCTCTCTCTCCTGCCCCTTTGCTTCCCTACCACTATTTATCGTTATGCAAATAACCAAACATCCCAGCCACAATTATACCCCATAGCGTAGATATAATTCAAATAGACATTAAGAATCATCCAGCAGAATACATTCCCACATTATTTATCAGCATTTAGAAGAGGATTTGGTATGGATATAAATAAAAGAGCTGCTTATAATACCTAAAATAAATTTGTCCGGATAGAAGACTTCATGCTTCATGGTTTAGGTCAATCTGTAATTTCTAGGGATTAGAGTGTATCTTTCATAAGGGTAGATTATGCTACCACTTCTTTCCCTGGAGTATCTTTTACTGTCTTATGAAGATCTGCTCTTAGTCACTGCCAGAGGGAAGGTACTGCATTTGATGTGTTTGATTCTCTTAGGCAGTTCCCACTTCTTGATGATCTATATTCAAATAGGCCAGAAAGGTTAAGAATGGGAGAAATAAAATATTATTCTTACTCTAACAATGAAAGACCAAGGCTTGGACACTCCTGTGGCCTTTTTCAAGGGCATTTAAAGAATTTGTGGCAAAGTCAGACCTCTTCATTGTCTTACCCACAAGAACAATCTTATTCTTGACCAGTATTTTTTTTCTGATGGAACGGGACCATTGGTTTTAGTTTTATTCCAGAATGAAAATCACAAAAAAGAAGCCTTGTCTTGAGACTCCCAGAATTTATCAGGGTTTGATTTTCAATTGGGCTGTAGTAAAGTTGGCTCACTTTTTACTGATACTACTTCCAGAATGTGAATAAGCATTTGAGTACTTGTTTAAAAACACAAAAGTGATCAAATCTGAGATTCATGTAAAAGGCACAAGAGATACAGACTGCTGAGGAATAAAATTATGTTTGTGACTAATTCATTAGAGAAACTTCTCATGGAAGATATAGTCGATCATGATTTCCCTGTAGTGCTGTGGAAATTAGTATCTGCCTTGGTTATATCTACCCTGTAAATGAAAAGACCTCAAGAGAAATACTAGTTTCAGCCTTGCTTTTAAGAATGTATAAACTGGGGAGTCTGAGCAGCATAGCTTGCCTTGATCCTAGATCTTTCTAAATGTTTCTGATCTTCAGGCAGAATTTGAACATAATTCCACATTGTCTGGGACAAGGGTGTCTGCCCACAGATTTTTCACAGCAGGGAAATAAATCCCACACTACCCATTTTATTAAGATGGGATCACTGTCACATTAATTAATTAATTAATTAATTAATTTTTAAATTACAGTAACTTCTTTTTCTTTTTGTTTTTCCCACTGATGGTTGTGACATTTTGAATGACCTCTCGTCTCAACATTCTCAGACTATAAAATGTAGTCAACAACTAATCTGGGAAGTTCTGTGCCTAAAGCCCTCTTATAACATGACATGACAGTACAATCCAAGTTGACCCAGGTATCCAGAATCGGAAAAGTTGTTCCCTTTTAAGACCCAAGAATAAAGATAAGCCCAGAAGAAAGAAAGAAAGAAAGAATACTTATTTCTCCGGCTCTCTACTTTTAATCTGCAGACTGTTTAAAGGTGAAGTTGCAACAATATTCTTGTAACAACCGAGCTATGTAATGAATGTCTCATAGAAACAGGGATAAATACTTCCAGATAGTTGGTGAATTTTAGTTTATAATAGAGGTTATAAATATGTATTTGAAAACAGGAAAAAAAGTTTGCTGCCTGGTTTGTCCTTCCAAAATCTTTGGATTCCACAGCTCTCTTTACTTATGTCTGCCTGGTTTGAGAATGGGAAATGGGCTATTCACCCTTTTATCATGCAGAAACAGATGGAGTTGGATAGAAGGAAAACCTCCAAGTAGAGGTTTCCAGTCCCTCCAGTGTGTGAGAAAGGATGATCAGTGAGCATCCACCTTGCACAATCTGCATGTTTCTCAGTGAAACAAAGGCAAGGAAGTACATTTCCCCTCCATAAATATGCATTGCACAAGCCTTGAGGTTTCAGAAACAAATTAGATCCTTTCCTTCTGGTCTTACTGTTGTATAGAGTGGCTGCAGGCTTCTCTGCAGCTGCCATTTACACTGCCTTACACACTCAGGGGTTACTGAATGGTTTGTCTGGTTTGGTTCTTCAGCTAGTGTTTTACAGGGTTAAGGGCTCACTGGTATTTTCCAAATTATGTACAGGATACCTAATCACAAATAATGAAATACCTGTAAAGAGATAGATGCACAAGTGCAACAGCTTTTACCTGCTGAGCTGAGGGTCAAACACATGGGTCTTCTACAAGCTTATCCATTTTCTCTGCTTTAAACCTCACAGCAGAATGACTTGAAAATTTGAGGAGCAAAATAAACAAATCAGACTGACAGAATGGGAGAAAAGCAGCTTAAGAGGAGCCTGTCAGCACAGCCTGCTCCCTTTTCTAACCTGGCAGCAATTCCCTCTGGGTTCCTGCCGTTCTCCTATGCATTTCCCTTCCAACCCTCATTTCCCTGCGGAGCTACCTCAGCCCATCTGATTTTGAACATCTGCTGGCACTGAACTCCTGCAACTCTCAATCTGTTTCCCCTTGGCTTCCTTCTTCCTTCCAGTTAATCTTTCTTATTTTTGTCTTGGTGAGACTTCCCTCCTCCTTCTTTCTGTCTTCCCACTGCTATCACCATTTTCATCTCTGCCTTCTGGGTGACACCAGACTGACTCTCACTGATGGGGAAACCTGAGTAAGTTCCCCCCAGCCCGAGGCAGCTGCTTCTGTCCACTAGCAAGCTACCACCCAAGGGTCAGTCCTACTCTCCTCCTCCAGGCTCCTGGCATCCCTCTGCTTCCCTTTTCATTGTTTGTTTGATCTGATACAAGCTGGCTGAGTAACCTTGAAAGTGGTGAGAAACTAACCCAGCAGAAAACAGTGAATAGTTTTCTGCCGGTGCAGTGAGTTGAACTGGCTGACTCAAGCAGGGTGCTGCTGTAGGAGGTTTAGTTTTCTTGCCCTATATACCTATATATAGTCAGCAGTGGCAGGGTCATATTGCAGAGAAACAACTGGGTGTAGAGATAAGAGGGGAGGTAAAGGAAGAAAAGTGTATATGGATTTGGGGGAGCCACTGAGCCTGCATCATCTTAAGCTTGACCAAATCTGTTCCATTATGTGGGATATATTCCATAGGCTAAGAAATACTGCAGTCTTGAACACATAGGCCAAATACATTGCTGCCTCAGTGCAGGCCTTCCCACAGGAAAATACAGTTGCTCTTGCTCATTCCCACAGACAAGTCTGACCAGGCTTAATATAAGCCCAGGAGCATTGTAACAACGCAGGCTTCTGTCTGGAGAAACAAAGAGAGGGCTTGGGTTCCCCCACCTACAGCTGAGGGTTCTTGATATGTAATTTTCTACTTCATTTCATCAAAGGGACACATACACATAAATATCCATGGTAATTACATTACAGTTCAGCCTTAAAGCAGAAGAAACTGACTGCAGAGTTAAGTGACCTGTGTCTACAAAGGGAACAGTTTGAGATTATGCTCTGTCTCGACTATTTGTCAAGAACCAAAATTTTAACCCTCAGCTGGGAGAAATGCTAATAAAGTCAGCAGGGCCTGATGGCTGAAGCATAAAGCCTAAGTTTGACTTTAAGCTCTTCCAATAACTCTCTGAATAGCCTCAGATAAGCAGTTTGCTTCACTAATGTAAAACAATAATGGACAACAGTACTCTTACAGGCACATCATTCTTATTCCAGTACAAATTGGAAACCTAATGTTGGGAGAAATTAAGCAGGGGAAATAGAAATTAATACACAGAAGAAGGGGACTGACTTTAGAAAAGCATATACAGATTAGTATAAGAGGGCTCTGGGGATGTCAAGTGTACATCTGTCCCAAGGGACACTTTTCAGGTCTGTTCTGTACATTTCCTGCACAGAAGCACAAGCTTGTAAGTGACCTGTAAATAGGTAACAATTATTTCCTTCCTATTTCTTCAGGTTTTTAAATACTGAAATTAGACTAAGCAACCTCTGATTCATGCAATGTAAATGAGAAGAATTCAGCCACGTGAGATACCTGATCTGAAAAAACCTATGCATGTTTCCAGCACAGCAGTCTGCCCTGTATTCCTTAAATCATGTAATACCTTGTTGTACCAACAGGCAGGTAGGCAACTCATCGGCAACAATGACAAACATACACAGATGTATTGTTAGCGTAAAGTAGTTGTGCTTACTTCCCTTTCTTTTCCTTGATTTTTTTGAGGAATCTTTTGTAGTCATCTTTTTCCATTCCTGCATGCCTGCAGTTGATAAATTATTTCTGTTCACTTTAATCCATTTTTTATTATTCTTCCAGATCTTTTTATTTTTCTGGTGTTGCTGAAAATAAATCTTTTCAAGATCTCAGCAGCATATCCAGAGGGAGGTTTTGAACAGTATGGGTGCTTCTTCTAGGAGTTAATAAATTAGAAAACAAGGAAATAGTGGTTTGAAATTAGTTAATTGTCTTAACTTTTAAAAAAGCATATGTTAATGAATGCTGTTAACTAAATTATCATGTATTGGTTTTAATGTATTCCCCACTTGAGTTTTTGTGCTGTCTCATTATTTCTGTGCTAAGTGTATGAGTGGTGTCCTAATGCACCATGGATCTGCAGCCCTATTTCCTATGGAAACAAGGCTTCTGCAGTCAGCTTTTGGGCTTGTACTCCTCTAAATTTTGAATCTGTTGGCTGATTTTGACAGAGGTAGAAGTCCCAAAGATAACCAAGTTCTTACAAGCTTCAATAAAACAAGTTGCCATATACAGAAAGATATTCAAAGTGACCTGACTGAAGGAAAGGAACATTATATATGCACATGTGGTCAGACTTCAGAGAATCCAAGGAAAAGAGAGACCATACAAAAATATCTCAGATAGAAACATCTTAGATAGAAATAAATTTTAGTTAAATCTCCTTAAAAAAAAAAAGCCATAGAATCATAGAATCATTTAGGTTGCAAAAGGCCTTTAAGACCATTAAGTGCAACCGTTAACACAGGACTGCCAAGTCCACCACTAAACCATGTCCTTAAACACCACATATACACGTTTTTTAAATACCAGGGATGGTGATTCCACCACCTCCCTAGGAACCCTGTTCCAATGCTTTACCACCCTTTCAGTAAACAGTTTTTTCCTAACATCCAATCTAAACTTACCCTGGTGCATCCTGAGGTCATTTCTTCTTGTCCTGTCACTTGCTACCTGGGAGAAGAGACCGACCCCACCTGCCTACAGCCGCCTGTCAGGGAGTTGTGGAGAGCGATAAGGTCCCCCCTGAGCCTCCTCTTCTCCAGGCTAAACAACCCCAGTTCCCTCAGCTGCTCCTCATCAGACTTGTGCCCCAGACCCTTCACCAGCTCCGCTGCCCGTCTCTGGACACGCTCCAGCACCTCTGCGTCCCTCTCGCAGTGAGGGGCCCAAAACTGAACACAGGATTTGAGGTGTGGCCTCCATTCACCACCACTCTTTGGGCTCGGCCATCCAGATGGCTTTTTACCCAGCAAACAGCACACCCATCCAAGCCATGAGCAGCCAGTTTCTCCAGAAGAATGCTGTGGGAAATGGTGTAAAAGGCTTTACTGAAGTCTAGGAGGACAACACCCACAGCCTTTCCCTCATCCACTAAGTGGGTCATCTTTTCATAGGAGATCAGATTAGTCAAGCAGGATCTCCCTTTCATAAACACATGTCGGTTGAGCCTGATTCTGCAAGTGCTGTGTGATAGCACACACATTGATCTGTTCACAATGACAGGCCTGTAGTTCCCCAGATTCTCCTTACTGTGCTTCTTGTAGGTGGGCATCATATCTGCTAACTTTCAGTCAACTGTGACCTCCCTGGTTAGCCAGGACTGCTGATAAATTAATGTGACTTGGGGAGCATATCCACCAGCTCCCTCAGTGCCCTTGGGTGGATCTTATCTGGCCCCATAGACTTGCGTGGGTCTCAGTGGTGTAACAAGTTGCTGATCATTTCCCCTGGGATTATGGGGGGTTCATTCTGCTCCTCGTCCCTGTGTTCCTGCTCAGGCGGCAGGGTGCCCAGAGAATAACCAGTCCTACTATTAAAGACTGAGGCAAAGAATGCATAATTTACCTCAGCCTTTTCCTCATCCTTTGTCACTATGTTTCCCCCTGCATCCAATAAATGACAGAGATTCTTTTTAGCCCTCCTTTTGTTGCTAATATATTTATAGAAACATTTTTTGCCTTTTATGGTTGTAGCCAGATTGAGTTCTAGTTGGGTTTTAGTCCTAAATTTCTCCCTGCATAACCTCACAGCATCCTTATAGTTCTCCTGAATTGCCTGTACCTTCTTCCAAAAGTCATAAAGTCTCCTTTTTTTCCTGAGTTCCAGCCAAAGCTCTCTGTTCAGCCAGGACATTCATCTTCTCTGCTGGCTGGTCTTTTGGCACGTGGGGATGGCCTGCTCCTGCATCTTTAAGATTTCCTTATTGAAGAATGTCCAGCCTTCCTGAACTCCTTTACCCTTTAAAAGTGCCTTCCAAGGGACTTTGTCAACTAGTCTTCTAAACTGGCCAAAGCCAGCCTTCCAGAAGTCCAAAGTAGCAGTTCTGCTAACCACCCTCCTTACTTCTCCAAGAATTGAAAACTCTTATCATTTCATGATCTTTATGCCCAATACAGTCTCCAACCACCACACCACCTCCAAGTCCTTTTCTGTTCACAAGCAACAGGTCCAGCAGGGCACTTTCCCTAGTTGGCTCATTCACCAGCTGTGTCAGGATGCTATCTTCCACACACTCCTGGAACCTCCTAGACTGTTTCCTTGCTGTTATATTGTATTTCCAGCAGACATCTGGTAAGTTGAAGTCCCCTCAAGAACAAGGGCTAGCGATTGTGAGACTTCTCCCAGCTGCTTATAGAATTTTTTGTCTGCACCTTCATCCTGGTTGGTGGTCTATTAGAGACTCCCACCATGATATCTGCCTTGTTGGCCTTCTCCCTGATTCTTACCCTTTAACACTGAACCCTATTGCCACCATCATTAAGATCTAGACAATCGTAACCCTCCCTGACACACAGGGCTATGCCACTGCCTCTCCTTCCTTGCCTGTTCCTTCCAAAGGATTAATAGCCATCCATTGCAGCAGTCCAGTTGTGAGAGTAACCCCACCACGTTTCTGTGATGGCGTCTAGGATACAGTTTTCCTGCTGCGCAATGTCAATGACCCACGAAACATAAAACATAGCAAATCAGACTTCATTAATTCTAGGGCTCACCAATATAATTGTTTTCTTGTGCCAGCTCAATAGATTGTCATTTTGTTTCCTTAGATGACCTTGCATCTATAGACAGTGTATTTTTATTACAGTTTATTCTCAAAGCAGATCCTCCTGCAGCTGCACTTTTTCCCAGGCTCCTTCTGTTTCACCTCTACTGCATTTCAAGTATTTATTTTGTTTACAATTAATCAAGCTCTATCTAGATTTTAATAGACTGGTAAGTCAACTGAATCAGCACTGTGTCCATGAATAGGACCTATGGCTACATCTGTATTAGTAAATTAAGCATGCCCAGGAACACTTGCTGGCACTGAGGCAAGCTGATGCAGAACAGCCTGCATCCATGCTACTGAATTAGCGTACCCTCCAGAACAGGGTGGCAAACTGCCGATGGAGAAGGATTCCTTCCCTGTGCTATTCCTGGGAATTGCTTGGCAGTGTGTTAGATGGGGTGTTTGTACCTTTGCCAAAAACATGCCAGGCATCATCCTAATAATTTCATAGTATAAATAATCAAGCTCCAGTGCCTGGGAATGTCCCCTGGCCCTGCCTAATTAACTGTATAACATGAATCTCTTACATACTTATCTATGGGCAGTTTGTGCATGGCCATGTCTGTTTCCAGTGTGCCAGTTCACTGCTGATATGAGTTGGGCATAACCTATAAGCTGAGAATATGAAGTGGCCATCCCTAAGCTATTCAAATTAAAAACATGAATAAGCTCAGACCTTCTATTTAAATGAGTTCAGATTGTTTTGATCAAAACAGAGAAGCTGCATCTCATAATCATCTCATCTAAAGGCTATAAGGAACAAGATTTCCAGCAGGGAAGCTGAAGAAATGGAGCAAACCAGGGAAGACGTGAATAAAGCAGATTTCACATAGTCCTGAAGCTCCAAGTTCTCAGTGATCAACACTTTTTTCTTGTAAAAGTGTAATTTCCTGGATTTTTCAGTGCAGTCATTGTAATATAATGACATCAGGTGCTGAGTTATTTCTGCCATGTATTATACATCCTAATTTCTCTTTGGTCTCAATCTGCTGGGAAGCTCTGGTTGGATTTGTTGGTTTTTAACCTAAGCCAGCTTTCCTTCCTTCCTTCCTTCCTTCCTTGTACTTTTTCCCACAATACAAAATACATAACTAATCCTTACACTCCTTTTAAAAGCCACAGTCCAGAAAAGCACCTAACCACATGCTAATCTCAACTGAAGAGGCTACTCATATGCTGGAAGTTATGTAAGTATTTAAGTGCTTTGTAGATCAAAGTCTGGAATTACTGATGTGTATCTGAAGATCAGAGGCTGATCCATTACTCCAGAACACCTTGGAAATAGGTTTTATGTTTGCTCATTCTTCTCTGTTTGCGTTTCTCTGAGACTTTGATAATGAAGGGAACTCTATTTTCTCACTACAAACTTACTTGACTGAAAAGCAGAAACCCTACTTTTAGTAGTACATTATTGTGTCTCAAAAGGGAGAAGAGGGAAGAATGGAAATTGTTTATGAATATACTGTGGATTAAGATATAAGGCTACTTTATTAAGGCTTGCTTTGTTACAGTTGTTAAAGGGACGTGTTAGGGGTGAAAGAAATTAGAATAGGGCTCATGGCATTGCAGTGCCTGTGCCTGGATCAGGGCTTCCACGCTTCCAGTCACCTTTTCTCAGGGCCTTTCTTCTCAGTAGCAAAAGCCACATACTCCTGAAGTTCAGCAAGCAAAGCTCAGGTCAGGGAAGATTTTTCTTGTTATTACTTTGTTTCCATAAGTTCTTGTTTAATGTATTGACATTTTAGAAGAAGTTTGCATGCTTTAAATACCGTCACCTTTAATTTTATTCTTCAAAACCTGACTTAATTAAAAAGAATACTCAACTACAAAGCAAAGCATTATTTCACAGTCACTCAATCCCATATCTCTCCTCTCTTCTGTAAGCATCAACTCATAGAAAGAAGTAGAACTGGCTGATCTGTGGGAGAGGTGAAAGCAAGAGAACTCGCTCCCTTAGAGCATTGCCTCTTACCTGGACACTGTGGGAAATCCTCAATGAGTAAACCATGAGACCAAAGTTTTCCATGAAGCCTGTAACAAAAGCACACCTTCCTTGTAAACCTTCTGACTTTCCTGTTGGTAATCCACCAGGGAATTAATGGGAATGTACTTCTGGAACACTGATTGTAGAAGAACAGCCCTATCTCTTCCCCTGCTACTCAGGAGGTAAAATTCATTTTAGATGAGGACGCCTTCTCTAGGTGGGTTTTGGTGGTTCAACATCATAAAAAGGGCTTCATAGTACTAACCTGTAAGTGATTTATTAATCTTCCTCTTCCTGGTCCTCTTCCTCCAGTGGCCACTTCCATTGTGTATGCTAAGCCTCATGCCAATCTACTGGGAACATGGCAATACCATTTGTCCAAAGGGAAAAAAATATCAACCCTTTACAAGACGCTTTCATCCTCGTTCCTTGCTCTTAGCAGGTGACAGTCCTCTCTGTCCCCTAGATCTGGTCTTGTGTCTAGATTATGTCTTCTTAGCACAGCCACTGCCATGTATCAGTCCGTTGTAATGCCCTCAGTTCTTGATGAGATCTGCGTTGTCACATATGCTGTATTTGAGAACAGGACTGTTCTGCCTACACTGGGATGTAGGCATGGCCAGATCAGAGACTCAGGGTGTTGTCCTCTAAACAGCCACCCATGCTGTAGCTCTCCTGGTAAGGTCTTGGTCGGTGCAGAAAACTGTGCAGGTGGGCAGCACATATACTCTTGATCCATGGAGGGGACCTTGCTTGTTTGTGGCAAAAGAACCCCTAAGATTCAGTTTGAAGGACACGCTGAAATCACCCCTTAAAGCTTGCAAGATCTTTTTCAGTAAGTGGGGGAAAAGTCTTTACATCAAGATACCTGATGTATGATAATACAACTCGGCCTATGAGGCAAAATTCTTAATGAAATGGAAGCCAAAAGAGCCTCAAGGAAGAAAGCTCAAGGAGAATCAATTAGCACTTCCCAGTCATCAAAACTGAACATGCACAACCATAGCAGTTCATCACAGTTAAATCTATTCTCACACAAGCAAATACATGGGTGGTGGAAGCAAATAGCTGCATTACCCTAAGCGCCTCATAATCATCCTTAATTATGAAGAACAATCATTGTTACCATTATTATTACTATTAGACCTGGTAGTCATAACACTGGCTTCAGACAGATTTGAATTAGGCCTTTAAGTGTCCTGCACTAATACGGCACTGGTCTATAATATCCATCTCTGTTTTCTGATGCTTTTGTTGTATTTTACCATAGTAAAAATATAGCTATTCTAGTAGAGGAAACTTCATTTCTCATTTTCAGACTCTGCTTTTGCTCAATGACTAACAGAATTTTACTGTGTCTTAGTGTGGTTTTTCATTTCCATAGTGTTTGCAACAATCTGCGTATAAGACCCTGACTGATATAAAACAGTTTCTATAAGAGCAAAGATATCTCCCTGACATCATTATGCTAATGCTTTGTGAGCATAGCACCTATGGGAATTTTGTGTTGTCAAGGTTTTTTCTAAAAGGCATGTGTTATGCCAGTGTATAATATATACTGTCTCTGCTGCCACATTAAACCAAGGGAGAGAAGAAAATTTAATCCAACTTGCAGACTAATTATTCAAAAATAAATAGAGCAGTCACTTTCAGCAGAGATAAGAACAAACAAAACTTTACTACAAACCAAATTCCCAACATTTTATTTCATTCCCTACCTCTCTTTTTCATCACTACACATGCCTGATCAGAGTAAATCTGGTCATGTTGTCCCTTTCCTTCTGCAGAATCTAGTTTCTTTGTTGTGACAGACTTTGCCAAAAGACATTAAATGACTTTCTGTCATGGATTAGAAACACCTTAATTACATGTCCTAGGTCCAATTTTCCTTGTATACAACCGCCCACACTCCCAGTCTTCCTGAAGGTGATCCAAGTTACCATTCCACTACTCCTTCAAAAGGAGTTCCAGGAATACAAACTGAAGTTCTCCTTTACTATGCAAAATCTATGATTACAATGGAAGTTGCTGGCTTCCTGAGAGCCTAGTCCAGCTCTTTCATGATGGGGATTCTAAGTCATACAATATTTTACGGGGAATGCAAGCACTTTAATAAGAAAAAGATTGATTTTGCAACTGGCACAAAATTCTAATGACTGAAAATAATGTATTGATTATTTTTTTTTAATTAAAGCCATCTTTCTATTCATAATGGAAGGTCCTGCCCTTCCTGAGATTTATCACCACAGGCCTTGAGTGAAGCTTGCAATTTTGCTCTTACACAGTGAAAATAAAGGAAGGAACAGACTGTTAAAGATGGATGGTGCTTTTATTTTATTTATTTAAACCAGGTTAATGTTAGTTTTTATGTAGACAGAAAAATGTGGTAAGAAAGTCTTGGGAATTAGATGGGAATAAATACACTAAACGAAGTTGAAGCCTAGACTCTCCATCTGGCTGTACCCAGTGTACAGCAGGACTCAAAAGTAGTCCTTCAAGACTGAGATTCCAGGCTTTGACCAACCTGACCACAGTTGTGAATGTCTGCTTGGAAAAGTAAGACTGAAGGCATAAACTCGAAACAAGTCACACTGTGCCTGTGACCCGACCGTGTGTTTGACAGCGCAAGAAAGCAGGGGGCAGAGCAATGAAATGCAGATATATTGTATTGTTACAAATGAAGACTTGATCCCTCCAAGGTAAATTTGCCACATTACACTGGTTTTAGGGGTTTCTCTTGGTTAATGGATTCACATGGGCATGGTCTGAGGCTTCTAGGACAAGTTCCCCAGCTGTAATGATGCTTTCTGACCCAGCATAATCCGCAAGGAGATCGTGTCCTTTCCCACCCTTCATCATTATTGTTGATGTACAGTATTACTTTTTTTTTTTAAACCAGCCCATTTTTTTATTTTTATTATTCCATTTCTTATTGCTTGTTTTATTAATTTACAAGACCTACTGCCTAGCAACAAGTGGCTTTAATTTTAAAAAAATATAAATTAAAAAATCCCCATAAATTAGTATGTCATTCCTAACAAGTGGTGGCATTACAACTATCACTAACTTGTCACTAGCTGATGATTAAAGGAAGGGACAGAATAATAATCTGCCTAAAGTGTTGCAGCAGCAAGAGTCACACACACAATGTGCACTGCAGGAGCTCCTTTTCTCCCTGCAAACGGTATCACATTGAGTCTAAGAGACAGAAAACCAACTATGGGAAGAGGAATCTGGCTGGCTGGCTCAAGAACAGTGGTTTCAAGTTTGTCCAGCCTATCTGTGTTTTGAGTATGCTTTCCTTTATTCTGCATGCTGGCACAACTACCTAAAGCTGCTTTGCATCTGACACCTGGTATAATCTGCATGGTGAGCACCCTGTGCCCAAAGCCAAAAGCACCTAGACTGAAACCTTCTGGAGCAGAGAGCATAGGCCAAATTTTCCCAAGTGCTGTAGACTAGCTCCACTGAGGTAGGGAACAAATAAAAACCAGTCACTGGACAACAAAGGTGGTGGAGCCTCAGGGTACCTTGCGGTTGTCTCTATTCAAAGTCACTCTGTCAACAACCCGCAGAGGTCCCCTGTTGGCACCTTTGTGTATCTAATAACTTAAAGGCTTGGCCCAGTGTTCACTAAAGCTAATAGAAAGCTCTCTGTTGGTTTCAGTGGGGTTTGATTCTCACAGCACTTGTGCAAATCAGAATTGTTCAGCCTACACTCTGCAAGCCATGTGCAGGTTGCTAGGATAATTTATCCAGGTCATAGCCTGCCCCAAATCTCCCTCGTCCCCTGGAAAAACGTTCCCTTCCCATCATGTGATGGAGATCTGGAAAGAGGGCAGCCAGGAGTAGGCAGGCTGGAGTGCTACAGAGGAAGATGTGCCCGCCTGGCTTCCCACTTTTGGGGAGATGTCTGATTACTACTTGTGTTATTCTGTTCTACAATGTGTACAAAGTCAGTCACGTAAGCATGAGCATATTAAACCCATGCATGCAGCAGCAGGCCCACAGGAGCCCTGTGAATAGCCTCTGCTCCATAGAACGAGGCATGTTTCCCTCCCTGCTAGAAGAGCTGGGTCCCACATGATCACAGTCATAATATCATATACCCAGACTGTAGATGCAATGTGCTGGGTTAGTCTGTGGTCAGAGGGAAGGAGGTGTGTAGCTTTTGCTACTCCTGCTGTAACCAACTTTCCATTCTTTCACAATGTAAAATTCTCCCTGGGTTGCAGCCCAAGCCTTTCAGGAGGCAAAAACGCTTGCTGAATGTCGTGAAGAAAGCAACTTGCTATGCTAAAATGCTGGCAGGAGTTCAAACCCAGCAGAAAGTTTAGAGCATTATGAAAACACAACACAGAAAAATCATATGAGCAGAAGTTTTTGTCTGCTGCAGATAGTCAGAGTGCATTTGGGCAATTTTTTTCTATTATACAACAAAATGTTTTTTTAAGAAAAGGAGAAGGAAAGCAAAAGAGCATTTTCTTAAAGGGAGACCACCTGGTATGAACATAGCCATGGTTGTTAGCCTTGGCAGTAATTAAGAGAGGGCAGTTATTCAGTGGCCTCAGTTTGTTGGCAGTCTCTGCTTGACGCCTGTTGCTCTGGTGTTCATAATCACTGACCAAGGACACACAGTAGGAAAATTAAGGGTTTGAATGGGTTTGTAACGGACTGACCTGTTTTGCTGTCTCTGGGGTGACTCTTTCTAACAAAAACACACTGAGTCTGCTTAACCCTGCAAAGTGCAGTTTACAGATACCTCCAACAAATTAGGGGTATTAGCCTGATTAAATTAATTACAGCAATGTTAACATGCACAGACTGTTTCTGAGGCTTGGCTAACTAGCTCAAAGTGAGCTCCTCGGTTTTATGCAGCTTAGACATACTTTCGCAGGGCTGCGTGGGACTTCATCACTGTCACACACTGAGCACTTCTCCTGTCTTCCAGTGCTAACACTTGCCGTCTTGTGCCAACACTAGCTAGTCCCTCTATAAAAACACTCAGTTGCACATTTTGTAGCTGCTGTAAGCCATGTTCTTGGCTTAGTCTCCAGAGGCTGCAATCTTCCCTGTCTCCCTCCTGACATGTCAACCTCCTGCTGATTTTTATTTCTCCAGTTGCCTGCAATGCCTCCTTCTTGCTCCTTCATGCCAGGGAGTTGATAAAGATTCAGTTTCCTTCTTCTTTATGCTGTTTTCTCCCTCGATTAGGGAACATGTAGGCTTCCAAATCGTACTTTCTTCTGGACTTCCCCATCTCCTTTTCACGTTATTTTGACTACATTTAACTCAGTCATATTTCTTGTGCTCTTTCTTCCCCTGTATCAGAGTATCAGAGTATCAGTGTCACCCCAGTTCCCCCTTTTCTTTTCCGGCTCCCTGGCATAGTTTTGTTCGTGTTTTAGGCCAAATGATACCCAAACCAAGCCTTGAAGTTCTGGCCAGGCTAGCAGTTATCACAAAAGTGAGCATTTATTTGGCCTTAAAATGCTGAGAGGTATAGTTTTTTTCAGATGAGCTTTCTCTTTCGAGCAGTAGTGTGCTGTTGACCAGAGAGACACCAGCCAGTCCCAGGAGGTCTGTCAAGGTGGGCAGCATCCCAGGCAACTGACTCCTGAGCACAGCAGTCACCCAGATGCTGAATAAGGATATCCTTGGATGTGCAGCTATAGGGTTTCCACATCCAGTAAATACAAATTCCTTTATGTAGCTCATCTTCTTTTGGCAAAAGGACCCTTGATTCTCTGTTCCCTTTATTCCTTCTCCTGTGGAGTATCTTAAAGGCAGGTCTCAAAGTTTTAGTGATGCTTTAATGGAAACAAAATAACCAGGCCATGTAATGGGCTGTTTCCTGGCAGATTCCCTTTATTTAAAAGTACTATCTGAGTTTAATGAGTAGAAACTCACAAGCATAATTAGCAAAAGGCTTAGGATACTACTCTCTGAACTTAATTGAATTTAATTTACAGTCTTTAAATACACTTACATGTTGAAGCAAATGTTTGCCTTTATTTTTAAGTATTCGTCTCTTCTTATCTTCCAGGCCTTACTGAGGCAAGAGTTCACTCATTAAGCCTTGTGGTACTAGGACATCTGACTTTACTTGGCTTGAAAACTGAATTCATGAATCGTGATCCCTGAACATATCATAAAAGGACTTAAGCCTCTCTAATGGAAAAAATGTTATCAGCATTTAAAATGTATATGCTTAAGCCTTAAAGGAATGCTGTGTAGTATTAGCACAGCAACTTGCAAGGTCACCAGAAAAAAAGGACTTAGTAATGAAGCTGTGGACTGTGTTTGAAAGAGGTAGGGTTTCTTTGTTGTGGGTTTTTAAATGTATTTATTTATTTGTATTTATTTCAGATTAATTTTAAGCTTATTCAGCAACAATTGGGGACTTTCTCTGAAGAAACAAGAAGCCAACTAGAAGTGTTGGAAAGCCTTAGATGGCAACGTCCTGCAGTAACAGGTGCAGGTGCTGAAGTCAGACCAAGTAGAGGAAGATGGAAGAGGTGAGAAAAACATCAGTCTCTGAGCAGCAAAATGTTTTACGGTGCAAGCTGGTGGAGAAGGACATTCTGAACAGGTTCTCTGTTTTTCTCCCTGCACTCCTGTACCAATATTTTTTGAGATAAACTGCTTTTTGAGAAAACTAGTTACAGAGATCTCAGTGCAAAAACAATATAGTTACGTGTTTACAGGCTGTGCAAAGGCAACCAGAAGATTAGTTTTACTCTCAGATATTCCAATTTCTTCCTGCTTTGGCAAACGGCAGAATATTGTGATCTAAGCCAAACAATAAAGACTGTATTCTGACTCTGATTGTTTTTAAAGCTGCAAATGGAGCTTTACAGCTTCTTCTTACAACATATAGACTACTGGACCTCACAAGCCACCTGGCCGTATTTCTTGCTATCTCTGGATCTTCATAGGTAGGAAAGAGTCTCTGTCCTCTACCTGAGTATCATGGGTAGAAATACCAATATGCAAGTTCCTGATTCCAAATTTGATAGTGGTCAGGAATCCCAAACAGGAATGATTAAACTGTTAAAACAGGCACTCTGCAAGGTACCTAGTGTTTGTCGCTGGGAATCTTAGGGCAAGGTAAAAGTAAGGTATTACGATTTGAAGGAGTATCACTGAGCGTTTCCATGCTGCAATGCACCTAGAGGCATGCCAGGTGCCTTTAGACGGGCCAGGCTAGGGGCAGTGGACACAGTGGCTATAGCAGCAGCAGCACAGGGCTGCCTCTCAGAGTGGGCTCTGATGAGTAAAGGCACCACAGGTCACTGAAAATTTCATCCAGGTAATGTTTACAGGACCTGCAACAATTTTAAAGCGTTGTCTGAGTATATACTTGGAGAAAGTCCACACTGTATTACATAGTTAAAGCTGCAAAATCCAGGTCCAAACAAAAGCCAGTTTTATCTGTGAGGGGTGCAGGCATTGTGATTCCTGTAGGCATCTATGGGATTTGCTTGGTTGTGTCAATGGCTGACCAGGCCTACAAATATTTGTACATTAAGTTGTCAACTTTGATCATTACACCTATATGAAAACCGACTGGGGAGAAGCCACAGGCTCCTGCTCCGTGGTTCCACACAGCTCATGTTGTAAATGCTGTTGTCTTTTATTACACTAACCATTAGCATCAACATATACGAAAACTCTCATTTTAATTTGGCAGCTCTTTCAAAACGGTTGTGCACAGGAAAAGGCCCAGTTCACTGTGTAGGGTCAACTGCAACATTGGCCTTTTGGGAACGTATTTGGCTTCTGGCCCTTTGTGGAGCTGCTCTTTTGCAAGTGCTGGTGGTGCTGTGCGGGAGCCCTGCTGCCCCTTTTGCAGTCACAGTGTTGCACGGTGGGATTTGCTCTGGGCTTTGTGAAGCCTTCCTTAGGGCTGCAAGGCTCCTGCCTGCAGGCATGGCATCCTCAGTCTCCTCTCGTTTCAAGCCCAGGAACACGTTTGCAAGTTTTTCAAGCTTCTCAGCCCTGTCAAAATGGTTCAGTGTGTTCGATCACAGACATGCAGGGCAGCCTGGGATGCTGAGGAAAGTTATTTGGGTGCAAGGAGGAAGGATAGAGCTCTCGCGCCTTCTTTTCTCTCACACCCACACACATGCTCATGTGCATAAGGATGAAGCTCTGATCCCATGCCTGTGGCTACCCTGCTTCCCCTTGAATCACACCACCCACAAAGTAAGCAGGCTTTAAAACTTGGCATTAAGAAAAACAGAAGTAGATTTTCCTGTTGGCAAATTAATCTGCCAAGGCAAATCCATCCCTTATAACACGAAACTTTAACAAGCTCTTGCATTGAGATGCCCTAATTTGAACAAGGAAAAGTTTGCAGAGAACTGAAACCTGACTTTTCACTCAGAGATAAGGCTATATACCTCTCTGCCTGCAAGCCCACGGGTATTTAAAAAACCGCACAGAACAAAACAGAATGTCTTTACATATTTAAATGAATTAAAATGAACCTGCTCTAGATGAAACATTCAATTCAGTTCCTTAACTGAGTTTCTAAAGGGTGAGTTCCACTACAAAAGAAACTTATTAAAGAATAATGAAGACTGTCAAAAACCATATGCTTAAAAGCTAGTAAATAACAAAGTAAGGCTTTTAGTCATCTTGACTGGACAAGGTGAGGTCAGAAAGAAACAACACATCCAGCACCATGGCAATGGGCTTTTCATACTTCTTGTCTTCAGCAATTCCTTTTTTAGAAAGAAGTCTAGCTTTTCTTTGGTAATACATTCTCTTCTGTTAATCTCTGTCTTTACCCTGACCCTTCTGAAACAGAAAATCTCTTTTATGCAATATTTTTACTTGAAGTGCTGTGTTTCTTTTTGGTTTTGGTTTTTGTTGGTTTTTTTTTTAATGAAGCTATGTTTCCCTCGCTTACAAGTACAGACAACATAATGAGAGAATAACATATTTTAAACCATTGGTGAAATGTTTTTTCAAACAACTATATGTTGGATGGATCCTGGGGCTGTCATTATTTATATAAATAAATATTATATTTATTTATACTGAATCAGTTAGTAAGTCAGATCTTATGTCATGTTAAACATTTTTTCCTTGTTTATTTTCCCTGCATTAATAGCAATACTGTAACTGTACACAATGCCCTGAGCAAAATTTAATTCAGTAGTACTGATTTACAGCTGTAGAACATGTTGGTGGGGATAGCTGTTGAAAAAAAAATCACTTTAAAGGCATATGCAGGCATAAAGAATTGATCAGTTGACATCTAGTTTTGGCTGTGTAGGAATGAAGTAGTTATTCATTATTTTGCTTTTGTTGTAGTTGTTCATTCTTTAGCATATTCTTTTTTAATCTTTGTAAGCAGGCAAATGATCAATGGTGACCAGGTGCTGTTCCATCTTAAATACTGTTAGACAGCCTCAGGGTTAACAGAAATCTCACTTTCACTGCAAAATGTTCATAAACTTATGGTGACAAGAGCAGAGATGTGGAGTACTGTGCTCGGTCATGTAAGAATGCATCTGAGATTGAACTTAGAAGCCAATGGTATCTGAACAATCAACACTGCATATGTTATACTTCTTTAAGTAAAGCAAATGGTTCTCCTATGTGACCTTGATGTGTAAACAAGAGGTAATTAACAAAGGCATTGTTGCAATTTCATGGAACATGAACTTCCCCCTCCAAAATCTTAGTAACAAAAATCAAAGTATATTTTATTATTTTTGATGCCCATGGCATTAAAAAAAAGATAGTGTCAAGTTAGAGAGCCAGAATTTGATGACCAGAGGACACAGGAGGGAGTATAAAGGAAGGTTGTTAATAAGAGGTATTGCTAATTCCTGTCTCTAGGAATAATATAATGATGTGGTTCTGCAGCTTGTTACATCCATTTACCTCCTCTCTTTTTCCAGTTCTTTTACAGCAGCCAAGCAAATAATAAAATACTTTTATCCTTACCTTAGTGTCCTATGTTTAGTAAACAGAAGCTATTCTAAAACTAAGAAGTTTTGTTTGAGTCTAATTCTGACACAGCTGAAGATTTTTGATATAAACCTTATGCATAATTTTTAAAAAAAGCATATTTAACGTAGGCCATCTGTAATTTCTGTGTCAGTAGTGAGCTGCAGAATTGTTTTGAAAATACACATTCATTATATATGAATAATTATGTAACTGAAAAAAGACGTCACATAAATCATTTCCACAAAAGGGACCAACCCAGTTTTGGCCCTGATGAGTGTATGAGGTACTAATTTCCAAGATATAAAGTGTATTTTAAAACAACCATACTAAATATTGATGTAGTGTTTGCTTTCCAGTTGCCTTACCCTAAAAGCTTGTGAGGCAACCTGGCATGAATAAAGTCTTTAGAAAAAGGGAAACAAAGGAAAAAGGCTAAGGTTGGGAGAGAGGGGCAAGGAGAGAGAAGAATCATAGAATCTTTTAGGTTGTAAAAGACTTTTGAGAGAAGGGAACAGGAAGGAAGGAAGGGAGGGAGGGAGGGACACACAGGGACAAAACTTGTGCCTCAGTATCTAGAAAAGTATTTCACTTATACCATTGCTGTCAAACAAGCATTCCAAAGTTTTATCGTACATAATTAACTCTTCCTCCAAATTTGAGTCCCAAAACTAATTGTTAAGCATCACAGGTAACATTGTCAAGCAAGTGCAGTGATCTGTAGCATCTGCTTAGTCTGCGTCATTTGAAAGTCAAACTATGCTTGTAAAGCTGGACACCCTTTTGAAGGTCTCATGGGTACGGTTTAATCTCTCTTTGTTGATAGCCTAGTGGTAGCTACCTTGCCTGCTGTAATCTTATTTGTCTCAAATTTCTGCACTGAAACGTTAACAGAAATTTATTAGGATTTTGTTTGTTCTTCCCAAAGATAATTTGTATTTATGATAGGATTTGTATATCTTATCACTAGAAGTGATCGAGATTTGGAATTCCACCTCTAATAGGTTTTTGGGATCATGATTATTTTTCATTTCAAATCAGAATAACACATGTTCTGCAAAACAGAATTCCAAAACAATTGTACCTTGGGAAAAAAAAAAAAAAAAAGAAAATATTACTTTAATATTCTTTCAATGTATTTGCTTAGTTTATGGTGTCATAGTATGGCATATGATCATTTTTTAGTATGTTTTTTTACAATAACATTCATTATGCTTACATTCATTATAAGTACTCACATTCATTATACTTCAATATTTTTTCTATATTAGAATCTCCTGTTTATCCTATAATGATATGGCTAAAAAATAAAACCCAGTGTCATTTAAAGAATAATTCAAATAGTATACAAATTAAGGGTATGCTTATATTTTCAATATACTTTTGCTATATATTTTAATATTAATAAAAGTACCGTTACTCTAATTCATACCTTGAATAACTTATCTGTAGATTAGCATGTGTGTTGTAATGAAACTTTAAGTGTCAAATACTTCCATTACAACACACATGGGTGACCCTGTTCTCGAAAAGGTGGCACATTTAAATTAGAACTGATTAATGTCTGTTTATAGTTATTTTAAAAATTATGTGAAATGAAGTCTTTTGCTCCCTTTTCCTATGATGTACCATAATTCTACATTGCTGCTGCTAACATTTAATGCAAAGTTGTAAACAAATAAAAATGAAGTCAAGGGAAAACCATGTAGAATTCATGCTGACTTGACAGGGAAGTTTGCAGGTCGATAGAATCGTAGTAGCTATCAAATTTGTGTTTCATCACGCACTTTGTTTACATGTCTGCATAAGTGGCTGAATGACCTTGGCCTTTTCAATGTATGACACAAGACACACCCAAGTATGAAAAACTGATCAACATTAAAAAGAATCAATAAACAGAAAATCATTGTTGGCAGAACTATGGATCAGGTGCATGTAGGCACTTAGGTTTAGCTTAGAGATGAGCAGCCGCTATCAAGCGAGGAAGAGCCTTCCCAGAACCTCAGTCCAAATTGGAATGAAACATTATGTAATTTTGAAACTTTTAAGGTTTTTAGCACTTAGGCTTGCTGACCAAGTGCAGAGGGTAGGCATACCAGCAGGCTGCGAAGGGGGCTGTGCCTGCAGTATTTATGACTGCAACCAGAAAGGAAAAAATTTTCTTGCAAGATTCTCATTGGGGTTTTACAAAGTCAAACACCCCAACTCAATTCAAAATTTGAACCTGATGTGTCTGCACAGATAATAGAAACCTCAGTATCAGAAACACATTATCTATAACGTGGCAAAAAGAAACCACTTTCCACAGGATCTCTCAATATTCATTATTTCTTTCTTTCTTTCTTTTATGGCACTGCTGTAGATAATTTCTTTTGTTCTGTCTCACATTGTTCTTGGTTAGTGGCACTTGCCTGAAATTAGTTTCTAATTGGGATAAATGGACTGAATGTATTCATGGGGCCTGGGCAGGTTTTTTTTGGCTTCCAGCAAAAAGCAGTGAACAAGCAGATTCTGGTGGCTGCTGACAGCTGTTTCACATAGGCTCATGTTATCAGGGCAAACACATGTAAACGATATGAATAAATAACATGAAAATGTTTATAAATTGAGTGAATTTAACTTTATCAGATTATCCTCAAGCTAATTTTAAATCAAATTTAGTGGCACTAAATCCTTTAGCAAGTGCTACAGAATAGTGCTTCTTATTAACACTGAAAGTATGGCACCATTTTTTTTTAAGTTTCCACTCAGTACCTATGGTGCAGGAATTCCTAGTTCGAGACAAAGCAAGGGCAGCAAGTGGTGTGTGCCAGCCATCCCAGGTGTGTACTCACAGAAGCAGTTCACCATCCCATCTTGCTGACAAGCTCACTAAACCCAATTCATACAGATGTATGTTCTTATTTTCTAGCCAAAAACATTGCTGGTTTTGGCTTTCAGATGTTGGCATCTACAAAACACTGTACAAAGAGACATCTAATGTGAACTGTAAATCATAGTGGGTGTTAAACAGTGGCTTAGTTTACCAGTTTACCTGGATGCCAAGAATGGTTTGGGAAACTGGAGACAGACTCCTTCACTTGTTTTCCTTTCTTCTTTTTTTTTTTTTTTTTTTTAATTAGAAATTCACTGCAAAAGCAAGATTCATCCAGAGTAAGTGATCTTAGTCCTTTGTATCCTAAACAGAAATCAATGCAAGAAGCAACCAAACATACTTAGAAAACACTTGAGGTCTTAGTTAATATTTCCATGGCATCTAGTTCTACTGAGTTATGGTGAATGCTTACCCTTGTCTGGGTGGTATCCACTCATAATTCTCCATCACTTTTCTGTAAAATATCTTAACACCACTGTAATGGATTTCCAAATTATAAAACATTCTTTTTTAGACCTGACATTTACATTGTGACACCTTCAACCGAGCTCTAAGTTGGCAATGTAGAGTGCTGTTGCATAGCAATAAACTTGTTTAACTAGACAGTTTACTTAACAATTTTCACTTTCTGTTTCTGCTGGGGTCTACCTTTCTCTGGCTTATTTATGTCACATTACTAGCTGCCCTTTAATCTGTTAAATTGCCATTTTATAGCTTCTGCTAAATATGTTTTAATCCATAATCCTATAGCGGCTAAATTCATCTGTACGGTTAATACCATTGATTCAATTATGCTGTGAATTAATATTGCATGTTGAATTCTATCCTTCTTTTTTGTTTAATATACACGGGAACTAACCATGTAGGATTCTGATGTAAATCAGGAACTAAAATATTAGAGATATGTAAACATTTTTACTTCCAAAAGTCCTTTGAGAGTCACTGAAGATGTAATGCTTATAGCAGAGCTGGGTTGCAGTGAGATTCAAAGCCTAGTCCAAAACAAGGAGTTTAAATTCAAATCAAAAAAACTTCCTTAAGTCCTTAGTGTAAAAATATTGCATGGTAGTGTGATTATTTTTTAAATAAAGATTTTGGGTTCTAGTAGTTTTTCATTGTTACAATAGCTGTTTCCACTCTGTATTAAAAATGTGGTTTATCTCTAGCTAACATTTCCTGGTCTTTTGTCTTTTCTTATTGGGACATCTGCTGAATTTAACAATTTGCTACAAGATAGCCTCTTCATTTTAGACTAAGCTAACTCTTAACCTTTTACTTGATCAACAGAATAGTTTGTTCTTCCTGGATTTGAAATCAATCCAACACAGTATCTGTTCACATAATGTCTTGCCTATGAACTGGTTTGTTCTCTGCCTCCTATGAAATTAGAAGGAATGCAGATATTAACACGCTGTGCTTCCTTCCTCCTTTCTTTTCCTGTTTGCTTTCTTTCTCCTTTTACAAAATTCTGATTACACCTGCTCTGAGAATCATGGTGTCGTTGGCTGTTCCTTCTGAGAGGGTTTTTTCTTACCAGAAGTACAGTTTGATGCTTAAATGACCTTGGGAGCACTGGGCCTTAGATTTGGAACAAAGTAATTCTGTGGAAAAGAACTGGCAGATTAGATTATTTTCCTTTTTCCTCTGGCGTATTGTTAAGGTACATTTACCTGTGATAAAAGCACCAAATGAAACTCTTAAAAAATAAAGTCTGCTAAAGTTTCTTTGTTGCTGTTCAGCTTCCTAAGCGTTATGCACAGTTAGATGTTCATTTATGTGCTCAGAAATTAAAGACAATATTTATAGTCTTCACTCTGAGGAAAATATATTCTCTCAGAATAATCTGGTTTTGACAGTTTTTGCCCAGGATGTCTTGGTGGATATCAAAAAATGAGAGGTTGGGAGAAGGTTGGTATACGCTTCGACATGTTATTAGATAAAAATTACATAATTATTGTTTTCACAAAATGAACTCATTTGTTGGCCACACTGAGACACAGATATGATATCTGCATGCTACCACAATTTATCGATGAGGAGGAGGTAATTGCTGCATTCCTGTAGAGCACCCATGAAGGAGTTCTGTGCCTAAATCTCGCTGGCACAGCCCTTGTGCCTGAAGCCCTGAGCCTGCAATGCAATCATCAGTTGATCCTGTACTTTGTTCCTACATTCGCTGATAACAACAATCCTTACCAACAGCCTGGAAAAACAGACACTCCTGAAAAGTAAATGTGTTATATTAGCCATATGGAAGTCAAAATGCCATTATGGAGACACCAGAACTTTGGGTTACATTAAGGCACAAATATCAATGCACTTGTATATGCCCCAAAGTAGAGGGGTCCAGCTAAAAAGCACCATGTAACAGAGGTAGCAGATGTTTAATGGCTGCACCATTGACAATGTGTTTAACTGTTATTAATATTTATAATTCAGTAGTGATAGCCATGGCTCCAAAGTGCACTAAATGCACTATCATTATTGCTTTGACTTAAACCTTTGTCTCCATTAATTGGCTTTGTGTCCCACTCCTATGTAGCCCATATGGCAAGGCCAGGAAATAATAATATTGTTATACTAGGAAAAATGAGTGACTGCTCTCAAGTGACTCTAGTCTCCAGATAATTATTGAACAGGCTTAAGCAATGGTCACGCTAAACAACCATCATTCAGCCCTAAGGAAAGGTGTAATTAAACTACATTTAGTGAGATTCCTAGAAACAACAAAAGCCATTTCCCAAGGCAGTGGGTCACACAGCAAGGCTTGATCAAAAACTGCTACCTGTGGCCAGAGCGGTTGACTGGTTATAGCTGCAGGGATATTAGGCCAGCATGGAAGGCTATGGACAGATATTGCAGCAGAAAAAATGGATATAAAAACATCAGAGTGAAAGAAGCAGTTATGGGCAAAGAAAATGGAGAAAACAATGCTTTGTCATGGAACTCAGTAGAAGGAAAGGCTGGGGATTTCTTAGCAGGAGAGTGGCAATTTATAACTAGTGAACTCCAGAAAAGACCCTAAGATGTGTTGTCTTTCAAAATGAAGAAAGAGAAGGCAAGGCTACTGGCATTTGGCTAAGTGGTTGTGCCAAAACAACCATGCAACTTTGATCTTATACAATGCTTTTAACTGATAGTCTTAAACTAATCAACAGATCATGACAGCAGTACTGTACTTCATACTTACGCATAAGATTTTTTTAATGTTTGTATATTTAGTTAGGCTCCATGCCTTCCTTTCATATAATTAGAGAAAATATTTTTACTCTTGCACAAGACTGGATCTGATGAAAGGCAAATGAGGACCCAAACATTGGATGAGGATCTGAAATAGGAGACTGTAGTTTTGCTTATGTCTATATTACATATACAACATCCAGTTACATTTAGCAGAAAGAGACCCTTTCACACACATTCTGGGGATGTCAAGAGGAGACTGAGCTTGCTCAAGCTATGTATTGCAGTTTCTCTTTCTGAGGTCTTCTCCCTCCACTTGAAATTTTTTTCCAGATGTGCACTGCTCCTAACCATCACTCAATGTCCCGAGGCCTATTTCTATATCTGTCACATTTTTGGGCTGGACTTGGTATGTCTTACTTCACTGGAACCTTTAGGTTTTGGGGGTGCCATTGCTATCATTCTGCATAAAAACTAATGCTATCTGCTAATGTGGCAATAAAGTGAAAAAGAAGAGGAAAAAAGTGGAAAAGGACAATGCTACATCTCCCAGTGAACTTGTTTCTTGGCCTTTGAAAATACCAATGACAAGATGTTCTGACTAATTTTTGCTGGCTGCTTGTCCCAATTTCAGCTGGGACAGAGTTAATTTTCTCCTAGTAGCTGGTGCAGGGCTGTGTTATGGATTTGGTGTGAGAACAATGTTGACAGGACACTGATGTCTTCAGTTATTGCTGGGTAGTGTTTCTTCTAAGTCAAGGACTTCTCAGTTCCTCGGGCCCTGCCAGCGAGAGGGCTGGAGGGGCACAAGAACTGGGAAGGGACACGACCAGGGCAGGTGACCCAAACTAGCCAAGGGGATATTCCATACCATAGGATGTCATGCTGCGTACATAAACTGGGGGGAGCTGGCAGGGCCAGCCGGCTGCTGCTCAGGGACTGGCTGGGCATCTGCCACTGTGTGGTGAGCAGTTGTACTGTACATGACTTGGGGTTTTTTTCCCTTCTCTTTGGATTTTTTTCCTCTCATCTTCTTTATTATTACTATTATTATCATCATCATCATCATCATCATTATCATTATTATTATTATTAAATTTTTCTTATCTCAACCCTTGAGTTTTACCTTTTTCCGATTCTCCTCTCCATCCCATTGCGGAGTATGGGGGCTGGGGAGTGAGCAAGCAGCTGTGTGCTACTTAGTTGCTGGCTAGGGTTAACCCACAACACCAATCCCATCAGGAAATAGGTTAGATGGTACCTGCTTCCTGCAGGTCTGGCTGTCTGATCCCCAGATGGACTCAAAGGGCTTATAAAACCAAGTCCCTTCCTTTGCCCAGTCTGCTTTTCTCCAATAATCTTTTGATGAGGTGTATGTGCATGGACAAGTTAAAGGCAATGATGCAGAGGAATGCACAGGAAGCAAAGGAGCAGTCCCAACCTGTGCTGTGTCTGGACCAGCTAAAACATCCTCTTGGCCACTGAGTAAAGGCATTCAGTACGTTGATATCTTGGATCCAAACCATGAAGAAGCGTTGGGTAACTAACTATCACTTTTTTTTTTCTTTACAACCAACTTTTCTCCTTCAAAACAAATACTGGTACCATTAATAATCACTTAGTTATTAAATTTCACTGTGTCTGGGCGTATTTATAAATATAAGACAACTTCATGTCTAAAGATATAAAAAAGAAATGAACACCAATCTAGACATCTTTAATATTTTAATTAAAAAGAATCAAGACATTAAAAACAAAATTCAAGAAGTTGAAGAGAAAACAAGATCTTAAAAACAATATTAAAAAAAGTTGTTAGTTGAAAATTTTTTGTGTGGCCCCTGCAGTCTGGAACTCTTTTCTTCTGCCTCACCAAATCTCAGTGTAAAACACATTCCCTATCCCTGCTCATTCATTCCTTCTATTCCATTTTGGTTTATATAAAGAAGTCATGTTCTGTTATTGATTGGAAAGCATCACGTACTAGGTTCATACACTCATACTTTACAATATATTTAGAATATTGGTGGAAAGTAATAATGAATCACATCTACACATTCATAAATGCAGATAAATGCATTCTTGCCAATATGTTTAACATTTCTTTATACAGAAGTCCTAATTCTTGAATGTTATTTTAATGAAATGGAGAGTATAATTGCTGATATTTCTGACATATATTACCCATATTTCCAGGATCTTCTGGAAGCTGCCAGGTATCCAGGGAAATGTTTGAGTCCTAAAAGTTACATGAATTATGTATTTCTTGTATGAAATTTCAGAAGATTCAATATTTGTTATACCCTATTTGCTATTCATCATTTGCTATTCATTATACTTGTATTTATAAGTTTCAGTTACCCAATCAGGGAGTGCAGACAATAGTGTGTGATTTGGTTGACCAGTCAAACACTTCAAATTGTGAATAGATGACACTAACAATTTGAGAACAAAAAAATAGGCTGAAATCTGTTCACATAAAATTGTTCAGTGAATACTTACAAATAACAAATGTGTTTGTAGAAATCAGGATTGTTTCCAGAATGATTCATGAACTGCAAAACGGCCAAATTAGCAACAAACACTATTTGCAATGGATAATTCAATCAGTCATAGATAAAGGAGAATTCAGCAGAATCTGTGATTCTCCTCACAGGAAATGTCGAGTAGCATTTTCTTTCTCTGCTCCACTATCAAAGCTGACTGGAAAACATGCTCTTTTCTTGCAGACTTCAGTTTGTGTGAGATGCTAATCTTAACAGCATTTTGCAAACTGTTGTCCTCCCTTTCTTGACTCCCAGCTTTTTTTTAGCCACATTGTTTGTCAGTAAAACAAGGCATGACTGCATTTATTAAACTTGAAAATCCATGCCTGTTTAAGTACCTAAATAATCAATCAATTTTGATTTTAGAAAGCTAGCTTAATTACTTCTGGACAACCTCATAAAGATGGTGTCAGGGCTGGATCCTCTCCTTTTTCAATGTTGTAGATTATCTGCCAGAGCCACAGAAAGAACGGTGAAGTTCATGGCTGCCCCTTGCCTGTTCGGGCAGTCAAACTAGCGATATGACCATGGTCCGGTGGGATGACTGGGAACTGAGCTGTATTGCATAGATACAAACTACTGTATAGATGTGGCAACTCTTTTTGAATAATATTCCAACACAGGGAGCAGGATTAACATTTCCTACCTTTAGCCATGTCAGGGACTACTCTACTTAATCATCTAAGTTCCTTCAATGGAAAGAGGGAAAATTTATCTAGACTAAGTCACCTGGGACAGGAGAGACAACTGACAGTGATAGGAGACTGGTTGATGAGCCATTAGCAGACACAGGAGGGGTCATTCACAGAGTGGTGTTAGACACCCCTGGTATTCCATGTGGCCTCTAAAGGCATCTCCAGAAAGCTGCGGGTCTCTCCTAGGACCTGTACCATACCTGCACGGTGTCCTGCATACCCTGAGTTGCATAAAAATGCCCTAGATGTCTCTATACAGGCAAGTGAATTGCTCTAACTTTTAGATTACATAGGAAGCTTTTTACCAATGTTATTGAATAACTGCTCTTAAATGTCTGTTTATACCTGTGTTTTGGTCAGATGCTCAACGCCACTTAGATGTCATGTTCTAGATTTCCCTTGTTTTTTATTTAAAACCCACGACAACTTAGGAAATGTTAAAGATTGTATTAAGCTTTTATGTATTATAACAAATAACCCAGAATAATATGGAAATAGCACAGAGTTTTAGAGTATGAAATGGTGATTTTTTTTTCTTGTGCTTGAATTACGTTCACACTGTTGCCTCTTTACATGGTTCAGAAAGACCAGGAAGACAGGCTGGCAGGAAGGTCAGGAGAACATGCATTCGCAGCATGTACAAGAGTTGTCAATCAAATGTATGGTCCCATCCTGGCTCCCTGCCTGCTTTGTCCTCTTTGGAGTACAGGAAAAACAAGGATGTGTGACACTACGTGTCTCCCACCTGACCACAGCTTTTGGGACATGCAAGTTATGGGACACACTCAGGTTACTTACTCCTCCTCTCTCACCTGTTTTTCTATATATACTGAGTGCGTTTTTTCCTAGCCAGCTCCCTGTGCCAAGCTACAACGCAATCAGCAGTAAAGCAGCCATGCAAAGTGGGGAAAAGTGTCTCAATGAGCTGATTGAACAAGTATTTCTCAGTTTATTCATATACTGTGTACAGTACCTGCTTCCATTTCCCATAAACTACTCCAACGTCACTTTATATATAACATCAAGCTGCAAAAGCGGTATTAAATGTCCTGCTTCTTAAACTGTGTGCATGATTTCTTCTGCTACCCACAGTTTAGATACATAGGTATATAAGAAAAATCTGCTGTATATATTTCTAAATGTTCTCTTTGATGTGTATAACTGTGTTTGTTAAGTAGCAAACATGAAAATAGAAGGCAACAAAATGAAGTACATCAGGACAATACTGAGAAATTGTCCATTTTAGCTTACAGGAGTTGTCACAATGAAATCTTGAAGTTCATGTTTACATTTGATAATTTATTATTTTAATCCTAGGAGGCTTTAAACTTCAGTCTTGGAAATGGGGATAAATTAAATGTCAATAATTTGCTCACCTACTTTATTGTTTGTTTTCTTTTTTTGATATATCTGTGGTCTATATCGTAGCCATGCAGCTATTATTCCCCACCCCCCTGCTCCCCCTCCTTTTTATAACAGGAACATGTTGCTGTTTTACAAGCCTTAAAGGATATTTTTTTTCCAGATTAATTAAAAAAGGCTTACCAGGCTTGTACTAGAAAAAAACAGATGGGATGACTCTGTAAATAGAGTCATTCATTTACATCAGAGCTTGAAATGAGTGGGGCTACTCAAGTGCGTCAAGTTACATAAGTAAAGCGCAGTTTGGACAGTAAAATAGACTATTACAGCTAATCAAATGTTAATACTGGGAGTCCAAGAATGACCTTAGGTTACCAAATCTGGCAAGATGCTTTTACCCACCTTGAGTTGAAAAGTGTCACAGAGGAATGTCTGAATGTTCACTGGAGAAACTCTTTAAAATAGAAGCATCATAACATCTCTGAGTCACAGAGTTTTACAGAATGTAAAGAGGTCACAGCATGGTCATCCCCTTGAGGAAATCTGAGTAATATAAAAATTTTCTGCCATCTGACTTGACTGCATGGGTGGCTGAGCTATTTTACCACTCAGGAAGTCTTGAACAGCAAAAATGCTGATCAGTGAACAAAAGTTGCAGTACTGTTTTCCTTCCCCATTTAGTTTCTTTCTTGTTTATTTTGATATTGCAGGTTTTAAATTGCATGGAGTGATTTGGCTGATTATTTTCCCCAAAATGTCCTGGAAAGAAAATCCTACAAGACTTGTAAAACAGAAAAGTTTTTTGCTTAAAAAAAAATATGTGAAGGAAGCAGAAGGTAAATTAAATTTTAGAGAAAGGAAAGAAAATTGAAAATGGGATAGCTCAGCCATATGTAGGAAGACGTGAGTGCTCACACATGTATGTTCTTTGTCAGCATAATAGTCTTACCTAAATATATGCAAACAGATCAACTCACACAGACATTTGTATAGTCATACAGAGATACTAGCACAGGCATACATTTTTGCATTCCTTGTTCATCACATGAAATTATATATATAATCTGGCACACACCATATCATATTGATATTCATATTCATTGATCTAACTAGAAAATGTTTGGTCTAGCATCATTGTTATTTAATAATTTCTACAGTTTATTTCTGCCAAAATGTAGTGTTTCTGGGAATAAAAGAGAGTCTTAGTGGGTAATAGGAGGTGGTGTATTTCCTACTTGCATTTAGTTAGAGTGCTTTTTCATCTCAGTGCATTCCCAAACTTATCAACAAATTTCTTAAGTATTAAATTCTTCATAGGGATGTTTAAAAATGAAGTAAAAAACTTAGAACTGATACATTCATTAAGAGCTCTTCAACAAAGCAAAGCTATAGTTACATTCTTAACACCTAATTGTCTTCTGGCTCCTATTCACACATTTATAGATGGTTAAGACAGAGTGTGGAAAAACATGTTGAACTGGTTCCTTAGTTAGACTTCTTCCCATCTACCCCTACACACGTTATAACTTGCCATTAAGATGAGATTTTTGGGCTGACTGTCTCTTGACTCCATATTTGTATGAAAGCAGCACAGTGACTACTGCAAAACACAGCAAAAGGGAAAATTCCTACTCACAACGCCATAGATGAATATAAGTGAATATATAAGCTGAGTATCTTCTGTCCATCAGTGTCCACAGGTAAAAATCCAAGCAAGAGCAAGCATATTCAGACTGAAACTATTTTCAGCTCAAGGATTTCCTTTTCTTGATGAGATTTTCCTATTGAGTAATCTCCAGAGGGCAATTCTTGCAAGTATTTGTCCAGCTGCCTATTGATATCATGCCAATTTTATGCACAACTCCCTCTGGCAAGCTGTCCCACAGGTCTATCACCCACAGGAGAACCACCCTCTTTAGTTTGTTCTGAACCTGGCCCTTATGCATGCACACAATGGCCCCAATTCTCCTTTTTGGCAAAGAGAGTGAGTTGTCAATCTTCATGCCGCCCATAATTATCCCGAGCTCTATCAAATCCTCCGTTTCTTTTCCAGGATGAGGAGCTCCAGCCTATGCAGTTGCTGTTTGTGCAGAAACCATTTCAGAAAAAAAGAGACCATCCTTGTTGCCCTTCTCCGGACCTTTTCAAATCCTAATACACCTCAGACACTGTTTTATAAGTAGAGCTGGGACTGCTTACCTTATGTGCATCACTTTACATACATCTGCATTGAATTTCATCCATCATTTCATTGTCCACTCACTCAGTCTTTGTAATACTTCACAGTCTGCCCTTGTCTTACAAGTCTGAATAACTTTGTATCATCAGCATATTTTCTTACCTTACTGCCTACTTACTTTTCAGGTCATTTTTGACATTTCTCTCTGAGGCAGCACTGGTTTAACCAGTTTGTTCCCCCTGCATACCCTCAGCATGGCTGGAATAGCTGTCCATGACCTGGACGGGGGAGACACCATGACCTGGATAGGGAAAGTGACCTGCAGTTTTTTGCTGGGGTATTTTTAAATGGGGAGGCGGGAAGAACATAAATTGAATCTGCTGTCAAACATGGAAGCTTATTCTTCCACTACCCCAAAGATGAGGTGAATGAGCAAGCTTAACATTGAAATCATTGACTATGATTGTAACACTCGCACATTTAAACCTTCATGGCCAGTGTATGTAGTGCCACAGCTGTCAAATAAGACAAAGGATAAGGAAAAGAACAGGCATGTATATTCCTACTTGAATTAAATATTGCCGTGCATATATCATAAGAGATTCCAGTTCAAAAAAATAAAGGCAAGACATTAACTGAACTCTGCAAAATGTTAACCCAGGGGTCTTACGAGGAAGAAGACAGAAGAAAAGGGGATCAAGATGAATATGGGCTGGAGTATGTCTCTAAACTTTAGGCACCTTAATGAGAAGAGCTCTTCATTCCAATCTCCCTTTAGCCAGCAAAGATGGGTATTTTCAGGAAGCAATTCATACAACCTCTTTTGCATGCCTACATTAGAACGGATTCCAATGACCATATCAATTACATCACTGACTGTAAAAAAGCTTGGGACAATTAGTTCGGAAGTAGATATCTTCTGATGTTTCAAATCCCATCTTATGTCTTTCCACCTTGCTTCTGTCCAGAAAAAGTTAAATAATTTATAAATGGATAGCCCATGAATTGGTACTAAAGTTTAACCCCGTGGTTAAAACTTTCAGCACTTTCTCAGGATGAGTCTCTAGGTCATTCCAGTCATCTCAGGACATCCAAGACAGACATCACAGAAAATACCTGCAATTTTTCTTCACTTATTGCACTTTGTACCAAGATATTTCCTGAAAGAAATCTGCTCAGAATATCTAGCATGAGCTATTTACATGCTCCACGCTTCAAAAGATACAAATCTACTTCAAAAAGCCTACACTAATCTCAGTGGGAACTGTTTACCCACAGCTGTTTGAGTAGCAGAACCAGTTGAAAACAGTGACCAAAACTGCTTGGTAATAAAGAAAAATATAGGGCTGTGTGTGTGTGTGTGCGTAATTTCCTTCCCTTATTCAAAATCAACAAGTGAAAGCTTTAGAAAGTTATGAACTACTGAAAACAAAGAACTGGGAATGGAAAACATTATACAAAATTAATTATAGTGATCACTCTTGCCATGATTGTGATTTACAACACATACCTCCCCTTGCAGTAAGAAAGACATAAAACAGGATATGAATGTAGTTGGAGAGCAATACTTTCTCTCTGTATGTTTTCCTGAGTACCAGATTTCTGAAAATTCCCTGACTGTAACGAGTTTCCTTCTGTGTCACAATCACATTGCGAGTAGCTTTATGTCCCAATGTGAAAGGCATTAGATAACACAAGTGTGTCAAAACACAAACTTAGCAAGCCTTCGTTTAGGCAAGCAAAGGAAGTAGAGTAGGATATTGCAAAGTGGGACCTTAAAGCTGTGGGACATCTGGCTGCCCTGTACGAGATGGAATCAAGCAGCTGCTGAACTGTCACAGGAATGCTCCACAAAGGAGCACAGAGTCATCGTTCCAGATCAGACTAATGGTACCACTACCAGATGCTTCAGAGGAAGACATAAAACTGCCATAATAGGCAATTATACAACAACATGTTGGTGAGGGAAGTTTCTCCTTTAAATCTCAGACTTTTAGTGTATGATTTATATCCTGAAGAATGTGGATTGATTTATGTCCTGGATAAACCACAGTTATCCTTATAATTCATAAAATGGCTAAATGCTTTTTTTTGAAACATCTACATTCTTTTTCTACGTGTTATGGTATTTGTGGATTACTAGGAAGCAAATATGAAGAAATACTGCAACCAACTGAAACTCAAGGAAGAATGTAGAGGGAAAAGGTAATGATGTAAATTAGAATATGTCCAAGAGGCCGGGAATAATTTCAAAAAAATGTGACACACATGTTTTCTCTTTTAACCACATGACAGCATTAAGAAGTATAGCTGACAAAGCAGAGGTTGGAGCATTCAGGTGTGAGGCTGTGCAGATGGGGGGAGGTGGGAACGAGCACTGCCAGTTGGCTGGATGAGGCCCCCTTTCCTTCCCTATGTCAGAGCTGTTAACAGCCACCCCACCAACAGAAAGAAGCATCAACAAAGAGGCTTTCAAATCCACTTCCCTTAGTCATTAAAATATATGCATGATTCAAATATATCTTTAATTCCCATTTTTCTCAGAGACAGACTGCATACTCTCATCACATGGCACACAGCCTGGCATTACCTTTGGGCAGCTTGTAGTCCAAATTTTGACCAGGCTATTGAGCTGCTGCTGAGAGCTGTTAAATGATAGACTAAGCCAGTAGAGTTGTGTCACTGAGATGGCTTCTCTAAAGAGGGCATTAAATCCCCATTGGCCAGGATTGCTACAGTACACTAAGCAATTTTTTTTCTCTCTCAGAGCATGAGCATGTACTCTAAACTATTTAAGTTAAGAAAATGCATGCCAGGATCTGAGTGTTTGCTAGGGGTATGACATGACAGGCACACATGCTACAGCTGTGTACATCCTACTGCTGCCAAAGACTGTATTTCATTTTGAACTACTTAAAGGAGTAGTTTAAATTTTATGGCAACCCACAAAGTGTACCAGCATATAAACACATTCTCATCTGAGAGAGGGGTTCTGGTCCATGCTACCACTTTTGAGCCAGGACAAAACTGTAAAGATACAAATGGCAGATATCCGTTTAAACATAAGCAGACAGAACGGTTAAGTCACCCAAGTGTTTCTTAGATTATACAACTGTGAGGAACCACTGTGCTAATCTAATCCAATGTCTCTGAAAGACATCCTGTTCTGAATTACAGATTTCCAGAGACAGAGGTTTCACCATAATCCTTGTTAAATTGTTCCAGAGGTTAATCATCTTCTTTATAAAACCAATGCCTTTATATCTGAATTTTTCCAGCTTCAGTGTCCATCTACTGCATCTTGTTATGTCTTTGTCTGTTGAAATGAAGAATGCCTAATTATCAAATGCATTAGCTCCATGGAGATACTTATAAACTGTGATTATGTCATTTCTTAACCTTTCCTTTGATAAACTCAACAGATTGAACTCATTGAGTTTACAATCCTTGTTTTCTTGTCCTTTAACCTTCCCTGTACTTCTTCCACAAATTTATCCTCTCCCCTCACCAGTTTGCAGATGACTTCATAAGATGTTGAACCCCAGGAATAGACCCATTAATGTAGTCACAGTCATAGAGATACAAAATATAAATAAGATATAACAGGCAAACTTCTTACTCTTCCAGGGATCACAAAAGCCATATTTATTCAGTCATGATTCCCTGTTTGCATTTTGAGACCTACCAGTTAGCCAGTTCTAATAAACTCAATGTGTGCTGTGTTGATTTTTAGTCATTACAGTTTCTTAAAGAAATGTTTGCTGGGTGCTCAGATGAACGCCTGACATAAATCTATGTATATTGTATCAATGTTATTTACCTTTATTAACCCAGCTTGTAATCCCATCAGAGAGAGACATCTGGTTCGTTTGACAAGAACTATTTTCATAAACTCATGTTGATTGACACTTAATATATTATACTCTTTTGGAAATAGCAGTACCCCAATTGATATAATTTCATAAGGAATTATTCTATCAGCTGCTGAAAGACTACATTCTGTCCCTGTGGAAATTCTGTGGGTCATTTTGTATTAAGTTGATTCTAACTTATATTAAATCTATAATGCATCCATCACTGCGAAGAGGCTGCCTTACACAAGCGAAATGACTGGGGTAAGAGTGCAAACATTTCACTACAAATTAAACTAAGCAGGTAGTCATGTTTAAGCCTTAGGCTTCCAGAAAATCAATCTTTCCATGTAAGAAAAACTCATTGATCTGCAGCCTACGTGAGTGCGTTTATTTAAAAAATATGTTAAATACATTATGGTTACATGCGTAAGGGTGTATTAAACCTGAAACACTGAGATTTATCCAAAGCCTATGTCCCAGTGATAATACTATACTAGTAGATGAAGAAAATTCCCATCATTTCTTATATAAACACTTTACCACCAAAACCTCATAAAGGCAACAGAAATAATAATCAGTATTCCAGTTTTTCACTTTGGTCTTCACTAACAAGTGTTTCAGGCACACCACCCAAGTAACAGAAGGAAAAGTCAGGGCCTAGGAAAATGAAGAACCACCCACTGTAGAAGATCAGGTTTGAGACCATCTAAGGAACTTGAAGGTGCACACTTCCATGGGATCTGATAAGATGCATCTGTGGGTCCTGAGGGAACTGGCGGATAAAGTGGCTAAACCACTATCCGTCATATTTGAGAAGTCATGGCAGTCTGGTGAAGTTCCCATGGACTGGAATTGGAGAGACATAATCTCCATTTTTAAAAAGAGAAATAAGGAAGACCCAGGAAACTACTGACAGTCAGTGTCACCTCAGTTCCTGGCAAGATGATGGAGCAGATCCTCCTGGAAATTATGCTAAGGCCCATGGAAAATAAGGAGTTGATTGGTGACAGCCAACATGGCTTCACTAAGGGCAAATTGTGCCTGGAAAACTTGGTGGCCTTCTATGACAGGGTTACAGCATTGATGGACCAAGGAAGAGTGACTGATGTCATCTACCTGTACTTGTGCAAAGGTCTTGACACTGTCCTGCATAAGAATCTTGTCTCTAAACTAAAAAGACATGGATTTGATGGGTGGACCACTCAATGGATGAGGAATTGGCTGGATGGTTGCACTCAAAGAGCTGTGGTCAACAGCTCAATGTCCAAGTGGAGACCAGTGATGAGTGGTGTTCCTCAGGGGTTCATACTAGGACCAATGCTGTTCAACACCTTTGTTGGCAACATGGGCAGTGGGATCAAGTGCACCTTCAGCAAGTTTACCAACAATACAGAAATGTGTGATTGACACACTGGAGGGAAGGGATGCCTCCAGAGGGATGTTGACAATCTTGGGAGGTGGGCCCAAAAGAAAAAGTTCAACAAGGCCAAGTGCAAGGTCCTGCACCTGGGATGGGGCAATCCCAAGCACAAATACAGGCTAGGAGGAGAATGGATTGAAAGCGGCCCTGAGGAGAAGGACTTGGGGGTGCTGGTTGACGAGAAGCTTAACATGACCCAGCAATGTGCATTTGCATCCCAAAAAACCAACCGTATCCTGGGCTGCATCAAAAGAAGTGTGGCCAGCAGGTCAAGGGCAAGTGATTCTCCCCTCTACTCTGCTCTCGTGAGACCCCACCTGGAGTAATGTGTTTATCTCAGGAGCACCCAATGTAAAAAGGGCATGGACCTGTTGAAACAAGTCCAGAAGAGGCCCCAAACATGATCAGGGGGCTGGAGCACCTCTCTGATGAAGAAAGACTGAAAGGGTTGGAGTTGTTCAGCCTGGAAAAGAAAAGGCTCTGGGGAGACATTATAGTGGCCTTCCAGTATCTAAAGGGGCCTGCAAGAAAGCTGGAGAGGGATTTTTTACAGGGGCCTGTAGTGACAGGACAAGGGGGAATGGCTTGAAACTGAAAGAGGGTAGATGTAGATTAGATAGTAGGAAGAAACTCTTTACTGTGAGGATGGTGAGGCACTGGTACAGGTTGCCCAGGGAAGCTGTGGATGCCCCATCCCTGGCAGTGCTCAAGGCCAGGCTGGATGGGGCTTTGAGAAATCTGGGCTGGTGGGAGGTGTCCCTGCCCGTGGCAGGGGGGGTTGGAGCTAGACGATCTTTAAGGTCCCTTCCAACCCAAAGTATACTATGATTCTATGATTCTATGATTGATTATATGATTCTATGACCTGAACTGCAATGTACAGAAGTGTAACAACATGAAATGTAATCAAAATGCCCAGAGTTCATGCAGGATAGGTTTAGACATCAGTAGTGGACTCTAGGGTGTGACAACCTAGGCCATATGATCAAATTCAAAATAAATTGATGGAAAGATAGTACCTAGATTTTTCTGGTGTTCTGTAATCCTAAGATTAGGTCAATAAGAGCATTGCTCTTTAGAACACTGTAGCATCTAGTCTTTTAAGTTATGCACCCAGGTTTGATATGTACCCAGAGCACTGAGATGGATAACCCTGTAAGAAGTTCTACCTAACACAACATGGTCTGCTGACCTGGCGTTTCTTAAGTTAGATAGTAAGAAATTACAAAAAACCCATGAGTTCCACATGCTTCCTCCTTGATCCCCAGGGTCTGGGAACACATTGCTCCCATTGCTGTGCTGATTTCTCTCCAAAAGCTAGGTAAAAACCTGTTTCTATAATGGGTGCTTTTAAAAAACAGCTGGAGAAGGAAATGTTATTATTCCTCACCCCTGTTTTCCAGAGTTCCAGGGCGTGGAGCGTTCTTCTAGAATATGGGGGGTTGGGTTCAATTCCCTTCTCTGTCTAATGAATTTATGCCCTGTTCTCCTGACTCCCTAAGGCACCATAGTGATTAAGAAGAGATTTAGGGAGCTTGTGAAGGGTTGCTCTTGTTCCCACATACTGAAGTGACCCATTTAAACAGTGAAATGGAAAAGGAAAGATGACTCTAAATCCCAGGGTTTCAATCACTCACAGGAATGTGCAATAGTAAAATATTATAACAAATGAGAGCGTTCTCTAGCCCAACTTCTGTTACTTGGTACTTGCTTTCTCTGTCTCAGTGAATGTTTTAGCCGTATAAAGCCGAAGAGACTCAGGATGAGGGTGTCCACACCTGCCTACTCAGGTTAGTGACAAAGACACATTCCAGGAGACAGGAGATGAAGGATCAAATCCACCTTGGCTTAGGAAGAAGCTGAACTTCTGTCCTGGATTGGTCTTCTATGCATTGATGAAAAAAGTCACTTGCTGCATTCCTATTTTCTGGCTCTATTAGAGGCAGGTCAGCTGCTTGGTTTGCTCTAGATCCTTGTAGAAGAATCCATGTGACTTATGGCAAGACTTAGGCAAGACTTGAACTGTTCTGCAAGTCTGCCTAGAGTGGGAATTTAAAACAACCAAGGAGGATAAATCTCACCAAATGAGTTGACTGGCATGTAACATGTTTAGTCTAAGCTGTCTAAGTTCACTCTGTAATGGATGTGAATAGATTCTGAGAGAGAGCAAGTCACTCCAACTATCATATAAACAACACCTTGCACACATACCTGTTTTGTTCCAGGGACTACAGAAGGAGGCTAAACAATCCACTCAGATTATACACCTCATTTTTCAGGACTCTCCTGGTTTCAGCTGGGATGGAGTTAATTCTCTTCTTAGGAGCTGGTGCAGTGCTGTGTTTTGTCTCTGATGTGAGACTTTTCAGTTCCTCAGGCCTTGTTAGCAAAAAGGCTGGAGGTACACAAAGAATTGGGAGGTCTGCTGGCCAGAACCAGCCAAAAAGGTGTTCCATACCATAGGACGCCATACCTGGTATATATACCTGGGGGTTGCCCGGCATGGGAGGATAATTTTCAGGGACTGGCTGGGCATCGGCCAAGGGGTGGTGAGCAGTTGTACTGAGCACCACATGTTCCTTTCTTCCTTTCCCTCTGGATTTTATTCTTTCCCTTCCCCTTTTCCTTATAACTGTTGTTGTCATAATTGTTATTGTTCTTTCATGTTTATTCTATTTCAATTATTAAATTGTTCTTATCTCTACCCTCAAGTTTTACATTTCTTTCCAACTCTCCTCCACATCCCTTGGGGTGAGGGGGGAGTGGGCGAACAGCTGAGTGGTACTTAATTACCAGCCGGGGTTAAACCACGACAAAGGCTCAATTAAAGCAAAATGAACCCTATTCTTGAAATCATAAATATACTTCAGGTTTAAAAAAGGACAACTACTGAGAGCTGTGAAGCCAATTTATGGATCTGAGTACCTGAGATGACCAATCACATCTAATATTCCTTCTGGTTATGGCCCAATCTTTTATTGTTGCACTGAAGAAAAAAAAGTATGTTGCTGATTTCTTTCACAGAAATTCAGAATCGTCCCTTTGGAATTCACCATGCAAGTCCAACAGTATACATGAAGTGTGACTCCTGTTTTCTGGTCACACATGGCTTCCCTGTCATTTTGCCTTTGACTGCAGCAGCATAATCCCAAGAAGACTTTCTTTTCAGGTCTTTAATTCTATAGATGAGGTGTGCTTATTTGTGCCAGACCCAATGTACTTTACTAATCCTCAGTTATCAACATTGTTGACCCAAAGCTGACATGGAGACATAAGATAAGGTCCAAGACCACCTGGCTAGAATCAATCAAAATTTCTTTGTATTACAGTAAAGATAGCCACTTATTAACTGAATTTTCTGCATCCTTGTCTTATTTCAGTGATCATCAGAAAAGTATTTGCTCTGGCTGCTGGCCACTGACTGGTAAATTGATTCTTTTCCTGGTTTGTGACGAATGACCGCAGACAGTGACTGCACAGATGAGAGATATCTGGAATTTCCATTCTCTAGATCTCCTGAGTTCTGAGAGAACCCATGATTATTATTTTTTCCTAAGGGAAGGGGTATAAAACTGAATGGAACATTTTTTATCTTGTGGAAATTGAATTTTCTATTTAATAAATTATTCTGAAAAAACATTCCCAAATAATGTCTATTTCTTTGATTCAAGAGACCTTTTTTTGGTTTGTTCTCTAATGATGACGCAGTGTGGCCAAGGCTGACAAATGGACAAAACCTGGAGCAGAAAGGACTCATCCACATATTCCACCATGTTGTTGAAATTTGTTCCATGATGGTAAAAATATATCTGAATTGTCTACAGTAGCACTTGTATCGTTGCTCTCAAGAGTTGCAAGACTGTCTAGTAAATACCTCACATGCACAGCCAGATCTAGTGATAAATAAATAGGGTGGAATCAGCTGCTGGAAAACCTGAAAGATTCTTCCAGCACTTTTATGTTTCTAAGCATCATTGCCAAGGCCTGTAATTATACACATTAGATTCTGGTATCCGGGTTAATGGTGTAACCAGGTCTGACAGCCAAGACAAAACTATCATGCAGCATAAATTTGGTTGCAAATCACAGATATCCTGAATCAAATAGTTTCAAGAATGTTATTTGTAAACTATCTAGAGTAGCCTAGCTTGAGCCCCATCAACTTTCCAGTATGTTATAGCTAAAAAATTAAAAAATGCAGAGCTTGAAATGAAATGTACAGAGAACTGATTCAGCTGTCATTTTCAGATACTGATAAAATCAGATACAGTACGTAGGAAATGCTTCATCTTCTTTCTTCCACCCCCTACTTCAATTTTTAAGGAAAGAGTCACATTTTTCCATATAGAGACAAAAAGGTGACTCATTTTCTAACTAAAACAAATATTTTTCTTAAAACAACTTTTATTTTCCCAAATATTTGACAGGAGCAGACTGTACAGTTCTGAAGAAGTTTAGTCAGCTGTGCAGATTGACTTTTGAAGTGTAAAATAAACCTTTACTTAACAGATGTCAAGAATATGACTTTGTGAGATAATGACAGGTTTTGTAATAAGTTGGTGGTGGTTCTTTCTAAGTGGAATGAATGAAGTTTTGGTGCCAACTCTTTAAAAAAAAATGACAACATTATTATTAACAATTGACTGGAATCAGGAAAGAAAAATCAACAACAAAACTGACTGTACTTGGTTTTTGTGTGTTTGGAAAGCACAAATAATAAGAAACATGGCAATGGAAAGCACAAGTTGCATGAAAGTACAATTATCTTTAATGGGTACACTCCTTCATCTGGACACTGCAATCGCACTGAAATCCAGTGCCCAGGAAGACAGCCTCAAACCTACTCTTCAGACACCAGCCAAAGCTGACCTCTTCCTTAGGCCCATCTTCATCTATAGGACCTGGATATCCTGATTCCACACTAATTTGATGACAATTTCAAGAGATGACTTTTCCCTCATGCGGTTAAAAATGGTTCACTGCCCCACCAGTTCACACAACTTTTGGGGAGAAAAAGGGGGATCCTCTACAAGAATCATGGTTTCTACCATCTTCCTAGGAAACAGGGCTACTCCTGCTGTCAGCACAGTCAACAGCACAAGAACATTAACACCCTTTCTAAATATTTTACACAGAGTCAACCCTTTGCTGTGCAAAACACCAGCAGTGAAGGCTTGGAAAAATTGATGCACCTAAAGTAAGTGGCACTAACCTTCCCTGCTGTCTGAACCCATTGGCATTTGGTACAGATTCCAGCAAACTTTTTCATCCTCCAAAAATAGCCCTGTGGGCTGTCATGGTGCTGTCTGGTTGGCTGCAATTGGTCTGTACTGTCAGCCGGAGCATATCATCCTGAGCTGGAAACAGAAATGTGGGCTTATTGCAGGATTCAGAGAAAAGATGAGGGACACTCTTATCTCTGGTGGCCCCACACTGAACTTGCTGGACTACAATCAGGAGCTGCTCTAGGCAGACATGAGAGCATTTATTCTCACAGAGGCTAGGTCCCCACTAGAAGGGAGTACTAACATGGACATGTGTACTGACTTTTTTCTCATTTGCTGGCCTTCTGCCCGAGAGCCAGATCTGCTTCTATATATATCAAAAATTTTTAATTCCCTTGAGAATGGCTGTCCTTTGCCAGTGAAACCACATGTTGCTCATCACCCTGTCAGTGCTCTATTGCCAGCTCCCAGCCCTGCCAGCTGACACACTGCTGAGGCCAACATTGGAGAGGATGGCCAGCCATCTCCACCTGCCTGTTAGGTCACCCAGTGACTGGTGCTCATCACCTCTCCTGCTCTCATCAGTGTCCTTCAGACTGGCCCTTCCATTACTTCTCCTGCTACTCCAGCCCATCTCTATTTCTGCCCAATTTTATTTGGGATCATCTTCCTATCAGGTCCTTACTGTTTCATTGAAATGGCCTTCTCTTTCCTCTCATCTCTTTATTGAATTTTTCTCTGCTGTTTCTCATATTCCCCTTGCAACCTTCAGGTTCCCACGAATCCTCTGCAGCCAGTTTTATAGCTCTCCCTCACACATTACTTCACATTTCCTTCCATCCTATCAACACACACCTGACAGTCCTGTCCACCCTGTTGCTCCTGATTTCCCCCCAGTCTACTATATCCCTGATTATTCTGTAGAGATGTGAGAAGGAGAGGGATGAGGTAGAATCACCCAAAACCTTTGTACATGGGTAAAAATGCCTTTGCAAGTCTGAGGTTTCAGAGGCCGGATTATTAAAAAGTGACCATTAATATCCAGGCCAAATGTTATTTCAAAGCATCTCCTTCCCTCCCTCTCTGAATTGCTGTATTTGCTTTCCAACAGAAGCTAATGAAGAAAAAGAAAATACTTTTCTATGCACAGGGAATTAATGCAGCAGGCCTGCAGTGGCTCTTCTGGAGCCCTCCTCATGTCCAGTGAATATCCATGTAAGTCCCCTGTAAATACAGACCCTCGGCATTTCTGCTAAATGCATGCTATTTACACAATAGCCCATTACAACAGCCCATCTGTCAACCCTCTTTCATGGCCACAGGTGGAGGATGAAAAATTCTTTTGAACAGAGCACTGAGGGTCTTTGGAGTAAATCTTGTTTGTCGCTGTATAGCCAGGCCTCCCGCAGAGCCAAGATCCGCAACCTTCTGGGGCTCCCAGCCACGGCTGGCCTTTAGTCAAACAGTGCCCAGGGCAAGCCAGAATTTCATGCCTTTCCAAAACGCTAATTGACTGGGGATAAACATTAACCTAGAATTTCAGTCGTGCATTCTAGTCTTAAGCATGCTGGGCAGCTGCCCAGCTAACCCACCCCTCAGGCTAACCCTACTTCAAGGGTCTTTGTGTAAGACCCAGAAGGTCATGGCAGTTTAGTTCATTTTATGGTACAGACAGCTACAAACCACCTAAATGTTTTTATTTTTAAGAACTTCCCTTTAATTCAGAAAATTATTGTGAAAATATGGTGGACAGAAGCAGGACATGTCCCAAGCTTTCAGGGTGGACTTCCTGGTTCAGAGATCAGAGCAATGAACCAGCAGCTCAGCCCAGATTGCAAACTGAAGCCAAGCAATTATGTAGATCACATGCACACTTACAGTGACAGATAACCCACCCATTCCCTGAACTCTGAGAGACATCTTGCCCTTCCAAAAATGTCATCACAGGATTCTCAGTAGATCTGGCAAAAAGTATGCACAGTTTAAATACCACTGGCCAGAGTCCAACAGAGAGCATGTTACGTCCTGGGCTCTCACCCCGTCACCAGTGTGGGAATAAAGTTCCTAAGAGGTGGCTGGAAATCAAAGAAAGAATGACAGATATTTTTGTGACACTCTAAAACTATTTGCTGAGAGATGTAAGGTTGCTAGCCTCCCTATTTGTTTTTCCAGAATAATTCAGTTACTCAATTAAAAAAGAAACAACCCACATTGACACACAATTTAAGCTGAAAAAAAAAAAAACAAACGGTATGTGGCAGACTGTCCTTAAAGCAAATTTGCCCCTTGCCTTGGCCATATGGAATGTATTTATTGTATTATTTTTTTCTATTACCTTTTCCTTTTTTTTTTCTCATTCTGTTCATCTGTTCATTTGTTTATAATTCTGCAACACCCTTGCTCATATTTTCTTTTTCTTTTTTCTTTCTTTTCTTTTGTTTGTTGGAAATTATTCTTTCAGAGCCTTCTACCCCAGTTTTATCCTGGTAGAACATCAAACCAGTAACACTGAAAGTAAACTTTTGAACCCAAAGTGTTTGAGTTAGTTCAAAATTTGGTAAAACCACCTGGACACCAAAGGTCCTCCTTACCTTGAAAGATGAAATGGGAAGATAAGACATGGAGAAAGTGGTGCAGATAAACCTCTCATTCTCTGCAGCATCACCAGCTGAGGACATGTCCACACCTTCCAGTGCACTACTACACTTTTGGCTGTTGCTCAAATCCACTGCAAGCAAAAGCACCCTGACACTGACCTCCTAGATCAGGTCCTGGAGGCAGAACTACATTTACATAGCACAGGACCCTAACAGAATAACTTTGCCTCTCAACAAGGCTCATTATCAAAGACACAACATTATCCTGAAACCAGATGAGAAGCTGGCTTGGGAATATCTATAGTATGCTGTATGGTACAATATGGATATGCCAAATCAAAGCTACTGTTCAGTACAATCCTTCCTGTGAATGCTACTCCCACAAATGTCAGTCAGAATCATATTTCTGACATGAAGTGCCCAATGACAGCAACTGTGAAATGTTTGGGAGTGTGCTGCCTTCCAACTTTTAAGTCTTTTATGTATTTAAGATGTATTGCTGTCAAGAACAGAAGTTTTTCCGTTATTCTTTGTCCTTTCAGTCTTTTATTTTGCAACTAGGCATATTCTCTCCTACTGATAGTTAAGATTTCTGCCTGTGGTGCATAAATGCAAAGTAATGGGTTATGTGGGCAGGGATGGAGGGCCCATTAGACAACAGAAATTCTATGAAAATGTGCAGCCCTGGAATATTCACTTTCATCAACGTAATCACCACATCAGGGTCCTAATTGGCCTGTCAATGGCCTATTTCAAACTCCAGGAGTGTTAAGACCTGAGCAGCTGGAGAGAAAAGTATTCTAAAATCTGCCCTAGTGATATCTTATAGGGGACATAACAGCAGATCCATGTGCTTTTCCCAGCAGATTTTCTTCTGTAACTTTTCTCAGATTAATAGAGTTATAGCTCATAGAAAATATGTCCTGGCTATTTTGTATGGTCTTGACTATGGATAAGTTCTAACTATATATACAATTTTGTCTGGGTGCTGCTCAGAGTAGGCTGGTGATCTGTGGTACAGAATGCTGTAATTCTTTTATTCTGGGTCTGCAGTGTCTGCCTGTCTTATTTGTAGCTGATGGCTAAATTTCTATCTGATACAATTGCTGAAATAGCCTTGAAATGGGAACTGCCTGTAACTGATGTAGTGATGTCTACTAGCATTTGCAGAATCTAAATGACAGGCTCCAAACACTAGGCTCATCTGGAGTAGTACGTCCAGTTCTGTTTATCTCTGTTCCAAAAAGACATATTAAAAATGGTGCAGGCCAGGAAAATTACTCCCAGTTTGGCATGGAGAATAGATTTCATTTTAGAAGAGACTGAGAACAAGACTAAGTGAGAGGATTCAGATAGACTTCATATCTCCCTGAAGTAGAATAGCCAGATCCTGGCACTCCACTTACATATCACATTTGGGTCACATCTGGCCCATTCAGGGCGCTGCAAGGGTGATGTCAGTTTGTCTGCATCCACACACAGATGCATGTTTGTTTAGCCTAAGAAAGAAGAAGGTTTGTTTATATCAGTGTTTTGATTCAGATAATTTTTGAAGCAGATCTCCTGATTTCATTGCTTCACCATGCAGAATAGTTTTAGAGGACACCAGGTGGATTCCTTTCAGATTAAATTAATCTGGAATATGTGATAAAGGTTCGTCTGGTGAGCTCCAGCCACTAATGGGAGTTCAATCCACAGGACCAGGCTCAACCAAGCAGACTAGGTAAAATCCCCAAAGTGTTTGTAATGTGGGTGTGGACGACCCAGCACCAGGCTTTATTCTACAGATCTGGTTATATGAAACCATGTTTATTGCTAATGTAGACACAGCTAAATAATATGTCTACTTGCTGAGAAGCAAACTAAGAGAAACCATGCTGAGCATCGCTGCCCAGCTAGATTGTTTCAAAGACTCCTTGTTTAAAATTAGCTCAAGCATTTTCACACTGCTCTAAGTTAACAACAGCGACTGCAGTGAAGAAATGCAAAAGAGCCATTACAGTTATGAAGTTCTGGATCATCGTTTTAGCAAGACCAAAAAAGGATAAGGAGTTTTTAAAAGGTTTTAACTTTATGGAAAGGATTACACGATCTGACTGCCTGTATTAAACATGGGGTGGAGAGGACTTTGTCATCCCAAGAGGTTTCTCCCACTTCTGCCTACTTAGGAGGTGTCACTTTCTACATTTATTTCTATATATGCTAGCAAAGAACTAAAAAATAGTATTACAAATAGCAATGAAACAAGAAAGGATTTATTTGAAGAATTTCAACTCTTTCCTCTCCCTATAGTAATCACCAAGGAGCCAAGACAAGGTGTCTAGCACCAGGCAGGGGAAACCTGGGTCAAAAAGCCCTGAAGAACCGTCACACTTGACTAAGGGAAATGAACTCTGGGAAACCCAAGAAATGCATCTTTGTTCTTAGACCTGAACTGAATTGAAGGGAAGCCTTGAATATATGGAAAAAAAGAATCAGACCATATGTGGAATGCCTTTGGAATATAGATAAGTGCTGTCACATGTAGATGGACCTTCTTTCACAGACAATGGACTTACTTCCTTTTTCCATCAGGAGAGAGGCATAAGGGATTTTCTTATGACCCTCTGATTCTTTGTCTTTGTTTACAAACAAAATTAGAGCAGCTTGAAGGTTGCTGTAAATTTTATGAACTAATTCCCAAGAGGTCATATCATTTGTGGTTTGCCAAAATATGCTCAGCTTTGTCACTTCTGTAATCTGTGGAGTGCGCACAGTCTAGCTGGTACCTATGCCAAGCAAGAAAATTAGTACTAGTGCCCTGGTCCTTCAGCCTTAAGAGATCTTTACATCTCCCAGGTACATGCCTGGGCTGTTGTCAAAAGGAGGGAGACCTGATGTGAAAGTGTCTGTCAGCCACCCAGCAGGAACATACCTTTTGCATTTCTTAAGCCTAAAGTGGCAGAAATTCAACCAGAATTCTGGCTTTTTCACTGTTCACCTTAAAACCTTTGTTAGGTTATGCTTGCTAACAGGGAATTTTGCAGAAGGAACCAAGTACAGAGGCACCTCTGAACGGTCAGTTCCCGAGCAGCAATGGAAAGATCTCTGAGGTACACAGAAGAGATGTGATTTTGTGATTAGTGAGCAGAACAGAGAGGTCAGGAACTCTGGGCTTCTCATCTCTCTCACTGGTTTCCTCTGTGTCCTTGTCACTTGAACTTCTGTGCCTCAGTACCCACATGTCTGAAACGGAGACCGTGAAACCTACCTTTAGGTATTGTGATCTGATCATATTTGTAAAGTCGCTTCACATCCTCAAATGGCAGGACCCTACAGGTCCTAAGAATCATTAGTGTGGGCTGAGACATATACAAAGTAAATAGCTAGAGTTCCACTATGAGTTATTTAAGGAAAGTGTGGGTGTAAGCCTGATGTAAGTCATGTTCAAGAAACACACTTTCTTTGTTTTATTATTCATTTCCCACTTGGCATTCAAAATATTTAGAGACTAATAGTTTTTAACACTTGTGTATGCTTTTTCCTGGGACTGAGGATGCGGTAGTCTAGAAAAGTCGGAGAAGTTTTAAATAAGCAAGGTAAAAGCCCACGAACTTTGGAAATTTGAGTACAAATTAATACAATCTTCAATGGGACTTTTTTTTATTATTATTATTACTGGCTGTGCTTGTAATGAATTTAAAATAGCATGACAACTCATTTTTCCAGAAATGAGGAACTCCAAAAATATCAGTATGATTTTGTGACTTAATTCTGTACATTTTTTTAAATAGTGTTAGTTTGAATGACCTTCTTAAAGTGAATGACACTAAAGCATATATCAATAACAGTCTAGTGCATTACATCAAGCACCATGTGTTGGCTCTGCCTGCTGTGTCTGCCCATCTCTTTTAGTGCCACAGCTGTTTAGTGCTTGTTCATAATCAGAATGTCTATATGATTCCAACAAGAAGTAGTAAATCAAGTATCATAATCAGAATTATCTTGAAAGTCTAGCAGCAGTCACCAAATCCTCTGAACACTCTGCTACCCAACATTTATCCTACATATATGAAGGTCAAAATCTGACATTAGGTCAAATGATGGATGTTCAGATCATGTCCAAACTGGAGTGGATATAGAGAGAAGATCTGAGATGGAAACAGAGACTCAGCTGGTTCCAGGATTAGTACTTTGGGACAGGCCTGTAAAACATTCTGAGTAAATGTTAATTTCTTAGAGATATAATCTGTACAAGCAACAGCATGAGGAGAATTTAAGCCAACACACAGATATGCAAATAAAACTGTCATTTCATAAGCACTTTAAGTCAGTATCAGTCAGAACTCATGCCAACAAAAGTGATCATGCACCTACCATTGTAGGCTGCCTTTTCCTGCATTTATGTCACCATTTATTTAAAAGGTGTGTAGATGTGGTGCTTAGGGACATGGTTTAGTGGTGGTCTTGACAGTGCTAAATTAATGCTTGGACTTGATGATCTCAAAGGTCTTTTAACCAAGCTAAACAATTCTGTGATTCTATGATTCTGATTCTGTGATTTCTATGTTCATGTTCATTAAGAGGGTTCACATGAATAGTTTTGCCAGCATTACAGAAAGAGCAGTGGGAGTGATGAACAGCAGATGAAGAAGGGTGCTGGGACCTTTTAGTGACATCACCAACTCATGTTACTGTAAAATTCATCCTATATATCTAAAATTCAGCAGAAAAAAAACGCACCCTGTTTTCGTGATGGCATAGTTTGTGACTTGTCAGACAAGACTCCTGTCTTTTTATCTGATCCTATATGGTTTGTGACCATGGGGAAAATCAGCAATGAGCTTCCAACAACTGAATGACTTGACACCAGCTTATAGTTTTCAATGTGATTTTTATAAAGGTGTTTTTTCTTGAAAAGAACTGAAGGAAAAAGAGAATTTCTTCTACATTTTTTGAATCAGATGAGGTTTTGATTGTATTGACCTGTGGGAATTTCATATGCAAGACAAAGTCAATTTTGTATTTTAGATGTTTTTGTGGAAAATTAGCTATACTTTATGATTTTGATCTGGAAAAAGTGCCCCTTCTGGTTTGAATTCAACCCAAAGCTAAACCACAGGGAAAGCTGAGGTCCAGAATTTATACTAAAACCCCACTAAAAGGGTACAAGTGCCATTGCTGCGGAATTTCTTCTACAAGTCACATTTGGTTACATCTCAGTAAAATGCCAGATTGAATGCTGCTAGTTACCATGCAAGTAAGACTCAAAACAATATTCTGGACACTTTGAGGTAAGGACAAGTAAGGACAAGTTAGGGAAGAGTGTGCAAACCAGTCAAGAGTCACACAATGAAAGCAAACCCCACATACTCAGTTCCCAAAATGTACACAGGCAAACAGACCCCTTCCATCTCCACGGCACCCTAAAGCCATTCTTCTGTTCCATGAGCCAGGTGCTAGACCTAGCTGGAAAGCTGAATCTGCCATTGTCTCTGTCTGTTCAGAACAAGGGTGCAATAGATGAGCAGAAGGTGAATTTCTGAACTGAGCCTTACACCACAGCATGTGGCTGACCACTCACAAGAACTGAAGCTCTACAACTCACCCACTGGGGGAGAAAATCCTGCAGAGTTCTGTCTTAGAGTCCTTGTCTCATTAGTGTGTCTGCAATGGGAGCTGAGTATCACCCAAAGTGAGGCAACCCAGCCAAGACAGAGCCAAGGAGGTATTCACAGAGAACCAATGATTTTTTTCTGAAAAAGTACAGACTCTGTATTTCCCTGCTTGCCATGATGCTGTGAAAAAGATGGTGTCACCTCAGGCATTGTCACTGCTTAGGGCATCCCTTGAGCAGCCTTCTGCGGCTCCCAGAGTCTCTTCCTTCATTTTACAGAGACACTTGATATAGTTGTTGTCCATGCTGATGCATTTTCCTCATTTTTTTAGCGACATTTGTGAAATCGTCTCAAAGGATTTTAGCATAATCAGTCAGGATTTATGAATGGGTTTTAAAGCAGAAAACCTGCTGTTGAATATCCATGCTCATTCACACTTTGATAACCAGTCACTTAGATGGTTAAAATATAACTTCTGTAAGATAGGTTTCCTCCCACTTGGGTAATTACTACAAAAAGTGTTTGCAGACAGGGCTGTCTCACAACAGAGCCCTTCTTCCTGCTTCTCCATCCCATGGCTTCATAAATCTCTGCTTGTGACATCATAATCTGTTGCTGTGGGAATCCTGCTGGTATCACAAACAGGAGATTACAACCTCAAAGTAGGAGCAAACAGAAAGAAGAGATTGGTTCTGTGACAAACAAAACATCCTCAGGGAAGATGAATAGATCATCCTCCCAGACCTTTCAAGATCAGGCTTAACCATGTCCTGGAAACCTGAGATCAGATTCCCAATTGCTGTGTCTTAGTAACCTCATCTGCAGTGTCAAAAACCTACTGAAGAGTCCCTTCACATCCCCCCACAAAAAGCTGAATAGGGATGCAAGGCAGGCAGGCATTTAGAACAAGTTCTTAGGCAAAACATAGAAAAATATCTATTTTGTGATGACAGGGTAAAACACATTCTTACCAGATAGGGTAAACTAATTGCAATCAAATATATGTATAAACTGAGCTTATACAAAGACAGCTCTGTTCAACATCTATCATCTCCCCATTCAATGATTTTATTTTCATAATTTCATCTTGTAAGTACATGCCACAAGGTTTAGGCCATATCACTCTGGACACCTATGAGAAGGGTCCCCTATGGGAAAAAGCTGCAGGAGACACTGCCTGAGCAGGGCATTTATATCTGAGCAGCTCAGGGACCCAGTGGGTCACAGGCAGGTGTTGGCAGCATCATGGTGCTTATACTTTCTTCAGTAAGAGAGTGCTTTAAGATGTTCAGTGCATCCATGCTATGGCTGACTGAGACCTCTGAGAGTCACCGCAGCTTTGAAGCTGATGCCAGCACTCTCAGGAGTCCTGCAGCTGGAAAAGGAGAAGTGGTGTGGTGCTCACCTTCATAATTTCCACATAGGGCTCTTCCAATATTTATCCTTTACTACTAAACTATTTGAATAAAATTTGAAGGAAGTGCAATCAGTAAAGGCATATGTAAATATAACTTCTTTCTTGTAGGTCATTGCCATAGAAACTATTGCTACAGGATCTAGAGAGACATGGCCAGATCATCAGGGCACAGAAATGAGGGACTCGGCCTCTTGGCTCCACTGACATCAACACTTATGAAGGTTTACTCCAATTTTTTAGACAAATTATTTATGTTTTTTCTTAGTTTTCCTACCTGCTAAATGGGAATAAAAATCTCAAATCATCTCATTGGAGTCCTAGAAGGAAGCCTCATTTTGTGTGGACAGGCAACTGGAGAAGACAACACAAGTGCTTTTGGGAGTGACTTCTCAGTGAGGTTCAGTCTCTGCTTCAGACTCATTCCTATGGAATCTCTGCATACCCCAGCCTAGGAAGCTTCCCCTGTTTGTGTCTCAGGGCAATAACTGATTGTCACCCAACAGACCTTTACTTTTCACCAAGCACTGGACCCGACCAGAGTCAGCCTGCAATACCCTGTATTGTGTCCTGCATCACTTGCAAAACCTCTGCACCACGGGCGGCACATGGGGGAAGGAAGGAGGTCCCTGGAATTGCTCTTGCAGCAATGTTACTCTCAACTGTCCGTGATGTTACCCCAGGCCCCCTCAAGGTTCAGCTTGTCTATTTAGTAAAATTAAAAATGTGTTCCTTCAAAATAAACCACTCTAGCTGAGGGTGTAGTTTCTCAGTGAGCAATCTTAGACTGCACTGTAGCCTAAAGCAGTCTTTCCCCCACGCTTCCTGCCTTATGTTCTTGATGCATCACTTGTGCTGGCAGCAGCAATTGCATAGCCTCACAATGCAGAAAACTAACCCTTTTTTTTCCGTGTGTTTTTCAGGCAAAGCAGCTTGTTCATATCATTCATGATATGACAGCTAGAGCTGCCCCAAGTGAAGGGAATGTGTGGTCAGAGGCACCAGGGAAGAGCTGAACCGCTGCTTTTGGCAGCAGCCCACATCCAGACTGGGCTAAACTGTTGAGGAAATAGTTCCCTTACCTACGTATTTTGTTATCGTCCTCTTGCCTTCTTTTACTATCAGTCTCATCCCTCTGGGTAGGTACTGAAGGACTCAATTTAAACTTTGTTTCATTACATTTGCTTCCAAATTTTCCTGGGCAGGTGAACAAACAGGTTATGTGGAAGTCTATATTATATCTTGAGAGAGTACTGGAATGGAGGGTACTTGGGAAGGCTGAAATAGTTGTTGAAAGCTATTTGCTGTCTGGTTTCTAGGAGACAGCATGACTCATTGCATCTTTCCTTGTAGTCTGCACCTCTCAACCATTTATCAACTAACACACTTGATCAAGACTGATAAAAAATATTTTAGAAAAATTATAGAGAGCTAAACTGCAGAATGGGAACATTAAAGTGTGGAAATAAAATGATTGCTGAAGATAAGATCTGTTCCACTAGCACTGAAGAATGTAGGCTCACATTCATCCCAAGGGATTTATTGGTGTAACTCCCACTAGTGCAAGTAATAAATGCATGCATAAATCTCTCTGTACCTTGACAATTTTCCCCTAACCATGCTTTGACCAAACTTCACAGTCAGCAGTCTTTCAGTGTGTGTGTGTGTCTTTAAATTATTATTGCCATTATTTCATTCAGCACTACCTAAATATATCAAAACTAGAAAAGAGTCTTAATTTTAGTTGAAAAGTATCATTTACATATGCACACCAATATAAGAAAAATAAATAACACTAGTAGCAATAAAACCATTAATGGTCCAGAACATGATTTCAGAACTACGGAAAAGCAGATATGGATTTGGTGTACTAATCATAAATAAGTAATAGCTGGCAATTAATACATTTTATTTCAAGCTCTGAAAGGAAAATGACACTAGTGTGATAAGGCTGTTTTCTGCAGCTCATTTAGAAAAAAGGTGTGAATGGTATATACGACACTTCATAATCGTATATGCCCAGAGATTAGAATGCAGGAAGGAAGGCAGAAACATCACACACAGGTTACAACGGAAAGTTCAGCTACTGCTGCAGAATGTACAGATTCGGTCTTATAAAAACAGTGCTCCAAATGCTTTTTCTGAAAGCAAGAAAATGCTGTCAAACATTTGATTCATTAAATGTTATCTTCACTATACAAGAAAATTATTCTAAGCCCTGACAAAGCCCAGGAAGCAGAAAATGAAATAAAACAGAACAACTTTGCATCCCATCCAGAAAAAAAAAAAATCAATAAAAGTGACCACTGAAAATGAGGAAATTCTTTTTTATGCAAATACAGGACTTCCATTTTGAGGTCAATGAGGTAAAAGGCTGTGTTCATACTGAATTTAAAAAGGCACAGATGAAGACTATGGGTGACATTTTTCGTAGTGTGTACCTGCATTAAAACCGTAAATCTTGTTTTTAAGTGGTTTAGATGCCTACGAGTTACATGTTCAGGATGGAGAAGCTGAAAGTCATGGATGTGCACCAGAAAGTGCAGTTTCAGATTAACACGTCTCCTGAAACCAGATGGAATCCAGGTAAGGGAGTTTGTATGGATGAAAAAAATGAAGAACAAAATTCTGGCTGAGGTTACTGCCTTCAGCAGCCCGCTCCACCTTGAGTGCATGGGCAGTTGCTCTCCTTGTAAATCAGGGCTCGATGCTGCGGTGTTGCTAAGCAAACTGGAACTGGAGACAGCTTCCTCCTGACCACGGGCTCCATTCTGCCGCAGACAGGCAGCCGGCTCCAAAAGGGAGCAGACGTCCAGTCAGGGCAGCCTGGCCAAGAGCTTGGGGCAGTGGCAGCCTGGGCCAGCCTATGCCCTCCATGCCTGGACCTGCCGCCTGTGACTCCTGGTGGAGTTTGGCCTTCTTTCCCAAATGTGTTTTTCTTTCACTAGAAAGGTTGGAGAATTAAACGCTCTATCCAGCTAAAAAATTCACAGTTTTGTTTCGGTGGAATTTCTACATGCATGCACACAAAGGTTACACACAAATATTTTTAAATATGTGTTAATTTAGCCAGCAAAATGACTATACTGATTAACTACATAGCCTAACTCCTAAATGCCTCCGCCACTTTACTGGTCTTAGGTTTACTGTGGATATTTCCAATTTAAATTATTTAAAATTAATAGATGACCCATTTTGCTGGCCGTAGCTTAAATTCTTGCACATGTCTATCAAGACTGTTTATTGCTATGGCACAAAATATACGGAAGCAGGGGCCGGGGGAAAAGGCTGGCACCTGCGTGATCTGTTCTCCACTAGCATGTGGGAGAAACAGGTTCTTTTCCAATCCTCTTGTTCCCCAGGCTGTCATGGGCACCGAGCACTGCAGAGATAGCAGCAGCAGCTTCTCCAGCTGATTAACCAGAGACAGTGACAGACTTTAACAGGAGTGCTACCCAGCGCTCCAGAGCCAGAAGAATAGTTGCCTCAAAATAGAAGCAGATGGGTCTACGCAAAACGGTGGGACTTTAGAATTCAAAAAAGTGTGTTAGTGGGGAGGGAAAGAGGGAACTGTGTATCTCATTTTAAAAGGAATATGTACACTCTGTCTCTTACTATCTTTTCCAGCAGGAAGATAAGGAGGCCAGGCTGTGCTAAAATATAATGAGCTGTGGTAAACCATGATTTTAAAATATGTTGAAATCCTTAATAGCAACAGTAGAAGATATTTACAAAAGTACCATGCTATAGATCATTTATACAGGAATAATTATCCTGGTAATAAATATAAATAGGAACAAACATTTTTCTTTTCATATTTTGGACAAGTCAAGTAGACTATGGAAAACAGAGAAATGTCCTATTTTACAAACCAGGTCTGAATATGAAGCTGAATTTGAAATTTTTCATTGAGATTTCCTGAGTCAGAAAGACATTTGCTGGTGTAAGGATCAAACTGTGAAGTCAGTAGGCCTGAGTCTCCAGCAGCTTTTACGCTAGAGTAACTACTCAGGCCTCAGTGAATTTGCTCTGGGTCTGTCCTCTGGTAATTGAAAACAAAATTATCCTCAAAGGACAGCTTCCTATTTGCTGTAGAAAAACCTAAGGACTGGACCTTAATTTATTGATCTGATCCTACTACAGCAAATCTGCTTCCTAAGGGCATGTTGTAGGGCTTTAGGCTTGTTTTAAACTGCTCCGAAATAGAAGTCAGGTGTTACCCCAGCATGTCACAGATGTGCTATAGTGTCCTCCAAAACACTGAAAATTATACTTACCATAGGATTCAGCTCATCTTTGGTAACAGACTTCTAAAAGTTCACACTATATTAGAAAACAACATGGGTCTGGACCTATTCTCCAGCTCTGGGCTAACTTTTTCACGTTCACATGATTAAACTCTCTCAGTCCCCAAAACAAACTGACTGCATTTAATACACTTATTGAGGATGTGTCAGGCCCATGCTGCGCCCTGAACTGTGTGTGGGCACTGTCTGGGAGAGTGCTGGGATGCTGCTGACAGTGCTGGCAATTTGACCATATGGATGGTCATGCACGGGTGCGCAAGGCTGGCTCAGTTTAGTAATATAAAAATAGGCCTAGTGTCTAAGCCTGCCTGATGCCTCTTAAATGCCCTTTTTAGATAAATTGACACCTAGAGATGTTCATTTCTCCTCACTGAGTTTAGAAAATGCCTATGGTGGCTAATTCACACCTAGACTTTAACCAGGGTGTTTCAGGGACACCATATACATCAGTGAAGAGAGGAGAAAAAGGAGGGCATATTTCTTACTGCGTGTGCCTGGATTTAGTATGGTAAAGCAGAATCTTTGTGTAAATAAATAAAGAGTGAAAATAAGGCAGTCTCTGCCACACGTAGATCAATGCAGAAGCAAGCACTCACTGAGCCAGGCGAGATGCTGACACCATGCTTTTCTCCTATCTGCTCTGTAAGCAGTATAAACAGTAATAGACATTGTATCATCTTAAATTGCCTCGTCGAACATAATGCTGATTTTAGACCTGGTTTGAGCCTCCTAGATACCATGGAGCAGAGAATATTTACTCTCATCTTAGAAGATTTTACCTGGTGAGACAGAGCCAACAGCAGTCAATACCATTAAGGTGAGCAAGACCCTTCTGCACTCCCAGAAATTCTTCAGAGCATCGTCCCTACAGAGCCCTGGGGGATCTCAGAATAAGTAGAAAAACAGAGTAATGGGCATGTCAGTGCAGAGAGGTTAATCATCAGTCAAGTTAGAGTTTTGGGGGGGGGGGACAGACAGTTATCCTAAGGTAAGGAGAGTAAGCCCCCACTTACTGCCCTCGTTACCTAATGCTTGACATGGCCTCAGTACTCACTTAGACCTGGCAAAGACCCAGAGAGATATGCTGATATTCAAAGCTGCAGTTGCTGATACTTTGAGTGTCCCTTGATGCATCTGATTAAAGCAAATGATCGATACAAAACTTGGAGAAAAACTAGTGTGGGGATGTTACGGATGACAGCCCATGAATAAATAACTCCGATAATGGCATTTGTCTTACTATAAAGCTCATTCATAATTTAGCAAGAATAATGCCCATTAAAGAACACCTAGAATGATCACTGCCAAAATAAAGAGTTAATTGGTGTCTGTCTTCTGGGAACTCTCTCATAATAAGCTCACTATGGAAAACTGGCTACGAATTCTATATAGCGATTATAAAAGTATCTACTCTCCACATTACCTCCTCCTCATTTAGTCTTTCTTCAGCACTTTTTGGACATCTGCTTTTGATATATGCTCTCTAACTTGGAAAGGGAAAATTTTGAGAGAGGTCCCATTTTTTTTCACAAAAATAAGGAAGAATTTGTCCCAATCTCCACTGAAGTCATCAGAAACTGATGTGGGTCCAGAAGTAAGTATCACAGGACCCTTAAAGTAAATATTGCCCCTTACTAAGCAAATCAGTGTTGCTGTATACTAAATCTAGAGAAAGAAATAACCCAGTTATGTCAGAGGAGTTATGTACTTTAATAAAATGTAGCTTGAATATTCATACCGTACAGTCATGTAATGCCTATAAAATGCTTCCTGCCCCACCACCACAAAAACGGTTTGCAGATGTCTTTTAATCTAGAAATACTGTCTGTCTAAGGCAAGGGGAGAATGCCAATACCAGAGCCTTGCTCTAACAAAATACAAGTGGTTTGTATTTTCACATAAGGATTGTGCATATGCACTGGCACATCTGTTCACTACACAGTCCCACAGCCTGGAATGCATAACACTGACTTCAGGGATTAATGCCAGCCTCACTTGAATAACAAACACTTGTATTCTAACAGTCTTTGCAGCACTAAACCAGGATATGCTTCTTTGGACATCGTGTCAAAACACAAAGTACCATCTGATCCTGCCTTCACTGGGTGATCACCTGGTTCTATTTAACATCTTCTATTTAACAAGTATAGTATGATGGTGATAGAGCCAGAGTGCTTCAGAAGCATCCTGGAATAATACTCCATGTGGAAAATTATGGTGTCCCATAGTGCTTCACATCTACCTCAACTATATTAAACACTACATAAAACAATCTGAATTCCAGACGTTCTCTCTAGATATTGTAAGTACGCTACGCCAGTATTTATGAGATCAAAAACATGCCAAGGCTTTAAATCCACGAATCTGAATAGAAACTTTAGTTTCACACACGACTGAGCTCTCAGCATACTGCTCCCCTCCCTGAACATGCCCTAGCCTCAGCCTTGAAAGTGACCACAAAAGTCACCACTGTCACTTCTCTTAGGCCAAAAGATAGAATAGTGAGCTCTAGGGGCCTGCTTCTAGCGACCAGGCTATTCAGTTATTGAAATCCAGTGACTGCCTGCAGATGAGCTTATCTGCTGCCTCTGCATGCAGGCCCTGGCATGGCCTCTGCTGCCTCTCGCGTGTGGGGATCAACAGCAGAGAGCAGCCACTGCAGACTGGCCCTGTCCTAGCCATCGGGACTGCCAGGGAAACGGTTTCACAGGCCTGAAAGAAGAGGCCAGGGAGATGTGTGAGAGGGGAGGGGAGGCAGCCCAGCTCCCCTCAGGCCCACTGGCAGCAAGGTTTGCCATGTTCTCACCGCCCAGGGTCTGCACTGCCATCCCATTGCACTATCACCCCTTACACTGCGGAGATTCCACCCCTCTTCTTCCACACCATTTCAGTCTCTTTCACCTGCGCTAGGTTTGTAGGAGTGCAAAGAGTGGGCGGCTGAGGTACCAGGAGAGATGGATGGAGAAAAAGCACAGCCAGGGCCAAGAGTGAAAGCAGTTTTCCCTGGAAGAACAAGTCTTCCCATGGTTCTGCCCTCCTGGACAGAGGTACCCCAGGACAGGAAACCACCTGGCGCAATGTGAGGGAAGCCATTGCAGGGCAACCACGTGCACATGCACACACAGGCACACACGTAGCTATTCGGCGGGGTAATGAGGCAGATTTGAGCCCCTTGAGCTCAGTTTTACCTCAAGCCAAGGTGCTATGTCATGTGGGCAGTTTTCTGGAGGTTTATTCTTTTCCCCAGGGGCAGATGGGGCTTTCCTGAAATAATATGCATGCACGTCCACGCGCTGAGTTATGCTTTTCTCCTGTGGTTGTCCAGAGTGAATTGTGGAGGACTGAAGCACGCTAATGCGGAGAGCTTGAACTGCATATACCATAAGAGCCACACCGGGGAGGTATGAGTCTCCAAGGATAGCAGCCCAACACACTTAATGAACACTGTTACTTTCTATTATTTTCTGTAAGCAAAAGTGGTGAGAGATGATTCACTAAGGAAATCTGCATAATTAGGGTCCATCATTTCCTACAGATGGGAACATCACAGGCAAGGCAGAACACTTTCCCCCACTCTTTTAGCAATTCTTCTCAAGTAGCTGTTATCTCCTCCACCTCTGGGAAGGGAGAAGGGACAGCTAATGACAAAGAAATCTTCACCAGGAGAATGGCTTACCCCTTGCTGCAACTGCCACTGCTCCGCCAGCTCGCCAGCTCCACATATTTCCTGCCTAGGAAATGGTCGGTTCAATTTCATTTTCTCTTATGATGTGTGGCTTTTATGTCAATTTATAAATCGTATACTAACCACAAACTGGATTTTGGTCTGGCAGCTCAGGAACAGTACCGCAGTCTGCTGCAGCCTGGCCTTTGCCAGGATCTGTCTCATGCCGTGGGAATGGAACAGACTGCCATTGGATCAGTCCTTGAGAACAACAGTCTCAAATTCTTGCTTTGGCCAACTTCATATTTTGCTCTACCTCTTTCCCAGCAGACAGGGTGAGCACTGTGTAAGGTTCGCATGGAAGGCATTATTCAACCAGTGGTCACCTAGTGGGGAAGAGGGAGGGAAAGGGGGTGCTGAATAGTTCCAAATGGTAAGGGAGAGATGCTAGCTGATATATTTTGTATTACTTTACCAGAAGTTAGTTGCATACATTTGTTAACACTAAAATAATTGCTAGATAGTCCTGCAGTATGAGGTAGAATTCGCTGCTACCAAAAATGGGAATTCCTACTCTACTCCACCCTTTCCACATGTAAAACACTACCCCCTGTTTAGGGCTGGCTATGGCATATGTTTGGACAGTCTTTCTCCCTTCCCTGTGCTGGCTTAACTCACTACTCAGGCAGAAAACTAATTCAAGGAGGTAGTGAAAGGGAAGGGAGAGGGTTAGACTTCAGTTGGCTTAGTGCTTTAAAGGAGCCCAGGGGCACATCTGGAAAATGAGAGAGCAAGTGTAAGGGAGAAAGTAGGTCCTTAGGGCTAGGAACAGGGAAGGGGAAGAGAGTGGAGAGGAGATCAACATTTGAATAACAGCAAATTCTTTCACAGTCTCGATTGCTCTTAAGACAAGACTCTCATTTGTATCAGCATGAAAGTAGATAAAAACAGTTTAAGACAACCATAAATTAGGGCATCATTACAGTGGGCTTGCTTTTAAAATATTTTCAGCGTAAAAATCACCTATAAGCAAAGCTTGGTGGGGGGAGAATTAAAATGTGCAAATCAAGCCTAAATTTATCTTCATTCAGAAGCTCTGAGCAGCTTAGCAACATCAGAGCTGGGACACCTTGCTTGAGGATGTCTGCTGGTGTGTTCTACCTTGAAAACTTTTGCAAGGTTTTTCTCAGTTGTGTGTTTACATTCATGTCTTATTCTCTTATTCCGCTAATGTTTTTCTTATTCTGCAAACTGTTATGAGAAACTTGGAACCTGGAACCTGCTTGATATGTTTAATATAGTATTTTTACTTTTTAATGGGCTTTTAAAATAAATTATATGACAAGTGAACAACACAAAAATCTTCAAAAGAAAATCCTCAGAATATTACACTTTAGGTACAGTCAATCAAATTAGGATATCAAACAGATTTTCTAAAAAGTGTTCATGTGACAACAAATGATGATAATCTCACCTTTCTGGTAAAGCACATGGACTGTATACTTTCCAGTTTGCTTTTCTTTTTCTCCTCTCCTTTGATTGCTAACATATTGAATTATTTTATCTCCAGTATTCATCCACATTTCTCTGATTAGTCACTCAGTATACGATCTGAAGAATCATTGTGCACGACTCCACACTCAGGTCCAACGGAAGTGGGAAGTTTCACGAATCATGTGAGAAAGCCTTTCTCTGTAAGACCTAATCAGTCTGGGTAAGTTTGTGTACAGTCATAAGCACCTCATTTTTTTGTGCTAAGCCTTCAAAAGCTTGAAATCAGCCCCTCTGCATTCCACCTTTAAAAGTGAGGATAATTGCACTCAGCTCCACAGTAGCTGGAAATCTTAAAGCTACATCTAAAACCTGTGCTACATCTAAAGACAGATTGAAATGTTTTGTGCTTTTTTTTCTTCCAGTGTTCTTAATACTGTTACTGCTTTGTAAATCAGCAGTAACTTTTCCTTAAAAAAACCCTGTACTGTGTAAATTAGGGTCCTCTTTGGGGCAGTAATAAATGATCGGCTTATGTTAGCTATTTTTGTGATGTGAATAGTTTATTATAAAATATTCACTAACCCTTCTCTGTGGGGAGGAGTGGATTGTGAACAGGGATAACAAATGGCATTCTGCCACTCACAGAGACCACAGACTTCACTGCTTTGCCCAAAAAGCAACTGCCTGCTATTTCTTATCTCTTCCAAAGTTTCACGCTAAATCGAAGACCTGGACAAGAACTTCCTGCCCCCTTGTAAAAGCCCCTCACCTAAAAGCTGCTGGAAACTTGAGGCCTTCAAAGGTGAGATCTAAATATCAGATCTCCCCTTGTGCCACTTTGCAATACAAAGGAACCTCCGAGCTTTAATTGTCAGACAAAAGAGACTATCTTAACCTACACAGTCCCTTTAATTAGGGTCTGCATGTGTATACATCAGTGACCTTTAATGGCAGGCCATTAGCACCTTTAAACATTACACCCTGATTGGTTTAGAGCCTATGTGAAGAGAAGGTTTTCGGTATTAAAGGTCTCTTTAATCTAAAGGAGAGGATAATAAGATCCATTGCCTGGAAACAAAAGGCTGCAGAATTTTGTACCTGCTGTTTCACACTGAAGACACCTTGCCAGTGAAACACGTTCCTCAAGTCTGTTCTCTCTTGGAAGGAAGCTAAAGCCCCTTAGTGCTGATAAAATGAAACCAGTAAAGAGTGGTAAATAGCAGGAAAGGAGTGTAAACTGTAGAGGGATATATGTCTCACCACAGGACTGTTTATGACTCAGTTAACAGAATTCAGCTGAATCACTGTAACTAGCTCTTCCCTGGGGCTCCATTACACTATATGAGCTGGATCCTTTCTCCAGCCCTTTGCCCAGTGGTACCACTGCAAGCACTTGTGGGGCTGCAGACTGGACTGAGCAAAGGTAGTAATCCTGTGAGTAAAATCCAACAAAAAACCACAGCCTAGACTTCTTCTCAGTTGGACCAAACTGAATCCATTCATGATCTGCTTCATGGCAAGACCCCATCGACCACTGACCCTACAGAAGCAGGGAGAGGTTCCTTGCAATACAAGGTGAGGAATAAATGCTGCAGGATAAAGTGTTGCAGTATTGCGGCCAAGCATTTAACTTTGTCTTTGATATGTGGTTTTGCAAGGTGAAATAGTCTAGTTTAAACATTGAAATTATCAGCTAAGTTATATGGAAAAACTGAAGTACAAAAACCAGTAAAAGGCTGAAAGGTTAGCCTCAGTTCTCTGGCCAGCCCTCCTTCTGCTAGAGGATTTCCACCACCTGCATCTTTCCTGTGAGAAACCCCTACCTCTGCTTATTGACAGACTCTAGTAAGCATTAGTCTCCATGTTCCTGGTGACCATGGCTGTTATGGTGATGTTTTTTTCAAGCCTTTGACTAGGGAATTGTTTTATGGTCTATTTAAAGGGAAGTTATCTGAAACCAAAGCCAGTGTGAATAAGTTCTACAATGCTGTAGTAGCAAACTTACTCCCAGTTAGATCAGGAATAAATTTGCCACATTTAAATGTAGTATTTTGCATTACGGTTACACATGGTCCCCTTCTAATTCACCTAATGTTTCCCCCTGATAATTTCCCTGCCACTCTGCACCCTTTCAGGACAGGCCTATCTGGTCACCGTGTGCTGCCTAACACTCTGTCATTCCAGAGACTGTAATTTCTTGCTTTATGTTCTGGCACAGAAGCCTGTTTTCCACCTCCAGAGACATTCTAGTGATGGAAACTCTGGGATCTCACCTATGCCTTTACCTCTCTGATCTGTGAGACTGTCTCCCATCTATCCCCTCAGGGTGCCTCATAAAGAGTTTCAAACTCTGTGCTTAGGAGAAAAGTAAAGGCCTGGCAGGCCTTAAAACATGTAGTTTGCCAAGCCTGTTGCAGTCCAGATAGATGCCAGAAGCCCTTGGGCAAGGACTTTGAGAAGTTCAGAGATGGATAAGAGATACTAATCATCATTACAGTGCTGAAAGTGCCACAACCACTTTCGAAAAGGAAGCTGGTGCAGTCTGCAAAGGTATCACCTCAAGTCCTATTTTGCTGCAGATTCTGCACCTGACTTGGCTAAGACTGGGAAAAACAGTGTGTGTGGATCCTCAGGAACCAGGGCTCCTTGCCAGGAAGGAGCATTTTTAGCATCCTGATCCTGCACAACCATTAGATGCTCCTTCCTGCCAACATACAAACAGCTGGTGCTACTTATATTATTGTGGCCAGATGTGAGAAAATGTTCCTTTACCTTCCTTTTGCTTCTTATTTTCTTTTCCCTCTCCTCCTCACATAGGGGCTGTTGGCCAAACCTGCATAAAAAACTCTTCTCCCTTCTCCCAGAGTTGTTATCTGGCTTAGGCAGACACCCAAGTCCCTTCAGACTACAAAGTTTTCAGCATGCATGCCAGGAACTAGCCATGCTTTTTGCACTCCTCTCAACTTCCCCCTGACTTCCCCAGGCTGCTAAACTCCAAAAACAGAGTTTTCAGTTATCTGGAGTCCAATTGTTTATCATAGCAATACCCGCTGGGGTTCCAGAAGAAGCCACAATGATGAGAATCAGCTTTCTTATTTACTACCGTAAGCTCTGGATAGAGGAAACATAGACCAGTGCCTGAGCGCACACACGCTGCTGACCCTTCCCCTGCCAAAGCCCAAACCAACTTTTTTTAGGAGAGCAAAACCATGGGTAGTCACCAGTCACTGCAGATAAGCATTTGTAATCTGGCAGTGCTGGGTCATGTTTGCTTGGGAGATAAGCTGGAGGATGAGGCACAGGAAGTACTCTGGCCAAGTTGTCATGTTTGTGAGGATGCCTGCCCTCTCCCAGTTCCTCAATTAGCAACATCCCTTTTTCAACCCTGTAAGAGCTCTGCTGGCGCCAGTCTAACCAATGCAGGCCATGTCTTTGAAAGATGCCCTTTTGCCACACTGACTGAGAAATTATCTGTGGTCCTATGCAACAAAACACCTGTATGACGCTGGTACAGTTAGCCTGCTTACATCATCCCTGTTAAGGAGCCATCACCACCTGGAAACTCTCCCTTTTTTCCTTCCCATGGAAAAGTATTGTTCACAAAGCAGTGTGCATCCCACACTGAGAAATGTCTGGGGCCTCAAGGCGTCTATCCAGAACACCAGCTGTTACAGTAGAAAAGAACTCCCAGGCATCAAGTCTCTCAAGATGAAATATTTGTGAATATGAAAAACTGGAAATGGTTGGGAGATCAAGAACTTCATTCAGGCTAGAGAAAGAGGACACAAAAATATCTTCCTGTTGCACTTCTTACCTTTCAGGGCTGGCAACTCAAAGCATGTTGGTGATTACAGCCCCTGAGCACCTTTCTAACCTTGAGCCAAATAGGAACAGTGTCCAGCAAGAGCCTGTAGACTTTCAGCATCACAACCTGTATTTTCCAGAAAAATCTGATGAGGTTTCACCAGAGGTAATGGCAAGGCTTAGAGAGGAACCATGGGTCTCTGGATTTTCATTAGCTGAGCTCATTCAGCTGACATGGTAAAACATAATAAGGGAGATAGAGAGGCCCAGGAGGATACTCTGCACCCAGTTAGAGGGTAAAATGGCAGGGCAAAAAAAGTATATATTTTATACTCTGTTGTGAGGAAAGATTTAGTAGTCCTACCTTTGATAAACAAAATGCCCTCACCTTGACTATAACCTCTTAAGATCATTTCAGCCATATATAAAGGTGTACTACATCTCTGGTGAGACCACAGCTTCTCTGTAGCAGGCGGGAACAATAGCAGCTCCTGGCTGCCTTCTTAACACATTTCAAGAATTGCTTTTTCAGCATTCAGGATCTTGGTGCTTGCAGCAGCTGAAGAGATGTTTCCTCTCCATATATCCATTACTGAAACATCCCAAAGCCCAACTACTTGGTAATAAGTGCTATTCTGCATTTTGAGCCAAATTGTACCCACCTTTCTTTGCTCTTCAAAGGACATTTACATCCTTCTCTTTGTATTTGTGTTATACCTATGTTTTAAAGCCCTGCCTGAGTATTCATTGTCTGGTTTTGTTCCAGTACCTTTCAGAAGGGTTATCGCTCATTTCACCCAGTACCTGCAGAAATCAGTTAATGAACAGGGTTTCCATGCAGTGGCCTGTCCATATGTGGCAGACAGACCAAAAAAACTTGGACTGCTGGAAATCAAAGGAGTTCTGCTCCAGCAGAAACAAATTTCACACAGGGAAAGATTGATAATTAAAAATTACGATTAATGAGGGAGGTAGAATAACAAAAGACATCCACAACCAGTAGAGATGTGTGCTCTTTACAATTTATTGGCCATTTTTTTGACAGGTAAAGATATTATTGGGTTTTTTATGACTGCCCACATTTTGTAATAGGAAGCATCATGGCTTTCAAAAAGCTTGTGCTGCTTGGCAGATATTTTCAGCCTGTCTGTGGGGCTTTGGCCTTAACTCCATACATAAAGGAGCTATTCTTAACCATGATGCTCACCACCACTGTCAGTGACTGTAAGGGGGATTTCTCTGCTAAGTGCAGACATTTACAGTGACTGTTACCTGGGTTGCCCTTAATAGTGGGTATCTGGTGAATATGTCTAGTCCTTATGGAGGCCCGGGGTGAGCAGTGTGGCTGCAGATGTCTGCTCTGTGGATAACTAAGGTTAAGTGAGATGAACTTGAACTTGTTTGTTTGCAGCAATCTCTTCCAACAAATTCACTTTTATTTTCTGCATCCTGAACAGACCAGAGAGAGTATCAGTGCAAGCCATCTTCATTAAGTGTCTGTTTACGTTCCCATCTTTGGGCAGATCTCTATCATCCTCCCAGAAAAGGATGCAAATGTCTGGTAAACAGTGTTTCACAAACCTTAATCTCAGCCCCTTAATCTTGGAGATTCCTGATTAGCCACCTCCAAATATCCTATAAACACTGAGGAAAATATCCCATATTGCAGTGAAACAGATAAGGCATAATTCATAGGAATGTTTCCTTCTACTTGAACAGATTTTAGTCCACAGCCAATGCTTTTGAACAGAATTGCAGTTGGACAGCTGTCCATTTCCATGACTTTTGCTAGTCTGGGACATGACTGTGAAGGATCTTAGATATTTGATTTAGTGGGTAAGTACTGCTTTGACTAATTTGGCTATTTGAACTCGCCAGATGCAAATGTGGACATTTCAGAAAGCACCTGCTGTCTCCAGGGATATTTGTGAAAATGAGGTGCTGTCTCTCTTGAGGCTTATCTTGGCAAACAAAACTCAGTAAACCAAAGCCCAATATTGCAAAACATCTCTTACTCTTTTAAATGTCTGCTTTAAAAAAAAAATAAAAAACAAATCAAAACAAAACTCTGTGAGACCAAATAGATCCTAATTAAGTTAAAACAACTGAAGGGTACAGAGAGAGAAAAGGAGAGAATATTTCAAACAAGCTATTTTTGGGTTTGCCTTCACAGAACTCTTTTTCTTTCTCTCTCTTTGTTTATATGGCTGGGCTCAGCCTCAGCTAAAACAGCTGATTCCAATAAAGAAGTACTGGCAGCTTTCAGACCTGCTTTCCCCCTTGAATCTAAGAGAAAAACAGAAGAGAGTTTGAAAACTTTTCCAAGTGGACCTGGAGGGGCTCACTTTCTAGAATTTGAATGTCTGGCAAAAGAACTCAGGCTAATTATAACATCTCAATGCTCTCAGCTTCCCAAACCCTTTCCTGGCCTTTCCCCAGGCAGGAGAAGGAATGTGCAAAGGTCTATTGCCAGTGAATGGTAAACTCAGGAGCCCCCATTTCTTCCCTTTTTTCCAGCTGAACCCACACCTGCCTTGGACACATCCATCCATAACAGATGTGAATTGCATGTTTCATCCTTGTAGCTTGGAATTGCTAAGATGTGAGCCCACAGCAAATTGAAAGCCTGTATCCTGCTAAGACAATTTGTCAGTCTTCATTTATAGCAAGCTGTGTGGCAATGCCACTGCTGGTTAAAGGGTCAGTATGACTTTCATTTCAGATTACCTGTTCTTTTTGAGGGCCTTTATGCATTCCCACTTGTGGGATATAGAATTCCTTTTGCAACAAGCCATGAATCTGCCTTGAAAAGTTAAGCCCATAACAAAGTGCTTGAGAATGCCTGCAAGGATGACTTGACTATCTCCTCCTTGTTAGGAACTCTAACAATCTTCCCAATGGCTGCATCACTGCAGCAAAAAGCAGCTGGAAACACACTGTATGTTTTCAGACTAAACCTTTACTTTGCTTAGACAGACTGATTATGAGAAAATAGCTAAATGTTTTTTGGCTCCTTAAATGTTCTCCATAACAATGCATTAAAAAGGACATGATTTTTGAATCTGGCCAAACAGCACATGGGTTCATTGTGAGAAAAGAATGAGGCATCCTGCTATATATATGTCTCTGGAAAGCTGGATACAACAGGGATACAATATGAATCTGGGAACAGATGAGCATCCCCCCAGGGACTCCGATTTGGCCTGAGACTGAGATGTCCTAAGGAAGAATTACACAGCTGGCCTCACTTCCTTTTCCTAATGTATCTGTAGCCCATCATCCAGTGCAATCCCTTGGATCTCACGATGCACCCATATGCCAAGACAATCTGCAACTGCCCGACTAGGGCTGCTTTTTACAGTTATTTCTATGCAGCAGAACAGCGGACCACAACCTAACCCAGAAAGCTTACCTTGTAAAAGTCTATTTTTCAAATAGGAATTTTACAATGCTTTAAATAATTTTTTTAAACTATTATTTTCATTTAAATACTATGCCTTCTATCAGGACCTAGTAGCTTGTTTCTTAAGTTTCTCCTTTGAACATTATTATCTGTCCATTTAGTTCTCAAGTTTACTCTTTGTTTTCTTCTTGTTTTTATATGTGTCATGGCTTACTTATATGTTTAATGAAAATGGAAAAAAGCATGGAAAATTAATATACAGCAAATCATGTTTCAGTTACCATCTCAGATGGGAAATGAAGAAATCAAGTAAAATGGCATTACCTTCTGAGTCTTGATAATGTCTATATATCTTTGTATGCATTCTTCACCTTTTTTGCTGTTTCTGCCTTCTGATACTTGTTTGTAATTTATGTCCTGGACTCCTAATACATTATTCAAACGAGTATCTCCTAATTTCCACTATCTTCTCTGATAACCTTGAGCCTCTTTTTATCTCAAAAACTAAGCAAATGAGCCTGTTTTATTTTTATATGCTGTTTGCTGAGCCTCAGCTAAGCTTCAGGTTTGAAATACTCAGACTTACTGGAACCATAGGTTTGAATACAAGCAGGTTAATCTTCCCAACACAGAACTGTAGTGCAACACTGCTGCTCATGGAAAAAAATCTTTCTGAAAAGCACCCCCAAAACGACAGACTTTGCATGGGCACCTTAAAATCAAGTTTTCTTAGAGGCCTTCTCAGAGAAGATGAGTAAGTTCTGAGGACACAAACAATAAACTTCCACCAGCAGGCTCTTTTTTTTATTAGAGCTCAGAAGATGAAGTGTGGGTCTGTACAGATTTCTGCTGCATCCGTACAACACAAAGAAAAAAAAAGGTTTCTCGAGGGACAAATTAGGCCAGTTAGCATATTGTAAATCCAAACCAACACTCCAAACCCCACCCAAAAATCAATAAGCAATCAACATAGATCACAGGGTACCCAAAATATAATCATTTCAACATTCCTCCAGTGAACTGGAACTCTTTTCTCTGTACCAACAAAATTATTCCAACAATTTGAGAAACAGAGTTTGCCTAAATCATTGTAGTGTGCACAAAGATTGCCCCTGTGCATGAAGATGGATATATGCATGAAGACTGTACCTTCTTGTCCACATGCAAATGTAAGCAAGCTGTTCCAGCTACTTCTAAGACAATCATAGAATAACTGAGAAGCAAATCAGACTGTTCACTGGGAAAACAAAAACCAAATGGTTGACAAATGCCTGCAATACAACAGAAATATACATTCCTCATAATAATCCCAGGGGTTTTTTATTTTTATCTGGTTTGGGCACAGTGACAGGATGCTAAATTGGCTACGGTGGGATTGGGTCTACACCGTTGTTTTATAGGGAAATTCTCAGAGAAGACTTTATTTGGAGGGAAGAGTGGGGAGCAAAGTTATGCAACTCTTCAAATAGGGAAAACGAAGTAAACAAGAACAAATGAGTAGGGTTGGGTTTTGTACACAACCTCTTTCCTCATCTACTACATCCTTGCTTCCAGGCAACTCCTTTACTATGGAGCAGCAACAAACTCTTCCCTGTACCTTTTTGGGTCCTAGGAAAGTTATCAACTCTAAAGCCTGGCTGGTTTCTCTCAGCACCATGCCACAAGACTCCACCTCTCTGTTCCTTTGACAAGTTCATCCCTCACTTTCTCCATCACATTGTGTTCAAACGTGCTCATAGGCTTGATTGAGGAGGAGCCACCTCCCCTTTCCTCAAGCCCCACATCACCCAGCCACTCTCTTAAGGGAAGATATGTATAACTGTGAAGATACCAGCAAAGCAAATGCCATCCAACACAATCCTTAATTAACTTTCATACATCCATGTGGCAATACCAGCCAGACCCAGGAACAAGGATTTAACCATGACATCCGGAGCAGAGAAAAGAAAAGGTAAAGCTAACATGTGTCTGTTCACTGAAGGTAGCCCTAACTAGGTGCTCATACCAGCACCTTCAATAGCTTGTTTTCAAGATGAGTAAGAGAAACAGAGCAGGATAAACTCTTGCAAAAAAATAGCTCTCAGAATAAGAGCAGACCAGTGCACAACACTTAGGTTTATAGGTATTTTAGCAGTATCCCATGAATAGCCAAATAGATATGCATAACTACACTGACTTCATCCACCAGGAGAGGAAAAGTCACTTGCCAGCTAAACAAAGTCAGTTTTCACATTGTGCCATGACAGGAAGCTTTAATTATGTATGTATATGTATATTATATGTGTACATATGAGTGTATACAGACATAAAACCCGTATTTTTTTGTCTCACTGTGACCTTCTCCATAAGCTTAATAAAAAAATGAAAGAGCTAGCAAAAAACAAAACTGGCCAACTCACCCACCCATGTCTTACAAACACAAGCCATATCACTGTTGTTTTAAGCAAAGCTACTGGCCTGGGCTCTTGAAGTAACAATTTCGTTTACACAGGACTTGGTGCCTCCTGCTAGGATTTAATAGTTGTGAAACTCATGTTTTCAGCCTCCAAATCATGGCCTAAATGTCACCAATCTCTTCACTACTACACAGAGCATGACAAGTACGAAAATGAAGCAGGAATATTGCAGCATTTCTGCTGGGAAGATACTGCACTAGCTCCACAGTAATGATATCCATCTGAAAGCAGTCTGATTTTTCTCACAAGTATCTCATGTCAGTCATGGAGTAAAGCCAGGTAGGATTTTCCTTCTAGATAACTGCAACCTAAAGCAACTCAGGGATTTGGTAAATCCTATGGGCAAGAAATCTCTTCTTTGCTTTCAGTGTTGTGGTGGTATTGAAGTTTTCACCACATTTTTGCTGAAACAGGTAGCTTTTGCTTGACAGTCCTTCAGTGAGGGCTCTGCCTGCTTTCCAGACCTCTGAAACTGCTCTGGATGATCCTAATCAACATGATTTCCAAGGGCAAAGTCATGGAGGGGGTTAACTTGGATTTAACTCTAGGTCTAAATCCATCAGTAGAGTTTCCATGGGAGGAGAAATTATCTTCCTCAGGGTCCACACATGAGTTTTATCTGTCTTTTAGAACAAGCCATCAAAACAGGAGTCCAATGCTGACAATAGAGCCATGACCAAAATTCTGATTACCAGCCCAAAAGAAAAAATACACCAGCATCCAAACCCGATCTTCGTCAAACAACTCAAAGATTCTTCACACTCCAAACAACAGCTAACTCATGCCATTGGCTGCCAGAAAGCCCTGCACTGTAGCAAAGCAATGAAACCGAAGGCTTCCCAATGCATATCCCCTTTCTCCTGTGGCTCCCCTTCAGAGACTGAATGAGTCCTCAGGTGCCTGTCAAGTCCTGCCTCACCTCCTGTGTACTCTTGGCATCTTGCTCTTTTCTTCCTACACGTCATTCGTGTGCCAGTGGAGCCAGCCACCTGACAACTTGTGCTGTGAGTCACCCCTCCGAAAAATACTGCAGAAGATCCCAAATTCTTCCAATCATTTTGAAGAGCCCTTCAATAGTTTTCACAATTCGTGATATTTTTTAAAGGAGTAGTGATTTATTTTTTTTGTCAGTTGCTAATCTGCAAAGAAGGTTAATAACTCTGTGAATATATACACTGCTGAACATTCTATTGCTGTCATATGTTTAAGTTATTGCAAAGACCCATGAGAGGGGAAAGTTTCGACTTTTAACTGAAAAAGCAAAAATCTTCAGAATGGGAGCAACAGGGAAGATCAAGGAATTTGGCAATGTGTATATTATGGAAACAAATTATTTTCATTTCTTGCAAGGGTGAATAAAAAAGAAAAAGGGGAGAAAAAAATCCTACCTTTTACAATAACTTTAGAGGTTAAACTTCATCCTCATGTTTCAGTAATCAAATACTTTATCAAGCAAAAAGATATTTTAATTTGCTATTTTAAAAGCTCCCCAGCTAAAAATAGTCTAATCTTTAAAGGAAGGAGTGCCAGATGCGTAGGACAAGAACAGTAAAAGCTCTAACCCAGCAGTCTTCCTCTTATCTTCACTGGTAAGAGGAAATGAATGAGTCAGCAGATCAGAGAGGGAGAAATGGAGTGTGTTGCTCCAGTAGTTCTAAAATCTATGAACCCAAGAAAGTGTCTGAGTTATCAGACAAACTTTTAACATTAATGAAGAATTTCATTGGAAGTCAATGGTAGGATTTAAAGTTTGACAGTGTAATAAGCCAGAGTTTCTTTGTACCAGTCATTATTTTGGATTGTGGTTTAGCAATAATACCTAGGTTCTCACACAGCATTTTTCATCGTTTGATCAGAAACTGCTTTACCAAGGAGTTCAGTATTTTCACTGCTGTTAAATTGAAATTAAAAAAAAATCTAAAAAAAGAAGTTAATCTTGTCTGATAAGACATTTCAAGAGCTACAGGACAGTACCATGCGATCTAGACTAAAAGAAAAAACACAAACAGGCTTCCAGATTTGTCTTTGATTGATTAGATTGCACTGTTCTTGCATTGATAAGCATGTTAACTAAGATGGCAATGTGTTTCTTAAATGGCAGTAAACTGTCAAATACTATAAGATTAATTTAGTATTGAAAAAGTATTTAAAAAGAAGAACATTCAAGGACAGAAATAACCAAATCCTGTTTAAAGTAAAATTCCAAGTGTTTCAGAAATTTTTAGATAAATATTCTGTACATTAAAGGGTCAAATCAATTTCTTTTAACCATCAGTCTGATTTTAAAGCTACAAATCTCAAAATGTTTCACAAGATTCCAAATACTAGTTGCTTTCACATGATCTGGAATTTTCTCAAAATACAAGTCTCTTTCAAAATACTTTGGTATTTTCACTTATGGTCATAGATATATGTGTTAATTTAAAAAAAATAATTGTTCCACTTTGTGTTAAAGATAATTGTCTAAACCACACCAAGCCTGTTAGGAGAGCTGATTTTTTAAACCCCCTTTTAATTAACTTTACATGGGTAGATTCTACATAATGTATTTGTGATGGCCTGTATATCATAGGTACCTAGAATGAACCCAGATAAGGGCTTTTACCATTTTCCAGTTTCCCCACATAAATAACTTGGGAACGCTTACTAGTTGACCAACTATAACAATCTAAGCATTGTAGGAGTTTTTTTCCATTCTTAATTTCATATTTTAAATGGCACTCTTTACAAGAAAAAAGATATTACAGAGGATAAACCACAAACAGTCCACATTTTAAAGGTGGCTTCCTGAAGCATGCAGAATTTTTAGCTTTCTTTGGTAGCCCATGAGAAGCTGAAATTGGACACCAATAATTTTCATTTTGCTGTGGACTGGTTAGAGAAGCGTGGCCCTAGTATTTAGAGTCAAGCATGTGAATCGTTTTTTCTGATGAGCTCTGACATACTGCACACGTGAGAGGAGGCATCTCAGACCCCGTTGTTACACAAGCAGGCCTCAGAGATGTAGGGTGACATTTTCCTGCTCTGCTAAGATCTACAGCCACTAGCTTTTCCAGGACAGTTTTTTTTCAAGTGTGTGTAGGGGAATCTGTTACCTAAAAAAAATAATAGCATTTATATCTCAGCTTGTTTCAATCTTTTGTCCAAGATCTGGTAGTGATCACAACAGTATGCATGGTGATTGTATTGACAGTGTGCGCTCTGAGCATGGATTCCTATCTAGTTTCACTGGAATCACACTGAGCACATACATTTCCTTTTTATAATGAAAATATATAGGCCTACCACATCCATGGTACTCACCAAGCAGCGAGGGTGGCTGCCACAGAGAGAGGATGCTGACTCCCCACACCTCCCGCTCCTGCCTCTGCTGCATCTGCTTGACTTTCACTTGCACTGGCAAAGTCAAACGTGGCAAGTGGGGACCCATTAAGACATTATTCCCAAATTCTTAGACTGAGAGTCATCAACAAGCCTGGAGAACCATTTTAAAATAGCAGCTCCTGGACATGCCATTGCCAGTAGCTAATTCTCATTCAAATGAAACAATGTGAATGAGACTCTCGGCTGCTTTATTAGGAGTAGAATCACTCAGGCATGGTGTTCAGCTTTGGTCCAAAATGAGCTTTCTGTAACCGAATGGCTTGCTTTAGCAGGGTAAGCAGTGACCACCTGCTATTCTTTGAGCTGCAACCAAAGCACAAGGAGCACTTTTTTATTTTAACTAGCTTACAGGCTGAGTTGCATATCCCCGTGGATATTAATCGGCAAATTTAGAGCTGTAGTGCTATCAAAAAATGTAAGATTTTAAATTTATTTTCGTAAAGTACAGGGTCAAAGTGAATGTTAATCTTTAAGGGGATGAAAATATGTCATTTCCTTGTTGGAATTAAAAAGTAGACGTAATCTGTAACTGACTTAGAAAGTAGACAATAAGGCAGCCAGCTTTATCCAGGAATAAAATATTTGGCATTTTAGAGGAGTATTTTCTATGAATTATTCAAAACACAGATAGAACTATGCCTCGGCTGTGAAATTATTTCCTGGCATTCGTCAAAGCTCTTTTCCACTAATTAACTAAATATCTTCAATCAGTGATTTCTGTGTTTATTTATTAAATAGGCCACAATACATTGTAAGCCACATTGCCAAGTTGTCTTTTATTTTAAAGAAATAATATTTAGCAACCAAATCCAGAATTAGAATACTTGCCTCTGAATTTCAGGGTACCATTCAGGTACTAGCAGAAATTACTTATCACAGCATTTACATCTTAATTTTCTGCTACCTGTGGTGGGATTCCCACTCTGGAATTCAGTATATTCTCTCTGAGATGATCTCTTTATTTACAAAACATAAAATTTCTTTACAAAACATGACATTTAAGTGCCTTGCACAATTATTTGATTGGTTAGTGCTTTTCTATAGTTTTGTCTTCTTAAAGTGAAATAGGCAGGAAGTATCTGTATTTTGTGTATAGAAAGAGAACATCAGTTCTGACAAATACTAGTGAAACTCTTATTAACTTTAATTAATATAAAACTGGAGTGGTAGCACCAGTTATTTTTTCTCATTTTAATTATGATTTACGTGGAATGATTGATTCGGGATTTGCTAATGAGGTGAAATGTTTATGAATTTTTATGTATTAAGATAATACTTCACAAGTTCAGAATGCTGCACAAAAGCACACACTTCTGTGCAGAAATCACTACATCTGTTTTGACAAATAATAGCCACTTTGGGGGTAAAAACAAAGCTACGCTTCACCAAGGCACAAGGCTGCTACACTGCAGAAAAGAAAACTGGGGAGCTCCACTTTGCCTCCTATGAACAAAACCCTACTTTTATGCCCTTTTTGTGCTGCCTGTTTGTTTTCATCTAAATAAGGTTCAGGTCCAGATGTTCAGAGCTCACTGCTGCTGAGGGACTTCTGGTAGGACTTAGGATGGAGAATGTGATATTTTTCTCACGGCAGCAACATTAACCGCATTTTCTCCAACTCTCTTTTTTTGATATACGTGGTTGAGAAAGTAAATGTGGGTGACAGGGAGCTGTGGCCTGCCTGGAGAGGGGCCAGGGGCTGCAGGAGCTCCCTGGGGCAGGCAGGGAAGGACCTGGCAAGCGGGTCCCATCCCGCCAGCTCAGCCAGGGAGCAGGACAGCCTCCATTGGGATGGGGATGGCCAAGGCTGAGCAGGACATTGGCCTGTTGGGGCTCTCTGGGTCGAGACGCCCAGCAAAGCACAGATGTGGCAGGGCTGGAGACAGCATCCCATGGCTGGGGCAGGGTCTGATGGCCCCAGGCTGGGTTGAGATGGGGTCGGGGAGAAGACACTAAGGCCCGTGCGTGCTTTCAGGGCCCTGATGATACAGCAGATCACTTGGTACAGAAAGCAAGGGGATTTAAAATTATAACTGTTCTCAGTTGTCTTTAGAACAAATATTTCTAGGTGGAGCATCAGCATCAGTAGAAAGGTGACATGGGGATGAAATTCTTGACTTCCCAAGGGCCAGCACTCTGCTTTGTGTAGGTCATAAGACAGTCAAGGAGGCATCCCATTCCAAAGGTGGGAGTCACAGACTAGAGACACTCTCACGTGCTGACCATCTTCAACCAGAATTTAGAGAAACACTTCGGAAAAGAGATAAAGAACCTTAGTGCACATTAAAAAGCACACATCCCCAAGCTGAGGAATGAAATGACTAAGTGGGCAGAAATTCTTCAAAATCAAAGGCATACCTATCTCAGTTCAACACGTACTTTTCTGTCATTATGTCGTGTTATTAACTAATGGTCAGCTTCTGTTCTGCTACACCTTATTTCTTTAAATAAGTAGGATACTTTTCCAGCTTTTGAGTGGGTGACCTGAACTTTCTTGATACTTTATTCCTTTTTGCAGATGTGCGTAAATTGGTCAACTTAAAGACAGAAACTCTTCTTCACAAATCTTGTTTTGCTCGATCTTCTATTTACCTGTTTCACTACCGTTGAGTATTAGGCTGATGCATTTAGAGAACTACCCGCAATGATTATATCTCATAAAAATATGTTTATAACCCATAAATGTGTACCTGGAGCAAAACTTACTTTTTTTGTGCAACTTCCTTGCTTTCAGAGACATTGAATTTTATATTGAGATGGTAAGTCATTCTCTAGTTCATTACTGTGAGATCCTTTTGTAGCTCTTCAGAGTCAACGTCAAAACAGACTCTGCCAAAAATGTCTGTACAATGTGGAGGTTTAACAGTGACTGACAAAACATTCATCCTCATTTTCAGATGCAGACTATGCTGAGCTTACATATGTCCCTGTACTGATCTTAAGAAGATTTTGCAAATTTTTGGGTACCTAACTCTTCTCAATTTTTCCATTGTGTAACTATGTCATTTTTTTCTAACCTTCTTTGATCACCCATTAATCCATAAGAAATATTGTTCTATTATCCCAAGAGTGCTTAGTTTGTTTAAGAGAGATTTTGTCAAATGCTTTTTGAAAATCCGCATGCATTATATCCTTTGGATCAGCCATATCTACATGTTCATTTATTCTTTTCTCAGCTATAATAAAGCCATGGCTTTCATCAAAAGCCTATTCCCAAGTATGTCATATTCCTCACTGCATTACTAAATTTATTCGTTATCAATTTTTTCATTTCTACTGTTTTGTGGAGATCAGAATTGCTGATTCATATTTCCCAGAATCATGAGTGAAGCTTTTCTTCAAAGTTTGTTGCTGTGTTTCTCGTCTGCTTTCCTCTGACAATAAGACAGATATAAATAATAATCACAAGTGTCAATTAGCAGTTCAGCAATTTTATATTTACCTTTTTTTAGAATTCTAGAGACAATACTACTAAGTTCTAGTGATTTGTTATTCTGAAGTGCATTAACTTATTTCAAAACACTTTCATTAATGTACCAGTCTGAAACATTTCCTCAAGCTCATTCCTTTTAAAGAATAGCTGTGATATGGGAACGATTCAGTTAGCCTTTCTGCAGTCACTATATATTACACAAATATTCCTATTATTTCTTAATAGTATCTTGGAACTAGACTACCTTTTTTATTCTGATAGGTTTGAACACGAAGCAACTGCTGTATCACTAAAGATTAGTTTCTCCAAATTTTTTGGCATGTTTTTTTGTGATTTTGGTTTTAGCTTGTCAAGGATTATGGTCCTTTTTAGCTTTCTTTACAGACATCATTTCCACTTCTTGTTTTGAGACATGTTCCAGAATTTTCCCATATAATTGTACTTTTTCCTTTACTCTAGCTTTCTCCTTTATTTCTAAATTAAATCACCTTTAAAACATTCCCTTTAGTTGCCTTTCTTAAAATTTTGATATTACTTACAAATTTAGGAGGTGGGAGAGAATTTCTTAGAATTTCTTACATGGAATTTGAATACATACAATTTCTGCAAGAGAAAGGAGGTCCTTTAGGGTTATTACCTGAGCAGAGAACATACCAGCAACAGGTTTATTCTTTCTCTCTGCAGGTATAAATGGAGTACCTTTAAACAAGGTTATACTACATTTATGGAAATGAATTAACAGTAGGTGACCTTAAAATCTCACTAACAAAACTCAAGTCTCTGAGCTGGAACGTAAGGGTCAAATAATTTCTAATGTCACATGATCGGTAGCTTTAAGAGAGTGGGACCTTACTCATTCCTAATTTTCCCATTCACCTAAGCCTACTTAAATAATCAAGTTTTTATAGCTTTCTCTCTAATTTATAGCCTGATAGTTCACATGTGATAAAACAGTAGAATTAATATAGCTAAAAGATATAATGGATTCTCTGATTAATAGATCCTCTATATCTCTGGCAATATTTAGCAAGCAGCAAATAATATACTGCTTTTTAATTAGTGCCTACTGAGAGAGAATTTTTTCAATTTCAGATTATTATGGTTATTATTCATATCATTTTTGGGGGTGAAACTTCAAAAGGTTGAGCAATCTTGTTTTGCAGAAGCCATAAGATTAACTGGGACTGTCCCAGTTTTTTTCAGTTTTTTTATTACCTATTCTCTTCTGTCATACATGTCTCTTAAGGGAGATTGTCCTTGTCCCACAAAGATTCTCTACTCCGCCTTTGAGCACTAATCTATGTCCTTTTATCATATCTTTGACTTTGTCTTTGACCTTGCAACCAGCTGTGTCTGTTAGTGGAATTCTAAATTCAATAAGCATTTTGGCTGACTTATGTAGGTTCTTCCAGTTCCTTCCTACCCCCTTTTTTTTACCCTTAATTTCACACTCCTTCAGACAAACCCCACTGAGCTTCTTATTTTTGTCCCACCAAACTGTTTGTGGGGCAGTAATTGAAGTTGCAAAGTTTGCATAATAAGAGTGAACTTGTATATTTTTTGATATAAATCACTTAGCGCATGTGACATTGAACATCAGCAGCCAGCCAAGAGCTGACTCCCTTTTTTGGCTAAGGCTCTTTAACAGAGGGGTGGTATATCAAGAGAAATATCTGGGGCCAAGGGTAAGTCAATTGTGGGAGATGGAGTCAGAAAATTATTCTTACCAAGGCTTGAGGTTAAAATTCCTGCTTCAACTTATGCTTGTGATTTTTGCAAACGAATTTGTCCCTCCCTAATTAACACTAAGAAATAGTCACTAACAACATTAGAGTGCCACCACTTAAGATAATGCTAGTATCCTTCAATACACATCTATAAAAATTCGGTCTCAGCCAGAGGTGCTTAGCCTTTTGTGCTGCAAAATACAACATTTGCAACTCTGACAGCCTAAGGGTTGAGTTTAATTTGCATAAACATTTAAATACATTTACATACTCTTGTCCTGCAAATAAACAGTAAAACTCAACACTGGTTATTAAGAGAACTGAAAATAGTAGGCAAAGGCTGTATTTAATGACAAAGAAAGAAGACAAGGCAGAGAGAAAGTTATGCTACTTATAGACCTTATGCAATGTTCTTTCACTGAGTATTTTATTTACAAATGAATTCTGTCTAATCTGAGGATGATTCCATAAGGAACATTCATTATTCCATTCCAGACCAAATCATTTATGGCTTAAAATGGACTAGAGTGTGCCTGGTGTGTTCCTAGAAGCTGATGGATTTTCAATACTGTTCACCAAATCTATACAAATTTCTTCTTTGAGCGTACATTCCTTCCACGAAAATACAGCAATGAAAGAAACAAGCAAACCAAAAAAAGCAAAGGCATGAAAGAAAGAAATTAGTTGTCTTTTTAATTGTATTATCTCTTTCCTTTTTTCTGTCTCTCACCTTCTTCCTCCTGTTTCATTCTCACTCCTTTATCTGAAACAGCTCTTTCACTGTTGTTGCAATTTCAGCATGAGAACATATTGACATGCCTGGGTAATCATAAGAACAGTTAGAAAAGAGCATCTTGGAAAAGCAAAGCTCATTACAAGAGCCTGTAGTGAGAGCTGGCTGGACCATGCCCTAAGAGCTGTATGTGAATGGCTCTTCTGAACATAGCTTTTTTCCTTCTACAAGGAAAGGACACTTTCCAGAGAGAAGCCCAGCAAAGCAGATTTGGACTGGAGCTTAGTCTGCAAACAACAGGTCCAAAGGAATGTGCACTGATGGCTTATGAGCTTTGTGGCAGAAATGTAATACAGGTGGATAATGTAATGCAGTGCACTCATAACCCACTGCTTTACACATTTGATGATCCCTTACCAGGGGTGGGGGTATTAAAGTCCTAAGGGAATCCTGGAGCTGCTTTGAAGAAGGTTGGTTATAACTGATGGTCAGTGATTGGTGCTTGCTATAGCATAGATATCCCTGTCAGATAAGCTGTTTCCACAAGATTTGGGGTGGATCATTCAGACTGTTCCCCAAAAATAGGGATGTGACCTGCTTTCCCAGTGGAACAGTCCTTCTTATCCCTTTGCGCAGATTTTCTCATGAGAAAAGGCAGCCAAAAAATGTACCATGTCTTCAGGCTCCATGTTCTTAATACCCCTTTGCTTTGCTTTAAGTCCTTTTTTAAGATATAGATGTATATCTACTTCCATGTAGCTAAATATGTCTGTAGAGTGTCAGCACAATATATGTCTCTACAGTGCTACCAACATGCTCATAATAACAGTACTGTTTTCTCTGTCTCAGCCTATGAGTTTAGTCATGGCCTTTATTGTCTTTAGATGACAAATGGCCTCTTCCATAGATATTGCTTTCATTACATCAAGAATCCAAGGTTTAACCTATAACATTGACATTGTCATACAGAGGAGAGCTATTTCACTTTTAGCAAGTAACAAAGTTAGTGATTTTGTTGGTGGGACTAATTACATTTTTGTTATATTTATGTTGCAAGTGAGGTATCATGATCTGGAGATAATTGCTGGAGCCAGTCAGTTTTATTTAATGTTCCGTAAACATAGCCAAGGGCATCCAGAGCTTGAGACTGCCATTTATTTTGTTTTGTGTAGGTAGATATCTAAGGTAAATTCCCTTCTTCTGTTAGTGTAAATCTGGCATAATTCCACTGAAACCAACAAAATGAGTCAGATTTGTGCAAGTGCAATAAAGGTAAATTTAGACCTCATAATTTCTTCATTTCTATTCCCAATGCCATGCTACAAACTTGAAAAAGGTTTTCCTTAGTGATAGCTGACAACATCTTCAACATGTGCACCTCTGTGAACATTTGCATACTTCGGGTAAGACGTCTATATTACATGGGAATTTGAAATTGCCACAGGGTGCGAGGTTATCTTTCTAAAATCTTTCACTATTTCAACAGTCACAACAGTTCTGCAAAGAAGAAGTTACAATTCTTCAAAAATTTGGTTAGTGTTTTTTGAGGTTTTTTGATCTACATTCTGGCAGATAACAGGAACTGTTTACATCCACATATACCCTTTATTTCCAGCTGGAAATTTTGCTTGAGTGGAATTTGAGGCACACAATTAGATTAGAAACAAGATTTCCCAGTGTCCAACAATCAAGTCAGAGCAGCAACAGAGCAGTATAGGAATCCTGGCTATGTCCACAGCACATATGGCAATCAAGAGGGCGACACATGCATAGAAAGAATGGCCCATCCAGATATCAGTGCACCTCTTGCAAATGTACAGACTAGTTGTGGGAGCACATGAACATAAATCACAAAGATCAGCTACTGCCAGGACCTACTGAGCTTGCATACTTCATCCTGTCTGAGAAAATCTGGAAAAGACTGTGCCAGCAAGTCCTTATCTGCATTCCCCTCACCAAGGAGGCAAAGTAATGGACTCTCACAGGGAACTGATCCTCTCTTTCTTTCTAATACAAAGCACAGGCAGTTCCCTCTAGGGATACAACCGTTTGCATCTGAATTCTCAGACTGGAGCACAGTATGTGGGAGACTGTTCAATGCCTTCCTCAGATGGATATTATTCAAACTCTTATTTCTCACCTCCCAGAAGGGTGTCCTAACCATGGAACTAGAAATGAGGAACCTCTGAGCTCCTTAATGCAACAGCCACACTATAGCGGTATTAAAGCAAGCCCACATCTTTCTCGGCAAACAGCAACCACTGCGATCAGACTGTTCAGCACAGTTTGACAAGATGCCCAGATTTTAAGATTTAGGTTTACAAATGCCTTCTCAGGATTTCTGTGCTTCCCAGGGACCTAGGAGACTGAGTCCCCTAGGTCCCTGGATATCACAAGGCATCCAGTTCCCTGCTCCTGCTGATGTGGCTGCTTGTGTGTGCGTGTGTCAGTCTTGTATGTCTGCACAACTTACCCTGTTCTGGAGAGTGAGATGGGGTCTGGTATTGAATATGCATCAGGGACACATGGATCTGAGCCCATGGCAACCTTCACAGGAGTCCTGTGGAGCAGACAGAGAGGCTGTCAGGCTGACACAGCTGAGTGCCTTGCATATTATAATCTGCTTCTTCCAGTCTCCAGCTGCCTCTGTTACTGATGGTGTTTGCCACTGGGGTTTAGATTTGTGACCAACTCCCCCTTCCCCACCCCACCTTAGTCTTCAAATATGTATTTATGCAGTCAGTTCAGTAAAACTGTATTAAATAGCACCATTGCACCTCACACTTTCACCATTTCTTTATGCCTGTAATAGTTTAACCAGGGTCAATAACATTTTTTAAATGACTCGCAGCAAATGTGGTAAGTACTTAAACAATAGACTCCATCAGTTCCAGAGAAGCTGTTTTATTCTACTAAGTCAATTATCAGTGGTTTCAAAAGTCCCTAAATAAGTAGTTGTCTGACAGATCATAATGGCTCCTTCTGTTACTCTATGCCAACTCATATACTGCTGCAGAATAATTTGTCTTACTCTTTTGTTTAGGATTTGAAAAACAATCATGTTGAAAGGAAACAGAAGAAAAATTATAAGAATAATGGAATAAGAAAACAAAAGCAATTCTGGGAAAAATAAACTTCCTACACTAAATATTGCTGGGATCTTATACTGGTGTATTTTGCCATATGAGCAAGGGATTTACCAAAGCTCTCAGTTCTTTGGCAATCATGTTAACGTGCCACAGTTGCATTGGCTGAAATCACCTGCCCTGCATCCCCATCAGACTGGTATCCACTGCCAACCCCTTTCACAACTGATTCTGAGCCTTAGGGAAACCACCTGGTTGCCTGAGCTGTAAGGGAAAACCTCACTTCTTGGATCTCCTGTATGCCAAAAGCATTGAGACTGGAGGTAACACTGCTGATGGGGGGAGCAAAATAATAAGTTGCTGATTTATTAATGGGCTCCCTTCAAATGTGCTGTATCTTTTCACTTTCCATAATTGCTTTAGGGACTGAGCTTTGCTAAGTGTTCACAGAGGCCAGACTTTAGGTCAGACGTGCAAATGGCTGTGGTGCTTGATTGTCCAGTTAGCTTGTAGGCTGCCCAGTCAAAGACATAAAGTAACACTACAAGATCAGTTGTGACTATCCAAACCAGGCAGCATACACATTAAGAAAACTCTGTATGATCACTTGCCAGACATTCCTTGGATAATGTCTGCAGAGCTACAGGATCTCCACAGATGTTATGGTCTACGGACAGGCAGATAGTCTCTGAGATAGCAGTGACTAGAGTTGTCAGCAGCTGCAGGGATCACAGCCAAGGCAGGGAAATGCTAAGCAGTGCTGAGGCTGCAGCAATGTGCTCTTTGTAGCCTATGGCAGCAATAAACTGAATAAACGAAAGTCTCTGAAATGTTTTCATGTGCTGCCTCAGATACGGGAAAGTTCATCAATAACAGATGGACATGCTGATTACATGCGTAGCCAAGGCTAATGGGAAGAAGCCACTGATTTGCACCTGTAGCAAGAAGAGATAGAAAATTGGGGGGGGGGGGGGGGGGGGGGGGGGGGCACCGCTTGACAGTCCAAAGTATCTGGGACTAATGTGTAAGAGAAACTCAGCCATTTTATGAACCGAGGCACACACTCTGTTTTGGCCCCTTATCCGAATCCTCAGCTCCTTTCAGCCACTATTATTTCAGTCCTGCTTGTATCCAGTTTGAGCCACTCCATCTACAGTCAGCATCTGCAGGCAGCGGGAAACTGTTGTGGTAGGAGTTGTGCACAATGAGATATCTATTCGGGCAAGGATCACCATGCTTCCAAATACTGCTTGTAAGGACTTCTACTATCTGCCTTTTTAGTCCACAAGCATCTGCTAATAATAAACTTAGAGGTGATATAGTAACTACTATAAAGGAAATTATAAAATAAACTGAGATTGACATGTGAAGACCTCTTTCTAAGCAGAATTTCATTTCCAGTGGAATAATAAAATAAAAAAAAAAAAAAAAAATGGAAAATATAACCAGAAATCTTCAAAGAATAATTTAAGCTGGCTTTGCCAGTTCTTTTTGCTAAGCAAAGCAGCCAAAAATTGGGCCTAGTGTTTCTGTTTAGCTTATACTTCATATGCAGCTCTCTGTTTGCCTTCATACCATACAAATATTTTCAGAAGAGCCTTTCCTTCTTTGTGGATGATTTGTATTCCTACTATCCCATGCTTGGTTGATTTCCATACACAAATCCAAACATTTCTAGCAACTCCCAGGTCAATTTGTGGAGAAGTTCTTGAAAAAACATGCACTTAATAAGTTGCTTTCTTTCTCCTCAGAAATCTTCCCTCTTTCTGTGTGTATTGTGATAGGGGTAAACCGGAGAAAATAATCTATCTCCTTCATTAGAATTCAAAAACAAAGTTTCTTTGATGCTTTTCTCATTATTTTTATAAATAGCCATAAAATAGTGCATTCTTTATCCATAATTTAACAGATCACTGTGTTTATTTCACTGTACTTTTTTTTTTTTTCCTGCAAACTGCAGATAAGGAGTCACTCATATGTGGCATAAAGCTCTTTTTTGAAGAAATTAGTCATAGTGTGTAATAGCTGGAATCTTTCAAACTTCTGGTTATTCAGCTACTAGATGATTGAGATGCAGAATCAAGAATTCAAAACAAATATCAAAAACCTTTAGTCAGACTGAGAAAACCAAAGAAGTATGAAGTTGCATTATCTCAGGCACAGTGAGATGAGAAACAGTGGCATCCCCCAAATAAGCGGTTTTTAAAGGTTTGGCCAGTGGTGCTGAATGAACATTGCTTTTTCTTAAGGCAAAATTAGCTGAAATAGTTTGGGAACACTGCCTAAGGTTACCTTTCAGGGCCAAAGTAGAGAGAATATTATATATTGTTACTGTTGTTGTTTTAAATACATTTCACCACAGGCCATTGAAGTAGATGATAATGGGGTTTTTTAGCATGAACAAGTTTTCCATGCATAGTAAGTAATGATCAAAAATGCATAAAAAAGGAGTATTTCGGTGATAGGAGACTATTTGTGGGTTTTCTTACTGTAATGGGAAATGGACTTTTATTACTTCTCTGAATTTGTATTGAGGAAGACTATTTTTATCTACTTGGCTGTTGCAATCCAAGCAACCTCTGTGTGAGAGGCTGGGCTAATGATTTCACATAGGTCTCAAAACATTGCTCTCTGGAAGAATAAGTCAAATTTACCTAAGACACCTCTCTCTCCTCATTTTTTTTTTTTTTTTTTTTTTTTTGAGTGGACTTGCCAGCCACACTGAGTTCTATGTAGTCTATGACAGCTGTTGTCCACTGGTAACTAAACAGGCTAACAGCTTAGATGCCCTCTTATCTTTTTGACAAGACTCAAACCAGCTTTTATTCTACTATAAAAAATGCTTCCTGGGAGAACATTTGAACCACTAGCAGGGTACCAGGAGACTTTCTACATTTTTTGAAAGCTTTTTCTTTGGGATGGGTTTCATGGGAAGCTGTTGAAATCCTCAGTTGTGTCTCATGAAACTAATCTTGTGTCAGAGGAAATAATGAAAAAAAAGCCCCACCAAGCCATCAGAAGAAACCAGAGATATATATTTTCTGTGCCTCACAGGAAGCCCCCCAAGATATGATCCTTAGTGGTGTTCCCTGGATTTTCCTGTCTGGAACCTCTTTGTACCTCCCTTAGCAGCTTCTCTCTGTATTGTGCACAGCCTTTCTCAGTCCACCTCACTTTTTATCTTCTGCTCTCTGCTTCTCCTATTGGTTCCTTGGTAATACCACTATTTCTAAACCCGCTTTCAGGATTCTACTTCTCCATCATATTCTTCCCCCACCACCACCCTCTTCCTATTTTTTAAGGCACTTCAATCATGAGTCTTATCTTTCAAGACTCTCACCCATCCAAATCCCCCCTGCTATTTGCATGCGCCTTTCTTCTTAGGCCTACAGCCATCTTCCAGCTCCTCATTAGGACCAGTAATTTAAAATCATGAACTGTCTTCTCTCTCTGTCATCATTTTACCTCTCCTGCTTGTCTCTCCCTCCTTCTGCTGCTCTGCATACATTGGCTGGGCAGCTGCAGAAAAGATGAAATGGCCATTCACTTCCTTGCCTAGGGGCAGAATTTATTAGATGCTGAACCTCAGAAGGCTTGATTCTCAAGATAGCTCAAGACACAGGGCCAAATTCTCAAGAAATGGGTTTTATGGGCCAGACTACACCAGGGCAGTGTTCAGGCAGGCAGTGTGGGAGGAACATAGAAGCAGCGTCTCTCACCTCCTGCAGCTGGGTGTTTGCAGTGCGAAGCAGAGGGATTGCACTCTCTTGTTTCCCATCTCAACCAGCCCCATAGCAAAGGAGGTACAGGTTTCTCTGCTTTAACTGTTAAAACTGCTTATGAAGGTGTGCTGTAACCCTCCAGAATGTGTAACACCAAAAGCCTCAGCTTTTCTTCCTAGGGCAGTGCAATCTTCTGCATTTCCCTAACAGGCAGTGCTGTAAATACCCCAGACTAGCCCATTCAAAGCATATTTCTCTGTGCAAACCAATTTTTTAGAGTTTCTATGACTAAAAGTTTGTTATCTGAAGTCTATTATCTGTATGGGCACATCATCTGCTTGCAAATATACCGGGCAGGATGGAGAAAAATATGACCCTAAACTAATGTTCAAATTTAGATTAATATTTCCCCAAGCACTATTTCCATTAGTGCTAATACAGGAATGCATAGATCATAAATTGTCCTTTCGGGCTGTGACAATTCTAAATTTAGTGCCAATGTTAATTAAGCAAGAGAAAATTAGGCAATGCAACAGATTTGGGGAGTAGGCAGTGAAAGGGGAGAGCTGAATTATCAGTTTGAGGACTTCGGGTGGTAATAGTTTAGTGCACAAACAATCATGAGGCTAGACCTGAATCTTTCAGTGATTTAATGATTTGTAGCATTTAAGGACAGCAGATTATTTTTTAATTATTTAGTTTCCACATGAGTAGAGAATAATCTTGGTTTACCCTTCTCCCGGCCTTTTCTGGGTTGACAGAAAGAGTTCATTTGTTACTCTGACATACATGCTAATTACTATACCCATATGTACATACTGCACATTTTATTGACTACTATATGAGAGAGATTTCGAAGGGGTTAATAAATGTCAAAAATATTACATAAACATTTTCTTCTCTTTTCTTTCATATAATAGAGGAGTCTGTTTAATAAACCCCAAATCAGCATGAGGTCACAATGTGTTTAGCTTTAAAACTGAAGTTAGGGTAAGTAATTACAAAGGGTCCACTGTGTTCCTTATTTAGTTGCATATAACACAGAACTGAATGGGATGATTAATAATCATGTTTTACCCTGAAAGAATGTAATTTATAATAGTTTATGTAAATACAGCAGCAGTATTAGTTGTTCATTTACCATTGCCATGTTAGCAAGTATGGGAATTCTAGCATTTTTAGAAAGCAACAAAGCCAAGATCCTCACAGGAGTTCTGTGCTTAAATACCTTTAAGATTGTGGGCCCAAGATACTAAAATAGCTTAGCACTATTGAATGTTTAGTTAAAATTAGACAGAATACTGGCATGTGTAGCAATGTTTGCTAAGAAGTCTGGGTTATACTGAGCTATGTTGGCAGTGGAAGACAAGAGAGAATTAAAAGCTTTTACAAGATCACTGAACTCAAAAAGAGCTAAATAAATAAAGATTAATCACTGGCTTAGCATAAATTATATTTAAAAATGAAAATAACTCAGAAACCGGTGCAGGATGTTCTTTTAATTAATTAATTAATGTCAAAATTGCAATATAAATTATGATGATTTTTTTTTTAAAATAGCATGATCTATGAGAAGCCTGGGAACAAATAAGTTCTCTCCAGCTTTGCCTGTAGTCCATGGTGCATTCTCATGACAGCAGTGAATTGGTACTTACCTGTAACCTTTGATCAGCAATGAAATCAACAATAATGTTGCTCTATCGCATTTCTAATACTAAGTTAGGTCATGAATTTAGAGCACACCAATTACATCTCTCTCACCTTCTGTGTGGATGCTCTTATTACACACAGGTTCACTGGGGCTGGAAAGATTTTGGCTCCTAAGCACCTTAGTGAATGCAGCAGTTGGTGAGCAATACATGCAAAGTAGCTGTTACCTTTTGAGAGACGAGTAAAACTTGTTTCACCAGGTCCTTATGAAGACCTGGTGCTAAGTAGAAAGTATTCTGCAATTTTCAGTTTGGAATACAGTATGGTTAGTCTTTTATGAGATGATCAGGTCCTGGGTTGTAATGTGCTTTAAATTCATTATACTTTTTACAGCTATCCATAGAGGTTCACAGTGAGGAAAAATAGTAGGTTTAAATCTATTTGTGTTTGAGATCATATTAAACTTTTAAACATGGTGCATAAATGGAGCGCTAAACAGGGTTACTTTCTTGAATGAAAAGCCCTTGGTAACTAATTGACCAGGTAATTAATGGGAAGTGCTCATATTCCACACTGCAAAGGCTGGATCACGCACTGCCGCGGCCGGTGGGAGTTCTGCCATTGACTTCAGAGGGAGCGCAAACCGAGGCTGTTTTGTTCTTCATTCAGTTTGGTTAATAAGATTTGTGCTGCAGGCCCTTTTCACCAAAATGCTGGCAGGCTTCTTAGAGCATTACTGGAAACTAGACCCTACACAAATTACTAAGGCCTTTTGTATTTTAATGTCTTTTTTGTAATGATATTCAGTCCTTCGGGGCAGCTGCCTGAGAGAGACATTTGTCAACTTCACTTTGTTTTTAGGACAGATGAGCCAGAGCCAAAACCATAGACCTGAATAACTTGAAACTCCAGAGGAGTTTGGATCCAGATTTGAGCCCCATGATTTGAGGCCCTTGATAATTAGCAGGCCCAAATTTCAGCCTCTCACGGTGTGCCATGCATTAACCACAAACCGGACTTGTGGTTACAGAGGGGCTCAAGGTTTGCTGCTGGCACTGTCCGTGCAGTAGCCCAGCAGTGAGAATACCAAAACTAGCCAAGTAGAGTCGAAATGAGTGGCACAGCACCCTGGCTCTGACACTGTCCTATAGCCATTGCCTATAAAAGTGTACAGAAACAGGGCAAGCACATCATGATACTTCCCCAGCACAACCTCCCGTTCTCCAGAGGCACAGCAGGGTGGAGTCTTTGTGCTGGCAGAGAGAATTTTCTTTGTTAGTACTAGCCACTCCTTTCTGAATTATCTATCACTGTTCCTGCTCCTCTTGCTCCTGAGGCAAAGAGTTAGAAGGGTGAGCTTGTGAACTCCCAGTGCTGCTATATATGCATGTGAGAGAGCTGAGAAGGGCAGGTCTGAAATATGGGTCATGGGGAAGAACATAGAGAAGCAGGGGAATGGCTGCAGAAAGTCTGTGCTTGGAAAGGCTCAGACCCTGGGCTGTAGAATACCCGTGATAGCTTTTTGCAAAAGTGTAACTATATCCAGTTAGAAAATGGCTGGATTTAAATCAGTACGGCATTCTTGCTTAGATAAAGCCATAATTATAAATGCAATTCTGCATTTTTAAGATAAATTACATGCACATAGACCAAAAAGTAATGATAGTAAGGGCAAAGTGTTTGAAATGTCTGTGAAATGCATGTGTAAAACTAATTAACTTATAGATGGCATTTGTCCACATCCTCCATGTGATGCACTGAGAATCCCTCTAGTATTGTAGAATGCAAATGCTTTGAAAAGAAATTGCCCAAGGGATTGAATGTCTTTCCTTTACGTTGTTTTTAAAAGGAAGAGTTTCTTACACTGTGTTTATTTGCTGCTAAGATACTGTTACACTAGCACCATCGCAGCCTGTTTCTCACTGCAGTATCCCATAAATTAGATTGTTGCAGGGAGTATTAAGGATGTGCATACACTGCCTGACTAGAGCAATTTTATCTGAATAATGTTTCGTGACCTTTCTTGCAAGAAGGTCCTGACTAGAAAAGCATAGATTTACCAGACATGCTGGCTGTACTGTAAGATTCTAATTACCGTTCTATTTTATCAGTATTAGTAGAGTTCCTGCGCTGACATCTCTCCAAACACAAATGAAAAGTTGGGATGCTGTATGACTCACGTAATGAAGTACATTAAATCCAGGTACCTGTTTCAAATCCAACAATTGTGGAAATGATGGAAGAGCCATCACCATCAAGATGACTTTCCAACAGGCTCAGTGAGATGGCTTTGTGGCCTCAGTCCAATTCTTAACGGGCAAGAATCCACAATACAAAAAGCAACACACAACTGGCAGTAATTGATACTCTTTTGGCACTCAACAGAGAAGCAAAGTATTGAATGAGCATGAAGAATGGACTAACCTTTCACCTCCCCCCTATTCCAGGTCAGGGATGAGACATCTGATAGAACCACATAGGAAGCTCAGGCTGCTGCTCTCTGTGCCGCCCTGTGCCATACCCGAACAAAGGACTTCTTTCTTAACAAACATCGAGCTGACACTTTTCATGAACTCTAAATTTATGTGAAAAATTTGGAGGCTTTGGAAGTTAGTGTTTAGCCTCAGCATTCTGCCTAAAGAGTGCAGTCTACTGCCTCACATAAATACGTGTCTTTCTGATTGCCAGCTGCATTAAAAACTATTACACTAATTCCCTGTTATACATATGCATATATAATGTGTATGTACATGCGTAGCAGGAGTAAATGTATTAGTTATTCATGTATGTGTATACATAATAGGGGAAGTAATGCCTTTAGTTAAGACTACCTAATGCTCATTTATAGGAACTTACTTTCAATTACTTATACAGTTTGCCAAAATTTAACTGTTACAGCTTAAATTTTCCATGGTGGCTGTCTGTCTCTAACTGAATTTGTTTTGGAAAGTTTTCACTAAAATGGTTCAGATAATTCCAAGAACACAGTAAAAATACATCCTTTTAGTCATGTTAAGAACTCTTGCAACCATTATGTTGAGAGATTCTAGCATGTCTGAGCTTTGGAGCTGAAGTTTGAAACTCCGTAAGGAAATTACTTTGATGTCAAGACTTATCTTCTGTCACTCCTGTGGAAATCTGATCCAGCTGTAATCTCCTAAAAAACTAAATTCTCATGCACTCATGCTCTGTTAAAATGTAAATTCTCCAAATACTGTATTTGCAGTAAGCACGCTGTCTTCTCCTACAACTATGACATCTTGGGCACAGTGTTGCCTTCTCTGTGGAGAATACCGACATATAGACATATATATATATATAAACAATATATAGCCCAAGGCCACTCACAATGTCATTCATACACATTGCGTAAATCAGACGATAGCCCTATAGACCCATCTATCAGTAGTATTAGAGTTCGGCTCTTCTCAAGGGCTATGTAGATGATTTTAGTTACAGCAATGAGGAGGGAAGCACTTGCAACAAGGATCAGGAAGCACCTGCACCATGCATCAGTGTGCTTAAGTATATTCTCCAGACTTCTCTTCATCTCACAGCGAACCCATAATATATCAAATGCCTAGTGTCTTAAAGAGGACATGCCCAGAGACATCTGAGAGCTGCCCTGATTAGTCTGTATGACTGCAGCAGCCAACTACTTTGACCTGAACTTTGCTGAACCCTCTGGGTGGATTGGATATTGCTTGCAGGGTGTTTTACAAAAAAGTTTAAGGAACCGCATAGTAAAAAAGAATGAGCAGTAAACATATAGAAGGGTCATTAACTTCTGAAGGATTCAGAAGTGAGGAAGTACTTGAATTAACATTGTCCTTTCAAGGATCCTGGTGTGAGGAAGTGAGGTAGAAATCTATGGGTTTGTAAGCACTGAAACTAAGAACTAGAAGCCAAAGTATCTCAGTGGATTCTCACCCTCTGATCATGATATAAACGCACAGGAGGAAGTGTAATGATTTTGTTGGTGATAGAGGTTTGAGTACTGTGTATTAAAAACAAAAGGCTTAGAGACATCACAAAAGGAATTGAGTCAGCTTAAAAAACCATTAACATCTAATTCCTCTTCTGTGAGCTCTCTGAATCCAGGACATTAAATAATATGAGGGACAAATGGAAAAAATAAGTTTAACACATGTAACCAAAGCTCTGTTTAAATGCACACTCCAGGGAAGGACAAATTAAGGTGACACAGAATACTAAATCTAGTATTTCCTCACTTTTAAATCCTCTCCTGTTAAAAGGGTTGGACAGGATGACCTCCAGAGGTCCCTTCCAATCTCAACCATTCTGTAACCCTAACATTTGTTTAATATAGGTTTTGGTATGGTACAGATATGTGTTTAATCTCCAGATCCATCCCCCACCCACCCACCCCACCCCACCCCCCAAAAAAAAAGGGGGCCCTCTAGAGACACTATATAGGAAGCCTAATGTTTTCTTCCCTTTCTGTGCCATATTTTGAATTTGTTTTGTTATGCAAGCCAACCCTCAGATTGCAAGCACTTTCCCACTTTGCCAGTCAAATTAATATGATGAAAGGACACCTGTAGGCACATACAGAAGCCAAGACCATTCTGTACATCCATTATTTATTTAGTTTTCTTCTTTAGATCTTATCAAGAAAAAAAGGCACAACAGGTAGAAACAGGGGAAAAAGTTCATCAGCTATATAGTCACCGTATGAAAAAACATAGAAAAGAACTGATTTTTTTAACTTGGCAATAAGAATGTTGAATGTTCTCCATTCTGCAGTCAGTTCAAAATAAGTCCCACAGGAATTATGCAAGCACATTCTCATTATGATAGTTATGATTTAGATTTCATTACAAAAGTAAAAACAATCATTCAAATAGGCTTGGGTGCAGTGATTTGGAGAGAAGCTGCTGCCCTGCCAAATAGAAAAAGAGAGTGAAGAGGTGGGGGCAAGGGAAGAAATAAATCCTGCCAAAGTGAACTCATGTGAAGGTGAAGCCAAAACGCCAAAAGGTACAGATTAAGTGCTCTTACGAACGTCCCAAATGTGTGTAAGCAAACTTCCCAAATAAGGGTTTGAACTGAAAGCTCAGGCTTCTGCTGGAAATACCCAGAAACACACAGATTAGATCCTGTTTGAAGAAAAGGATTCTGGTTTGATTGTCTTGAACGAGCATTTGAAAATCATACCACTTCTCACCAGAGCACATTTTAATGCAATAGAAATGTTTCCAGGCTTTTTCAGTAACTGAAAAACAGCCCTTTAGTAATTCCACAACACAAGAGGTAGAGTACCATAGAATTTGCTTCCTTTTAGTTCCAGTTGTTCTCCGTTTGGCTTTTTTTTGTAGTTTGATGTCTGTAATGGCCATTTTAAAAAATGGAATCATTCAGATAATTCTTTATTGGCCCCTGACTTTAATGAAAAATTCACAGGAGAAAAAGTTCTTATCTTAAACATAGCTGCTGACTTCCGATATCTCATTTTTCTCTCACAATAATCCCAGTGTTCAAAGTAGGTATTGTATTTATCATCTTTGTATGGAGCTGAATTTCACTTCACTTTTCTTTATGGCCTTATCACATAATTTACAAACACTTTATCTCTGTAACTGAAAATAAATGAAATCCTGGGCTTTCGATGAAATGCCATGATGAAATGGATGGTCCAAAAATCTATATTTAGATGACTGACTCCTGTTTGTAGAAGACATGATAAATGTTTTATGCATATAAACTGAAGGATGATGGATTTAATGATCATAGTCTAACAGGGAAATGTTACTTTGGAATAATTAAGTGTTCTGTCATTTGCAAGTCCAAATAGTCCATTGTTAGATTGTGCTTTTGTCTGTCAACAAACCATACCATTTTGTGAGGGTTATTTATCATTAAAACAATTGATGCAATGGAAACACACCACCAGTATGTGTTGTTAACACATTTTGTGAGACCTTGATTTGGATCCATATTTCAGGGATAGTTAATTGATGTATGTTTCTGTCTGACAGAAGAAATATATGACAAGAACCATTGAAGGATTGGAGGTAGCTTTCTCATTTGAAGTGTTACACGTGAATTGCATTTGTTGTCCTTCCTAGAAATAGTTTCAAAGTTTAAAATATCTTCTGTTTAAGGCTCACGTGCAAAATGTTTACAGTGAGGTGTATGCCCAGTTTCCAGCTGTTGCTCCAAAAGGGTATAAGTATCTGCAGATCATGATCTGTGGCTCTTCTTATAGCTACCCTGGACACCTCAGATGGTATCTCAAATGGACATCTCTGTTTAGACAGGTTAATCCTGCCATGAGGAATACCTCAATGGGAAGTACAGGGTGCCTATGCTATCTTGTGATTTTTAAATCTGCATCAACAACTGCAATGAAGACAGTTACAGTAGTCTGATTTCCCCTGTCGTGCACACACAATTTTTATTGACTCTGTGTACAGAACTGAATACGAGTGCCTTTTATCTTGACATTCAATAGCAAAGCAAACTATTAGAAATATAAGTGTTGGAAAGAAATACTAAAAAGGGAATTATTTTGATTAAAAAAATCAGTGGCTATACATTTAGTTGTGTAAGAATAGTGTCTAATATTTAATATCTGAATGATCGTCACAGCATGGGAAGGTATAAACAAAAGATTACTTTGAATTTTAACTGCAAACACTATTTCCTGGGTTGCATGATATTTAGAAACATTGGATCAGTTCATAGGTCTTCTTGTCTCCTGACTCTAATAGTCAGCTACATTTTACCACTCAATTCCAAACCAGTTTTAAAAGCATTTGTTATCTTTTCTACATGTTGTAGATTAAGGACTAAAACATATGAAGGTGAAGTGATTTGCCCACGATCACTGATGAAGGGCCTCGATCTCCTGACTCCCCACTCACTGGTCCATGGTGGCTCTGTGAAATGTCACACCAGTTTCTATACTTTGCCAGATACGGCAGCTCTAAGAAGCAACAGTTTCTCCTTTTTACTGGCCCATTTATTACCTTTGCCATGAGTCTCTGCTCTCTGCATTCATACATCTACAAGACTTGTGAGACCTACTAGTCAAGTAGAAATATCAGCATGCACAAGTGTGGAAGCTGTGAAACACATATCTGATCATCAATGATTTGCCCTGGGCTGCAGGCAGAAGTACTGAAAGTATCCCCATAGGGCTAGAGCTGGGATCAGTGGTTCAGACCTTGGCAAAACTGGCTGATACATTGTGGCATATATATTTAAATCTCAAAACTCTTTAGAGATTCTTCCAGCACTTTTCCCCATGAGAGGCTCTTTTGCATCACTGCTTTCCAGGTCGTTTTCTTAATCCTGGATGTAGACAGTAAAGAATGTCTTCATCCAACCCTTCAGAAAAGGAAAAGGGGAGGCAAGGGGAAAGCATGTCTACTGCAAGAAAACTTTAAATAGAGAACTATTGAAGGAGGTGTGTTTTTTTCTTTTTTAAGAATAAATCTTTTTTGGAGTTTTGTACTGAAGGACTTATTGCTAGTCCTAAAATATAATAAACCCTGATATTAATCATGTCTTGATTTAATAAACGGATGGAATTTATCAGGTCTAGCTTACATTTTGTTTTTTAAAAAGCATTTTGTCGCTGTTTTTTTCAATAGTTCCACAACAGTATGTAAGGTTAGCAATTATTTAGATGTATTGTACTGATGAGACAAATACCCTGGAGCTTCAACACTGCTTTCAGAACATAGTTTTGTTACAATATAGTTCTCCATTTATCTTTTTTGCCATAATATACATTCCTCATTAATATCAATTATTTATTTATAGAATTAATCCATTCAATTCCATGCTCCATAGCCTAATTACCTAAGAAAGATAAACTTGGTTCCTTTTGGAGCGGACTTCCATGAGAGCCTGGATTTCTACTCCATAAAGCCAGGACAGTTCTACAGAAACCAGACACGCTTTGCAGGGCATCACCCTGAACTCTGAGCTATCACCTCGAAATTAAAGCCAGTAAAGGACGCTGCTCTGACTGTCAACAGGCACAGTTCCTTAACAACAACAGTGTAGAATAAAGAACCAATGGAGCAACATCTGATCTGCCCCTTCAGCCCACACTGAAGGTTATGTGGAGGCTGCTTCCTGGAGACACCAGGACCTGAGCAGAAGTTGATTGCTGCCAGGGCATTGCTCAGCTCCCTGATTGTCCAGAATATGGGCCCTCGTGCCCATCTTCCAGCCAGTGGAAGAAATTGCCACTTACAAGGGAAAAATAAATTCTCATCTCTCAAGAAAAAGCTACTGAAACATTGCTATTATTTCACTCATTGCTAGTACCCCAGGACCAACCACAACTTAGTTACAGTAGATGAGGCCCAGAACAGCCCTGATGACCTCAGTCAAATATAAGTATATAAACATCTAGGCAAACAAATAACCTTTGAGTTCCATTAGTCACAGAAATTAAGATGCTGAAATGCTCAGGCACTTGCAGAATCAGACATTTTTCTGGTTTTCTTCTATAAATACAGCAAAAGGGTAGGTCTGGAGGAGCAATTTCAGTATTAAGTCTATTTTTTAATTCCTAAAACAGTAAAAAGGCTTACAGGCAAACCCATTAAAATTATTTTCATGGCACACAGTGAATACTTTGAATATATCAAGTTAAGGTTTTAGTTAAATAAGTTCGTCTGTGTCAAGCTTAGCAATTTATTAGAGAATCTTTACCTAATTTGATGTAATTGATGTTAAAGCCTTTTTTCCTAATATGCTGTTTGTGTATTCCTTTTAAATGAGGATAAGAAGAAACGGATTTGTAGAAGATGTTTTTAATTGATTCCAAAGGGAATACCTACCATGGAATCTGCTGACAGGTTCTGTGGGGCTCTAGACTGCAATCATTCAGCATCTGTATTTTTAATGACAAGATGCTGAAATGCTTAAAAACAAGTATTTAAATTATAAGCACAGATAACTAATGTCTGCTCTTTTCTAATGTTTTATCAATAACCACCAAACCTCCAGTTAGGGCAGGGATGTCTGCATTGTCTTAGAGACCCAAATTGTAGAAAAAGCCAATGGGAGCAGAGCTCCTTTCAAGCTCTTTGAAAGCTTCACTCAGACATGGTGTATAGATCCTTGATTTTCAGTTACAGGATGCCAATATGACCACAATACATACAACATGCTGTATCATTTGCCATCCCAGGTTATTCTGGCATTTGTCTTCCTCAGTTTTCACAATAGTCAATATTCATTCAAAATTAAATAGCATTAATCGTTTGGCCAGCTTCATGGTAGCCAACATCTTTGTGTGAAGAATCGCACTAACTCCAGGAGAACTAGTTGTATGACTGAAGGTTGCTCAGAATTAATAATGATCAGATTTGGCATTTGTAGTGTGATTTAAGGCTGGCTTTGGGCAATAGGAAGCAAGACTCTTGGGATGCTGCTGGTACTGATTCATTGTGTAACAAACGGGCAAGACGTTTAACAACTTTAAAACAAAACCAGCAATGGTATTATGCATCACATAGCTGTGAAATGATTTAATGAATGCTCCAGATCATGTTCTGTAGGTTCATCTGTACAAACTGTATGTGTTTTATTAGGATATGAATGCATAAGCAGGAATTAGCCTATAGCATACGTAATCTGTCACTTCTCTTCAGCAATGACAGGGACTTAGAAAAAGTATTTCTTCTAGGGCTACCAAATTCCAAAAAGAACTCTGGATTAATTACATAAAGCCCTGAGGAGAGCAACAAAAACAATCTGAAGTGCAGAAAATATGGTCTATCAGGAAAGATTGACAGAAGAGGCAACATGCAGCCTAAAGCAGAGAAGACTGAGGTGCATCACAATACCAAGCTTCAGGTGAAAGTGAAAAGGAGACTAAAATTACATGAAAGTAAACAATGTTCTAGTGATATACAAAACAGGGAAATGCAACAGTTTTCTTGATGATAATGTGTTGTATCACTGGACTTCCTGAAGGAGAAGACACCTGCCAGGAATGGCAAGTATAGTCAATGTGGTCTTCGGGCAGGGACAGAGTAAATGAAACTTCACACTGCGTTGTAGTGCTACAATTCTACAGCTCTGTGATTGAAAGATGGCGCATAAATGTAAATTGTTTTTGTGTTACTAAATTTTCACTGTCCCTTACCAGGTATAGGCAGGAGATATAGGCATTGCCTGTTCATGAAATTTGTAAAAGTCCTACGCACTATTCAGTTACTATGCCAGAATTCTGTCCACTGCTGCAAAGATATACTGTGGCTACAGAGTACCCAGAAAAACCCGGCAATTCTATGTCGGTAACTTAGAAAGTAGGGCAAAATACTTTGCTACTTCTACCTCAGCAAGGACAGATGGAGATATACTCTATCCATGCAGGCACGAGCAAAGCATAAGTGACCTGAAGCAGAAGGCCTGTTCAGACTGTCTGGCTGTGAGGTCCCCGTGAAGTAACAGTTCAAGTCTTATTTAACTCCTTATCTCCAAAATGTTTCCCAGGCCTCAAGTATTAGTCAGGTAAAGATCAGAGTATGCCTTTAAAGGGTGAGCAGATGGGCACATCTGTTTGTTTGACAGGAAAACGTATGTGTTGCTTGACCAGGCAAACATTTCTTGGTGCAGTGGAAGAATTGCACAAAATATCTCAGACAGTAATTGAAAAGCATCCCCCAGAAATAGCTCAAGAATTGGGACATGACAGTACAAAGCCCACAACAAAATGAGTTTGATAGTTCTAGCTCAGTTAAAGGAACATTGCTCAGCTTGATAACTCTGAAATTAGCTGTGCTACCTGTGCTAAATGACTCTGTCTTGCTGTGTTACTCGTGAGAGCTGCTCCTCTATTTTTTTTTTTTCTTTTCAGTGGAACAAGTTGTATGAGAATACACTATGATGAAAGCAAATCAGAGCCAGCATTTTTAGAAAGGTATTCTACCCATCAGGGATTTTCTGTTTGTTCCTTCTCTCCACCTTTGACGATGATTTTAGCAGATAATTGGACACCTTTCTTGCCAAAGTGATACTGCAGAAGTTAGCTCTTACTGACTCAGGCCTAGTAACTTGCCTCCAGTCTTAGCTTTCAGAATCATATCATTAAGTTAGTTTCAATGAAAGCCTTAATTTTTTTAAAAATAAATAAATTCATTCCTAACCACCATAGTTCCAAAAGAGATTTCTGTCTCATGACTAACATTTGAAGTGAGATCTGGTGATAACTTCAATATCAGTAACATCATTGCCTAGCACCAGGCGTTAGCACATAAGAGGAAGATATCTGGCCCTATACCCATCAGAAGAGATAATCTTTATCCTCTTTCACAATGAGATCCCTGAGCTAGTACTGGCCGATCTGGTATAACACAGCTCTGATTTCTGTTAGAAATATTAGCTCTAGTCCTGAAAGCTGTATAATTACATTAGTGCTGTTCCATGCCTGAGGTAATAAGCTCTGCCTCACTGCTGCGTGACCAGCTGAAGCTCAGTGCCACTCCAACTGCTGCACCCAAAGTGGTACCCGGCACTGGCTCAACAACAAAAGCCTCACCTAGAACAGTTTTCATAGTTTTCTGCTGGTGCCACATATTGACCTACAAAAGAAACAGACTGGGTTTTTGGAAGTCCTGAGTACCCAATTCTCCCTGTAAAATCTGTAGAAAATTTAATATTGCTAAAAATTGGATCCAGTGCCCATACCATGAGGGCATCTGAAATGCTAGTCATGCAAGTCTTCTTACTCATAGCACTGTCTCCAGATATTTTTGCAAAATCTACATTCTCAGTAATAAAATATGTGTTGCTATGGGGCATCAGTTTATGTTTTTATGCGAACTGACACTGGATTTCCTTCTGTCTTTAAAAATGGTATAGTTTTTCAGTGAGCCTACAAACAACTACCAAATAAATATAAAAGCACTCCTGATTTTATATGAGAAAAAAAAAACAACACACAGGATAAATCAGTGCAAGCAGTTCTCCATGTAATGGAGATGTAATCTCCATGTATCCAATGTAATCTCCATGAATCATATGTTTGGCACCTTTGACAAAATATAATTTTTCCCTTCATAACCTTGTAAGCTCATCTCCCCTCTGAGCTCAGGAGCCATGCTTACTGTATCCACTTGTCAGCCTTTAGACCTCACAGCAAACTGTCCCAGATGGGGTGGGTCTCAGCCTGCATTTCTGAGAGTGACAAATACCAGGCAAGTGTTAGAAATATGGCATTATTCAAAATACACAAGTAGATAGGTAGATTTTATATGTTTGAGACTATTCTATTATGATGTTTCCAAACCTCAAACACTGCAGAAATACAATACAATACTTACTATGAATAAAAAAGCAAAAGGAAAGTAAAACAAACTGTAGTTACACTTAACACACACTGAAAACATTAACCCTGTGAGGCAACATCCACAGGAACAGAGTGTCTTACAGTCCAGCTTCTTAATTTATGTTTGATCTTTTTGTCCCAAAGACACTCCAGCTCTACCATAGCCACTGGCACAGATGCTATTTGTTAAGCGTCCCCTCACTTACATTCCTTTGGTGAACCCAATCATACTTCTTCGTAAGAAATTTGTCTGCTTCCATTAGCTCACCTCTCAAAGGCACCTACAGGGAGGCTTTCTGAAAATGCTCCCAATGGTCTCACAGTTACATGAGCAACTTGTGATATTTGGATTTTTGGCCCTTTGTCATGGAGAGTCTCTCTGAAACTGAACAAGGATAATGCCTTTACCTCAAAGCTGGCTTCCAGATTTTATTTCCATCTGCCCCGGGTTCCTGCCTTAAAAAAAAAATCATGCATTTAAAACCTGCTTATTCTGGTTAGAGTCTCCAATTTGTGTCCAGTTCATTTTTTCTTTAAAAAAGATAGGGTTCATGTTTTCTTACAGCTTCACAACTTCGTTCTGTTCTGCGTCCGATGTAATTGATGACAGATTAATGCCCATCTGTCACAGTTCCACACTGTTCATTTTTAGTGAAAATATTCTGTACTTACTCTTCTGGGTGTTACAACCTGAAAAGAATCAAATCCAAATCCATGATAATAACATTACCGGGATTAGATAGATATCAATGACAAGTCAAGGAACTATTACACGTGCATGTACGTATGTGCTTTGAAACACCTGAAATTGGCAGAGTAAATTACTTGTGGCTCTAGGATAAGGCTGAGTGTAACAGAAAGAAACCACAAAGCTGAGGAGCAAAGACCTTGGAAATACAGGAAGAAGAGGGACCCAATGACCCAGCAGACAGTTTTCAATGATACAGACGTGTAGCAGCTTAATGAAGCTGCCTGTAACAGATAGTGTAGGTGGAGTGTCTTTAAGATCTATCTGTAAGACAGCCATGAAAGCAATCGGTTGCCTTTATCCTGCATTTCAGAATCGGGTGTGCAGAACACGTGGCTCAGATCCTACCCTGAATTCCTGTCTTAGTGCTGTGGTAGTAGCACAATAGTACTTAGTACTATAGTCATAGTGTCTTACTACCATAAATGTAACTGTGTTTCGGTACCTCATTGTGCATGACCGGTCTGGTTACCTCCTTTTGAGGGCTGGCTGTTAATTCTGCATGCAGCAATGGATGGAGGATGTAGACAGTCTAGGAATGTAAGTACTACTGAAAATCCGCCATGAGGAAGGAAGAGTCCTCTGTCTTGCTCTCTTGATCTAGCTGCAGTTCAGCCTCAACAGCCTACGTACGTAACTGAAACATTTGTCTTTTCACCTTCACCATTTGGTAACAACAGGTTTAAGTAACCAAACAGCCTATGTAATCAGGGATCAGTTAGACCAAAGGTAGTAACCAGACCTGTAACAGGAAATATTGATCAATGGATTCAAAGGATCACAACCTTTGTCTCATCATCTCTAGGACATGGGAAAATGAATTCTCAACTAGAATCATAGGTCTCACAGTGGGGTTCAAATCCATGGACAGAGGATGTTTTCCATGGGTCATTAGAAAACGAAGAATGAATTCTTGATATCTAAGTGTTAACAGGAAGTGAGAAATTCAGTTACAAGAATCCAACGAGTTCAAAAGATGAGCTATTTGGGTATTGTAGTGTACAGGAGAAGAAACCAAAGGTAGAATAGAAGACACTGAAAATAAAACTAAAGAAGCCAAAAAAAACCCCAAAAATGGATTAAAAGAATCAAAAAAAAAAAAAAAAAAAGTAGAAAAGAAGCTGAAGATTAAAGAAAAGAAGATTAAATAAAATCAGAACCAAAGCCCAGAAGATGAACTATAGGAGTCAAAACAGAAGGTAGAAGAAAATGAATCCAGGTAATATAACACTAAAGGATTCTGAGCAGCAGAAATGTTGATGTTTCTAGAAAAAGGAACATAATTTAGAAAAAAGGAGTAACCAATTCCCGTAAGAGGAAGCAAGTGCTAAACCAAAAATTAAGTGAAGCCCAGGCTACTTTCAAGTTGCTCTGGAAGATAAAAAGAGGAATCAGAGGAGAAATCTCATCACATGCCATGTTACCAGGAAATATGACAGTTTGAAAACATTTTTTAAAACACCAACTTCAAAAGAAAAAAATCGGTACTGCAACAGTTGTACAAGCGCACAGTAAATTAACTTGGAGATGTTTGATATGACCCAAATTCTGTAGGACTTAATGACAGTCCACAAGAATATAATGCACTCTTCATTAAGAGAATGCAAATTAGTCACATTAAAACAAGCACAAGAAACTGTAAAAATATTGATCATCAAATTAATTTCAAAACCAAGGATAAATGAACAAATCACTGTTGAAACAGAACTGGACACCAATCATGTCAGAAGAACCAGAAAAGGACTTGGGATCCTTAAACAGGAAAAACATACAAATTGCCTAGAAGCACTGAAGGAATATCCAGGGCTAAACACTGAAGACTGAACTTTAATTGATCAAGCAGCCCCAACAAAGCTTGTCTGAGCTTTATTTACTGTGCTGGTATTGCCTGGGATAGAGTTATTTTCTCCACGGTAGCTGGTACGGGGCTGTGCTTTGGATCCGTGCTGAGAGCAGCGCTGATAACGCGGGGCTGTTCTCGTTCCTGCCGAGCAGGGCTTGCGCAGCCCCAGGGGCTTTTCTGCCTCTCACCCCCCACCAGCGAGCGGGCTGGGGGGGCACAGCCAGGACAGCTGACCCCAGCTGACCAGAGGGACATTCCGTACCACATGGCATCATGCTCAGCATGTAAAGCTGGGGGAAGAAGGAGGAAGGGGAGAACATTCAGAGCTAACAGCGTTTGTCTTCTTCCCAAATAATGGTTACGCATGATGGAGCCTGGCTTTCCTGGAGATGCCTGAATCCCTGCCTGCCCATGGGAAGCAGTGAATGAATTCCTTGTTTTGCTTTGCTTGTACACAAGGCTTTTGCTTTACCTATTAAACTGTCTTTATCTCAACCCATGACTTTTTCTGACTCTTACTCTTGCAGTTTCCCACCCCATCCCACTGAGTGGGAGTGAGTGAGCAGCTGTGTGGAGCTTAGTTGCCAGCTGGGGTTAAACCCACAATAATTACTCAAACATGCAAAGTAATCCAAAACGTAAAAGTGTATTAAGCAATGGAACTTGACCAGTCTGACTGTTCATTTAAGGTGATGGTAAATTGTTGATAAGCCATTTCACACTACAGAACTAAGAGTAAATTAAAATGGCCAAAGGATCTGCACAAGAAAAGAAATTATTGGGGACTGCAGCCAGGTTAGTGATTGAGAACACTGGGGAGTATTTATAAAAAGGCTTTCAAACTAGCTGTATAAGCTGGGCTAAACCAGGCTGAGAAGATGACTAAGCCCAGTAAATCCAACAACCATGAAATTGGAGATTTTTGTAGATATTTGTTGAAGAGCTGAGGAAATCTTGCAAGAAGAATGTGAGAGGTAAAAACCTACTGAGGTAATAATGGGGGAAAAAATCTATTCAAGCGGTAACCTTCTCTAATCAATGACTAAAGGGTCAAACAAAAAAGAAATCACAGTAAATAGGACCATGGATAAGACTGTAATAGAAACAACTGTGTATCCAGCAGCAAGGGTGAAAATGTTAGCCTGGTCCTAAAAGATACTGCAGACAAAAGCACAGCATGGCAAGAGAAACAGGAAAGGAATAGAGTGAGGAATTAAATGATTGATTGTTATTCTTGAAGAGATGTGAAATCCACGGAGAGAAGCCTACATATCTGAAGCCACCATGGAAAGCTGAAAGGGTTTTCAATTTTAGAGTTGCATACCGCATAAATCAACTTAAATATTCCTTTGAACACAAATTTCTGAATTGTCACCTGTAACACAACTTGGCCTAAACCCATGCAGACAATGGATTAAAAAATATGTGAGTAGAATGGAAAGATAGAAACCTAAGTACTTCATTGAGAAGTGTAGGGGTATTGAGTGGGACATTAAATAATATAGATCTCAGATCCATATCTAATATATTTGCATTTATCATTGGTGGGCAATGACATGATGCAAGCATTGCTACAGGGAAATTGAAGTTTTCACATTTTAGAATGTAACTAAGGATACCCATATTCCTTCTAAAATCTACTTCTTCATTAATTTCAAGTCTTATAAAAACAGCACAAGAATCCACCTGGATTATTACCTGGCCTGTGCAATGTGCTGGTATGCAAAGCTTGTTACAAAATATAATTTTCCAAAGCTTAAAAGAAGTCAAAATGCAGAAATGTCTGCTGTGGTAAATTTTATTTCAGAAGGTTGCACACGCTTACATGCAGCTTTACAGCATTATGACTGGGAAAGAGGATGGTTTGTGTAGTGTTATATAGGGAATATTTCAAAATAAGTATGCATAAGGTAATGGCCTCACGGTTGTCTTAAGAAAATGCTAAAAAACAGTAGAGGCCATAAACTCCCTAACTGTGGAGATATATACTGATAATCAAAACACTACAAATCTGTATGATATGCAAGCATGTACCGATTTAGTAGAAAGATTCTTTTGTTTTCAAGGAGCTAATCAAGTAGCTTTAGCGATGTCCAACAATTGTGCCTCTGCTTCAGGAAAACAGCAGCAAATATCCATCACCATGAAGAATCACTCAATGCAAAAGTTATCTTTTTTCGTCTGGAAAAAACACACACTTTATGTACTTTGTCATGCAGTATCTTGGCAGTTAGATCACACTTTGTAATTGAAAACGAAACTTCATCCAAAGATGTTTGGTGCTCTGTGCACTCAGTCAGATGGATTCAAGTGCATAATCAAACACAGAATCCTGCCATTACAGTAACTGAAAATAACATACAGGTTTTATGATGGTTTAAAACTACTCCAACAGGGTCGATGGATAGAAGAAATTATGGAAAAAATCTTGTATCTGTGTCTACAGTAAATTATTCAATAACTGAATTCCAGAAAAATTGAAAGATTGAACAAATCCAGCAAAATGTCACAACATGGGCATCACAACTTCAAACAATATACAGTGATCTTATATGGGAGTATGTATCTTCAGTCCACAGCATCTAAACCGTTACATCTATTATTTCATCCACTTATTGTATTGTTAATAATACAATAAGTATTATTGTAAATAATAATAAGTAGTATTGTTAATAATACAATATGTATTATTGTATTATTAATATTAATATTATTAATAATACAGGCTGGGATTCTGCTATGTATCATAATAACACTTAAGTGTTTATCAAAAACATTTGCATATTACAGCATGGTTATTTGTAAATAATTATCAAAAAGTCAGTATCTTAGGAGGCAAGACCAAAGCATTCAAAATACACTGTTCAGCCAGCAAGCACCCAGCAATAACTAGGCAATGCAGGTCAGGGAGTGTACAGTTTAGCCAACGGAATCGTAAGACCACAGTTACCTGAAGATGTCCCTGTAAAGGATGAGATGGTTGTAACCTGGACAGAACCAAAATCAAATTCCTTAACGTTGCAATAATGAGACAAATAGCTATAAATTAATCAAAATAATGTGTTGTATACATATACGCTTTGAAACATCATGGTTGGGCAGAACAAATAACTGGTGGCTCTAGAGTAAGGACAGATGTCTCAGAAGGCAATCACAAGGCTGCAGCAGAGACCCCCGAGGAAGCCAGGGAGCAGAGACCCTGGAAGTACAGGCAGAGGCGGGGAGCAGAGACCCAGCAGGCTGGCAACAGGGCTGCTTGTTGGTACAGACCTGTAACAGCCTAACGAAGCTGCCTGTAACAGGTAGCATACATGAGGAGGTTTTAAGGTGTATTTATTGCAAGAATGCCACAAAATCAACTGGTTGCCCTTACCCTTGTAGAGTCACGCGTGCCCACTGCATGCTTACCTACCGTCTGTGCCAAGGGGCCTAGGCTTTGGTGTTTGGTCTAATGTTTTGTTAATTGTATTTGGCTGGTTTGGTTGTATGCTTTTGAGGACTGGTTATTAAATTTAGATGCATTGGAGATGACTGGCTGAGGAGATAGATTAAAACTCTGGGGTTTTGTCCTTTGTCTTTGAAGTTTGGAGTTTTTGAGGCTGTGTAGGTCAAGAAATTCAGAGTTCGAAGTATGAATGTTAACCTCAGAAGGCTAGTCACCTCCAGACAAGGACGGATTTGAAGGGTTCAGAGGGCAATACAAATGAAAACACACTGTTTTAGTTGTGGTGAGGCCATCAGCTTTGGCACTATTCATTTAAGAGCAATTTGTCATCTGTGTTAGGAACACTGTGTTGCTGGAGCATTTAATGTGATTGCAGGGATGTTTTAAACCAACTCCCAATATGAAATGGAATCAAAGAAGCTTGTGGAGCTCTTCAGCAAAGAGAAGTCCCTACTGAGTTGTATAGAAGTGTGTTATAAATGAATATGGAGTGTCTGAGCAGTGACCAAATGTCCGTTGCTAGCCAACTTGATTTCGCAGTGGATTGATCTTTCTTCTTCTAAAGCTCAGCGTTCATAAATTGTTCTGGAAAACATCTAAGTTATTTGAAAAGGTCTATAGCAGTATAAATTTCTCTATGCAAAATGTCTGTTTAACAAGATTGCCTCCTTGAACTTTCATATGATTGTGACAGCCACTTTCATTTACTAATGGAAGTTTTATAGCGGATTTTCCTACTACTCCCACATCTTTGTTTACTGTTATTTTATGGAGAATACTTTACAAATTGGGTCTCTGAAACAAAGGAAGGGACATGTGGTAACATTCCCAGACTGCCATGTGGCTTGTTAGCAGGGCTGCCCAAGAAAGAGAATGCAGGAGAACCCCAGCTCACATGGGCTGCACCTACTGGGACCATATACATGGGGGTTAATTCAACGGTCACTGTGGCCATTGCTGAGAAACTCCTTTTGCATTAGCCCTGCTTAGATTCAAATCAAGAAGAACAGAAGGTTCACGAGGAATTGTTTCTCGCTATTTGTGGTGGAGGCATCAAAAGAAGGTGGTGGGTATAGTTAGGTTTTACAGTGATAGTGATCATTTAAGTAAAAAAGCAAGACAGAGGATGAAGGAGGCTTCAGGTATCCAACATCCATCACATTGTTACTGAATAAGTTTTGGAACTAATCAGGAACTGACTATTTTCTCAGCTCACCATGCATAGAAAGCATTCACTTGGTATTTTAGGAAACGTCTCATGTATTCCATCTGGAGAATCCCTGGGTAATTTTATGTTTAATGGTTGAATTCCCTCAGGGCAAAAAGTAAAGACATTTCCAGTTGCTTGATGAGAAAGAAGTGAGTAGAAAGGAGGGAAAAGTATCTGGAGAAAAGAAGAGACAGCTATGTGTACAGTAGCATTTAGAGAAGCAGAAAAGTGTGAGTAACAGCAAGTTATATGTCTTTGTGAAGTCTGTTGCAAAAGACAAACCTCAGTTTGCCTGATTTGCCATTTTTCATTTTATGATGGTGGATTTTTTTCAGAGAAAGACTGTAACATTTCTCCTAGCAACTAAAGATTTTTTTTCTCCAACAAGTTATAAATGTGAATTAAAATAAAATTGTGAAATGCTCTGACTTTGCACTTTGGTAAAAACTTTTATTTTTACCAGCAAGCATCTTCTTTCTGAGCAGTAAAAAAAAAAAAAAAGTTTGTTGGTTTTTTTTTTTTTTTACCATAAATGTAGCTTTTGCTCTCAGTGAAGTTCCAAAACTTCACAGAGGCTTTAATAATTTTTTTATCAGTCCAAAAGAACATTTTGCATATTTCTAAATGTGACATGATGAACATTTCTCAGCTTTTGAAGCTGGGTCATCCTTCTGAACCAGGGTCATCCAGGGTCAGTGTACTATCCTCAGCAGTGACAGTGTGAAGCTTATGATGAATCATTTCTACACATGGAATAAATGCATTAGACTGCATTTTTCTTCCAGATGCACTCATTAAATTACACAAAAATTGCTGGGAAAAAATCAGTCTTGAGACACACAAAATGTCATAGCTCTAACTGAGATTGCTTGAGCTTACTTCAAGATTGAATTTGTGATAGTAGTTGTACATTGTTGACTGAAAACTGTTTTGATTCTAGCTGTACGATTTCAGAGCAGCAACCTCACTTTAATGCATACTGGTATCACAGTAATTAAATTTCATTCAAAAAAGAAAGCTAATCTTAAAAACTTTTAATTTCTTGTTGTTTCTATATAAATGCTAACATTGAAATTTTTAAGCACATAGTAGGCACAGTAGGAGCCAAGCAACTAAATACACAGTTCTACCTCCAGACCGCTTAAACTGCCTACTGTTGAGGCACATCATCTACATCAAAAGGACAGAGTTCTGGCAGAGTACGTCCTCATTCATTACTGTGGCAAGTGAGGAGGTGCATGATCAGATTACAATTACACTGTGTAAATGCAAAGGATCAGAATAGGACCTCAAAGACATATACGCTGGGCTTCTCAAGTAAAAGAGTTCCTAAATGTTATGGAAAATAATATATGGCATTTAATCTTCTAAGAGATGTAAAGACAATGTCTTCTACTTTATACACTTGAAGGGGAAAGTCTTTTGTTCATCACATTGGACAGAACTTTTATCCTTAAACTGTCAAGATGATAAAGGCATCAGCATACATTTAAATTCCTCACCTCAAAAAATGGTAAATGATATATGCAAAAGAAAACCAGCATGCACAAGAAATTTCTTTACACAAGGTCTGTACCATGGAAGAAAGTTAACTTAAAAAAATGTGAGTTTTTTTTAATCTAATGCTAATGCATGATGAGGTCATCCAGCCAACTGCAGGCTTCATTTTTTTTAATAAGAAAACAGGCTGCTTCTTTTTTTTTTTTTTTTTTTTTTTTTTGAGATAGAAGATATATTTTTTTTGCTCTGCTTTTGCTTATATTGATGGACTGTGAAGGTCAAGATGAGATTGATCCACAGAGGCCAGTAAAAGTTAGAAGTAATTTAATTAGAGTTGTCCAAATCTGAAATATCTTCTAATCCGATTATATACTTATTTCTTGAGGGACAGTGTGTGGGTATCTGTATTTGCCATAGAAAGATACTTTTTTTTTTAACCTAAAAAGATTCAGTTATAAACTGATTTTTAAGAAGGAGAATGAGTTAAGAAAAAAATTCCCCAGGTATTTTTCCATAGCTAAAAAATAGAATGCGTTCATATTAGTTTATATTTCAAATTAATTGTATATGTGTGTGTATGTATTCGTGTATATTGTACATACATTACATAAAGTAGTCTTGTTGTATCCAAGTAAGTGGAGACACTGTCGGTTAGATGTGTCATGTGAGGATCGGGTTTAGTGCTGTGCTACCTGCCGTATGTAGCTGGTGTGATTCATCATAATGAAGGACATACACTGGAACATTTAAAAAGATGTAATTTTATCTAACTGTCCTAATATTTAATGGACAAAATGCTTTCTGTGAAGAGAAAGGCTGTCATCTATCAAAGATTTTTAATCCCTGCTTTGCCATGGTCATTCTTTTAGGGTTTTAAGGGTACAAAATGTGCATTAACTGTAAGTACAAGAACTGAGGTGACTCTTAACAACTGTGAAAGCAAATGAGGCATCATGTGAAGGTGAATATGCTGCGAATGAGAGCAGAGATGCTGGGAAGCAAATTGTAGCATTCACTGAAAGGCAGCGCAGTCTGCCTTACAAGACCTGAACTGCAGAGAAAGGTTTTCCTCCCACTGCCCCAAAAAAGTAATGCTACAGAGGGATGTCTAAGGTATCTCATCCTCAGATAAGCAGGTATTGCAGCCCTTCCTAGCACAGCAGAACAGGATTTGACTGAAAATGTTCTGTAGAAATCTTGAGGCAAAGTAGGTTTTGGTGTACAGAAAGCACAGGAGCATAGGTGAATCCTTTCCTCTCCCTGTCTCTGTTTGTAGCACCACAACAGAAACAAAGTGGGGGTTTTAAGACATTGAGTTACATTTTTTAAAATGTCCCTCCCTTTCACTTCTTGATTCCAGAGCCAGAAATAGAAGTGCTGAAATTCTGTGAGAAAGACCACTCTTGCACTCATGGGAAATATCGTTATCTCTATAAAGTCTGTTGCTGTGAGATTTGGAGATGTTTTGCTGACTGCAGAGATCTGGATGTTCTTCAGATTAGGAACTGAAAGTTTGTCTCATTACCAGATGCAAATCTCCGCTTTAACGTCCACCCATTAGCAGGTTAGATTGTTGAAGTACATTGAAGTATATATAACTCATACAAATCTGGTAGGGTCTCCTTGACACGAATGCTTGCAACACTGCTTTCAAAAGGTTTATAAATATGAATGGACTGGTGATGTTAGTCAACATGATTAAGATGCTCCCTAAATCAAAGCTACCACTGAGCTGCCCACAGATGGCACAGGAATTACTTTATTTTGATAAATAAAATATCAGAGATAAAAAACTCCGTGCACTGAGTGCTGTGCCTACTGAGCTTTTACTTTTTTACCTTAGATGAGAAACTGATACAAAGAGCAATTAGGGGCTTACATTAAGCAAGAACTTAAGTTCCATGTGCTCAAGGGCTTTGCCCAGCATGAATGAATTTACTCATATACTTAAAGATTTGTCTTGCTATTAGACAAAGAATTCAAAATTTGCAATTTATATCCATGCAGATCCCATCAACATATAACAGTTTTGCAAATCAAGAAATGTGCTGTGCTTCTTGGAGCTTGCTGCATCCTGGAAAACAGAGAATATATTCTTCTGTATCATCGGTCATTTCACTGGGCAACTGAATTTCTTGAAGAGTAATGGGCAGACAATGCATTCCTAATGATAAATATGCTGGCTTGATGACAACTGGTTTTACCTTGAATGTTTCCCTGGATAGTTAATTTTTTCTAGTAATATGGCTCAGTCTCCCAAAGGGGGAAGAAATACTTTCCTAGGAGCTGTGTTAGTCCATGCTAAATGAGGGCTCTAAGAGCAACCCCAGTGAGAAGTCACACGAAAGCTTTTTTAGTAAAAAAAGAGAAAAATAAGAAAAAAAAGCTGGCCTGAAAGAGTTTACACAGCTGTGAGTGATAAAATATAGCAGCCATGGCAACCCACTCTCCGGTATTCTGATAACGCATCAGAAATGAGGCTATTAGAATTATTAATTCACATTAGCGGCTATTAAAATTACTACCTGCAGATTCACAGCCTGGAAATCTTTTTCTATTTCTAAGAGAAGGTTCAATTGCAGAAGGAACCTTTTTGCTAAATAGGTGCACTGTATTGTATGCTAGACATTATGGGAAGTCCAACAGATAATAAAGCTCACGTTGAGCTTTATGTAGCTGCTTTGTAATGCAAGGGTAGCAGATGTAATACTTTATTCTTTTAATGATGGCAAAGAACCAATACAGCCCCAACAGCAGTAATAATAACTGGGCTCTTACTGGTTCCCTGGAAGCTAATACTAGAAATCCAACTTACCGTAGGGTATTTCACTAAATAGCAAGTGACATACAAAATATTCTACTTTGGTAGGTAATAAACAAAGCCAACAGAAATCAGCAGTAAAACTGAGCCAGACCTATAGAAAGGTTTTGTAGAGATACTGCGGTGAGACTCAGGGAGTCCTGCAGAGATTTGGCTACATCCTTTCCATCCCCCATTAACTTAACTCAAAATGCAATTGCATGCTGTTTTAAGTAAAAGAAGAAACACTATTACACCAAGGCCACAGCGGGAAATAATCAGGGGGAACAGCAACATGGCAGAGAAAGAACATTTTATTTATGGAAATGAGCAGAAAAAGTAACACACAAGCTAGAAGCAGCCAAATAGGTACCAGTAAAAATAACAAACAAGCGAAGAACATGAGCTTGGATCACAACCAGTTTTTTGGAAACCACATCACAGTCTATCTCTTTTAAGATCCCATGTACCAAAAATGGATATGACATCCAGTGTTCTTTCTAAAAATTATCGTTCTCAGAAAGAGAAGAGGAAAACAAGGGTAACTCCAAATGAAATTTAGCATGTCACCACAGGCTAGGCACAGCAAACGCTGTAGGCATATACAATGGGGCATGAGTCGCCTTCACACTAAATGCTGTGCTGAATTCTCTCCCCCTGGTTGCCACGTAACTCAAGAACAGCCTGAATTCTCTAGGCACTTTACTTTTTTACAAAGTTCCCTCTGTGTCTACAGACATTTATTTCTATGCATCCGTTTTTTATTTCCTATCAGTAATGCTAACAGGTACCTGCAAGTAGATATTGATCTATCTCAGCTTCCTTTGGAGCATGGAATCAGGCTCTCTGCAAATACAGACATTTTTCATTTTAAACATGGTGGCAATTACTTTCTAACAAATAAAAAGATGGTAATAATTAAGATCATAAATTAGAAGACTCAGGGCTGATTTCTTCCTGGGGATCGTCACAGTGACAAACAATGATGTCCGGATGGCAGTCTCCCCGGCACTTCTGAGGGTGTGCCTAGAAAGGTTTTTTTGGTTTAGCTGTGCCACCAAAACACACCAGACGTTAAGAAGGTGAATGTAGATATTTGTTTTAGTCCAGTCTGGCCAGCAAAATCAAAGAAATACTATCTCATTGGGCATGCCAGAAAACATTACTGATGATCCTCACAAGAGATGACCAACTCACAAAAACATTTGTCAGTGGTCTTATTTGTAAAATTTCAAAGACTACAATTCTGTGCTATTGGTACCCTGCCCTTTTTCCCATTTTTCCTCAGGCATTCAAACAAACATTGGTAGATATGGTATGATTCATACAGATAACAGTATCCTTGCACAACCACGGGGCTTCATGCATGAACGAGAGTATTTGTTGTTTCTTTTTGACTGCTTGCTGTTCATCAGCTCAAGTTCATGTCAGCAGGATGAATCATGTGCTTTCATTTAGCACGTGCTTAATGCTCAGCTGAGTGACGCAGAGCCTGCAGTGGCCTGCAGAGCCCAGCTTGCCACAGGCAGGGAGGGGAGAGGAGGACGGCTCACGCCCCATGGACAGCCACTACACAAGCACCTAGCTGAGCTGCCATGGAGCAAGTCCAACACCATTCCACATGATGGGGGGTGCTCTCCCAAGTACCCTCAGATAGAGTCACGCTTTCTTAGGTCACAGAATTGTCAGGGAAAGATTTTTGCCTAAGAACTTGCTGTCTCATAAAAATTGAAAGGCCTGACAGAAGTGGTTTGGTTTTGACAATGTTGTGACAGAGCCCTGACCAGGTCTCATAGACCTACCTGCCTACCAAGACTTTGTCGGCAATGTCCTTAGTTTCCTGCCGTTGCAGCTGCCCAGATTCCCCATAGCCACTGTGGGGCGTGGAGAGCCTCAGCATGACCCCACAGGAGCATAGCCTGTCTAGATATCTTCTCTTTCCTCCTTTTAAAAAAATCTGAATTTTTTTTTTTTGCTTTTTCCAAGTTACAGCTGGAAAATAATCTAAATATTAAAATCTTCTACAAGGAAAAATCAGCTTTATCTGTACAGTTTGCATGTAATGGAATAATGAGCAGTTATTTTTCCCTATATCAGAAAGGAGATTTTAGAAAACATTAGAAGTGAGAGACAAAAGAAACTTTGCAGGGGACTGACTGGGAGACCATGTAAATCAGAACAGGCAGTAGAAAATTATACAGAGTCAAGAGTAGGCAAAAAACACAGGTGGAGACCACAAAACACAAGCTGAAGGGGGCAGAGGAAATAGTGGAGGTGATGAAGCATTTCCCTTTTCCTTCTCACACACTATGAGTACATCTGCAGAGATCACCAGCGTGACGTGATGAGCCCCCTAAAAATGCACCAGAGTGTGTATCCCAGGAAGCACACAGGAAGCCCTGTACTGGAAGAAGACGAACAGCCAAAGTATCCAAATACATTATTATTCCTTAACAAAAGTGTCCACGGTTAGGAAGAGTCCAGTTTTATAGTAAAATTTAGGTGGACAAATGCTGAAGGATGCATGATGAAATTCTTCAGTGGGTCAAGGCAGACTGACTCAATCAATGCACAGGTCATTCCAGACATGACTGCTGGGAGATGCTACCCATGCCCTGCACATCACTGCTCCAGAGCAGCTCTGTGGAGGGAGTAGATGCTTCCACAGCAAAACAGTTTTGTTTTTTTTCCCAGGAAACTATTGCTTCTGACAGTATCAGCTGACAAAAACAGTTTAAAAACATTTTCTTCTTTCTATTTTAACACTTTCTGTCTGTGTGTTTTCTTTCAGATTTCCTTCTTTTAAGTCACCACAAAGACACAGCTTCCATACATTGCCCATTGACTAAATGGCTACTTTTAGTCATTTTGATTTTAACTTAATCTCATATTAAAATCTAAATGAGGGATGATTTCAATTTCTTCTTGGAGGCTGGAAGGCACAGTAATGTGGGACTGTACCAGCTGCAGCTTTAGAGCTTTATTTGGAAGGCTACAAGGACACACTTTATTTCCTTATGGATCTCAAAGGCCTGGACTAATTAGTACTTATTAGAAAACAAATTAGAAATGCATTTTATTTCTCCATATGGTGAAAGCAGGAGCTACAGTAAAGGGATAGGATATCAGAAGAGCTGACATAGTGATTTGCAATGCATAATTTATTTGACTAATTCTTTGCCTTTTTTTTTATGTCTATGCATTGTCTACAAACAGGTAACAACTTCCTTGGATGCATCCGCTGTTCAAAACAGTTTTCAAGTAATTTTTGTTGCGTAGCTCTTCTGTGAACAATTCATTGTATATATTTGATCACTAAAATTCCAAATGGCAGTGCCAAAAAATAATAGATATGTAGGTGACCTGATAATATTTTATTTGATAATGTGGATACCACTATGACCTTTTTTGTGTGACTGTGCCTGATTTGGTTTTTAATTTTCTTTCAGCACTAATTCTTCAAAATAAACTTAAAATTGCTTGATTGCTAGTAAAATTGCTACAGAAAACAGGCACTACCAGGATTAGGTAGAATTCACAGGAGCTTAGACCTTATTCTCACTGTTCTGGGAATGTTTGTCCCATAATGTACTTTATGTATGTAGAAGGTGATCCCGGCAGGTCAGTAAACACAGTTAAAGTAATTTGATTTTTAAAAGTTAATGAATACTCAGAGAAAAAAAAGAGAGGTAATCCCAGTAGCCACTGTCAGAGACACCTTATGGCAAATCTGTCATACTGATACACTATTTCTATGTTTGTAAAAGACATTATCTTTAATTATTTTGAATATTTTTATTCAAGAACCATTTATTATACCTTGAGTATATTAAAAATGGGAACACTGATCACTTTGGTGATCTCCTTCTGATACAGTTCAGCAAAAGGATAACTCCAGCACTAAAACCTGCAGAACGCAATCATATATATGGTTTCACCCTGGTGATATTGGAGGTCAGAGCATCTCAAATTCACAGTTCTTACCTCTCTTTCCTGAGTAGAACATAGTGTCCACCAAGCTAAAGCCATGCTTCCCAGTCCAAATCCTGACCTCTAACCTTGGGACTAGTTAAGGTATCGAAAGACATTCTTTTCCACATGCCCAAAGTTCAGGTCTTTAATTTCTGAGTATAACACTCAATTGGTATTTATCTGAACTGTTTCTAGCAACCTGCCAACCACATTTGTTGTGAAAGTCACGTCACGTGGAAGTCAGTGTTGCCAACGTGCTAGGTGTGCTTTCAGCATGCCCACATACAAAACAGGGTGCCTTAAGGGAGCAAGGGCAGAAATGCCAGATGTGTTCATCCCAAGTAATTTCTCTCATTTGTATGCACTGGGCAATTTTAAACAGAGAAAATTATGCACAGATAGAAGTGAATAGAAGTAATTATGTCTATAGGCATGCTGACCATGCAACTGCATGAACAATTGATTCCAGATATTCCTTTTATAGCCCCCACACCTGGCTGACTCAGAACTGTCATCTTTAGACCCCCGTACATTGAGGGCACATGCATCCTAGTCCCATTAGTAAGATATCTCAATTCTTTGGAAACAAGGAAGTACCCTTCACACTACTAAATGCTCCAAGATAAATGTAAAAAAAATGTGGAAATTTATTTTATCCCTGGATCAAATGGTTTTGTTCATTATTTGAGATTCCAGCCAGACATAATCTAGTTTATTACAGTGAGAGGAAAAGGATAGGAGATGTGCTATCTTCCTTAAAATGTTTTTTGGCTAGAAAATGCTTCTAATTTGTGTGCTGCATTACTCCATCCATATTATAGAACTATATGTTTAAATTATACAAACTGTAAGTAAGCATGGATAATACATAGTTTTTCAAATAATGAAAGACTTCTTGATTTCTTGTTTTTCTCAGTTGATTTCCTTTACCGACAAGGACAGAGCTCACCTTTCAACCACCTCTTTTAACAGCACTTTGCTAATCTATAGGTAGTTTATAAACTCCTTTCTCTCTTTGAAAACGTGTTCTCCAATATGTTCCACATTCAGAGCTATATTTCAAAGTGCCACTTTAATCCTTTTTATCTTTCTGATAACTTAGAGTATTGGTCATTACTTGGTTATTCTGGTCACATTTCACTGTTCTTCACTGAAATCTCAATAGAGAAAGAATGCTTTAGGCAAAATGAACTCTGAACTTCTGTGTCATCAAAATCTTAATGTAAGTATATTGAATACAGCCATACAGCTTAACCTAAAATCATAAGAAACACATCCACATTATAAAGTTTGCACCAGCACCAAAAAAAAGGAAGCTTTTGTGAAAAAGGAAATTTCATTTCTCAGTGTTATTTCTTACGACTCTGGGTACTTACTAAATCTAATAATAAAAAAAGTTAGAAAATATTTATATAAAATCCAAGAATGCAGAGGAGAAAACAGTAAGAAATTCCTTCTCCTCCTATACTAACCATAATGTTTTTTACTGTCCATAAACTATTAAATGATTTGGCTTTCTACAATTAGAAAGCTAGGACATTGTCTTCATGTGCCACATTTGAATACTTACAGGTCATGATGACACCATAAAAGTTAATGTGCATACTCTTTTTTAAATACCATTACTACTCCAAGGAAGTAGTGCTTATCATAAAATTGTGTTTAAATTAAAAAGAGATATTAGCATGAGTTAAAGCGTCCTTTTCTCTTTCAATCTTTTAGCACTTTATCTCTCAGCGATCATCAGAAGACTAGTTGTTTTCTAAAAAAGCCATTTCTGACATAGGTACTTTGGGTCATACTTTTCACATGTAACTCCACATGATTATTATTAAATTATCATTTTTGTAGGAGAGTTTGTCATCTTCACTTCATCTTCTGTATTAGTTATCAAACCCGCTGCTCCATTCCTGTACAGAACAATTTCTCACAGCTTAGTACTCAAATTATCTTAAAATTTCTAAAATGCAATTCCACCATGGCTTAGCCACTTTGGCCACTTTTAAAATCACTACTTATTAATGTTAATCATGTTAGAATGCTGGGGTTTCTTAACTAGTAGAAGAGCTTAAGTTTTTAATCTGAGTCTTTTTTTTTCCCCCTCACAGATTTCCAGAAAATTGCTAGGATTAAAATACCATAGAGATTTCCTTTCAACCCATGTGAGTCTGTAACCCAGATTGCTTAGAAGAGAATCTTTTACACCATTCAAAGGGCATATGTGCAGACTGATATAAAGCACGATCTGTAGTACATGTGTGTCCACTCCATCAGGACATTCACACATCTTGCGTGCTGCCGTTCAGAAAGTAAAAGGAATTTTCTTACAAACAGCTATTTCTTCCTTTCACCTTTATCCTGTACCTATGTTGTCACCTATCTTCTCTACACTTATTGTCACCCTAGGTGAAATATATATGGTTTTTAAGCTGTGCAGACCCCAAAGGGTAGTGAAAGCTGGGTCTCCATCCAGAAGAATAAGGGTGACCCTATGAGGAAGCCAAACCAACCAACTTCATTGCAATTAATTACTTGAGGGAAAGGAGACGGGCAGACGAACTCTTCACCATCAGTGCTTCCAAGACAAATGATGTCTCCACCTGTGGTCACACAGCTGGGACTGGAAGACATAAATGTAAACTCTTCTCTGGTAACATGTCAGCCAGTTTAAGAAGCAGCAGTTCTGAAGTTTGAGGAAGGACCTCATTTTGCAACATGGATTTTTGAACCAAGTCAAGCACAAATGTATTAGATCAGATATTTCTGATTCCTCATAAGACTAAAGATAGAAACTTTGCAAAACTGTATAGTCGTTGGTTTTCTTTAAAAAATACATCTCAGTTCTTGAGAACTTGCAGTTCTGTTGCTATCACATTGCTCCACAAACTCCTTTCTAAGGGTCTTCAAGAAAGAAGATAAGGATAAATGAACTAGTCTGGAACCTTGAGCTGTCCTTCGTACTTTCTTTCAGGTTAATTTGAGTTAGGAGAATAGTACAGAGGCTGTTCTAGTCTCACTGATTGCTGGTTTGTCCTTAGCAATGAGCAAAATCTCAGATACCTGTTTTAATTTCTTATATCAGTCAGCAGGCTTTGATACCTGTGGTCCTTGGTTGTGATAAACAGCGTAGCTTTTATGCTATCACTCACTTGAGTGATTTTGTTCTTTCCTCTCCAAATGTCAACTCCAGTTCCCACTGAACTCAACTGCAAAACTCCTTTAGGCTTCGACTAAAACAGGTTTGGGCCCCAGGAGATGAAAGAAAGTGATTTTGATCAATTGCTCATCTGCCCAAAGAACACTTTCACACAGGTTCTGCCAGGCTGTATTTTAGGTCCCCTCCTCTATGTAATGCTGAGAGAGATAATAACACAATTTGGGATGTTGTGCTATCAAGATGCAGATGACACGCAGCTCTATGCCTCATTTTCATCAAACCCAGATGGTGTGGCATCTTTGCTTTGCCTGTGCCTGGCAGAGATTAATACTTAGATAAGGGCAAGCCGACAGAAGCTTAATTTGGACAAGATGGAGGAGGTTCTATTGTATAAGGGAAAATACGCATGATCTTACTTCTTTTCCACTTCCCATTTGGGAGGATTTCAACCTGGAGTGTGTTTGGATTCCTATTGCTGTTTAAAATCGCAGGTGGTTTTGAGGGCCCAAGACAGCATTTCATATCTGCTTCAGTTAGACATCTATCACATTTCTTCTTGGCTTCAGACACTGCCACCTCCAATCCATGCCTTTGTAAATTCTAGACTTAATTATTGTGATGTGCTCTATATGGGGCTACAGATGAGGACCAACTGGAAACAATAGTGCGTGTTGAAACCAGCTGCTTGCCTGGCTGGCAACAGGAGCCACTGAGCACATACGAGATAGCTTCTCTGGCAAAAATTCTGTCTCCCTCCCCACCAAAGGGAGGGTTCCCTTCCTGTTGAATCTGGCTCCTACACTGAATTAGTGTTAAATGACCTGGGTCCTGTCTTCTTGAGAAAACATCTCCTGCCAAGTGAAGTTTCAAAGCAATTTCTGACAGTATAATGTTAGAGCTCTAGAATTAAACAAATAGGAGGCAGTAGCAATGCTTTTAAAACAAACAGCTCTCAGCTTCAAAATTGGCTTTCCCAACTACTCCAACAGAGCCCAAATGTGTTAAGCTTGGCACAGTAAATGACCCTTCACTTTTCCCTACCTTTGGATTATCACCACGCTTATCACAAAGGGCTGGTTGGGGAATCTCATAGTAATTGCATCTGTATTCATGAGCTTTTTAACATCATCATTAATATTGCACTAGAGTTATGGGCTCCCTGTGGAATCACACCAATGTGACACCAAGAACTCGATCTGAACAGCCTTGAACTTTGGATTCTTATATTAAAGATTCCATCTGTGACCCATTGTTTCTCAAAATGTGTGGTTCAGATAAGCACTCCCAGGATTCGATATTTTTCTGACCTGCCTTTTGGGTCAGCAAAAATGGTTTGGAAAGCTCAAGAGAATAGTCTTATTTATTACATTTCAGCACTTCTTTTTCTAGTTCTAGCTAAAACCAGGACCTACAGACAGGAATTCTTAGGACATTAAAAACAGCCTTTCCAGTTCCAGAAGGACTTTATGTTTAGTCCAAAGATGGGAAAAGCCTGTCACTTCTTATTGTAGTCAAATCATGCATTACAGGGGACAGCTTAAGCAAAATACCTTAGTCAGAAGTTATGCCACTATGTATTTAATGCAGAATGCTGAATTATTTTTTTTTCTTTTAGACAAATATATCTATAACCATGTCAGGTAATGCTATTCTCCATTGGTAGTGAAACTGCCAAAATGGTGTAAGATACTGAGGACTAAGCTACAACTTTATGAGAGTAACAGTAGCAGAATCCATCTTTTATGATAATAGACCAAGAATCTATTTCCTTCCTCCTTTGCTCCAGCTGACCAGTTCAGACCTTGTTATCTGAATACAATCTCTCTGCCACAGATATTCTGAGTAAATGGGATTTAGGCATAATTTATAATTCTTAGAAAGGGAAATATGTCATTATTTCCTATATAGACTACATATACCACTAATAATTTAAATTCCTAAAGATATGCAGGAGCTTGGATGGAAAAAGGAGACATTTCAATTCCTTGGTCTCTACTTTGTTTAATTGGATTTTACTGAGCATTTTAAATCAGCTGAGACTTTTGATCAACTGCACATCCACCGTCACTTCCAAGAGCTTTCACAACACTACAGACCTGAATATCTATCTGACAGACATATTTTTGAATCTACTAACAGTTCCTTACTAAGATATTTTCATCAAAAATGTAAAACCTTATAAAAAATTCAAATGTTTTGGTTCACTTGAGGCTCTCAGCTAGAATAATGTCATCTCATGTCTTTATGGCATGGTGTTGTTTTTATATGGGAGCTTTTAATGCTACAGTGATAGTGATTTCAAAGGTTCTACCTCCTTTTTAAGAGATAACTGCACTATTCTTGATTTTGATCTGTCACCACCTTGCCACAGTATGATATTCCAGGTTTCTTGTTTTGAGTAAATGTATTTTTTTATCATTGCAGCTTGATAAAACAGAAGCCCATTTTGAACAATAAAGCATAAGTAATGTATTTCTATTTTTATATGTTTTCTTGGATATGATTGCAATTTATGAGAAAAAACACTATAATTATGAATGCAAATGATTTCACAGTTACTGCAACAGATTTTGTTTATATATGTTAAACTATGCTGAGAAAGAGCCGGCTTTGATCTGGGAAACTCATTAATGTCTTTGCAAAACAGCAATCAGAACACGGTGTACAGCAGTGATAGTGACCATGGTTCACCAGGATGTGACTCAAACCATGCCAGCTTTGAAATTCAGACACCTTCTTCTGTCAGCACAAAGAGTTGGATCATAGGGAAGCTAGTAAGGCTTTTTTAATGGAATTGTTTAAAGATTGTGTTTCTAGCCTGCTACTAATAACACTGTTATTTATTAAAGCAATAGTATCATGGTTTCTACCCAGGCAAGGCAGAAGTTCCAGTGAAGACTGACAGTGCATATCCATACCCTGTGAAATTAAAACAGGTGAGTGTGCAAGCTTGAGAATTCAGCCCTTAATGTCCGCTCTGCATTCTGCTTTGCAGTGGTTTGGACTATTCCCCTTAACATCCCTTCAAGATGAAGTTTGGGTTCATCCTGGGGTTAGCTTCTACCAAGAAGCAGTATGGATGAGGCTATACCATGTTAAGCTATCTGTGTTTGTCACCATTCTCTAACATTAACCCCAAAGACATCGAGCTCTCACATACAACCCACATATTCATACAACACTCCAGGGCATATGTATACTCTCCATATCTCACATATTAAAATTCCACTCTTGGGGCTGTAAGGCATTTCCTCATTAGCAGCCTGGCCTATGGATCCTGTCCTGACAACAAGTGTTGTTAACAGCATGTCAACAAATGTCTGAGGAGCATGTGGAGCCAGCCTGAGCCTTACAGAGAAAGCAAACCTCCTTTCAGCATGCAAAACAAAAGGCCAGGAGGGGAGGGCCAGCCACACACCCTAAAAGAAACATCGGAATATTGCACCATCCACAGACCATATTGATAGCACCACACAAGTTCAAAAAACAATAAAGTTATCCTGGAAGTATTCTAAAGGCAATGTCTAAAAGACATTCCTTGCCTTCACTTTGCCCAGTTTCCTGATTATCTATCCAGACTCCAGTGTTCAACTCAGTCATAGTTGGCCCAGGTGAACTTAGAAGGATCTAGCCATGCCTTACACAAGGCATAGGGAATATCTGCAGGTGATCCAGCATATGGGGACAAGGTGGGCACCACAATGGACTCAAGACCTGGAAGAGGAAGGCAGGAGGTATGGCATGAAAGGGTCATGTCCCACTGCCTTCAATGTTTTTCTCAAACTCACCATCACACAGATAGGCTTCTACTTTGTGGTGGAAACATATGCATGCCCCTCTTAAAGCAAATGTGAGATCCAGTCTTGGATGTGGTATGGTTGCAGAATGGCACAGAAATACGGGCTGGTCCACCTCCATCCCTCTCAAAGGCACCCACCCTCTGGCCTCCAGTAGGGCATCTAAAACTGTAAGAGACACTGGACACACTACCCATTGCCAAACAGCATCTCACACTGCCGAATGCTGAAACACTTCCTAGAACTTCTGCTAGCCAGAGCAGCTGGAAGCCCTGTGCACCACGGCATGGTGACCCAGAGAAATCTGGGCTGTCACCTAGTAGCTGAATAATAGGAATTTGAATGGGAGAGGGATGATGAATCCTTTGCATGCCCTCACACTCAAGACCCTCCTAGAACCCCTGCCTGGATCCCTAGGTATCAGCACAGGGACTGCTCTCTACACTGGGGAACTGAGCAACAGGCTGTAGCACACAGGGTCACCCTTCATTTTGATTGCTTCCTCTCCACACCAAAAACATGTTCCCCACAGAAGTAGCCCTTTATTTTTGTTAACTCTCACTTTGATAGTTTTCCATTTGATGGACAACGCCAGTTTTTGCAAAGATGTTGTAATTGTCTGAGAAGATACTAAAGTTATGTCTATGCTAGTTGACAAAACAGGTTGGGGACTGTGCTCTCACCTAAAGGCAACTAACCCAGTCCTGTTTATGCAGGACAGCTTTGTTCAGACTTCCTATGGGGAATGGTCCCCAGCCCATGCTAACTCCCAAACCTCATCCAGGCATTGCCTGCAAGCACCAGTTCACACTGACCAAAAACCTACTGAAATTGTGCTGGCAATTATAAGTAGAGCTCAGGTCCACACCAAACCAGTTAGTTTATCAGTCTAACTGTGGCTTGTTTAATTCACTAAAATATGAAGCTATTGCAAGAGGACACAAGTAGGGATTGGAAGGACTGTAAGTTACAGAGCAACACTCTTGTTCTATCCTTTAGAAAAAGAAACTTTTCTTTGGACTCAAAAATAGGTTGACAACTGAAGGAAATTATCCTATATCTGGTTTAATATCTATTGAGTTGAATTTTATGAAGAAAAAATTTTCCACAGGGAACACACAAGCAGCAGAGCCCCCCCCAGAAAAAGTGACTTATTTCAAAGAGTATTTCTCAGGCAGATCTTCTGAGTAGTTGCCAAGGAATTGTTTCTTTTCAATGTTTGTAATACCTTATTCTTCAATGACAGCTGATTATGGCTGGCAGCATTCTCATTCTGGGGCATTAGGTCAATAGATAAATATCTTGGCTAAAGGACCTGAGTGTGCTTCACATGGCAACACTGCAGTGCGCTGCCTGAATGCAGCAGCAGACAATAACAGGGAGCTTAACTTCCCCAGTAATGCTCCTCTTCGCCAAGGGAGGCATTACACACAAATATCCCCAGCTGCCTTTAAATACCTGCTACTGTCCTCCTTCTGAGTTTGAGAATCTACACACAGTCCTGCCACCGTGTCAAGAGAGACTAAACTTTTAAGCTACATTTTAAAGCAGTTGGCATATAAAATGTTCACATTTCATCTGCAAAAGTGTGGGCTTTTGGAAGGATGAGCACCAGCTCATCTCTGTTCTTCTTTAGCCATAGAAAAGATAACATTTAAAAGCAAAAATTGTTTGTCAACACTGTCTCATCACGAACTTTGTAATTTTTTTCTCGAAGTACTGCATTTACATAATTAAGAGCCATTCATACACTTTGTTTTTAAATTTTAATTCATCTTATACTCTCCAAAATATAGTGTCTATACTTTACTTGAATGGAGAATTGGAGAGATTCTGAATATACTGGTGAATGCAAAATCTACTATATTTGTACTGATTCTACCAGGATCATATAAGTATGCCACAAAATTATCTTGTAAGACACAAATGAAGGCAGTAAATATAAAAGAGGCACTTTCAATAAATCCAGTAATTTCCCATCGTTCTAAAAAATGATTTTTTAATTATATTCAGGGAGTGATACTGCGCATGTCAAAAAAATCTATTTAATTAATTTTCTAACATTTCATCCAGATACTGTATCACAAAGGTCTGGCAGCCCTTTTCTGATTAGGGGTAATTGGGTGAAAGAACATTTGAATTTATATTAACATGTGAACTTTCTGCATGAAGGATACAGAGCTTTCCAGAAAGATGCTTAGTGTTTTACTAAGGAGCTGAAAAAACATCAGCTCCTATTCAGCGGTCTATGACAGCTGAGGTTACTCAGTCTTCTATAAGATTGCTTGATATCTTGCAGGATTAATTTGAATTGGGGTTCTTGGCCATTGGTCACAGCATGGTATTTTCTGCCTAGCTGAAATCATCTTCATTCCAGTCAATAAAACCCAAGCACCTTTTGGATTATATGCAGTTGCCAAGTCGTTAAAGTGGGCTTTGACCTTTTTCCAGTGCATATGTGGTACCTCGTTTTTGTCTGTTTATTACTTATTAAGATCTTTGTGATGGAAGAATTTGCCCCAAAGGAGGAGAAAATAATTGAAGGTTTTATGATATGCTATGGCATGATGAACAAGCCATGAAGGAAATCTCAAAAACAGCATAACATATAAATGTCAGGGAGTTTCCATTCAAACACAAATCTCACCAGAATAAATCAATGACTGTTACTAATCAGAGTCTAGATAATCTTAAAGAACAAAGGGTGCGTAAGATTATAACTACAGGGATTAAAAAGAAGACAATGTCATGTTTATATATTTCTGCAATGGTGACGAAGCTTCAACACAGTAAAGCCAACAGAGCAGTTGAGAACAAAAAAAAAACCCAACAATGTCTCCAGATAGATTTAGAAAAACATTGAATTTAATATTTTTTTTCACAGCAAACAAGATGTTATCTGGCAAATGATATGAATCCTTTGTCAAGGCTGTCCAGATGGCCTTTGCGAATAAAATACTGCACACAGCAGTGACATACTTGTTGGACAGATAACTTACAGATTTGGAAACCGCCTGTTGGAGAGCTTCTGCATTAAACTAATAATGTTTCTGGTTATTTGGTTACAAGAAGCCAAAGGCCTGGTGACAGTTTCACAAAAACGAAAGTTTTAGCTGCTATGACAACCTGGACAATGGTGTTTCTCCTTACAACAACCTGTCCAAATTATACGAAGTCACGAACCCACAATGAATACTAGATTCTGGAAAGGTCTCTAAGAAATTTAAAACCATACTTGGGAGATCACAAGACATCTAACACAATTATTTTCTTCCCCTGTTCATGAAGTAAGATTGAGAAGATTGTGAGATGTGTAGATAACTGCTTTCGGTATTGCTTAGAAGTTTCTTAAAAAAAAAAAAAAATCTCACAGAGTAGGTAAAACTTATTAAACAAACTTTCCTTAAAACAGGAGTTCTTCAGTTGACTTTATTGACAACTGAATGGCCCCAATACAGGTAAAAATGAAGTAGAAAAGACAGGAGGGAGAAAAAAGACAAATTTCCGAGAAAGGTGAGTCCTTCTAAAACATAATTTCCTCTTCAGTCAGTCTTTGTTCAGGCTCTTCTTTACTTCCTTTTTCTAGTTATATACCAGGTAGCCTGCCAGTCCAATTTTCTATCACTCCCATTGGGTTTCTCTGTCATTGACATCCTTCCACTACAAATCCAGTTTTTAAAAAATTGCCCACCCATATTCCATAGCCAAAATGTCTGTTTTAGCTGCATCTTCTTGATAAAGGAAACAAAACCAAAATACTACTCTGTGGGATTTTTTTCAAAGCAATTTTACGAGACATGACATTTCAGATCAATTTTTCTACAGACATAGCAATAAGGAGAAAATACTGAAAGTGACCAACATGCTGAAAATAAACACATTAGATCAGACCAGTCATGTTTCTTGCTTTCCACTTCCAGGCCCTGGTATGAAACAAAATTTACCCACACAGAGCCTAAGAGCTCCTTCCAGACCTCAGACCATATTCTTAAGGTGCGTGACCAACAACAGCATACATATCAATTAATTATACTTCATTTATTTGAATAATACTCCTACCGTTATACGTAATCACCTGAATAAAGATCTGTGTGTTAAGGATTGCTTCCATCTCCTCCAATGAAGCTAGCTGACTGGAGGTAACCCATTCCCTGAGTTAATCCCTTTGAATATGATTCCCTCGATTTCTAGTTAATCCACTATAGTCTACAAATGGGTTCTCCATTTCATGTATAACGTCAAAGTAAGACAATGTAAATGTTATGTAGTTAATAAATAACCCTAACAAGCATTTAGCTGAAAAGCCATTTAACATCAACTGTAGTAAGTGACAAAAAAAATTATGATCGAGAACATCTCTTCATGAAGATGAGAGATGACTGCGAAAGGGAATCTGATCTCTAATGAATGCAGTACAACTGCTTGTTTACAGTGATTGCTGTATTGTAACTAAAGGGGGTGCATGACAACCATGCAGTGTCGCTGTGACAGCTTCCATTTCCCTAATAACATTGCACCCTTCCTAGTATTATTCTATCGGATATAACACACATAAAGTAGTGCATATAATTTTCAATAATATGATATAATCATATGGGCCTTTACAGATGAATAGATTACGTGAGCAGGACACTAATTTTCCAGCCAAAAAATAGGGCAAGACAAGAAATACAAAGATGCATCTAACACTATTTTTACTTACCTCTTAAGGATTATAGACCTTCAGTCTGGCAAAGCCTTACTTTGAAAGGAACTGATATTTTGGTTTTCTGCAGCAGTTATCTTAGTATAAACACAGACATCGATATACCCATTGTGCAATCAAATGGAAACAACTGAAGTTGATAAAAACAAAACAAGTTTATAATCTAACGGTCCATTATCACCATACAGGGCCTGCTTTTCTCCTTTGAAGTAAGTGGGATTTTGTCATTGCCATCAATAGAAATATAATCAGATTCTTCATCCATATGGGGGGATTTACTATGTATTACTTCCTTCATCCCAGAAACAGTTACTTCAGAACCCTTTAAGTTGATCAGTCATTCTTATTAATGACACTACCATAAATCATATGCTCTATATGTCCCTCCCCTTCCTATTTCAGATAAAAAGCCGATTACCCTGACAATATACACATATTACTGAAGAAAAGGAGTGGGGCAATCTAGAAGAACATGGTGGCAATGTTTAGATTTTGGCAGCTGCAGCAATGCAAGCAGAAGAAGAATTAGGCCTAGGAGAAACCTAACAAGCTTGTTGTCAAAGTAGACATGGGAGTAGAATGATATGTGTGATGATCTGCCTTTGACACAGATGAAAACATTTGACTGTTGATAATCAGATAATCAGCTAATAAAGCCTTGGGCTGTGCTAATTTGTTGAAGTGGAATGTGTTTAGACAGGATGATGAACATTGATAAGGCATTTGTGAGATGGCACAGATGTGATTCCAAGGAGTTTGGTAAGATATTTTTTAAGCCTCTCTAACCCTAACAATGTAGTCAGCGTGGAGATGATGTAAATGCAAATGCATCTGATCTCTAACCAATGGAGTATAGGTTCTGAGTGTATTTTGCAATACATGGCCATATGTAAATTTAAATAATGTATAAATCAGATGACATGGGTTACAAAAACACATGTATTTGCCGTGGTTCTTTGGAGAAGGGTAAGATGTGCAGTGAAAGAAGGATCATTTAAATGCATGTGGCTATGTGTGGAAAAGAGGTGTAACGTGAGAGGATAGGGTAAAAAAGCATTGGGTGTGAGAGACTGAGTAGGTGGATAAAAGATGTAGGAGATAAAAGGGTTGAGAGAGGAGAGATATAGACAAGGGAAAATGTATGTCTGATCTTAAAGATAAGGGTAAATAGCTTTGGTTCAGTACAGTAAGCAACAGGAAGCCAAGCAGTGATTCATATGGCCAAAACAACAGGAGAGGAGATGACACAGAAGTCTTACTTTGGAGAGATTATTGGTTAGATAGGTGAAATAAAAGGAAAACATTAGAGAAAAGGTTATAAATGAGCACCAGACCATATATGAAGATATTAGTAGGTACTAGTCATAAAGCAAATATATTTTTACTCTCCACTAAATATTGGTAAGAAGTCTCCATTTTCAGGCACTTAATATTACGATGGGTTTAACTTGTTGTGTTTCTTTTTCAAAATAATACCAATTAAAGGTGTCTTCAGCCATGGATTAATCATTTGCCAAACTCAGTTTTTAATTAAATGCATTACTGTGCTATATGAGTGCACAAAGGAGTAAACATCAAAGTTGCTCTGTTCTGCTATTGTTAAAATGGAAAAAGTGTTTTTTCCTTTGGAATTTTAAGTTTTATATTACATGATTTAGCCCAAGGCAAATATTTTTTATGGCTGAATTATAAAGTTCTTGAGAAACAGGTTTATAACAGAAGTGCAGACAATCTTCAAAAAAGCATTATAAGCACCAAGTCAAATTACGAAGCAAAGATGGGCCTGAACCCAAACCCCAAAGCTAGCCACTCCAGTAACTTTTACGTACACTGGATTCAGATTCACTCTTTGTAAGACTAACTCATCCTTGCCATAAAATCCCATTACTAATGTGAAAATGGAGAGCTGAACAAATGTGTAAGCAGTTGCAGGATCAGGACCTAAAATACCGTATCTAAAATGTGAGAAGTGGATTATAAAAAGAGACTTCTGAATGTCTCATTTGATGTCAGTTCATATTCAAGATGATTAAAGATTAAACATTTTCAGATAAATATATGTAAACCAAGGATAGAATGTCTTCACTCACCATTTCAGGGCAATTTATACATGGAAGGAAACTGTACCTATATCTGTGAACTAGAGAGAAAAAGATAGAAAAAATAGACTAATGCCATTCACGTGATGATAGAAAAAGACATTAATGTGCTGGACTCTGCTGTATTTCCTAGGCCTTGAGAATTCAACAGGAAAAAAACACAGTTCCAGTGTGAAATACAAAACGCTCACAGGAGTCCTGTGGAAGGGCAGAACTGCTCTTCCACAGACCATTCTAGCCACAACAGAGGCCATTCCTGGTTCAGCTGTCTTCATAGCCTGGTGCACATCTCTCTCTGTGCAAGAGGAGAAAGCGCTGATATTTGAGACATGAGCATGTTGAAATCAACCTTGGTGTATGGATTAGTGGTTACAAGGTAGGCTGAGGTGATAAAAGCAACCTTCATCATTAGTCTTACAATTTATCACATTGTACCATCTTCACTAATGCACATGTTCTGTCTACATTTAAGTGTTTAATTTTTCTTTCAGGGAACGGAATTTCTTTAAAATACACTAGCTACTAGCACACTGTGTCCGCATCTGCAGAAAGTGATTTGTTAATCTGATAAGAAAACAAATGAAAAAACACCACAGCTGCTTGGTTGGTTGGCTGGTTGGTCTGGAGCATCTTTACAGCATACAGCTGGGAACAATTGTTTCCTCTCTACAGATTTGTAGAAATTACCTGACAGGCAATGCTAATCCTAAAGCAAGAAAGCCATCATTGTCATGTACTAAGTGTGATTTTTGATACATACACTCTCTGGGTATCTGCTTGCTACTTTTCACTTACAGAATTAATCTTGGCTTCTGAGACTAAGTTTTTAAAATAAACGTGTATGTACACACTGCTGCAACCCCCCAGTAAGCTACTATCAGCAGGTAATTTCTGTTTTCAAAAATAGATGTACTTTATTTTAAAACCTATATTGTCTCTCAGTCAGTCACAGACTATGAAGTGCTTCAGGACAGAACCAATTTATCTCAAGGACTGTCCAGCAGCATAAGAGCTTTAATAATCAGAAAGCACTGTTAACTCTCCCCTTCCCCCTTGTTCTGGGAACTCCTCTAAAAGAAAAAAAATAATACAGGGGGCTTAATGTGCTACCCATAAAATATACATCTCAATCAATCAAAGAAATGCATAACTATTGTGTATGATGATCCAGAGACTGCCTAAAGATGGGGAAATGAGACTGAACCCAATAACTCAGTCTGACTAGTTCCAGACTGCCTGGTTTCCAGCCTGCCTGCAGACACAGGCATGGGCAGGAGCAGGGGCAAGGGCAGTGACAGAAGCTAAGGAAGGAAAGCATGAAGTGTACAGAGAGTATAACAGGATCAAACTGCAGTTTAGCGCTCGATATTGCAGAACTGCAATCATGGAAGAGAAGGGGAATGTCTGGCAAAAACTCAGAAAGCAGTGATGAGAGAGAGTGTGCAGTATGAAACCAGCAGACAGATTTCCTACAGTCTTAATCTCCAGACTTCAGCTGACCTTAAAGTCGGGGCTTCAAAAGGGCAGCAAGGGAGAGTGAGAGTGGAAGACTCAGGCTCGGGGCTGGAGACAAAGGGATGGAGGAGGCTGAATCTGTGTATGATTTCTGAACACAGATGTAACACATTTGTAGTTAATCTGTGTGTCTGCAGACTTACAACTATGTTTGAAAACTATTTCAAACATAGTTACATCTCCAGAGTGAACAGGGATTTATTGCTGCGGCTACACTTGGAGGATGACACTGCCCCCAGCAAAGCTCAACTCTTCCCTCTGCATTCTTCAAAAACACTCCTTGTGGAGTAGGTCCTCTAACAGCCCTTTTTCCTGAGGAAGAGTGAAGAGTTTGCCTGGGCTGTGCACCAGTTACAAATTGTTTTCAAGCTCTGCTCTGGGAGATGAGAGTGGCTGACATCCACCGTTGGCCGCAGGTCATTTTCCTAGCACAGACCCATCTTTGGGGACCGTTTGACACTGTTTCAGCTTTCAGCCTTAGAGCTCTTCCTCTAACCCCTACCCCAGCGACCGGATTGCCTGTACACAGGGAGCTCAAAGCGCGCCACGTGAAAGAAGCAGTCAGGTTTGGCTAGGCAATCGCTCCCCGCGAGCAGGGACAGCCTGTCAGGCAGGGCAATGGGGCAAGGAAGGGACAGGCCCATAGCTGGTGAGCACCAGAGCGTGCAGCCAAAGCAACAGGATTCAGAGCCCACTCTGTCCCTGCTCTGTGTCCCTCCCCTGGTGCTGCGCGGGAGGGATTGCTCAGAAGGAGACACACATACCCCAGTGGGGATTTCGTGCTGCACAGCCTCCACGGGGAGCAGAGCTGGCCCCGGGGGACCCCAGCAGCTCCTCAGCCCCTCAAGAGGCTTCATAAGAGACAGACAGACTCGGGAGGGGGGGCAAAGCCGCAAGGGAAGCTGAGAGAGGTGGGAATGACAGCCAGGGTTGGCAAGAAGGGAGGTGGGAAGTGTCAGGAAGAAGAGGGCTCAGGGAGACCCATCAGAGCAGCAGAAAGGCAAAGGGGACGAAGGCGGTGGGTCCGGGAGAGCCTGTCACTTACGGGTCCCCGTCAGTTCTCCCCGGGGTCCTCACAGCTCACCCCACGCTAGCGCAGCCAGCAGCCCCTAGGATCACGGGGGGTGGCAGTGTCCCACTGGGGGGCAGCAGGGACTCCGAGGGACACGCGTGGGGCCAGGTGCTCGGCTGCACACTCGCACGAAACAAACAGAGAGTGTTCGGGCGGGCGGCGGAGGGGGAGCCCGGCGGAGGCTGGCAGTGGGTGCCCGCGGGGGGAGCGGGCCGGGGGGGCAGGGGTGCGTGTGCGTGCCGGGGCGATGGGAGCGGCAGGGCAGGGCACGGCGGGGCAGGGGTCGCTGGGCCGCAGCAGCCTGCGGGGGCGGCGGGGCGCAGGTGGGTGCCTCCGCCTGAGCGGCTCTACCTGCCGCGGCGGGGGAGGCCGCCTCTCGCCGCCCTCTCCCACTCCGCACCCCCCACCCCCCGCCCCGAGCCAGCCCCCGCCTCGGCTGGGTGTCAGGGCTGGGGCTTGCCGCGATTGTTTGTTGGTTCTTCCGCGCTGCCGATGTCTTGGGGGGCTGAGGAGGAGGAGGAGGAGGAGGGCGGGGAGGGGGAGGGGACTAGGGCTTGGGAGACGGCGGCTCCTCGGCCTCTCTTATTGCCTCTGAGTTGCGCTCCTCTTCCTCAGGCTGCGAGCAGGAGCCGCCCGGCCGCTTCCCCCTTCCCCGGCCGGCCGGGAGTCCCTGCGGCGGCAGCGCGCTCGCTCGCCTCCCGCCGGGGCAGGTGAGTGCGGGGCGCCGGGCACCGCCGGGCACCACCGCCCCGGGGCTGCCGGCCCTGCGGGAGCCGCGGCAGAGCGGGGCAGGCGGGAGGGGACGCAGTTTGCCAAACTCCGGCGCCCGGCTGGTCCCCGCTCACGGCCGCTTTCCCTCCCTTCTCTCCTCTCCGCAGAGCACGCACGCCCCGTCTCCCTCAGCCTGCCCCGGCAGAGCGCTCCCGAGGTGCCAGCAGCCGCCAGGATTTTTGTCTGTCTTGTTTGTGTGTTTGTTGGCTTTTGGTTGGTTTTGTGGTTTGGTTTTTGTTTTTTTGGTTTTGTTCTTTTTTTCCCCCCTCGTTTTCATTTGGCTTTCTAGTCTCGCTGGGAATGGTAGGGGCAGCGGCGCCTGGAGAAGGAACAAGTGTGGGGAAAGGGAGAGGGAGACGGAGCTAAATGACAGGATGCGGGCGACTTGAGGCACAGAAAGAAGCCAGCCTCCCTCTGCCCCCGGGACTGCCCCTGCGGACCGTGCTTTCTGCTCTTGATTCCGGCTGGAGGATTTAAGACCTAGGAAGAGTTGTGCGTGGAGGGCGGTTTTTATTTTTTTTTCCCTCCTTTCCCTGCTGTCAGAAGGGAAAATGGATTGGGGACTTCTCCTGCGCTGTGCAGCCCTCACCTTCACCCTCGCCAGGGCTCTGCGAAGCGGTAAGTGCCGGGGGGACCGTGGAGGCTCAGCGTGGACAGGCAGCTGCGGGCCGGGCTGCGGGGCTGCCCGTGCGGGCCGGGGGGGGCGGCACCGCCTGAGCCCGGCCGGGGGAACTTCCCGCCGGAGGGAGGCGGCGCGGCCCGGCCCGGGGGATCGACCGCCCGGCGCTGCCGCCCGGCTGCCTTTCCTGCTCCTCGGCGTTGTTATATAAAGCAGGCTGCTCGTTCTCGCTAGATCAGGACAGCCAATTATCGTAATAATGTTTCCTCCCATAGGCAATTAAATAAGTCTCGCCTCCGATATCTGAAGGATAATGAACACTTTAAAGGGAAGGCTTTATCTCCCCCTCCTTTCTTTTTCCAGTGCGTAAAATTTCATATTATAGTGCTTTTTACTAGCTGTGTGTATACCTGCGAGTAGTCTTCAAACGGAGAGCTCTCTAGACTACCCCTTTCCCAAGTCTGCCGTTTACGTGCAACTTGCACGGTGCCAAGAGAGAAGCTGAGCTTTTCTGTGAAGGCTCAAGACTCCCTTCCAAGAGAAGAAATCCCATAACTGAATGGCTGATGTAGCTAGTTTACTATCAGGTAGCCCTTGAAAACATAACTAATTAAAAGCAGCGTGCTCCTCCTTCCGCGAACAATACCAGAGCGCTGTGAATATTTCACTGCATGATGCATTTTTAAAGATGGTCTAATTGTGGGACTACTTGATGTTTAACTCTCACACGTGAAGTAGCTCGTGTGAGTTTTCCTATCCTGACAAATCCTGAGCAATTATTATTAACTAATTATCAAATATTTACTTTTGCCTCACTGGGTTTTCAATCAAAGTAATTAAAAAAAAAAAAAAGAGAACACCCTCTACTTACGCTGGTATATTGTTTTAATAAGGGACTGGAAGTTGAGTGTCGTGAAAGAGAGTATTAAAATTGTGTGGTTTATGATGGAAGTTAATCTCTTTCCCAATATGTTTTGAGAAGGCTGCTTAATTTAATCGGGATGAGCTGCCTCCTCTAGTGCTGTGGTGCAGGAGAGAAGGCACTAGAGGTGTGCACTTAGCCTGGCTTGGGGATGCCCGAGAGGTGCACTTCGCCCCCCCCCCCAGCCCAGGTGAGGGGTGCGGGCAGCTGCCTCCCTGGCACCCACATAAACCAGGTCTGCTCCTCATCCTGCACCCTCAGCGTTGGGGTGGGGGGTGGGGGAATCCAATGCTCTTGTTGATCATTTCTCCCCATTTAAAGAAGGGGAGCAGGGTGGGTCGCTCGGCAGAAGCCTCCAGCATAAGCGGTTAATGTGGTGGCCCTGTTGGAGTCACCAAGGCCATTAACCTCCTCTGTAACCTACCAGACCTACTAATGCTACCTTCACCTACATGCAGTACTAGTGTCTGCTAAATTAATTCATTAACCTTATTTAGAACTAATGGTCCAAAGTCATTAGAAACTGCTCTTCTTAATCAAGTGTGAGAGAGATTGCGCAGAGCCAGGGAGTCTAGCAGACCGCATTATCTTATTACACTGTCACTTTCCCAGAAGTCGCAGATTAAGGAGCGCTGGTGGTAGTGAGTCCACCTCAGCGTCCTCTGAAGTGACTCTGTCAAGTGACTGGAAGGAGCACTGCTTTATTTCAGGCATTTAACAGATGCCAGACTCTGCCATGTTGTTTGCAGGGCTGGAGTGGGCTTAATGAGACAGGATCACTTTCCGAGTGTGCTTACACAGGGAGGAAAAAGCAAGATTCCCTGAGAGCCCCAGACAGCAGATTAGCAAAATCACCAGTGACAGCTTTTAAGCCTTGAGCTGCAATGCCTTTTGTTCTGGTCAGAGCAAAATAGCCTGTTTTGCAAAGGCAAAGCAAAAAAAAAATAATAAGATAGCCTTTCCCAGCAACATGCTTAGCAATATCTGGGTTTTGACCATACAGCTGAGTGCCTATCATCCCCTTCCCTCCTAATTTATGGCAAATAATTTCTCTAAAGAGTGTAGCTTTATGCATTTTTGATGTGCACTTCCTCATTCATTTCCATTTGACCTGTTTTTCCCACAATAAAATCCCGTACATTTATAAATACACGCTGAGAGCAAGAAATGCCATTTTGCTTTCACAGGGAATGTATTAGACACAGCACTGCAGCCTGTATATACCATTCCTGGGACACAGTGATATATAGTCTTGCTTTTTAGTGTGGACGTTCTTCCTGTCTGTAGTTTACTGTCATATTTTATTGCTCAAAATTAAAAAATCCATGTGTGGAAGAAGTTTTCTCCTCCCTAAAGGTCTACAGAAAGAAATCCATAGTAGTAAAAAAAGTGATAACACAAACCTGCACTGGACAGTGAAGTGAGTTACCATGTAGGCTGAATTTCTTGTCCCTTTTTATTTTTCCTATAAACCTTAAAATGCAGCCCTGACAATGCTGGCCAAAGGGGCAAGATACAGCATACCACATTTTGCATCACACTTGGTGATTCTGGAAACTTTTGCAACTATTTTGCCATTAGAAATGATTCTTTGTTGTTGGGAGGAGGAAGGGACTCGGGGAAGAGGAAAGGATATTGTTCTGCTCTGTTACTTAGATGCAGTCTCTGAGCATGAACAAACTTTCTTGAAGGAATAAATAGTGGATGATTTCTGCTTCACTAAAACCACTTTGTTCTCTGCTACCCTGGGTTTAAAGAGCACAGATAGCTTCAACCTGCCTAGATTTATGGACTGATAAAACAAAAGGAGGGTCTGCTGCAAATGAGCTGGGATCCACAAAGACAATCCCAGTGGTCAGTGACACAGGCCAGGCTTATCCCGTAGCTGGGCAGGGGGTCAAATGGCATCTTTATAGCTCACCTCCCAGCTTTCCTTAAAACTTCATACTTAAGAAGATTATACTTTTTTGGAGATAATCGTGTCTCAGACACCCTTCTGAGCTACCATAAACGTTTTTTGTGAGAATGCAAGGTTTTAACACTGTAAGGGGCACTGTTTGCTCAGGACGGGAGGATTTTTAAAAGGATGCTGTTTAGAAATGGAGTATCTTCTGTTGCTTCTCCAGCTGCTGGACTGAAGGGTGGGCATGGAGAGGCAGGCCTCTTCCCTCTGGTAAAGTGTGGCAGAGATGCCTTTGTGTAAAATGCACAAGGATGCAGCAAAAGTTTGCCTGAAGAAGGCTGCACACACACGTGCACACACACACAGAGCATTCCCAGGGCAGTCGGCTGGTTTGCTGCTGCAGGCTGAAACGGGGCGCTTGCTGTGGGGGCACTGAGAAAAGCCTGTTTTCTTTCTCTGCAGACAAGTGCGGCGACACGATTAAAATATTAAACCCCGGATACCTCACCTCTCCCGGCTACCCTCAGTCCTACCACCCCAGCCAAAAATGCGAGTGGCTGATCCAGGCCCCGGAGCCCTACCAGAGGATCCTGATCAACTTCAACCCTCACTTCGACCTGGAGGACCGTGACTGCAAGTAAGTGCGGGCGCCGCGCTCCGGAGCACCACGGCGCCACCTGCCGGCCGGCCGCCGCCCCGCGCCCGCAGGTCCCCCGCCGGGCCGGGCTGCTCCCCGCCGCTGCCCACGGGCTGCGGACCGTGTGGGGAGCGGGTGGGGGTGGGTGGTGGGGGTGGCGCTGCGATGTTTAAAAAGATCTTTGCAACTTTTTGAGCTTTATGAAGTATATTTGAATTCTATCTGCCTGATGAGAGTGCAAGTGGGTGATGGTGATAAGGCAGGTTATGGGGGTGCCGTTAGGGTGGGGTGCCATTGCATGTTTGTTGGACTGCTTGCTGTTTTGAGTAAGTCTCTAGAGTTATAAAAACTAGTTCCTTTTCGTGTTGTACCCCCACCGCTACAAACAGCTGATGGCCGAAGCAGGCAGTTTATAAATTGCCAAATCTTCTTAATGTAGAATTAGTCCAGTGTTTACTCTCACCCGTTAAGGGCCAGTGGACTGCAGGACTGACAGTGGTGTTTCCATCTTTCTCCATTTGCTGCTGATTTATAGCCAGTAGCTCTTCTTTCCCCTCCTCCTGCTCTCCAAGTAATGCCCTGAGAGGAGGAAGGGGATAGCTGAGGCTTTCTTTGCTTCTCTGTCCTTGCATTCCTGTCCCGGTCCTGTCTTCTATCCCAGCCGAAACCAGGGCAATTACCTTTGGCCACCTATTTCCAAGAGTGAGAAGGGGAGTCAGAGCCTCCCAGCAGCTGTTCTCCACTTTCCCCCAAGTCTGTATACCACATAGCTTGCACAAGGCAACACGTGGTCAGATCAAGCCCCTCTTCAACATGCCGTCTAAATTCAGCCTACTTGTTTCATGAAGAAAATATTTTAGTGATTCGTTATTTTAAAATTTCTGGAGTATCACAGAGTTTCATTCCCTTCTGACAACTGCAAGAGAGAGTTACTGTTCATTAATGCTACCAGTCAAGGTTTTCTCTGCATGTCAGAAAGATTAAACTCAGTAGTCATTGGTGTTTGGCATTTCATGTGAGTATTCAGGATTTTACAGGATTTGGTCCTGTAAAATGATGCTTGGTGTCGTCAGGAACAGACCATGAGGTTAGAGTGTTGGACTTGGAGAAAGGGAGCAACTGTCCTCAATCATTAAATTTTATCGTGCGCATCTTTGTTCCTATTGTTTAATAAATGGATTACTCAGATCACTTATTACAGTTATACGGTTATTACTTATTACAGTTACTGATTTCCTTTAAAACTGAGTTTTTTAATGATGCAGTGTGGTGCTTAGTTGCTTTTTTGTTGCTTTTTATAATCTCTTATGTATCAGCATTTTAGTACCGTAGCTGAGTGATAATGCAGGAAAACCCTATGCTCATAAAACTAAACTGACTTTTCGTTAAAATGAGTTTTTACTGTGGTGCTGGAGCTGCAGCTCATATTCACACCATATGTTCACACGCTGACTTCCCATTCTTTAATTTTTAATTATTTGTACTCAGGCAATGGTTCACTTCCCCATGTCTTCTTGATACAGGTTTTGCTTTCATTCTGTGGGACAGTGCTAATGCTTTAAAATGTCTGTCTCTGCCTCTTAGATAGAGATTAGGAAATTAAATCAAGCATATTTCAGTGTCAATTCCTTTTTGTTCCTCACTAGAATACGTTTTTTCAATGCTGTAAAACCAACATGCTCTTTGACAGCGGTAAAATGGTGTACAGCATACAATTATTTAAAGAACAAGGCATGGTGTTGTGCTAAACAGTGCTAGACTGAGCTGAACTGGGTCCAGGGAAGAGATTGACTCCCTCCCTCCGTTGCTCCCTTCTCAATATTCATTGTCCGCTTCCCCCCCCCTGCATTATTCCTTTCCCTGAAAGGGGCCCAGTGCAGTAAGGAGATGGTAGTGGGTGGAAGGAAGTCTCTAAACAAGGTTGTTTGCATTGTCTTTGCAGTATGTGATGGTGATGACTTTACCGTTATTTGGTCTATGCTGAAATGCTGATCTCCTAGGCTATGTGAAATTACTCAGCTGCTGTTTCACTTATACTGAAAATTGCTCTTTTTAACTTGAGAGGGATTGTATTTGTGCCAAAAAACTTAGGACCAGAATAACAGAAAATTATTTCAGCAACAGGAATTTGTCAACAACCTCTGTGGTTTGAAATTTCAGTGTCTACTTACAAAATTCACATTCCGTGTACCAAATATTGGCTACAACAAAAGATTAATGCAATAAAACATATCACAAGATTTTTTAGTTTTGCAGCTAAGTACATTTTGATTTCCTAATATACTTTAGTTTATTAGAAATTCAGTCTGCGATCTAGAAATGTGCAATTTAGGTTACATTCTATTGAAAGGTTTAGCACTTAAAATTAATAAGCGCTTAAATATTAAACGCAGATAGAAAATGAGAGATAGGGGAATTCATGTCTGGAAACAAAAAATGCCCCATACAATTAGAGTGGACTAGGGGAGAAGATTAGCTTGCTGGCCTAGCTCCCAAAATCCTCTTTGTGATGCTGTTCATTGCATCTTAGACCTTAGTTAGAGTTGAAAACAACTTTAATAACAAGGACCCCCTGACCCAAGGGAGGGAAACAATGTGACTTTGGAAGGGTTACCTTCTTGTTCTGTAGTGCCAACAAGAAAATTGAGAGACCTTATCTAACTCTTTAAAATATTACTCTGTATAGAGGGCTAGATGTATTGAAATGTAAAACTGATGAAAGGTTGATTCTCTGGGGAGAATCAAAAGCAGCAAATTTAAGCATTAGCTGTAGCATGAAGCTGTTCCCAGTTATGTTCCCAGTCTTTTTGTATGTTAGTGTTTGGAATTAATTATAAAAATATGCCTTTTACATTTACCTACTTATTATGCTATGCTTTAATGAATAAGTATTTCTCAAATGTCTGCTAATAAAATTCATTTATGTATGATTTTCTGATTATCAGAAGCATTTGAGTTGTTTTAAATTTCAACCAAACATGGTGAAAATTCCTGTTTTTCTGGAGGCATTCCAAAGGACTTAAATTTCATAGTTTTGAAGAATAAAGATAGGCAAATAATTAAAAATATGTTCACACAAGCTAGGTTCATCTAATAAAAAATCTTCTAGCCAGAACTACTGAAGCAGCATAATGGAAATACTGGGTCTCGACGGGAAGTATACAATCGTGTCAACCACAGATTGTTATCAAGGACTTACATAATGAAAAAACACACGGTCTCTTTTTAACTTTTAACTTTAATGAGTGTTATGCCTCCTCTTCAGGAGGCCAAGAAACAGAAATTATGGTTGTACTTTAAGAAAGAAGTTTCTGTTTGCCGTTTTGCCTTTTCTCAAGTAAGCCCCAACAATAGCCATGCATTTTTGGAATCAGGAACATGGTTAAAATTAATAGAAGAGACAAAACATATGGCTACATATTATTTAAAATGCTCCAGTGTTTGTTGCATGTGGTAAACGCTTTTCAGCACTTGGGGCAAGCTGTACAAGTCTCGTGTTGCTGAAGTATCATACTGTGTAAATGTAGCCATCTTGAATCTAGTAAAACTTTATACCTAGATAATAAACAAGAATGTCACTGATACAGTACTTTGAATTTATGGAACTTTTCCGGTTTCCCAGCAATGCACACTATCAGCATGATAATTTATAATGGTTTGTGACAAATGTTGCTGAGCAAAAGAGGTGTGTGGTTACATTCAGATCAGATGTCATTATCTAGGGAGCAATAAAAATTTCACAGACACTAGGTTAAAAACATTAAGAAAATGAATGTGAAGCTTCAGAAGAAAAGGGCTTAAGAAAGGTGGAGGCTTGGGTAGAGAAAGCCTAACAGTGGTTTCCTTACTGACAAATTATTGACTTTGTTGCCAGACTTGACTGTATTGTTTTACAAGGTTTTCATAGATATACCACACAGCACAATTGTTTTATTGGCCATCATTTATAGATGTAGAGAGTAAATATCATTGTTGCTTGACAATTATAGAGTGTACACTCAATGCTGTCAAATCACTTGGAATGGAAAAATTGCCCATTTTGGAAACATTCAAATTGTAGAAGGTGGGATGTCATGGATAATTAGTCTTTATATTGTGTTTACCAGGTGTTAGTTACACTGATAAGATTAGAGCCATATAGAAATTGCAATCAGTTATAGAATACAGAGAAGAAAACCCACACCCTCTGTTTGTTTATATAGAAGAAAACAGCTCCTCCAGATCCTTAAATAAGGAAGAAAGTGTAGCTATACAGGCCTACAGAGTGAAACTGTAGCCCCCACGGAACTCCTATAGACCTTAATGACATTAGAAATTCATCCATCCATTTTATTTCTAAATAATGTCAATGGATTTATGCTATAAATCTGTAGGTAAAACAAACTGAGGCTGGTAAAATAAACAGGAGCAAGGCAAGCCACGACTCGGCCTTTCTCTAGTTTCTGCAAAGTTTAAGCTTTCGTTTGCTTTTGTCTAAATCCTGGGTCCTAATCGTCTGTGCAGAAGAGTTTTCTTTGTGCCTCGTGTTTCTCTTGCGTAGGGGTGGGCTGAGCCCTTTGGGGTGGGTCAGTGGGAGCACGCACCCCAGCTGCGCGGCTGGAGGGGAGCGGCTGGTGAAGGGCACTGCTGGGCTGCCCGCCGAGCCCAGCCGAGCCTCTCACAGGGGTCCTGTCGGTGGCTGCACATGTTGGAGCTGCTTTTTGGCTGCCCAGAGGAGCAGCTAGAGCCTGGCTCCAGGCCTGCCAGCCCCAAACTGCTCCTGCAAACCACACCGAGGGTATCTCGGCTCTAATGGAGGGTCTGGGCCCAGCGTGGGCCTGTCATCATGAGAAGCAATGGGAATGTTCCCCTCCGCTTCCACAGAACTGTCTCCTGTTATTCCTTAAGGCTGTGAGGGAAGGGGCCTTGTAGAATTGGTGTGTGACTGTATCAGTTGTTTTGATGGCAAATGTCAGTCAGAGCTTCCTAATACCTTCCACCACCGCTGCTGTTGAGCTGGGCGGGCAGTGAGGTGACCGCAGCTGACAACAGGAGGCAAGCAGCAGAGCTGGCAAAGGAGCACATTCGTTCAGGCCTGTGAGAGGCAGGGACCATGTTTGCCCATGGTTGAGCAGAGAAGTCTGAAGGAGCCAAGGCCTCTGAGCTTTCAAACAGAAATATGGTTTTAATGGCCTGGCCCTGCTTCTCTGAGCATCAGCATTCAGCTTTTAGTGGATTGCCTCAGGAAGAGGTACCCAGGAGAGGGGGGAATGCCCCCTCCTCCCTGCTGAGGGCAGCTGGAGGAATGCCCATGCTCCCGTGTTTGCTCTGATTTGAATTAACTAAATCGCCCAGCTCACATGCCTTGGGCCACTGCGGACTTCACAGCAGGAGGCTGGCAAAGGCCCGAATGCCTCTCTGTCGAAGCCAGGCTCAACACAGCCATAAGCAGAACATGGGGCCCAGCACCACCCTGACGGGAAGAATGCACCTGGGCCCAAGGGGCAGCATCTCCATGCCGTTGTCTCCCTCAAAACTCTATCCCTCAAAACCTTTTTGGGGTTATTGAGAGACTATTTGGGAGTTACTGAAGGGATGAAGTGGACCATCCTTCATTCTGTCCCCAAAACAAGAAACGAGTGGTTTTGGCGTAGTTTAGGATGAGTCGTTGCAGTGGGTTTGGGGATCATGTGATATCTCATGTTTCTGGGTACACTTCAAGGGCATTTCTCTGCTTTATATAAAGCACACGAATGGCTTTCTCAGGAAGCATGCTGCTAGATTCCAGTCAGCCCTGCTGGTGACCACTGCTATTTGATACACTCTGGAAGGCTACAGTAAACTGTGCCAAGGAAAGGAATCTGCCCAGAGCCTGGGCAGGATCAGGGAAGCAGAAGACACTTGTTGCAGTATACATGGAGCGTGTTACCCCTCCTACACACAAAAATCCCAAAACTTTTCCTTAACTTAAAGGCTCTGTATCATTAAACTATATACAACTATGTGCTTTTTGCTGCAGGATTCAGCATGTATTTGCGCACAAGTATCAGATGCAAGTATCTGAAGATAATGCTGTTATTTTATTGTGCTTTAGAGACTAAATAAGAGTTGAAAGAAGTTGGAAAGTATATTGTTTTTCTGATAACACAGTGTAATAACCCAATTCTTTTGTTGTTTATCCAAGCAGTTAAGTCTTGTGAAAGTCTCTATTGTCAAACTGTTTAACAATTCTTTATTTTAGAGTAGTGGTTTGGGTTTGAGTTTTCTCAGGAAAAGGTATTAGGGAAACCATGACCAAACTGCCTGGTCATAGCTAGAGAGTCTGTGCTGGCCTGCGTTTAGTGCTGAGGTGTTGGATGGAGAGCCTGGTTCTGCACTCTATGTGTACGGGTGCATTCCCTGGCACAGTAGTCTCGAATTTGGGTCTGTACAGTAGCACATTAAAATTATAATAACAGTCATATGCAGGTGTTTCTACTAATCCAGACAGTTAAGTGAACTGTGGGGAGGATTCTGTCTTGATGTGCTACAAGCAGGTGCCCTTCAGACAGGAAAAAATTTGAGGGTCAAATATGAATTCCTGCAAGCCTAATCCTTCATCCTCCCTGTGGACAGAGACAGACAAATCAGAGCAGAGGGCTGAGTCCTTTCTAAATGGAAACCCTGAGTCATTGGCATTAGCCTCATGAAACTCTTAATGGTTTCAGTCAACTCCACATGGCTGTCCTTTCCACCCCCTCTCCTGTACTAATGTAATTAAAACAAAAACCTATGTGTTGCTGAAAATTAGTTTCTTAATTATAGCTTATTGCAAGCTATAACACTGGATCATAATTTGATAATTACACTATAGAGATTTTTATGCAGCTGATGTAAAACCAAATTAAATTATTTTCTTTTGTAGTATTTCCAAAGAATGAAATTATGTCTGAAAACAGGATATACATGCACTCACATGTATATGTCTAGACTTCTATATCACACAGAACTACTTGGATATAGTCATGTGTTACATGCATCTCATTAAGACTGTGCATATATACACACATTTATGCATATAGTATAGATTCCTTAGTTTATGTAGAAGTTCCTAAAGTAAATCTACTAATTAAAGCGCTAATACCCATCTTAAGGCTGATAATTAGGTATAAAGAGAAAAAGAGACAGGATTAGTGTTCAGATCATGTTCCAAATGCCTCTTAATTGGGTGTTTGTAATCAATCCTGATTGCAAGAGGCAGTGGTTTGGCAGAATAAAGAATGAAAAAGGCTTAGCCCTACTATTTTCCTGTTAGTTGACTTGGCCGTAGTATTTAGGTCAGGATCCAGTGTCAAACAAGGTAATTTTGTCAGCCTTAGCTATCCTCATAAAATATATAAAAATCTTTTCTAATGATATTTTTTCAAGCTAAAAACTCTCTGAAGCTAGACAGTTATTTTTATCCAGAATCTTAAAAAGTGTTTTCAAGTGAACCACAGAAAAGACTTTGTTTTCCTGGCCTCCATCCACCACTGACTTCTGAAATCAGGTCTGAGTTCACTGTGGGTCTTTCATTGCATTGACCTTGGCACTTTTCTCACCAAGCTACAGTTTTCCATCACAAAACCACACAGCTTGGTATAATGATTATTTCTTATCCCAAGTAACCAAACAATTTTTTAAACAGGGTGACAAATTTCCCTCTTGCACTGTGGGAAGCAAGCACCTGGCCATTTCCAAATAGAGTTTTAATGAACTTCCTGAAGGAGATTTGAGAGAAGTTTAATAAGTCACCTGCCAACTTTTCAGGAGCATAGGTCACTTGCTTTTCTGTAGGAATTCACTAAAATGTGAGAATAACCCCCTTCCCAAGTTCTAAATGTCCATGGAGGAAATTGATTTTCATGGGCAATATCAAAGGTTTTTAAAAACATAACCTCAAAAAATTAAATTTCTGATTGTTTCTCACACATAAGGTACTGCAAAACTCTGTGATCCACAAAGCTGGTTGTGGACTGTGTGAGCTTTATAATAATTCATTTATACAGGAAAGGACTGTGCATATTTACTCATCTTGCATGTTAATAGCATTGCAAGTATTTTACGTAATGCTGTAAAATGAAGAATTTAGACGACTCAAAGGACCATTGAGAAAATATCTCCATATGTGGAAGAGACACCCATTTGACATGGTGATTTCTTCCATAAGAAACTATGGACATCCCAGAAGCGCAATAACTAGCTGTTCTACAGGAGAAACTAGGCGGTCGTCTGTTGCCTTCCACACTGATGTGGAGCTGCAGTGGCCACATGCCCCATGCTTCCCCTAAATACAGATGGGCTGAGTCTCACACTGAATGAGAGCCTGGGTTAATGCCTTCCTTACACTCCCAGAAGCCTGGGCTGCATTACACTTTTGCACTGTGGGCTGCTCTGTGCCCCCATGTGAAGACACGGCTCATCATAGCTGTGGGGTGGGGTGGGGGTTGGAGCACCCCACTGCAGCTGGGGTCATGCACTGCCCTCCCAGCTCAGCCCTGTGCTGGGGCTGTGCCCCACTGCTTTTCATGTTGGAAAAGAAGGTACAAATAATTCTTTTTCTTTCTTACAACACTTGTTCTTAAATTGGAAGTTAGTAACCTAGAGAAAAATAGAGAGGTCTGTTCACACCCATGTGATTATTTCTCAAAGCCTCAAGCTTTGAGAAATGCTCCCTCACAGCCAAAGGTTTGCTCATCTTATTCACATCAACGGTCCTGCTGAAGTCAGTTAAAACAAGAGACTCGCTTGTCCAGGGCTAATAGCTAGGACATACATTTATGGCACTATACAAATTAATAATTTCTTTTTATAACAATGGATTTCAGATGCTTGCAGAGTAATTTACAATAGAGTAGAAAAATAAGCTTTTTTATTTTTTGTCCCCTCAATCAATAAATTACCATAAATAAATTATCATATCTTCTCCAAATCTTAGCTTGTAATAGTGAAGGTCTGGAACAAGTTGCTAAGTGCATGGGTAAGAATCAAAGTTTGCCTTGTTGTAGGATCTTGTGCCAATCTGTCATTAAGCCAGACAACTTCTACTGACTTTCCTCTGATGTATTCATCTGTAGCAAGGGAAGCAGATCAGTAATTTAGAAAAGCTTTAGCATGATCACCATGAAAAACGTAGGCTACACTGCCTATTTCCATAGTGATCACTCCACTTTGCCAGATGCAAAATGAGAGACTTCCATCCCTCATTTTCTTAGAGGAAATCCTAGGCTGTCGCTCCATTTGAGCAGCTTTAGTTAAGTCTGGAAAAATATGCAAAGGTAGCTCTTAAATAAATGCTTTTTTTCTGTTTCACAGCCATCTCCATAATCTGTTTTGGAGACAGAGGCATCAGATGTATTAACATGGCAGGCATATGTTCTGATTGCTGAGTGGTTTTTGACGTTCCACAAAACCTCTGAGACTTTGTGTCACAATTCTATAAACTTTATCTATTTCTATATTTGTATCTGGGCTTAAATCCGAAACTTCTTTACATGCATTTACAGAAGAAAATTTAGGTTCATCTCCTTGTATTTCAGATGGAAAGCAGTTAAAGTAGGTACACATTCAACCACTCTGTATAGTCTAAATGCATTTCAAAAGTTTTCTGTTGTGTTTCAATAGCACATACACTATATAATTTGGGTGTATAAAATAGATACAGCACCACATCAAGCTGCAAGTGAAGACAGCTCTACTGATGGCAATAGTGTTGCACCTGCTAATAGCTCAAACACAAAATACCATAAGCATATCGTATTATGTTCCGTACTGGTTTCCATTTTCATTTATCCTTCACTAGATGATGGCCTTCAAACAGTATAATAGTTGTCTTTATCTCATTTCTCTGACATCATTTTCAAGCTCCTTATTACTCTTGAACAGTGCAGCTCATAGTGCCCAAATTGCTTCTCATTCTTCCCATCATAGCATGTCATTATTCAAGAAACCAGTGCTCTTCAGCCTTTCCCACACAAATAGCTCTCCCTCAAACTAAACTTAAAACTTAATTCCAAGACCCAGTCTGACATTTCCCAGACAATTCAGTTCCTTCTACCAGCTATTACATTTTTAATTTGCACATTTTTACACTTTTTAATTAACCATACCTGTGTACTCCTTGCGACTTGAATCTTTGTCTTCTAAAGCCTAGTCTTTATACAGTGATTTTTGTACTGATTTAATGATTTCAATTTTGGTTTTGTTTGTGTATAGTTAAAAAAATTCAACACGTACTGGGGACACATATTCTAGTATGAAGATGTCTTATGTCAGTACTTTTGCAGAAATTAACCTTGCTAGTGTCAGCAATTTATAGCGGGGGCTGTACTGCTTTATCTGTAATGGTTTGTGAACTGGTATAGCTAAAGTGGCTGTAACAAGAATATATAGACTTATTTCTGCGTTACATAACTTGTCACAAATGCTAGTAGAGGTTTTTGGAGAATGTATAATTTAAATTCATTAGCAAAAATTAATCTGATTGCCTTACTGACTGCAAGTTTCGAATTGCAATATAGACATATGTACGTGCATGTTGGGGGACTTACTGACACATCCATTTTCTCCCAGCTTTTTCTCTTTGAACAAAAGCTTAGGCAATCTAATCTAAGCTAAGCAGTCCCTCTGCCTGCTGTAACTTATGCTTTCCAGGAAGGTGTTTTTTTTTTAACTTGCCTCACTAGGCAGCTAGATAAATTACTGTGGTGTGACCTTCAAGCACCTCGCTTACTCCATGGAAATTGTCCGTATGCACACTCTCACCCCGTGATATTCCATACGATGTGCAAGGTAGTGTATCCTGTTTCTTAGTTATTCCTCCCCCCACCCCTGACATTACAAAGTAAAAATATGCTTATAGGTGTAACCACAGCTCAGCTAATGCTCTGAAATCAAACTCTGAGTGCTCTGAAAATAAACATCTGATCACTGAATAACTTTTGCATGCCCCCATATGCTCAGCATAGAAAGAAAAATGTACCCTTCCCTGTTACATCCCAGTGTCAGCTCTTTATCATCTGAAAGATGGCAGATAATTTTCATTTAAATGTGTAGAGAAAGTAAGCTTCTTTTCATATGCCATATTCTTAATTTGTCCAAAGATCATTCTACTGGAGTTAGGGGAGCACCAGTTACTAACTAATATCAGCTGAATGAGGAGCTGACTCTACATTTCTACATTTCCTTAGAAATTCTCAGAAGGAAGGCTAGTATTGTAGCTGAAACGGCATTAACTCAGAATGAAGTCAGTTAAAGTTTTGCCGTTCAGCAAGATCAGACTTTAATACTCGTGCAGAATGGGTAGGAGCTTCTTAAAAGTAGGTGGAGTAAAGGCAAAAGTTCTTCTGTCATGTGTATAAACCTTTCTTTCCTCTAACAGCTTTAAACAAGTACACAGGATTGGGTGCTAGGGTACTGTGGCTGTTTACAGCGCTAACTCTCTCATACTGCTTGATCTTGGGCCAGTCAATCATCAACTTTGTGCCTCAGTTTCCTTAGAGAGGATGATATTTCTCTGGTTTGCAAATATCTGAGGATGCACTTATTAGTGTTTGTGAAGTCCTTAGAGACTGCTGAGTGGTTATGTAGTGCAGTGTAATAGTTATTTGCCATTGTTTTGTATTTTTTCATCTGCTAGCTGATAATTTTTTTTTAACAATATACTGCTGTGTAAAAATGCATGTGGCAGTCTTTTGACTTTCATAGAGAAGTGTTATCCAAACAAAAATAAAGAATAAGACTCATGCTCACAAGAGACACATTATCCATGATGAGAAGAATCTGTAACAGACACAGCACTAACTCAAAACCGAGCACCAAACAGCATCCAAATGCAAGCAATTTCAAATGTGTGCATATTGCCAGTGCAAAACCAGGCCATTCTGCAAATGCAGTGTCCCCCGAGGAGTAGTGAACCTAGCAGCAGCAACGCTAATGGCTGGCTTCTCATGTGCAGTGAGGGAAAGCAGCACTTTAGAGCCGCCTTGGGCAGCTGTTAAGTTATTCATTCTTAACTTACTTCTATAAAGCTTTATTGGGTGGAAGCAGATGACAAAGATTTTGGGCCTTCTCTTGTGTGCATTGATGACGGGGGGTGGGGTGGGGGGGGTGGTGGTGGTGGTGTCCCCATCCTTGCACATAAGGTGACATTCTGGCTTCCTTCAAGAAAATGGCAAAATTTCTCCCCAGTCTCGCTTGGACTGAAAAAAATGTATTTTAGGTTCCAGAAAACCCTTTTTTTTAAAGAACACTTTCTGGGTGCCAGTGTATCTCATAGAATTTTTCTCAGTTTGGACATTACTTTCCTTGCAGTGCCTACAGTGCGTGTAGGGGAGCAGAGAGGCCCATGAGTTTTCAAATCCATTTCTACTACTAGAACAATGATGAAATAATAATAATAATAAAAAAAACCAAACGATTTTCTGTTGCTAGAACACATGTAATGCATGAACTACTGTGCTAGGTCATCTACCTTGTTTCTTAACCTCCTTTCAGAATATTTCAAGCTGTTTTGTGGTTTGCTTGTTCCACCTGATGCCTCATCCTTCCGTATCTTCTCTCTGTAAGTGATATGAAAGCTCATGCTCTCCTGAGTAAAACATAGTAGTTTTCTTTCTTACTATTGTCCACTCCCAATTTATGGACATTGTAAGTTAGGCCTCAGAAAATTGTGAAAGTTTATAAAAATCCTTATATCTCAAAAGTTACTGTTGATTTCTTTTTCATTTTCTGTCTAGTATATTTTAGGGGGTTTCCTCTGTGATAATAATAGCAGAAAATTCCTCTGCTTTAAATGAGAAGTTTGGCAATATCCTGATACCAGCAACTGATGCTTTAAAATCTGTGACCAAATTTCGTGAGACTCATGACAAAAATCATGAGAGCTGGCACTGCTGGATTCTTGCTAAAGTCCCAGCTTCCTGATGCTGTTTCTGTTCTTAGTCACAGCCCTGAAACTCCCATTCCAGGGGTAGACTTACAGAAGAAAAATAGGACCAAAAGGAAATGGAAGTATTAATTTATACTGATTTCACTGTTTGGCTATGTTTCTTCACCCCTCACTGTATGATCAAAACTTTCAGAAAGCAAAATTAATTTCAGCAAAAAACCCCTCTGAGTTTACCACCCTTTTCTCTGAATATGCATAAAATAGCATTAGCAGTCCTATTGTTATGGAGGCTATGTGTTTGCTTGGCTTCAAAGCCAATTTGTACCAATGAAAAGAAAATTGATTGAAAGCCATTAAACACAAGGACATGAGTTTTGGCTCAGAAAGACCCTAACCTGCAAATCGCTGACATGTTTGGGACAAAGATCACACCAGCTGCTGCAGGGTCCTTACACTGTCCCACTGCTATCCCCTGGCAAGCATGTTGCAGATAAAAAGGCGGACTGGCATATAAAAAACTTTCTTATGCCATGTTCTTTTATGTGTTGTGCTGGCTTATATTTCCAGGGGATTGTTCTCTTTCAAATATTACACAAAACCACTGTGTAAAATAACTAACATTGACATTAAGAGTCCCATCCTCCACCTAACTATATCATTTTTATGTCTGCATGTTTCTAATGAAGGCAGTGAAGTTGTGTTGTATTTCCTTTACAGTTTGGATCCTTTCCGGCTGCAGTTACAATAACTGCAGTGGGTCTAATCTCATGTGCACAAGCTGAGAAGTGGCTATATAGCTTTAAACTCAGGGGCTGTTCTGAGGACAAAATTAATTTTCAAAACATCGTTATAAACTCAGGGAAATCTTAATGTCTTTATTCTGTTATTACTTTAAAATAATAATCCCAAACTGACCTGGGAGCTATTACTCAGTGAGCACTGGCCCCTTGGAAGGCTTCAACTTGTCAAGTTTAACCATTTTTTGAACACACAGAGGAAGTCATTAAGGCACATCAGGCTGCTGATTGCTATTAAACTCTGCAGAGTGTTCTGTGTAAAAATCAATGCCATAACAGGACTACAAGAATCTAAAAGGAAGGAAAAGCATTTCTTTACCCTCCGGTAACTCAAAAACGTATTAATAGATTTTGTGAAACCTCAGAAAAATATCACCTATAAGCTAGGAGCCAAATGTAAACCTCTGTGACAAAATAATACAGCTCAGAAAGCTCTGAGCACGTGAAAATGGGATTATAATGGAACTGTCACTGCTGTAACCTCAACTGTGTGTTCCTGTGCTGGAGAAATCTCACACATCTGCACAAATATGCATGCACATGCTTATTTATTGTATCCCAAGGAACACCTTTTTTTCTGTATTGCCACTAAGGAACCTAGAGGAAAAATGCGTTTCTAGTAAAGTACAATCTTATATAGCTTTTGCTAGAAATACAAGAGTTTTCCAGATTAATTCAGTCTCAGAATCAGCAAAAGTGTTGCTTAAATGGCTGGTGGGTTTTGGCTGTGTGGGAACTGTACTGAAATATGCACACAGTTTGCTTCTAGTTGAAGACTTTTGTAGAAGTATTTTTCATGGGAAAAGATAGTTCAAATAATATTAGGAAGTTTTACTGTAAACATGCAGTATATAAACTAGGCAAAGTCCATTGTCTGGCTCTGAGGCCAATTGCCATGGAATGGCTTAAATTCAAACGGTCCAGTTCTCTTACCCCAGAAAGCAAAGTGGTGACATTCAATTCCATTTTTGGCATGAATTTTGTTAAATTTTTTTTATAAATTGTTGAAACATCTTTTAATTTGATTATTCATCTTTGTTTCTTATATGAAAATGAAAGTTTACTGAGCTGTATTAAATTTGCTTCATTCTATCATAGGGTTGGAAGGGACCACAGGAAATCACCTCGTCCAACTTATTGCTCAAAGGAATTACATTTTATATAACACAAAAGCCAAAATCAAGCAATCCATGTACAACTAAATGTTTCCATAAAACCAAAGACCTAGTTAGGATGTTTCAGAAACTTCATTTCATGACCTATCCCAGCCCTTCTGCTCAAATAAATACTAGTTTCTTACCAGCTCTCCTTACTAATTTTAAAATTTTAGATTGCATGCTTTTATTGAAAAGAAGGTTCCCTTCTGTTTTCCCACTTTAAAATACATGGAAATATCATATGGCATTGACCCACCCCAGGAGAAGGTCTGGCTGCAGGGCCCCTGTGTCATGGTCATGGTCTGCCATCTCAGTTAAGTCCAGAAAAGACCTTTCTAAAGAAAGACTGTGAAGGTGAGCGGTCTCAGTACCACGGCTCAGGGCAGGCAGGGCTTGGGACCAAAAGAGCCAGCTTTGGTCCAAGTGGAGGCAAGTTTTGCCCAAAGCTCACCAAGGTTGCAGGTTTCTGACAGTCCCTGTCCTGGGGAGCAACCCCAAGTCCGTGGTGAAAGCATGTGGTCATGGCCACAACCAGGATGACAAACCCTCTTGGAGTATCTGAGCCCAAGACTGAGATCTGGAGAAAAGGATCAAAATCGGGCTTTTTTTTAAGGACCATATCAAGCACATGCAATGAAAAAGCTCTTAACAAGTGAGTTGTTAAAGCCTGTTTTAGTGCATATGGTCTGGATCAGCTGCAGCCAGGGGGCAGATAGCGGACCATTTCCCCAGCACAGTGCTGAGGAAGGAGGCTCCTATACTCTCGTTATAGCAGGGGAAAATCCACTTTTCTTGCATGGATAATTTGGAAGTTATGAATCAGCCTGTTGTTTTTATTTCAGTGGAGTACAGACAAGAGTTGTGTAAAATGAGGCTGCTGCCTGTCTGTCAGGCAGCTGTAGTTTTTTACCCTGCAGCCTCTTTTAATGTGCATTCTTGGCAAATTCTGAAGAGAAGCAGTCACAACTGTGTGCTCAGATGTTAAAGCAGATCTCATACCCTAGCCATTGAGCCAGGGACTTCACTTATGCGTCACCCTGTGTTTGACACAGCCATTAAGCATCCTGACCCAGTAACTAGAAAACTGAATTGGTGTCTAAGTTAAAAGGCACAGTAAAAATAAGCTCTTGAATCATCCGTGTTTGAACAGAGATTAATATTTTCTTGCAGTGTATCTACTTTGCAGTGTATCTACTTTTCCCAGGTGTTAAATAGACCATTTTCTGTCTGCTGGTTTTTAGTTGTTCTTTTTTTTTTTTTTTTTTTTTTTTTAAGTAGGTGTTAAAGGCTATTCCAGCCTAACTCTACAGGGTTTTAAAGCATGAGAGACAGTTCTCTGCAGAAAAATGCCCATCTTGCTCAAATAATTAGCAATTATCTGTCAAAAAACCTTCTGAGCCGACTACACTAAGAAAAACACTTTTCATCTTCAGCTTTTTTTGTCTCCCTCTTTTTCCCTCCTTTTTACCTCTCTCCCACCTTTTCCCTAGCATTTTCTGAGCAGTCTCTGCCAAAGGAAACACTGATGAAAGTAACTCAGTGGCTGAGCTCCTCCCTGTCCGCCCCATAGATTGCAACAGACATCTGCCTTTTTACACACCATGTCAGAGTCCAGCAGAAACATTTAATGTTCATTGTTTCTCCAAAATAAATAAAAGCAGCACAGACCATGCAAAGTGACTGCAGACATCCCATTGCTAATAATGGAGCTATGCTGGTAATTGCTAATAATAATGCAGCGTTTCAGCACGGGAACACTGTTCTAGCTGTAATGTGGATCGGGCCTGAATATAGTGACACAGATGGTAACATTATTGCGTATTTCTTTGTAGTGGAAGTTAAAATTTTACTTGGGGGGGAGGGGGGCGGAACTCCTATGTTTCCTTCCAGTTATTTCTTTAATATTAGCAGCACTGGCATGCTTGATCTGTGAGGTGTGTCACTGCCACCTAAGGAACTTGAAGAGCTGTCTGTGAAGTGAGGGGAAGCAATTGTTTCCATTTAGAAAAGGAAGCACTTAGATGCTGTTTAACAGAATTACATTTGCCTCCCTTGGCAGGGATGACCCATTTTGATCACATGCAACACACAAACAACAAACAGCCAATTTGCAGTAAATCAGACTTTAAATATCTCTTTAGCTGCTATCTGAAAGACCAGTTCTGGAGTCCTGTCTCATGAACCAGAGCTCCCACATCTGTACCTCAGTTGTCTGGGAGTATCTGCCGGCTCCAAACAGCAGGAACACATGCTTTGTGGGCCAGCTCCTGGGTTTCATCTTCCTTTGATGCATGCAAAGTACGTGCTCCTCTGGGAGTGCCCAGCATCCTCCATGCTTACGTGCATAACGACTTCAGCACCCTGGTGAGCCAAAACCAGTGGAAGCACACACTGCTACTTTGGCCGGACTGCAACATGTTTCCTTTGAAAGGTGTTTGTAAAGCCGTGGCAGCGTGTCAAAGATAAGAGAGGCAGGAATTTGTTGTGTTTGCCAAGCGCCTGCCTTTGTTGGCTCTGTCCAAAAGAGCAGCTACCCTCACTTTTGAACTCTCCGAACTTGCTGCATGTTCATCCACAAAAATCACTAGCTTGCCCAGACCTAGAGTATCAGGGCCAGAGTTTTCCTTCCTGCAAGATTAGGTCACAGGGTTAGATCAAAGTCTACTATGCCATTTTGCACCACATGGATGCAACAACCAGCCAAGTTTCAGGTCCCAAGTACAGGTGTCTAGTAACTGTATGGTGTACACATGAAGTTTTGAGCCAGAAGCCAAGCTTACAAGTTAAATTTCATTTGACACCTTTCTCATCCACCCTTATAACTGCACTCCCAACTTAAATTTCAGAAGATCGCTGCTAATGTCTACAACTTCTATGCCTGACTTTCCTTTGCAATTTTCTGTCTTCATCGGGCAATTCAAAACTGAGATTAATAATGCCCTTTTAAAGAGTTGAGAAAGAGAGAGCCACCAAAGAGGATTCTTCCTGGCAAAAGAAGTGCTGCACAGTATTAATTACCATGTGGAGGAAACACGTAGCAGAAAGCAGTGTTGACATGTGTGTAGGTAGTAAACACACTGTATTTGCTGCAGAGTTCCTGGAAGTGCAAGGTATGAGCAAGAGTGATAAGTGAGTGTCATTTAGAAGTGATTATGAGAAAAATAGTGAGAAAGTGCAGAAAGAGCACCTAATTTCACGTAATTCATCCTTCCAAAAGCTGGATGTCTCCTTTAAACTGGATGTGTCGGCTTCTCCTGTGGCTTATGTGGAGAGAGACCTCCAGCAAAAATATATCCCACCTTAAGACTGATCACCAGTATAAATCATTCTTTCAATTTCAATTTCATCATTTCTTTTTCTCCCCAGACTACCAAGGGATAACTAGCTCAGAGTATCTCCCTGGGTTTTTGACAACAACAGTAAGGTGAAATAAATTCCACCCAAAGTCCTCAGAAATGGCTACCCAAAGTGGACAGGAAAGCTGGCAGACTTAGATAGCTACAGAAACTCATTTATGTCATGGTGGACACAGAGCTGATTGCCAGAGCTGGTACAGTCTTGCCCACACCAATGAAGTAAAAAAAATCTTGCAACTGTTTGGAAATTGTTTGTCATATCACAGGCTTAATGCACAACAAGCACTATAATTGATTTACAAGTGAAAATGAAAACAGAAAATGAACACAAGACAAGACCTCTGTGTTCCGCTCATATAGAAGTAAACATTTTCTTCAAGAACTGAAACTGTTCTCTTAAAATATGTCACATGTTGTTGTGCTTACAATGTAAAACTGCATTTTCTTTGGCGGTTTTACCTGCAGCTTCTGTGGCTTGGCTCAAAGCCTTTTTGAATCTCATTGGGGCAGGCTGACAGACCTGTGCTCACTCGTCTGTGGCACTCAGTGTCACTCCTGCAGAGCACATGCACCTCAGGAGCACACTGGTCAGCAGTTAGAGGTCTTCTGTAGCAAAGAAGATACTTGATAGGACATAAGGATATGGGCAACATGCCTGAAGTGGAAGGAAATGGAAAGAAAAACACCAGAGTATAAGCACACACAACATAGACTGCCTAATTCAGCAAAAATGCAGATCATTCACTTGAGCTTCCTCATTCTCTCAGCACACACTCAGCCCTGTTTAACATATGCTTGAACTGCTCTTAATTTAATGTAGCCAACAGGTGCTTACAATTAGGCATATGCTTAGTAACATGACTGAATTAAGGCCCAAATATTCCTGCTTCAACACATGAACAAGATTGTTTCTATTAAGACAGAGCATTGCATGCTTGAATTTGTAATCAATGCAGACCGCACCGCATGGATGATGAGGCACTATGAAATGTTTCTGTTCAGAAGGCTGATCACATGCATCCATTTAGATCTGAGCTCAAAACTTTTTCTTAATCACGGTCAAAGCAATGACTGTATCTTAGACCAAGTTATGAAGCTGAAATCCTGAAGTTCTTGTTGCTGCAAAATTCCCACAGACTTGAAACATGCAAATTAGATGCAGTTTATAGACTCCTGGCAGACTGTCAGGGCAGTGTCCTTAAGTTCCTGGTGTTTTGCTAAATTGTAGTAAGTAGTTCTGTAGTTTAAAATGCAGAGAAAATAGAGGACACTGCATTTTCACTTACAAACCGAGTTTAGTCAGTTTTCCTAGTCCCTGCCTTATTTAACTAAAATAAGGTGGACTTAAGCAACAATAGGTTAAGCAGTAATGACGCCATCATTTTCTTTTGCTGAGGCTTTAGCCAAGCTAAGGCTGCAATGCTAAGCTAAAGTTGTTTCTCTTTTTCCTTAAATAATATTTTATTGAGCAAGAAGCGGATGCCAGAATGGCCTTTTGATCAGCTAAAACCAACAGCGTCTCTAAGGGAATCTTTCCTGTTTATTGTATGCTGCTGCATTTGGAAAAGGCTAGCCTACAGTAGAGCCAGACTTCTTAACATACAAGAAGCAGGGCAAAACAGGATGAGGCCAAAATGGGAACTGTATATCACAGGAACTCGGAAAGGCAGGAAGTAACAAAAGAAGTAGAAATTCTTGATCAAAAGTATAATTGTACCAGCTTGTGCAAGAGGATAATGACTTTCAAATGTCAGCCTTTGTGCCTGTTCATAATGATAAAGCTATTAAACCATATGTACTGTTCTTAATTCCATTTCTCATGGCAAGTCATTTAGGATCCACAACTATTCTGTCCGCTAAAATCTAAAGCATTTCTTCAGCAATATTCAAACAGTAGATTAAAAGGCATGCTAACTAGAGCAGTGCCAGCCACGACTGCTGCGCAGTAGTTTAAAGCGTGTCAGAGATTCTAAGCCCCTGCTTTCAAGGATTTAAATACCAGCCATAAAAATTCACTCCCAGGATAAAAGTCAACCAAGGAGTGAACATTTAAATCTAATTTGTTAAAATAAAAAGACATAATTTTTGTAGTTTACAAGTTTTTACACATAAAAAAAGGTCTTAAAACATTTTTTGTGGATCTGTAACTGAAAAGTAAATCTATTTCAAAAATTAACTCAATAAGAAATTAACTCTTAAAGCAGTCAATGGCTTTATTTCAGAAAAAGAGTTATTGCAGAGATAGTCACAAACAATTACCAAGTTTTAAAACCACTGCTGCACAGTTGAGCTTGGTCCAAATCTCTGTTGCTAGTGGAAAAAAACCATTTGCTTCAGTGGTAATTAGATGAAATGCTAACTTCCTCATGAGGCAGTTAAATTCTGGAAGAAAAAGTAAGAGATTTGGTAATCACAACACTTGGTAGAATTTTCGTTTATAATGTCAGTAAAGTTCCCTCCAAAGACGGGAAGACAAATGTTGTGCTGGTGTCACTGTGGGTGTTTTAGCCTTCCCCAGCATTTCAGTCAAAGTGTCAGTGCTTCTAATCCCAGGCCATGAAATGGTGTTGCTTACAGACTGAAGTTGGTAATAACGTGTTTTATAATTATAGGCACATGCCAACAGAAAAGCTATAGAATAAATTGTCATTACCAGATGGTTCAATGTTTCAGAGGCGAAGATGTTAGCAGAGAATTCTGCAGCAGCTTCTGCAAGTCCTACCCAGCAGGTGATATTTATGGACTGTTTACAAGATTTTCACATATGGCATTCTGAAGAGGTTTGTAACTTTTATACTCTGACATCCAGTTTGTTTATTTTACAAAAATCCCACTCCAAAGGTCACCTATGTTCTGTCTGTCTCAGCAACTCCAGGCCTAGGGAAAAATGCTGAACATAATCTCAGCAAGGAGTAGTTAAATGTGATTTTAAACATGGTAGAGATGGTTTTGTGTCTTGTTCTTGTTCTCATATATCTTAGACCCTGTGTCTCTTGGCTTTAGGCATCATTTAAATGAGAGCACTGTTTAGCACCTCTTTCACATTCAAATGATGTATTTGTGCTCTTTTGTGTGGAAATGTCTGTATATTTTCAACACTGCTCAGTTCATGTGAAAGCAGACAGGAACAAACCAAGGAGACAAAGATTGTGTCAAAGTAGGTGAATAATACTGAAGTGATCATGATGCATCTATTCTTCTTTTCAAAATCTTCAGAAGAATCCCTCCTTTCCTTTTCCAGCTTTCAAGCAGCTCAGAGGAGTTCATTTCAAACCCTTCCAGCCTGACACTCTGCTCTTGGTGTTGGGTTTCCATCTCTGAGCCTTCTCCTTTGCTCCATCTGATTCAGGCATGGAGGCCAAACCCAGTACTGGCTTCCCTTCTTACCTGACTGCAATACAGAATAACTCCTCCTTACCACATCTTAGCCATATACCTGAATAGATCCCATGCTAAGTAATGAATTGCAGGTGAAATTCAAGTAATGCAAATGCCACTACTCTCATCTGGTATGTGGGACAGAACTGGGGGAAAAAAAAATAAAATGTGTGGGTTGAGATAAAGACAATTTAATAGGACAGAGAAGTAAGGGGAAATATTAATAATAATAATATACACAATAAATGATGCACAGTGTAATTGCTCACCACCTGCCGACCAATGCCCAGCCAGTTCTGGATCAGCGGCCCCCAGCCAGCTTTCCCCCTAGTTTATGTACTGAGCACGACATCATATGGTATGGAATATCCCTTTGGTCAGTTGGGGTCAGCTGTTCCAGCTGTGTCCCCTCCCAGCTTCTTGTGCCCCCCACCCTCCTCACTGGTGGGGTGGGGTGAGAAGCTGGAAAGTCCTTGACTTAGTGTAAACACTGCTTAGCAACAACTAAAACTCCAGTGTGTTATCAACATTATTCTCATCCTAAATCCAAAGCACAGCACTATTCCAGCTGTTAGGAAGAAAATTAACTCTATCACAACTGAAACCAGGACACTGTAGAAGACTGGTGATAAAATTTTGACAATTGGTTGAATAGTTGAATCTTTGATTCAGAAAAGCAATATGATTACAAGGCAACTATTATTTATACAATGTCTGATTTGTGATATATGTGTATAATCAATTGCAAATTACGATCATTTCAAACACCTGCTGTAGTTTATTGTGAGTCTATTAGAGGATATCTAATGTTTAGTAAGAAATAATGTGTAAGAAATCCATCACCTTTTTTCTGGCAGGAGGGCCTTGTAATTCAAACAGAGGCTGTCGGTCTTCTTTGTTATATCCCTCTGGATTTGAGGATCTTAGGCTTTCTGCTGAACCATCATGAAAATACCTTCATGATATTTTCATGTCTGCCATAATAAGCTTCCTTTCTGACCAAGAGGACAAAACAGCTATACAGTATGCAAAAATGGGCAGAGCTGTAAAACAGGCATTAGTTTAAAGTCATGAAACAGTGGTGTTTGTCAGAAAAATAACAAAATCCATGTTTTCAAGTAAAAATCACAAAATTGTTATTTTCAGTAGCTGGTAATATCACAAGCAGTATTTCTTTTGGGAATACTACCTGGGAGTGTAGATTTTTTTTGCTCTTAGGAATCTGATATACAAACTCTAGAAGCAGAATGTGCAGTTGCTCATAGGATGCATAGGGAGGTCTGCGATTTCTGGTATTATGCACGTTTTGTCAAACCACCACAATTTACAAATTCCACATTCTTCACTGGAGGAAGAACACTTGAAACTGCCTATCAGCTGCAAGGTATAAAAGCAGCTGTTAAGTGTACCTACTGCTACATGTTTATAGATTTACTAAGGAAGACTTGCCTTGGGCTAGACCTCAGTAGGTTAAATTGTATCCACTGACATTATTAATAGAGCTGTTCAGTTTTGAACTTCAGCAGAGCTGGAGAGCAGGACAGGGCACCGTGCAGGTCCTGCAAGCAGACCAGAAAAGCTCTGTGAGAAGAACTTGGACGTATTTTCAAATTGCAGATTTCAAATTGCTCTTTGAGAGCTGAGATTCTTCAGTCGGTAACACCATTTCTCCTCCTGAGAATATTTGGCTCTGCCAGCACGACCTGCATACTGCCATGCTCTCTGCTACCAAAGTCTGCGGAGTTTCATAAAATGCCAGGGAGGAGAGCGTGATTGCAGAGTGCAGGTTTTTTGGGTTCCCTCTTGGGTAAGGTGTCTGCCATGGTCCTGTGCACAGGACAGCTGCTGTGCGGCTCCCTTGGAGCTCCTGGTCTCAGCCATGTGGCAGACTGTCATGGGCGCATTTTCCCCTCTTCTTCTTAGCCTGGAAAACATCCTGTTATCTCTATGAGAATTTAACTTATGCGGCGGCTGTGGGATAGGGACTGCAGCTTACTCTGTTACACCTAATTAGCCCTGGGAATTCATTTCCACAACACAGAAGCAGGCCAAGAACATAGGTAGCTTTACAAAAGAAAATGAAGGATTTGCAATCAAGATGTGGAATATCCACAACTGCATTTCATATGATACAAAATAATTAAGGAATATAAGCCATAATGGTTCATGGCACAATCCAAGTTCTAACAGATGGGGATACGATGAAATTTCCCCATGGGAAAGTGATTTTGTAATTGTAGAGGTGGGTGTATTCCATTTACTTCTGTATTTATTCTGTGTATTTATGTTTGTATAAACATTAAGGAAAAGCATCAATCTATAACCTCTGGGTATTTTTACCATTTCTTTAAAATACAGAAGTAATTGCTGCATACTTCTTAAAGAATAAAAGGGGGGGAAAATGAAAACCCTTGTTTTTCCCCACCCACACATTTCTCTTCACTTCATGTATCCCAACCCTCAGATTGCCCCTCCCTCTGCAGAAGCCTGGGAAAAGATTCACAAGCACATGTGAAAAATGATAGTTTCACATGGTTGTAGTAGGTTCACATCCTTATTATGTAAATGAGTGGTTTTGGTTTGAGCATCTCTTTTGTGGTTTTTGTGCAGATGGTTAAATACTTAAACACAGTGGGCCAAATTGTTCCTACTGGAATTTCACTGGCTTTGGCTATACTACACCAGGAATTGAAATAGGCCGTGGAACCAAATCTACTTTTGCGTATAATGAAATAGCCAAATGGGTAATGGGATTGCTGCACAGTAGCAGCAAGGAAGAAGCAGCCATGAATAGTTTGCTTTGTCTGTTCAGTAATTGATGAAGTACCTGGTGAACGATAGAAACCTTGCTTTGCTTCTGTGATCTGCACTTCCTCCAGACAGGTAAGCGCAGAGTCATGCGTGCTGGAGACTGATTAATTAGCCCAAACTACTTGTAAAATCTTTAGGAAACAAGTGGTGTCTGTTTTCTTTTGCACAGGATGCCAAGAGATGTATTTAAAGTGTGAGAGTCAAAGGTCAGTTTGGCATCACGTACTCTTAAGAGAAAGCCCTCACTGCGATCCCTGTTTCATGTTAGAAATACTGGCTGTGAGCCGTGAAGTTATTGTACTTGATAAAAGAAGGAGTGGGATTAATCTGCAGCAAGGAAAATTTAGGTTAAATATTATGAAAAATGTTGTAACTGTGAGATCACTTAAGCAAAGTAGCAGGCTGTCAAGGGAGGCAGTCAAGGCTAGAAGTGACACTTTTCTATCAGAGCTGGTTTGGAGAATAATTAATAAGCATTTCTCCCGAACCAATGAGCCTACTTATCCCACAGACACACTGCGTGTTAATGCGTATGTACAGATAAAATTGAGCTCTCTGGAAGGACTTTTCCAGCCTCTTCTCAGCTTATGTTACATATTCTAGATGTAATTTGAATGCAAATACTATGAGCTGTTTGACACAAAGCAGTTTACAATCTTCTACGCTAAATCTGACCCACTAGAAATTTAAGGGACCATAGTAATGGTTCATTTAATTCTTTCAAAACTAATTGGGTTACAACAGTGAAAAAGTCTGCTCCTATCTCCACAATTTCTTATGCCTGTTTCATATTTATTTTTACAAATTTCTTGTTATAGTTAATATTTCTAAGTTTTTAACAAATCTCTTCCCACTATCAAAGTTAATGAATGTGTTAACATTGCATTCAGTAACAAAATGCATAAACTAGATGTGTGGCTCAAGTTCTAAATATTCTGCTAAGGTTTTTATCTTCAAATTATTCAGGCTTATCCGCTTGCACTGAACCAGCGATAATAATGTATGTTTCTTTCTGTCTTTGCTCTGGAAAGATAAAACTTGTCATTTCCTAGCATTATATCCAAGCGCAGCAAATTGCAAAACAAATGCATTACCTCTACATTATTTTTGGGGTGCAGTGTGTGTTAAATTAATTTTCAAAATCAGATTACAAGAGATTAAATCTCAGTCCTTAATTTGGGCGAACAAAATTGGCAAATCATCTCAACAAAGGGCCATAGAATTATTGCCTTGATAATAACAGAAAATTTGAACTTGGCATTTTTATAGATTGGCCCGTGTCTAAAAAGTTTAGTAAAGGTGGTTCTCCACCATCTCCAGTACAGTGGTGCTTCATAAAAGCAAACATTCATTTTGCCCACCAACAGGGGTTTTGGCAAATTAAAGTGGGTCATAGGCAACACAAAATTTAATCAGTAGCTTTCCATCTACTTCACCCTACAGAGCCACAACCCAGGGAACCAGAAGGAAGAGATCAAAAGGCTTTAAAAATGTCGTGCAGCAGGATCTTATTTAAATTATTAGGTGAGATGCCCTCTTGTTTTTAACAATAGCAAAACACATCACGTAGCCTGTTTTCTTCTCTCCCTTTATGCTGTTTTTGACAGGCTGATGCAAATTACATGTAGAAATTGTCTTTTTGCTCTCCGGCATCGCTTTGGACAACATTTGAAAACATGTTTTTGTAAAACAACACAGTATTCAAAAGTATTTGAATCATGTAGAAGCTGGAGGATTTGTAACAGGTTCTTAACCAGTATTGACTGAAATAAAACTAATTTCATGAAAAAACAGAAAGCTGCCTTAGGTGAGACCGATAAGCACTTAGGGAATATAAGAAGGCTTATCTCTAATTCTGTTAAGTGATTCAGTTTTAAGAATTGCACATTTTTAATTCACATACATATGATAAAAGGTGGAGGTTTGTTTTTTTTTAATTTCCAACAATTGAAATCATTAAAACCATATAAGTAGATATTTTTTCTTGTTATTAATGTTGGCTATTATGTGGACAGGAAGATACTGTCCCCACCTGATGTCATACTGCAGAACAGGAAAACCTTACTCCCAAGCTCTACATGCAACCTCTATGCTGCTAAATCCTTGTGCGCAAGTAGTCTCACTGACGTCAGCAGAAGCAAGGCTGTACAGTCTAATTTTAAGAATACATGTGTGGTGTACATAATAATTCTTGATGCTGTCATTTTTATCTCAGATTTTGTAAGGTGAAGCATATGGCCTGAATATGAGACTAGCTGAATATTAAAATTCTTCAGTTTATGGAGTAATTCATGTTTCTAAATCATATGACTAATGGATAGTACTGATTTAATAAAGCACCAATCAGCCAAGACTATGTGCTTAAAATGAAAGAAATACAAAGAGAAGGTCATCAATATACACATGATTAATGACCACACTTAAAAGCAGTTTTCACCATGCCTCCTAATCATGGATTTGCATGTCTGTGTGTCTGTGTGTCTGAAGGGTGGGCTGAAATGGGGGAAAAGAAGATCTCAGTACCATTCTGTCTTCCTTATTTAATTTAATCTTTTTGGGATTCTTCTACGGAATAACATAGATATTGTAGATTAAGGAAAACAGGATGGGCTATTTTTAGGATTCAATTCATATGAAATCATTTTCACTTACCTTCTAGCAGCTCCCTGATTTTCTTCTCACAAAGTGTGTTGGCTTAAGGTAGATGGGCAGGGGACTGCAAAACTGAAGTGAGCAAGACTTGCAACCTTAAGGATTAAAAGCATCAGGAGATAAAACGTGTGTTGGTGTTGGAGAAGAGGAAGCTTACGTTCTGGGTGTAAAGGGCACTGGTCATGCTGGATGAAAGGCATTTCACGTTCAGAATGACTTGCCACAGTGATGTGTTTGCTAATGTGCTCACTTCCTCTCATGTTGCCCCAGGTATCTGAGACAGTTCTACATGGCAAAACGAGTCATTTATAATGTGACAGACTCATGCTAAGGCTGGCAGGGAATATCGTTAACCTCACAAGTCTTGATGTGACTGAAGAGACTCGAGATCTGTATGGGAGACAGGTCTGAAAATTAACAGCCTCATTAATCAAATCACAATGTTTTGACAACTTCATGGTGTGTATGTAATCTATCCTGTATACAATTTAGCTAAGGCTTTTATGTGAGACATTTTTTGCAATAACTTTATGTGAAAAGACTCCACCCCACAGCACAATTATGGGATTGTATGCTGATTATCAAAGGGTGAAAAAGCATAATTAACTGAGATTCAAATAGAAAATACTGACAGGATTATGAAGGAAGTAGCACATCTTTTTTTCTATTCCGTTTTACTGACTGAAGAATAATCACCATCATCACTTAGAAAGCCTGGAGGAAAGGTGGCCAACATCTCACACCTGAGCTCAGGTACAGGGCATACTCCTCTTCAGATAAGAAATCCCTTGAATACATTTGTCCAATGTGTTTAGTCAAGACTGAAACAAGTGCCGATAACCTGCTGGGGCACCCTACCGTGACATACCACAGCATGTTCCTCAGATAACCTGTTCTCCAGAGCAGCAGGATGCTCAGCACAGGGTAATTCAGAGTAATTCTGGGTCCCTCAGATGTCAGCCAATAACTTTCTGCTTAAAAACAGACTCTGCCCCTAATATTTTGTTCTTTGGGCTCCTTTTAGATACCCATCTTAAGGAGCTTAGGGATACATGGTCGCTTCTTTCCACACCTATGGCAGAAGGCTTATTAAATACTTTTGAGTAATAATACTCAAATACTTAGAAGAATTAATAACCCTGTACATCCAGACAAGAGTACATCTATGAGTATTTCTGGGTTATAAAGAAATGTTATTGCTTGTTATAATGTGCTTAGTAGAACAAGGTTTGATGTAGCGGCAAGAGTAGCAAAATGCCATATTGCTCTATGGACGTTTTGAAATGGAGGCTCAAAAAAAATACATAGTATTTTAACTCTCTTTGTCCTTCTTGTTCATTGTCCATCTACAAAGGCAAACATTTTAAATCAAAGCTAAAAAAGGTTAGCAGCCAGAATGCAGAGCTGTCAAATATATATATACACAAAAGACGTATTAAATCGTAAAAGTAATGTCAATGTCACTAGTATTGTAGCTATCTCAGTTCATCCAATGCCTTCAAACTCTTTTGGGGAAATAGCAATATCTGATTTTCCAGACTGGGAAACTGAGGCACAGGTTCGTTAGCTAACACTTGGCTTCACTGAATAGAAATAGCACAAGAACAGAAGCCTGTGCTTTCAGCCATCCAGTCTAGCCTCTGCCCACTTTCTCCCATCATGTCCCATCTCCCTAAATGACCTAACTAAGCCCCATTACACAGAGGGCCATCTAGGCTCACATTTGAAGTATGTAATGTCAACTCTCTCTCTGACCTCACAACTTTATGGTCCTGTTAGCTATTGTTTGAACAGTACAGAGCTGTAACAACACAGAAAGTTTACAGGTGACTAAATAGGCAACCCCCAGGGCAGCCTACCTCCCTTCCAGTGGCTCCTGCCTTCCCAGACACTGGGTCTCACAAAACCAGAATGACTCCTGGCTTTCAACCTGCTATGCTGGACATCTGCATCTGTGCTGCAGTCAAAGATATGACTGCAGCATCCATAATGGTGCCAAATCCTTACCCAGTTAGTGGCAAAGCCGTGGTGGCATAGGTCTTATTGTCCCTGGTGGGAACATTCAACACTGAGCAGAGTCTATGACATTATTAGTACCTCAGCCAATTAAATAAAAATCATTCAGACATGTGTCCCTGTGTTGTAATCACATCTCCAAATGCAAGAATAGCAATTTTTGGTAGTTTATCACTGCTCTGAGCAGCAACATTAATGAGCAATACTGTGATTTTCCCATAGCATAATGCTGCATAGAAACCTTACTCAAGTTCTTTCCAGCTGATATATTCTCTTGTTGCTGGCATGAGAGGCTCTTCCATGATCCTTATCCCTATGGGATGAAACGAGAAAATCCTTCATCAGTTTCTCTCTTATCCCTCTGCTAGTTCTGATATTTGTGAATTCCCATGTGGAATTTTCACGGGGGGAAGGGACAGAGGTTTGAAATATTTCTCAAAGTTGTCTGGCTGGCTCCTACATTAGACATGCAGCAATCACGCAAGGGCAGAGGACATTTCATGGTATCTGTTTGAGGAGAAAAGTGCGGTAATTAAGGAAAAGCTGAAATATGGGATGTTATATGCCAAACACATGAAAATTCAATTCACTGGAGCTGTTTCAGGAATCTGTTCATCTCAACATGTGTTGGTACTGTGAGTCAGGCAGGATTTTGCCTCTCCAATAGTCTGTTAGTCTCTTAACATCCCTTTGTTCAGAAAGGAGAAGGAAGGACTGGCTTTACAGTGCCCGCGAGACCAAATTCAGGTTAAAGCTAATAAGGAATGCATACATTTAATTTGTTAAAGGGGTTTTCTGCATGTTTCAGGAAAGAGGGGGGATTATTACCATTTCACCCCTGTAATAAAAAACAGGATCCTGTATCTTGGAAATGTTTACAATGTAACAAATGAGGTTATGTTACATTGTAAAATTTTAAAGGGGACTGTGCGCTGACACCTAGTCTCAATGGCATGAAACACATGAGCTGTTCAGACAGGAAGCGTTTGTATTTAAAAAAATATGAAAATAATGTTTCAGTTTGAGAAAAACAAGTGCTTTTGCTAAAAAAAAATTATATTCCCCCAGGTACAGATCCTCCCCCTGCCAGGTACCAACTGTTTCATTCAGAGTAGGGGATAAACATGATGCCTATATCATCTGGCTCAAAGCTGGGTGTGATGTTGGTTTTTTGGGTATCTTAGCACTGAGAGAGCAAAACTGCAGGTTTCATTTTCATTAATGTGCTACAAGGTGACCGTGTCTGGCTGTACTGCTGGCAGAGGGAGGATGGCTCCAGAAGTGCACCTTGCAACCTGCCGTGCACTGCCCTGGGAGCTGCATCACCTCAGACACAGTGCCAGGAGGGTTTGGAACAGGAGGATGGAGGCTACACTGCCAAAAGGAGTCCCTGATTTCTTCTGTGCAAGCCAGACATCTCTGTAAGCCATCTCAGGGGGCTCAAAGTGAGGAAAGGGATGGGGCATTATCTCATTTCCTTCCCAGACTTCCTACTACTGTTTTGGGCAATTTATACCTTTAAGAATGCATAAGGCAAACAAACCTTGTTCTCCCTAGTGTGTGAAAGCCTGTCTTTTGCATTATTAAGCCACAGAGGAAAGCATGGTGTTATCTCACTCGGATTCTCTGCACGTACAAGAGAATCTGTCCCAAATACATTTCACGGCTTGTCTGTCTGGGTTAGTGTGCTGCTTGCCGTGAGCGAAGGAGAGGAAAGAATCAATGCTTAATACGACAGAGTCTTATACAGATTGTTCTTGTATGCTTATCACTACTAAGTAGACAAACAAAAGTAAAAACGTTAATAGATACCTGACTAGAAGTGTAAATGAAACAAAAGCCATCAAATCAGGATTTTATCCATTTAATTGCAGAGTAGGTGTTTTCATCAGTCATGTAATGGTTTATTGCCTTTCAAGGCTTATTTATTGTAATTGATTAATGAAGACTTGGAGCACCACTCTCTTATGGGCAACAAAAGGAAAGAAGTTGCAACACCATTTATGTTTGCAATTCATTGAGTTACTACAGGTCCCCTTGATATATCAGGTAATACATTACTGTAGCTCCGTGTCACACTGTCCATTTCCCTGAGTGGAAAGCAAGGACAGAAGCCTGACCCATGAAACGCAGAAGACAAATCAACATCATTAACACATAATTTCTCGGACCCAGTAACAGCCCTTTTCTGAAAACTCTGTTTTTCCAGGTCACCGCTGTCAAAGCAGCTAGGACAAGGATGGGAGAGAGTGGTTCTAGGAGAACATTACTGCTGACCTCAAAAGCAGCAATTTCTGTGTGAGTGTGTTAGTCCTGACTTAGGTTTTGTACTGCCGTGATTCCAAAGGCAGGGATCATCTCACAGCCATGTGGCTCTAAACAAGAGTACAGGTCCAAACGCTCAGCAGATTTAAGAGAGTATATCTCAAGAAGTTGCACTGATGAGGGAGGAAAAGGAAGTGAAAAGAAGACAAACTTGGTCCCATCTAATGAACGCTTGCTTCCTTGACGTTTTCACAGCTCCCGCTGGGGATTTAAGCTGGCGTGTATTTATGCTGTATGGTCCCAATTACTGAAGCCCACGAGCTGTGTATGTGTTTGTGTTGTTTGTATGTTCATTACTCTGCTTGCTTTCACAAGTAGGTATTTAGTACCAGAAGAAAACTATGCAAAATTCTTTAGCAGACACTTGTGAATTCTGACAGGTTTTCAGCTTAGTTTTCCATTTAAACATAGTGTAGGCCAATGCACCTCTGATGCAACTCCACTAAACTCTGTAAATTTTTACCAGGGATGATGCTGATCTGCTGTGCACATTTTCCTTCCTGTAAGTCATTATCACATGCCTGTCTTTCTAAGAAAGACATTTTTATGAGAGGTGGATCACTGGGGTGGGTTTTTTTGTGTGGCTGGTTTGCCCCATGCTCCAGCTATAACAATGTAGTTTCACTAGGCGCTGGGTCATATGGCTGACCTCAGCTAACAAGCTGTTCCTGTTTTTAGGCTACTGGGAATGTTTATTGGCCACTGTTTTCCTCTGTTCTAAACACTTAGTTATTTCTCAAGACTCATATAAATCATAAGGTCACAAAACTCATAAAAACTGTGGCATTCTTTGTGATACAAGATACAAATGAACTAACTTCAGGCTTAGCAGCTTTAAACATCTATGGTATATTTTATCATAATATAAATACATTCATTGAAGTTATATATACTTTTTTGTTCAAGGATACACAATAAAATGGTAATAAAATTGCTCAATGGGACAAACTTTTATATACTGATGTTTCAAATTGGTACGGTTTAACTGTGAGCTCTATTACAAAAGCAATGTACTGTAACTGTATGATACTGAGTTTAAGAGAAATAGTGATCTGTTTGCAATAAATGTTAAGTATTCACATACTTTATAAGAAAATAATGCTGAGGATGCTATTGAATTTCCTAATGTAGATTTCAAGAGTGGAAACACTGAGAGGTCTGTGCTAACATGCTGGATTGACATGTGTGCAAAACCAACTACACCTGTAAGGAAACACACCAAGTTATCAATAGGAGTTTTATTCATAATGTCTGTACTGAAATTGGACAACAAATTAATCAAAAAGAACTGGTAGCAATTACTATAGTTAAATTTGCATAGAGGTTTCCACTCTGCTTCCCTGTTCTCGTTTGCTTTAGTTGTTCTGCAACACACATCTTCCAAGTTTAAAGTTTCCCAGGCTGCTCTTCTCTTGATAATGAACTTTGGAAAGAGACAGCTAAAATGACTCAGGTCTTTTTTGTTCAAAGAATATAAAAATATACACAGAGAGTCACACACATATACGTGCATACACATGTCCCTGTTGCAAAACAGAAGAACAACTGTGGGACTTTTTCAGGCAGCTCTTCAACCACACTTGCTAAGATCAGAAGGCTGAAATTTGAAAGCACCATCCATGAGTAAATTTTTTTCCTTGCACTGCCCTTATGAAATATCATGTAGATTTCACAAAGCCAGGGCTTCTTTAATGTTGCTGGCTATGCATGTTACTCATGCTGCTTAAGGGTTGTTTGTTAAAGTGGCAATGTACACCACCAAATGATTTTGTGGTGAGATAACGGCTCGCCAGGAAACATGCAGACATCGTAAGTAGGTTGATCTCTGAGCTACAAATGCTTCTTATTCAGCTTTGTGTGCCTCCTGTGCCAGAGAGTGCTTCTAGATGCTATGGACAAGCACTTTGTCTTTCCAAGTTTGTATTATATGAAAGAAGTAAGGAGAGACGGTTTTCATCTTTAAGTGTTACAACAGACTGCCAAAGGTCTTCTCACAATTATGAGAATATGTAGTTATTAATGCCACACATTTCACACACTTTAGGACTCTGTATTTAATCCAGAAAAGCCTTGAAAGTTTGTATGTCCTTTATGTAATTCCAACTCTTTTTTTCCTTGGTGATAGCTTCAGAGAGTCTGCCCCCCTTCCCCCCATTAAAAAAACCACAGGAAAATCTCTAATACTTGTACATGATTAAACACTGACAAGTCAAAAGCTTCAGCAACAAAGCTGTGGTTTTTTCCAATAACTCCACTTGTTTGTACATATGCCTAGTCATGTGGCTATATACAGGTTTTAGATACAGCCTCAGCAAAAATCAATCCACTCATTTACATGTGTCATGCTTTTCAGGGAAGGAAGACCCATAACAATCATTTACATCAATACAGACTAGGTACGTGAAGACAGTAATCACACAGTGGATTTTTCACTTGGCCAACAGTCTGCCCAAAGGGAATGGGGTGCAGAAATCAGAACAAAGGGAACAACACTGAGAAATATTGAGTTCCAAGTGCCTAACACTGCATCCTTAATACTCTCTTAATATAGTTCCTAACTGGAAATAAATGAAAATACCCATCATTTTACTGCATTTACAGAGCTTCAGGACATGGTTGCCATGGAACAAAATTGCCATAACTTGTGTTCTAAAGCTGATATGTCTGTCTGCAATTTCCTTTCTCCTTTAGCCTCTTTTCGTTTCATTAATTATGGGTGTTGCTCAGAGAGGTTGTAGACAGCCCACAAGGGACAAATATTTGAGTTTCAAAAGCATGGAACTTATTTTATGTTCTGAACTTTCACAGATTCTGTGAAAAGCTAACATCTACCTAATACTTTAAAAAGTCAAGTTTCTAAGGTTGTGATTAATATGCCACATAGATCCCAACAGAATAATTACAAATTAATCAGTAGTTCAGAACTCCCAAATGGAGTATTATAAGTTTGCCATCACTTTAAAGTATTCTTTTTCTACTTTCATGGAAAGAAAAAGAAATCACAAACGATTCTGATCTTTGTTTGATACAACTCTTTCTCTGTCCTTTAGGCATTCAAGGAAGTAAACCTGAAGCTTCTATAACTTAGCAATTAAGAAAGCTTTTTTGTGAACTCAGCAATACATACTAACAACACTAATCCAACTACAAGTCATTAGGCACATGAAAATGATGTTTAATGGATATAGAGGCATACAGTTAGTGTTTGACTCTTTGCAGCAGTGGGTGTATATATGCATGAGTCTGAATGCAAGTAACTTAGTCTAGTTCTACAAAAATCACACAAATGTGTTTGTGAGATTGTGTGAGACTTATCAGCCCCTTCTTCCAGTCGTTCTATGGCTTAAGAAAACTTCCAAGTTTCAAGCCTCTGTTAAGAAGCTTTATTCAAAACCCACAGAAGCTGCTAGGAATCTTTCCATTATTTCAGGAGATGCTAGACTGGGCTCTTATATTTAAAATAAAGTATCTGGCTATCTAGGCTTTGTTCCTTGCTGGCTGTAAAATTTCTGGGAGACTGTTTGCACTCAGTCTCTCTCTTCTGTCTCCACATATGTAAGATGAGAATGACAACTTTACCTCAGAGGAATGTTGCAAAGCTTCACTTATAAACAGATTGGCATACTTGCTAACTAACGAGAAGTTTTCTGATTGATGGGTGTCTCCTGGGAGGTCATAAAAAAAAAAAAAACCAAAAAAAACTGTATGATTGAGTTTTCGGAAATAATGTTTTTTGGCTTACAAGAGCCTACTCTTATGCAAGATGACTACTTGTGCCATCTTTTTTCTCATCACCTAGAATATCTTCTCAAATCTAGCCATGTCAAATTAGTGGCTATATACCAAGCTAAGCTAAGGCATAACCCTCACTCCTGAAATGTCCATATGAAAGAATATAAAGCTTGAGGTATAGTGAGTAATAAGAAAATTACTTTTTAAAACCATGGTTTTTTACCCAGTTTCTTAAGCCCTTAGCTGCCTCAATGTAGATAAAGTAACTATGAAACAACCAGTAAAAATCTGACGGTGTTTTATTTTGTGAAGAACACTGGAAAGTTGGCAAGAGGTAAGATTTTGCAGTGAAATAGGGAGGTGAACAAGTTGTAAATGACTCTAATATCTTCCAGATGGCATATTTTACTTGGGAACTGAGTTTGGAGTAATTAGAGGCATGTGAATTTCCTATAAATACTAAACTTCACCAGTTTGACACTAGAAAGCTCCTTCGTCTCTGAAGTCTTTAAACTGCTAAATGTTTCTTTTCCCCCCACTTAAAGTGGAAGTCATGGATTTGTAAATTTGTCTTATTTGACAGACAGAAACCTTTTTCCATGAAAAGATAGCATTTTTCTATGCCAGAATGTTATGAACTGAAGTTCCGTACTGAAGAGGTTTAAAATTGAATGTTTCTTCCCAGAAGAGGTTTTCATTTTTATATACTGGGTTGATTATATTATAATTTATTCTAGTATATGGCAAGCAGTGAAATCAGTAGAGTTTGCCCTAACTTCAAGAACAAAACTTTTCATCGGTAAAATGCTTTTTGCAGATAGATAGGCTGAAGACCTTAGCAGATGAATTTTGCTTCTACTTCCCCTAGGACATTGCAATACTAAAATGGCAAAACCTGGTCCACAGCCTCTGATTTTTCTTCATTTTCTGCATGACATTGTTAACATTCATTCCCGGAGTGAATCCTGGTGTTCACATTTCTGTTGAAGAATTTTCCAGGTTTTATTTGGTGTAAATAGGGTAGAACTAAGTAAATACAAGGTAAAATATTCTGTCACCACTTGCACACTCTTTAGCCATATATCAGTGTAAACTGGCTTAGATCCATTGACATAAAGAGCTAATCTCATTTGCAGCAGCTAAAGATCTGTCTACTGTTCTCAGTGGAGCTGTATAGATAAAAGTGCAGATATAATCTTGCTTATTTAGTTCAGCTTTTCAGTTCTGCCATTCCCAGGTATTCAAAAGGCATGAACCAAAGAACCAGAACCATGTGATAAGATGAAAGATAATCAGATTTTAAAATAGTAGTGATTATTTTTTTTACTTCTGGGGTTTGAACTTTTATTGGTTAAGGTATGTTGTATTTCAGATTCCTCTGTTCAGCAGAGAATTAAAAGCTTAATTTTAAAATGAAAGGGCAAATCCCAATGCATTAGATGATTCCAGAATCCAGTGTAATAACAAAACTGTTGCTAACATTAGTCACAATCAAACTGTTACAGTGGGTAACTGTAGATCTTCATCGATGTCTTTGTTACATCTTTTCTCTTTTTCACTACAGCATTGTCTTGTACTAAAATAGACCCTCACTAGTTCATTCTTAATGGAGACCCAATGTCAGTTAATGGCCTTGGTAAATTACTGAACAGTGGCCAAATCCCAATGGCCTTATTCCCAGAAATCTCTTAGGTTGACAGGACCTTTGTATGAGTAACTTCAGTGAATTTTGGCCCTGAGTGAAGACCATAAAAGCATCAGCTCACAAAAGACCAATGGAAACAAAGGCCCCCCGAACTGACAGGGATTTCAGTAAATTACAAATCATTAATCGATTGCAAATTGTGTATTTAAATATCCAGCACTTCAGAGAACTGTGGGATTTGTATGATATATTGTCTCCCTCAGGGGGCTTCATCTGCACCATGAATCCAGTACAAGCAAAACCAGCTCAAAAGCCTCCTGCCATGGCATTCACTCCCACGTCCCCCTTTCTCACAGAGCTTGCACTGCCTGGCTGGTACTAATTCAACTGTATGTGTGTCCACACTTGGAGAAATGATCTTTTGGGCGTTTTAATAGATGGAAGGAAGGAAGGAAGGAAGGAAGGAAGGAAGGAAGGAAGGAAGGAAGGATGGATTAAAAAAAAAGGTCACTTCACTCATCCTGTCAAAGACGTCCACACCAACAGTTGACTTGCTGGGATAAAGAAAGACTTCTCTGTTGAGAAAACTGTGGTGTGTGATAGGAGCCAGGCAGGAATGCACCGTGCAGGACCATGGCACACCAAACACACTGCAAAGGGGCTAAAAAAGCAAAAAACCTCCACAGACCCCTGCAGTTCCCATGCCTCCCAGTGCTCAGGGAGCAGCTGTGCCCAGCTTAGGCCTGGTGGCTTGCTGCAGACACAGCAGCTACCCAGGATCCTCCAAGGGCCACATGCCGCTTTCACATCCATCAAGGTGCATTTTGAGGCCCATGCATGAAGAGTTATATTCCCTCCATGTAGATACCTGCATTGAAAGTCCCAGCTTCCACAGGATGGGGCTGCCCCTCCAGTACCCATTAGACAGGTCACCTTGCCCGGGTGGGGCACAGGAGGCCACGGAGAGCAGTCAGGCTGCACGGAGGCTCAGATGGAGAGCAACCCAACAGACAATGAGGTTACAGACAGAAAAACAGCCTGTTTGGGGCTGTGCTTAATCTTTTATTTTTAACAGCATGTACTTCTTTTTCTTGTTGCTAATAAAATGGGATTAAGGTTGGTGTCCCTTGAGTGCCTGCAGCTCTTAAGCTTTTAGCTCTGGGATACAGATTGCCTTGTGCCACAAGCGCTGCAGTAAATCCCACACCTCTAACCCTCAGTCACTAATGGGGCACAAATCCACAGTGCTGAAAAACTTGAAACTCTTTATTTAGATTTCTTCTTGTAACGCCTTCTGTTCAGCTGAAATGGAGCCTTGCAAGGCATAAAAATAAATTCTTTATAAAACAAAGGCAAAACATACATACTAAGAAGCAAATTCTCAGGGTAGATAATTCAGGCCCCAGAGAGATTTAGCAGCTTGGTGGAAGTGGAACTGGAGTAATAAATGAAACAGAGAGGTGGAAGATCTTTTCATTCTAACAGGTGAATAACCAAAATACTCATAACCACTGTATTGATGCATATCATACATAGTAGGCTGCAGAAAAATATGGCATATTCAGATGTAAATTACAGTTGTATACGCTTCACTGATTGTTTCATAAGGTTAAATGGCAGATATTTAGATTTCAGCTGAGTTCTGCAGATGTCTTGGAAGGAATTTTTTTAGGCAAAAGGCTTAAGATCTTACTGCTCTAATAATAGGAAAATGTGTAGAAGCAGAGTGTAGTTTCCAGAGTGGCTGGCTTCAGCACCAGGCAGCACTTTCTAGCACTTTCATTTCATTTTCTGCAGTACAACATGCTATGGTGCATTTCAGGGGTCACCAGCATGTTCAGAACCAAACCCAGATGTAAGCACTCTTATCACCTATTGAAAAGTAGAAGTAGAAAATTCATCAAAATCTGTATTCTGCAGCTGTTTATGTTTTTCATTGCCCAGTGCTCATTTAATAGGTATTGCTTGGCCTGTTCCTTGAACCCCTAACTTACTCTTCCAAAGAAAGAGCAAATTTCTTGCAATTCCTTCAAGAATTTGTATAAGAATTCTAGATTCCCTCATCTTTCCAATGGGAATCTGTCCCAGACATTGTCTTATTGAACCGTAAAATTAGGACCATCTAGTAAAGGTGTCTTCAGCCACCAGCTGAGAAGAGCAGTGGGAGTGTGCGAACTCTGCAGTGCATTTCAGCAGCTCCCACCCAAGAGCCACCATTGGTCCTTGCACAACACAGAGGGTGCAAACAGAAAGCAAACAAAAATGGTTTATCCAGAATATCCAGACAAGCAAAAAGGGATATGCATTGTGGCATAGCAGCTCCATGAATGTATCCACCGATTACCCTCTCTTCTGGGCATGCATCTCCTATTTTCGCACATGAACTTGTGCTCTAGTCTTTCACCTGAAACTACACTCGATGGTTAGTGCCATGTTTATATTTACATCTCTGTGCCATAAACCCTAAAGGACTATAACATTACAAGAAATATTTGCCACACCATTGACAGCAGTAACTGAGTGAAGAACTGCCAAGTGGGAAATCCAAATTTGCAAACTCAGTAGTCTGGGCTGCATGCCAAGACTGTCTGGGCGCTGCGGAGGTGACACATTCAGTCTCCTCACAGGGATGCCAATGTGCCAACTGCATCCCTGGCACAGCATCTTCTCCTGACAAACTTATGGAGAAGAACTGCTACCAAGCCCAGAGGGATATGCAAGCTGCTTTCTGAGCTTCCTTGGCAGCAACTCCATTTTCAAGTTGTGACTGTACTTTCTGCTATTTACAAGAACAGTTGTTTGTGATACACTATGGTCTTTGGTAGGATTTTGAAAAGTGGAAAAATGACAGCAGGATGTTGGTTTCCAAGTATAAGCTAGTAAAATCCAGAGTAATTGCATTTCCCTAAGAAAAAAAAAAATACTCATTTACTGCAGCCTCGATATCAGATGTTGCCACCAGTGTGGGAGAATCCAAATCCATTTGTTAGCTGCCAAGTGAAAGACATGATCCTCAGAATATGAAAATTATAGGAATGATCTCTAAAGCTTCCTCTTTTCAAATTGTACTTCATACTTATTGTCTCACAGCTAAACTTCTTTTCTGTCTGTCAGTAATTATTCAAAACAAAAGAAAAAAACCTGATAAATCCTCCAATCTTCTGCAGGGCTGCATGACCTATAACTTGTAAAATCCATTAGAAGACAGCCCTTTAGTAACCAAATTGTGTCATTTACAACTGCACAGCAGCCAGAAAGAGCACCATAAATTACAATTCTGTCACTATAAGGGACAATGGAAAGGTAGGGGCAGGCTATCACTATAAAGGAGGAAACCTAGCAGAGTGATAGAATAATTTTCATATTTTTTGGCAAAGTTATAAATAAATAAATAAATAAATAAATAAATAAATAAATAAATAAATGCGTGTGTGTGTAAGCAAAATCGGTACTTACATGTTAAATTTTTTTTGGCTGTGTACGAAAGAGTAAGACTATAGAAGACTATTTTCAAAGTGCAGCAGAATAAAAATACTGAATTCAAACCTTTTGGTTTGTTTGTTAGGTTTTTTTGTACATGAAGTAAAAATGCATGTAAAAACTTGCTTAACATTATTAGTTAAAATTTTTCCTATTACTTAATAATTCATAAATAGGGTTCTTCTTAATATTGATTTGAAAAGTTATCTACTGTTGAGGCTTAAGCAATGAATGTTGCCTGGAAAACGTGAAATAAAGTCATTGTGGGGAGAAGAGCAAAGACTCATTCAGATGTTGTAGTTTTACATGTTTACTTTTTAATGAGCTGTTAATTATTTGGAGAAAGGTTGTCTTGTTAAAAATTCTCAACATTCATTTTTTTCCTGAAGTCTAAAAACTAGCAGCCTGCATCCCTGAGTACTTCCAATAGGTTTTACAGAGAACCTAGAGCCAGTATTCTTAAGGATATTTCTAAAGGAAAAACAACCCCAAATCCAAAGAAAAACAATTCTTATGTCTTTTTACAACTCTCCTCTTCATTTTCAAATCCTGTTATACATATATCATAATGAAATTATAGAAAGAACAGAAGTCTAACTTTAAAAAATGCAGGCTACCTAAAGTATCTGTAAAATTATCTTAGAAATTAACATTTCTGCTTTTTATTTCCCCCAATCTGAAATGGGACAGTGAAGCTAACTAGTTGAGCAATTGCTACTAGAAAAATCAAATATATAAGAGGAAATGCAGTTAACACAATATTTCACATATGTTAATGCTTACAGTTCCATCAGTGTCAGCTTTATTTTCTACTTGATATACACCAAAGCTGGCACACAATTTTAACAGATGAGGTAATGTCATTTTTAATTTAAGGAGCCTTAAGCCATCCACTTTAACTAGTGATATCATCTTTGCAGTTGTCTCACGGGACTTCATGTAAACATAAGTAATGTGCCCTGGACGGTTTGGAGCAGAGTTGTTAAAAATTACATTGGTCATCATGAAGACATTTTTTTTTCCTTTGATCTCTTTAAAAATGTCAGACGCACTTTATTGTCCTGTCATTTTTAGCTCTTCCTTGTATATTATTATGCTTGGAACATTTCAGTGAACATAACAGTAAAAGAATAAAGGCCTAAACAAATTAATGGCAACATTTTAATGTCAGTTGTAGTAGGATAATGAAAAGTAAATGAGATTGTCTGGCTAACAGCAACTTGTTAAATAAAACAGCGGCACGGCTGAGACACAAAGACACAGGGGCAGAGAGAAGCTTTTTGACACAGTCCGAAAGAGGCTCAGAGCACAGCCCAGGCTCCAAATGCCACCGCCTGTTAGAAGATGATTAAAATGATTCCACAGATTGGGTCTGCTCCTCCTTTCTGTCCAGGGTCAAGTGAAATCATCTGCTAATAACACTTAAAAACAGACCTGTATCTGCACCTGCAGCTTCTGCCTCCCTGTGACTGTATTCCCTCGGCGGGTCAGTACACCAGGCTGCTGGGCTGTCCTCAGCCCTCTGACACCAGGTGCCAGAGCAGCCCCCATGCACTGGCATCTCTGGTGACGGGGCTCAGGAGCCCTAACATAACTGTGGCTCCCAGGCAAACTTTTACTACCAGTCATTATTGCGTTATTCTGTGCTTTTTCTTATGAAGTCCTTAGGAATAAAGCAGGTAACCAGGGGAGGATTTAGCCCAGCCTGTTCAGTAATCACCTGCTGTACGAGTACGAATATGATAACGTGCACTTCTTGACTCAAATGCCTCAGCAAAGATGATTTGTAATGAAGCAAGTTTTGTCTGAGAAAAAACAAGTGCTGTGACTGACGTGTGGATTTTGTGATTTGCTCCAAACTATTTGTCTAGCTAACAAGGAAAATAACAGATTTTTCTACCGCTGGTCTGAAACATGGTGGAGCTTTGAACAAAATCTGATGTTTAGGGATTTATTTATTATTCTGTGGACATATGTTTGGAGGACAGCATATGGAAATCAAAGTATTGTTCATAAAGAGCTCCAGCCAAAAAGACATTTTTGAATTCATAACAGAACTTCACAGTTTGAAAAGAATGCTATGCATTATGTATTGATAACAACACTACACAGACAAAGGAACACAATTTAATAATACAGAATTGTGCTCATGAGATTTCCCTTTTTTTTTGTTAATTGGTTACTTTAGCTGACATTGTCTGCAAGCATAATGGACACCATTCTTCCTAATAGTTCCATGTTGCCAGATGATGTCTACAGACATAATGTAGTCCATTTTAATTATTTCATTTTGCTTACATCTTTCAGCATAATGCATTTTCCAAGCAAGCTAGCATTTTTCTTGATTATCTATGTTGTGTTATGGTTTCTAAATTAATTAGGTCTCCTTCTTTCCTGGAAGTTAAAAGTTTCTTCCTTCCATTTATCTACCAGGTATGATTATGTTGAAGTGATTGATGGAGATAATGCTGAAGGACGCTTATGGGGAAAGTACTGTGGAAAAATTGCTCCCCCTCCTTTAGTGTCTTCGGGACCATACCTTTTTATTAAATTTGTTTCCGACTATGAGACACATGGAGCCGGATTTTCTATCCGTTATGAAGTTTTCAAAAGAGGTGAGAAACAATTCATTGTTATATAGCTCGTAACCTGCAATTTTTGCTTGCATTGTAAAGTTCATCATAATTATTTGGAATGGGGGGAATGCATGAAAATTCTTGAAAGAGAAAATTGTATGACCCTTGTCATTCCAAGGTGGAGCATGTATTCAATGGGTGTAAATCATTATCAGTCCAATGGGTCAGCTGCATCTGAGGATTGACTCCTCTGAATGTAATGTGATCTTCATCAGCTGTTTGTTTCAACCATCTTAAAACCATTAGCTTTCTTCCATTTTTGTTGGTTTGGGGGGGGTGGGGGGTGATAATAATTACTGTATGATTTACAATGTTACTGCCTTAACAGCACTGTAACCTTCTGAGTCCCTGACTTATTTTGCTTAGTGTTTTGCTCTGCATTCCCAAGAGGTAGCTGTGGGCTCAGAAAGGACCAGAGTACACATGGGCAGCAGATGATGTTGCTGTTGCTTTCACAAATCATGTTTGGGAGGTAAAGGAGGGGAGAAGCTTACACTGTTCACAGGCATGACCTTCTGGATGCTTGTGCCAGAAGTTCAGTGCTGGTGAGCACAGATTGCTGTACAGGGCACAGAGAAAGCCCAGAGAAACAAACAGTCCAGGATTAACCAGACCTGTAGACAGTCCCTCTCTGATAATTCTCTGAGTCAATAGCTAGAAGGGCAGTAAGATCATCTTATTTTGGCATACACCTTCCCTATAGCTGGATGGAGATAAATTCATATATTCCATGCCTGGAGAATACAGGACCAAAACTCATAATATATAAAAAGACAATAAGCTTAACTTTGTAGAAAAAAATACTGACTTCAACATCAATGTTTAGGGTTATACTCACAAAAGCAGTTTAGGGTTATACTCACAAAAACAAAAACTTCAAATTTCCAATTCACACCACATCCAGGTAGCACCCCATTTTCAAAACCAGTTCAAGCTCCTTTTACACACCTACACTAGAGCCAGATTTTCAGCGGCGGTCAGCACACATGCTTGGTGGCAGCTGTACTGTTAATGAGGAGAAGCACAGTAGTGAAGTGTCTTTCCTATTGCAAGCTATTGCTGCTCTGCACAGTGCTAATTGGGGCCACAGACCTCTCGTTCACCATCTTCCCTGTCTGTAAATCCACTCTTGGCTCCCAGAAATTCTTTTGGTGACCTTCAGGGTCACATTTTTTGAAAGAACTCAGGAGCCAAATGACACCAAGCTTTCCTGAAAACATATCTCTATTTATTTTGATGGCTTTAGGAGGCTAAACTCTTGAAACTGTGCCCTGAAATTTCTCAGTACTTATATATACAGTACCACCTTTTGTAAAAAACAAGGCTGAAACACAAGAAGAAGTGAAAGAATGACCTGTGAAAAAATCTATTTTAGCAACTGAGCTTTTTCAAGAAAAAAGCTTTTATTTATTTCCTGATAGTATAGTGGCAACCCAGAGCTCTGACAGCAATGTTGTGTTTATTTCCTTGTGTGGTCATTTACATGTCTCAATGATACACATTACCCATATTAAGATGGCATTATGAACGTGATTTTACACACACAGAAGTCAGGAAACTCCAAATTATGGCTCCCAGAGCAACTTTAACTCTAGTTCATTCCACATAAACTGTATATTAAGGCAGAGAAGTTATCACCAGGTACAGTGTTAGAAAATGCTGTGTGTACACAAAGGATACAAGTTTTAGTTTCTGTGGGAACACAGCACTTTTTAACTTTTGAGTTAATGCATATATGCTATTCCAAATTTAAGTTTTAATATCTGTACTAAAGAAAGCTGACCAGTTCACCCTGTTACACAGGTGAAGCTCAGTTGCTCACACCAGACTAATATGCTTCATTCAAGCATATTCACATCTTAGCTCATCATTTCCCAGGTATGAGAAGTATTAAAATGATCACAAGCCCTAGGTCCTGTGTTGCTGAGCTGAAGGTTGAGCTGCATTTCAGCACACACTGTATTTTTGCCCATGATTCCTGTGAAAGCATCCTTAGTTTTTGAAAAGAAAAACTGCATTACACTACCTGCATCCTAAGCTGAGAGACCAATACACGTAACGACTGTGATAAAAGAGATATGGGTTTTGAGAGTAGGAGCTGCCTTCACTTCTCATCCAGCTCCTTAGCCAGAAAGAAAATGAAGAAGTTGAATTCTAGACTAAATCGTGAAACCCATATTGCCCAGCATTTAGCCCATCTGAAACGTTCATCATTTTGGCTGTGGCAGCCAGCCTTTCATAGGGTGGATGAGTGGTCTGCTCACTAGATGAGGATCTATACTGTACACTTTCAACATTCCTGACTTTAGTTAACCAAACTTATGGTGTAAACTGAAAGAAAAGGCAGTGTCAGCTAAGAAGGCAAATGACTTTCTGGCTCAGTGACACCTACATCGAGCGAATGAAATTATACCCAATGTCATCTCTCTCTCTTTCCTTGCTCTCTCTGTTGCCTCCTCTCTCTCTTTCCTTCAGCTCATGTATCTTCCTTTATTTCATGCACATGCACACAGGTAGTTTCTCCCTCCCAGGAGTATCTATTTTGTCAGCTCTCTGTTAGAATCTTTTCTGCCATTTTTCCATGAAGATTGCACCATGGAGTTCCTCGTAGCCTCGGTGTTGATTTAATTCATGGAGCTTCTTCTCAGTGTCAATAAAGGGTCAAAATCTGTGGAGGGCAATTTCCTGAGGCAGCTCTTCTGAAAACAGGTTTTGTTTCTTGCACCAGATTGACTTGAACATGTTTAAAATAAAGCAAGCCGGTATTGAGATACCATGTGTCAGTGTAAGGAGCCTGATGATCGTGCACTCACAGAGCCAGGATCTGGCTGTATTTAATAAAGCAATAATGATCCTGGCTTACATTTTATATTGCATCTTTTATTGGATTCCAAGAGGAGTACAGAGCACTTTTTGCTATGAATGGCATAGCAAAGCTATTTTATCCTGGAACAGCAGCTACCGGTGGGAGTAAGAAGCAACAACCAGAATATAACCCTCCCATACATGACAAGGAGACAAGGGAATGACAGGGAGAGAAGAGAAATATCCGACCAATGTGTAAGCGGGCAATTTAATTATAGGCAAAATGTAATTTCCCAAATTGGAATGGGTCAGGTTACGTGAGCATTAATATCTGCATCTTCCAAAATATGCCACAAAGTGTTCTGAATATTGATGCGATAGATCAAGCATTTCCTATCAGTGTCTGTTGAAGGACAAAAATACCTGAACTGACTAAATTCATTCAGACCTCTCTCTTGCATACTGAATTTAGCTGGGAGGTGGCCAGATCTGTGGGGGGTAATACATTTGGCACATTCACAAGGAAAACATTTTCTGTGCTGAAATAAGAGTATTCATATATGCAACAAGCCAGACTGTTTTCTTTCAATGATCAGTGTTCAGCATTGGAAATCCTGTAAGGCTTCTGGCTACGGTCTCTAAGGATGCTGTGCATCCTTATTCAAATTGAAACCTCGCACATGCTCATCCTCCAGCACAGACCTGCCTCTTGCAACCAAACTGTTGCCTGTGTCCTTCCTCTACTGTGTGTTTGAAGACCTTCATCTGAGTCATCCTACTCAAACTCCCCAGGTCAACTGCTCTCCACCAATCCCCCAAATCCTGTAAATCACTTTCCATTAATTTTGGAGTGTCAAAAGTCAGAGAGGGGTACCTATGCTGACCTTGTGGGAGGATGTGTGGGCAGTGCCTGCGGCTGACTTCGAAGCACACCTGCAGATGTGGGATACACAGAGAGGATTCCTGAGGGACCTAAAAAAAGGAGAAATGCGATCTGTCAACAAGTGAGGAACTCCAGTTTTAGTCCCCTGTATTCACAAAGGCAAATCCAGTGATCTGGCCTTTTATACCCTTGCATCTTTACTGCTACTTTCCTGCTTCACCAAAAGCACTGTTTGGAGCATCCCATTATGGCATGGTGGGGACATTGGGGAAAGCTGGTGTGTCAACATTGACATTAGGTGACTTCTAGCAACACTGCCTGTAATCACACAGTTTATCGTGCCTGCACTAACAGCAACATTTTACTGGTGCACCTGTGTCAACACCACTCAGAATGAGTCACTCACCCTTGGTACATGTACGAATTACCTTTCACATTTAGTTTGTCAAGGAGGCATAGGTCACATCTGGCAGAGTTACTGAGTCAGTGCTCCAGGAATCTGAAACCACTACTCCCTCTACTGAATTCACTCACCCACTTTTGTAAAAAATTCTATTTCACCAATAAAATCCTGTCAGCTATAAGATTTAAAGATTTGAGCTTGAAGGGGCTATAATTATTTCTCTAGGGCTCTGTCGAGATTTCTGCAGCTTACACTTTCATTGTTCCCACATGACTTTGTATTTGTCATAATTTTTTCTAGAGCTGGTACAAGTTTTCATATTGTTCCATACAAATTGAAAATTGGAGATCAGACAGTATATGTGAATTGTGCTTTAAAACCTGACTATCAATAATAGGAACAAGCTGGCTGAATGATTAATGCAGCGATTAAAATGAGGTGTTTCATTGAAAAACCACCTTTGCTGCTGGAGAGACAGTATGACCTAATTTGTTTTCCAGCTAACTACTTTGCTTAGTAGCATAGTGTTAACCCTGGTGATTTTCTCTTTCTCTTGCAGGACCTGAATGTTCCAGAAACTTTACTTCATCAAGCGGAGTGATAAAATCCCCTGGATTCCCTGAAAAATACCCCAATAGCCTTGAATGCACTTATATTATCTTTGCACCAAAGATGTCAGAGATTATACTGGAATTTGAAAGCTTTGAGCTAGAACCTGATTCAAATACTCCAGGGGGAGCATTCTGTCGCTATGACCGATTGGAAATCTGGGATGGATTCCCTGATGGTAAGAGAAAAATGGACTGTGATATGCATATCCATTACTCTGTAGTGGGCTGCAGAAGGCATATTCTCATTTTTTTAAATGTCATAGTAGAGAGGTCCTTGCTTGATTTATGTGAAACGAGTTGAATTAAAGAGAAATAGGAAAAATGCTCTGTAAATTCATACAGTAAAGCATATCACAGTGTGAGTGATTATTTTAATGAAATATGTTTAATTTTGAACAGTTGGCTTGGAGAAAAAATGGTTTTAGAGGGGATATTTGACAGACCCCTACATTAAAATTAATTAAATATGAAGCTTTGTAATGGGTCCTCAAACTTGCACAGCTAACGCATGAGTATCGTCCAGAAATTTCCAACAACTTGCACAAACTAACCCTCCAGCTTGTGAAGGATCTGGGTTACAGACCACCTGTCAAATTGGAGAATTTCTTTGCCAGAGAAAACGTGGTGTCCATACAATGGAAATCATACAGACTAAAGATTACAGTGAACAGTGATTGAGTTATTCATTCAGGTGGGTTCAGTGAATGGGCACTGCAGTGTTCTTCCCTTACAGTGCTCTGTCTTCCAGCAGTATCAGCAAATCCAAAAGTTTTATCTTAATTTGTTAATTTATAATCTCTGATTAGCTGGACACATGTTGGGTACCTTCTAGAACTTACTTGTCTGCCAGCTCAGTAATTTTCCGCTTGGTTGTTGGCCACGCTTGACCTTGTGCAAATTCACTAAGTGCATAGCCAGATATTAGCAAAGACTATAGGGCCTGTGAGCCCTCATTTCACCCTCTGCCCGATCTCATAACCCTGCTTTGCACTGAGACTGATGAATAAAATAGCTGCATGATTTCTCTGGTTTTTTTTCATATACGGCAATGGGTCCACAAGGTCCAAGTCCCCTCTAGGCTGGGAAGCTGTGTGCCGGTTCACCAAGGACCCCAGTTGGAAAGGCTGTGGCTCCAGTCTAAAAGGGACTGTTCGAGTAGAATGCCTAACCTTTAGGGTGCCCAATCACCTACACCAATTGTGCAAATGGCTGTGTAAAACCGATTGTGATGCCTTTTTCATTGTTTCTATGTATGGCATAAGCTGATAAAGAGAAGTATGTTGAAGCTGTCCTTTTCTTCTTAATTTTGTGACTTGTAGCAAAATTCAGCAACTGAAGATTTATGTTGTTTGTGTTGGGCACTAATTACAACTATTTCAGTTTTCCACTGGTGTGATAACCCAGATTAATACATATTTTCTTTGCTTTTATGAACAGCAGTGGCAGTTTCTATAAAATGTTAATACTACACTAATATTTCATTTAAATGAAAACATATAACTTAAGGAACATATTTTAGTAACATATTTAAACTTGCTTGTGGTTTTTTTTCCTAGATAAATTCCTGATATAATTTTAATTAAGCTTTTATTGATGCTGCAGTAAATAGGTACAAGATTTTTAACATATAGTTATTTTTCCTTTTTGTTTTATACTTAATGGGTTTATCCTGGCTCTTTTCAATCCACTCCAATAAATAGTGAAGAAGAAGCCATAACAGTAGCTGAAAGACTATTTAGTATTTAATGCCTCAGTTAGGAAAACAGTATTGTAACACTACAATAATGATGTCTGGAACATTTAATAATAGGTTTATTTGTATTTAGGCCAAATCTGTCCAAGCTGAATTCCTGTAGAACTTGCATTTAAACTGACATGTGAAAAGATGATCCAATCAATCAATTTATGTGTAATATTACCAAAAAGAAATGCATTATTGTTAGTGTCAGAGGGTTTCAAAACGGTAATTTCCCGGTTCAAGAAAGTGACTGAGCCATACTGAAGAGCAATTAACAACAGGCATTATCAGCCTTTCAATTCTCTCACAAACTGTCTGAACTCAAAATGATCCTGACATCCCATAAGGGTGCTTACATGTTTGTAAATATTCAACTGAATTTTTAGAAAGAAATGTTTCCTTAAATACAAACTGTTGGAGGTTGTGGTGGCTGTAGGGAAATGTTTGCTGCATCATTTCACTGTCGGACAATCCTTAGCCAGCAGTCAGTCTCTTGTTTAACTTAACACTACAAAGGCAGAGAGAACATGATTGCTTCTCTATAAATGCATCGCAGGATTAATCCCTGGGAGGGAGAACTATTTCAACCAAAGAGCAAAGCTGACACAGGAAACCACTGGTACGACCTGGCGATAAACTGAAGGCAGAAATTAAAAGTTTCTAGATATCAAAATAAGAGTTTCCAGATAATCTTGCAAAAAAAAAAAAAAAAAGGAGAAAGGCAGGCAAAATAAATCTAATTTGCACCCACATGGAAGTAGTACATTTCTGAAAAACATTAGACAGTGTTGTTGCCTTTGATGAAGAAAGGCTCACCCAGGGTGTCTTTCAGCCATTTGTCCATTTCCCTTTAGTCCATGAAAAAAATATTCTGAAGCTACATCTACACTATTAGCTAAAACAGGGCCAAGGCATCATTGTGTGTACTTCCCAATTACTGACATACTACCTTGCACAACTTCAGCCCACATCAGTTTGCACTTTCCCAAGCAATTCCTTAGCACGGTTTGGAGGAAAGTGAAAGCTGGGGATCATTCCAAACAGGCACATTGCACACAGCTGTCATGCTTCAGTGGAAAAATCCTTACAGGAGCAAGCTGTGTCACTCTGTTAGTGTGGTCCAGGAACAGTCCCTGGCTACTGGCTGCAGATCCAGAGGGTGGTCCATGGCCTGGTCTGTTTAGCGATATGGACATAGCCATAAAAAAGGAAGCTGTTTTGCTTTCTTAGACTGAATTGCTGCTCACATACCCAGCTGTGTCAGAGAGTAAAGCCACCATTGCACTACAGATGCACTACACATGAAGCAGAAAGATTTATTAAACGTTTGGAAAAAAAACCCATATCCTTCAGTTTAAATCCCCTGCTCCACAGCAACACAGCTGTGGTGTGCCAGGATGATGGCAGTATTTTAATAGGTCACAGAGAACAGTTTGATGGAAAACAGTTGTGGCCACAACCAGGGAAGAATTAGATGGACAACCCCCTGAACATGCTGCTCTCACCCAACTCTGGAAACCAGGCATCAATGTTTGAGCCAGGCACTTTCACTACCTCTGTTCTCAGCAGAGGACAGCACCCCTCACTGATCTGTCTCAGACATCTACTTCAGGGTGCAGTTAATGGACCTGTGGAGATTCTTATCTCATTGACTGTACTGAGAGCTATGGAACACTAACTCAGATGTAAACTTAAAAAAGATACCTAAGATAGAACAGATGAAACCCAACATAAGTGGAAAATGTTTTCGCTGTAGAATTAGATCAGCTACAGTCACTAGAGATCAGCAGGAAATTAATCTGCTGTTTTCTACAGTTGCGATTTTTTTTCCTTCTTCCCCCAGAAAAAAAAAAAAAAAAAAAAAAAAAGAGAAATGTTCTTTTAAACAAATTTTCACAATGATGTTTAAAAGGATGTGTCAAAATCAGTATGCCTCCATTTACATTTTGCTTCTACATAATTGCCATTTTCCTGATGGAAAACAATTTTCTGTTAGACAATTTGACAACAACTATGACAGTCATTCACAAAGACATTAATCCTGAAATGCTCTGTCACAATCATGGAGCCCTCAGCCTACCTGGTTGTCCTTTTAGTGGATTGAATCTGGCAAGTGCTGAGTACTCTGTGTCTTGATTCTGCAAAACATGTGCTTATCTTTGAAGCATGTGAACCGTTCGATTGACTTCAACAGGAATTCACCAAGGACACTTACGAGTCTGAAGTACCACTGGTGTGAGTGTTTGCTGATTCAGGAGGGGAATGTTAGGCATTCAGTAATGCCTCAAACCCGGTGTTTTGTTTCTGCATAACTGCATATCAAGAGCACCCTTTGGTCTCTTCTTTAACACAAAGCAATAAGTGAAAGAAACCCTGGTGGAGAATATTCGGGAACTACAGGTGCACGTTGCAAATATTGTGCAGAAAAGGTACCACGGTTTGAAGGAGACAGCAGGTGGGATTAAAGCAGGAGAGTGAGTAGATCACGAAATAGAAATATGTGATTTTGCATGAATAAACAAGACACCAGAAATATCTCTGTCCAAGGCACAAACGTACCTTAGCCAGCCTCAGCTGAGAACAGCCCATTGATGACTTTGAAGAAAAATAGCCCACTCAAAATAAGGACTAGCTTAAGTGATGAATTGCACATATTCATCATGCAGCTCTCTTTGAAGCTCTAGAAATTGTCTACTAGGGGCTCAAAAGTAATTTAAAGAAGTTTACGTATGGTTTGAGAACCACAGGCTAAGCACTGCTGTTTTGGTCAATGCCACAAGAGCTTCCATTGAATTACAGAGCAAAACAAAACGCTTCAGTCATTAACATCACTGCAAATGAAGGTTGCTATTAATCTAAATGTGTTTCTCCTCTGTTGTGGTTGCTTTCTACACTTTTTCAAGAAGCTGTTAAGATATAATAGTATGCACAAGCTCAGTGTAGGTGTGTACTGGGCTGTAAGGATGGGACTCATTTTTCAATTCTTTTCTCTTTAGCATCCTAAGTTTTGTGCCAGTGGTTTGTCAATAACAATCATACTGCTGTGAAAACACTGTCCACAGCACAACAGCATACTTTTAAAGACCAGCTTTAAAATTCTGCAAAATGGCTAGTTAACATTTCTTTTAATATTTAAGAAGTCTGATATACCATTTTTCCTTGCTTGTGTTTTATTGTGGTTTTTTTCTCTTTTTAAACTGAGTTCCAAAAGTTAACGATTTCAGCTGGGTAGGCAAATGTGTATTTCAGTAAGTCTCAAAATGTCCTGATACAGTTACTCTGTCCAGAAGGGCAAACAGTAGAAAAGAAAAGAAGAATTAGTAAGGATAAGGCTTCTGTTTAGTCTTAAATCACCAGCTATGTTCTATATGTTCCATACTCAGATCTGTAAACCTTCAAACATACATATTAAGAATAATCAAGGATTTATTCAAGTTCTAGAATTAGACTCTGCATTTTGGGAAAAGCTTGCAAGACAGGTTTCTTAGTTGCCCCTCCAACTTTTAAGCTGAAAGTTACTGTTTCCCACTATATCATACTATGCCAGTGGAAAGAGGAAACAAGGTCCCAGAAATAGCTACAGCATGGGCAGTCAAATGAAGCAGCTGGCTCACCAAAATGCCTTTGTTCTGTGGGTAATGGAGAAGTGTCCTTGAGCAAGGACATTTCCAAGTGACTCATATCTGGAGTAGGCCTTCCTGGGGGATGCTGGCAAAACGACATGATGGTCTACAGGTAGAGGCTGCAAAGAGCTTTCTGGGCTTAATGATTTTTCATCACCTGCTGCCCTAAAATTCCCATTTGGAACTGTATATGGTCTATTATGAAAGCCCATCTTGGTTCTTGAGGAAGGGTCAGGAAGATGGTTACAAAAAAGTGGTGCCATTGTCTACCTAAGCAGACAGCAGTATCATCCCCTAAATGACTGATTGCTCAGATGGTGTTACCCACATAGCATTTCTGTGATGTGGTGACTGTGACTCCTGAAACTTTTGATAAATTATTGTCATTCAAAAGTTTTCAAGATTTGAATGGAAGAAAGAACTTTGCGTTAGCTATTTGTGTAAGAAGAACAAGAAATTCTATTTCATCCAGTTCTGCTCAGATCAATACTGTATTAGCTCACTAGGCTAAAGCTTACATGTTGTGCAAAAAAATTCAATACCTCTTTGTATCATATTCTGCAAGTTTTTGGCTCTTGCATCTACATAGCTAGCAAAGGGAATAGTACTGTGATAGCAGGGCCAATCTGTAGAAGACTGAAATGCAGAATCACTAAATATGTCTTAAAAATTATAAACCAGTGAGTCATGGGGAATCTTAAAGCCTGTCTGCTTTAAACAAAGTTCTCTTCTGTTTGTCATTTCAAAGAGGCCTCCCTACAGGAAATGGGAGGAGGGAGGCTCAGAGTGCCACAACATGGTGGCCTTATCCCCCTTATTTTCTTGCAGTTCAGAGCAACATCAGCAGCTATAATGTTGAAAGCCATCAAGGAAAAGAGCTCAATCAGAACTGTTTGCACACCGAAAATGCAAAAGAAAAAAAAAAAAAAAGAAAAACTAAACGAAAAAAAAACCCAGCAACAATAATCCTGCAGCAATTGAAGTGGAGGCATTGTTTTGTGTTTTTCAAAAGCCACTACTAGCAAAAAAAAAAAAAAAAAAAAAGAAGTCTAAAACAACTTTCTCACTCCAAATACTAAAACTGTAAAGCTTTAATGATTTCTAGGATGAGGAAGAATTCAACTGATATCCTCTATAGGGTGTTTCATGCTATCTATACTGCATTGAACATCCATGGTGGAAAAGGACTGAACAGGCAGGTATTTTAAATGCCATGGGATTGCCAAGGCAACTGAAGACTAACCGTGGCCAAAATATGGATAGAAAAGCACATGCTGGCAGGAAGAGCTATAACATCTGAGCTCCCTCTTTCTGGCAACTCTAGGGTCTTACAGAAATGTGTAGCTTACATACTAAAGTTATTCCAAGCTGGAACTGTTTTACTTGATGCAAAACGCCAATAAATGACTACAAAATTATGTTAGCTGAGGATTTTCTTTGAACTGTGAATAATTAGGATATATAAACATTTTTTATTTTAAACTGAAAGTGAAATGGACTTCCTAGAGAAATGACAAGGTGTCAATTTCAGCCTGGAAAGCCAGTGGTGTAAGCATTAGAATGATATCTTATGATTATTTTCATGATTGACTTTGTGGATAGGTTTTAGAGTTATTTTTTCTTATTGTTTGTAAGCACAGATGTACCACTATTCAACCACCTAGGGACCTATCTGCAGGGAATGCTTAAGTGCTAGAAGGCCACATATGCTGGCTGTGAATTGAGTAGCTTAATTAAGGAAAAGGATTATCTCACTGGACAGGAAATCCAGAAAAATATCAGGAACTGATTTATAGTTAACATTGAGAGAGATCATGTATGTATGTATGTGTGTGTGTTCTGTGACATGAAGATGTACCTAAGAAATCCTCACTGTTTGGAAAGTATTAAGATTTTCCTCTTGAATCCTTTTACAGTATTCTTTAGTATTAAGCATATGGGCAAAAGATCTGTGAAGGTGTGCTGAAAGCATAAACAGGAAGGGATAAAGAGTCATTGGTCATAGCCTCAATATGTGTGCAAAAAGGTTTTCTAAGGGCGCTGTAAAATTAACAGATTATCTGCAGTATTGAGCATAAAACCTGGAAAGTGCTGTTTGAACTCTTATTCCAAGAGCATCTGGTAGACTGTGTGGGGAAAATCAGACCATTCAGATGTTGCTTGCACAAATAGGTGCTTCAGTCACACTTTGGAAAATACTTTTGTTGTTTTGTACATGTAGTTTTGTGCATCGTTGCCCCCTCTGCACACTTTAAAGGACTTTTTTTGAAATCCTGGTTCTTTACATTTTCAGAGGTTTATGGAGTGCTAGCTGGAACATTTTAGAAGTAACATTACTGGGGTAGAATAAGCCACTTATTCTTCACTGCTATGTTATTGATAAGATTGTGTTTTTGAGCTGTTGTAGAGGTTCACTATTTCCTCCTGAGGGGCTGTCTTTAGGAGGCTATTGTATTGGCATCTATTGTTGTAGCAGAACTGGTAGTTTACTATTATATCCTGTTTCTTTGCAGTTGGCCCACATATAGGGCGTTATTGTGGGCAGAACAACCCAGGACGTGTCCGGTCTTCAACAGGGATTCTTTCAATGGTATTTTACACTGACAGTGCAATAGCAAAAGAGGGATTCTCAGCAAACTACAGCGTGTCACAGAGCAGTGTATCAGAAGGTCAGTATTTATGTATCCCGCAGAGCTTCTTGGAAAATATTATCTGTTATGTCTTCTTGCAGACCAGGTGTTCCATGAAACTTTAAAGAAAAATTAAATAAATAAGATGGTGGGGAAGGGTTGGTTCTGTTTTTCTTTTTTCTTTCTTTCTTTTTTTTTTTTTTTTTTTTAAAGAACAGCTGCCCTTTAAAAAGCAGTGCAAGAAGCAGAATTCTTCTTACAGTTTTATTCCACAGTATTGCCAGGAAGTTGGGATAATTATTGTGTAAAACTGTGCTGACCAAGGAAACACAGGAATGCGGAGCAATTGAACGCTTGCATTAAAACAATGAAACATGAACAATGAATGTGCTATCCAAAGCCTTCTTTTATTACATGGACTAAGCTTTGGTGATCGATTTCTTGAATAAAAAGGACCCATTTAATATATGTGCTCTTGTTAAACTATTTCATAAGCTATCTAAGCTTTGTTCTCTGTCTCGTATTTTTTTTTCCCAGTTGCCTCATTTTCATAGTTACCCTTTGGACAGAGAATGAAACAAAGTGAGGGAGACACAGGAAAATAACAGGCTGTGTTACACCATGTCCTTGCAGACTTCCTTGCTTTGCTTGATGATAGAACACACACTTTAAATCAAACTCTCTCTCCTTTCTGCAACTTACTGAGGTTTGAGCAGATCCACCCAGATTTGAGGCACTTGTTTAATCAAAGAAGAAACCAAAGAAAACTGAGTAAACTGAAATTATTGATGTTACTCCCCACCTCTCCTCTGCCCCGTGCCTCTTTAGTAGCTTTCTTGCATGTTGCATAGCTAGGAAGAGGGAATGGGACGTACCCAGTCTCTGTGAATGGGAAGCATCCTCCTCCAACTCTTTCAGATTTTACCTCCAGCTAGTTTGGCTTCTCCTTATGTACATGCTGCTCCTGCCCCCTCATTAGCTAGCGCAAGCAATTTGTCCACCTCTTCCAGTCATCCTCCCTGGGCTATAGAGGGAGGTGTCATCACACTGAAGCCAGAGTTAATAGTATCTGCTGTGCTGGGATGCAGGCTTAGACACAGGAGAGATTCACCTCACCTCATTTCACCCACCCTTGCTCTTTGTGCTCTCAATAGAGAAGGGGTCACCTCCAGGGACCAGCTCAGCCTACTTATCTCAGACATGTGAGGTGTGCCCTGGAGGTACTTTTCTCTCTCAGTAGACTACAGGGAAAGCCCACATGTCCAGATAAAACTATACACCTAATATTTAGATATTTTAAAATTATTCCCACCTACCATATCTTGCATTCTTTAGTGGATTATGTACGGCTCTCCTTCCAATTCCAAGCAGAAGTTAATTTTACTTTGAGTTTTACCCCAGCGTAGTTCAAGTTTCAGTACTTCACTCAAGGCTCCAATACATTGGAGCAGCACAGAAGTGGGGGAAAGGGTGGTATGCCATGGGAAATGTGGTTTGATAATTCAGTTTGATAATTCAGTTATGGGACATCCTAACTACAACTCCTATAAGGTACCCTGACAGCATTTCTGAATAGAAGTTTTGGGATCTCTCATAAAAGATTTATACTGTTTTTTCAGAATGTTTTAATTTTCATCGGAAGATCAGAACTTTGCTTATTAAAAGCTCATTTTTCCAACTCACAGATTTTGAAAGCTTCAGACCTTCAGCTCAGCACCCACCCACCCTGATAGAGATATGTCATCTCTGTAGAAGGTGTGATAAAAAAGGGTCTGTACCCAAATGTCAGGGCCTCTGCTTCACACACTGCTGTTTTACCTTAAACTGCTAATGAAGGAATTAATTATATTTATATACTATGAAGTCCTTGAAGAGAAGCATAGACACATGTTATTTTTTCCTGCTTTTGCAATAGGATTGGTAAACTTCTGACAGGGCAGTGCGTGAGCAGCTGGGTGTGAGGATCCATCTAAAGGCACCAGCCTCTCTCGCTTCAGTGGGGGTTGGAGCCTTTATTTTTGAAGAGTGAGAGAAGAACTCGTCTCCATGCTGTATTAGCCTTTGAACTCACTATAGTGACTAGGGTGTTGATTCTAAATTATCTAGGTAATTTTTGTGTCAACAAGGAAAGATTGCATGGAGATGATCAACTTGTTTAAAATACTGCATGTTACAGAAAACATGGTAATTCCCTTAGGTTAGTAATATTCTAGCCTGGATTCAAATTTTGTTGATCTGTTCCTTTCCAGCGGCCAGGATCCACAGAGAATGGCTGGAATTTTAATAATATTTAAAAAAACATTTTATACTTTTTGTACTAGAGTAAATAGTTTTAAAATAAAATTATTTTATACAGTCATCTGGTCTGTCTTTCCTGGCTTTGTGCATAATTATGAGTTCAACATACTTTGATTTATATTATAAACCCACAGAAGTGCCTGTGCTACCCTAGAAAAGAGAAATCTATTGTCCTATATTGAAATGGCTACAATGCTGGGCTAAAAATATTTGTATAGCATTATTATTGCAGGAATTGCCATGGTAACTTGAATGACGGTATTAAGAATGACACCATAAGCCCAACACTGCCTCACTTAAAGTTGTTAAAGAATTCAAAGTCACATAAAAATAAATTCTTTAGATATTCATATTCAAAGCAGGAAAACGTTCTCATTATTCAAAGTCTATATCAAAAAGCTGACCATAATAACAATGGTAATTTATTTTTCTTCAGATTTCCAGTGCATGGAACCACTAGGTATGGAGTCAGGAGAAATTCACTCTGATCAAATCACTGTCTCCTCCCAGTACAGCGCTATCTGGTCTTCAGAAAGGTCCCGGCTAAATTACCCTGAGAATGGATGGACCCCAGGGGAAGATTCTATCAGAGAATGGATACAGGTAAAAAGATAATGTTTTAAAGATATTATTAATAATACTCTGTGGAGTTTATTGAATGTGGAGAATGCAAAAGAAAGAATGAAAAAAACACAGTAAAGTACTTCTACATAATCTAAGAATCATTGCAAGTGAATCGTTCACATTCCCTATTAGACGCAAAAAAAGACTGACTCCCAAAGGTATAAAAAAAGAAAAGGTCAGTAAGATTAATTGTTCTGCTTCCCACATCTATTGTTTTTTCAGTCTTCTGAGCACAAATAACAGAGATTTTGGTTTAGTGGAAAAGTCAATATTAGTTTAACATGCACTTAAAGTGGAATGTCCCAGTAAACTGAGCATGTGCTATGTCTCTAGCTGATTACAGCTAAGCATTAATACAGCATGGTGTTTTCATGCACTCAGATTTCACCTCAGAAGACCTAAGTCCCTTCTAGAATATGTTAGTCATGAAATGAGTTCAATGGTCTCTGTCTAGTGGCTATTCTTCCACATCCAGAAACACAACATTCATTAGAAAGATTGGCTGCCTTGGCTTCACTCTGTTAATACAGGAGAAATTGTGCAAACGTTTGTCGCCATGAAGAGACTCCTCGAGTTCAGCTAGTCTGCTTGGGCTTGTTTGCTATTTGTTATCAAGTACATAGGTTAATGGCACATGATTCCTGAACAGGTTAAGATTGTTCATATGAATTACTGCACACAAATAATGTATACTAGCAGGCAAGCGTTAGTATCATTAGGTGAAAAAAAACACTGATTTATCTCAGTCGTAGTCAGACTTCTTAGTTGCAACCTAGATTCTGTTTCTGTTGGCAAAAGCTAAGAGAAAGGGTTGAGCATATTAGATCAATATTACTGATATTGAAAACTTGTTCATATATTTGAAACATTCCTCTGGCTTCTGCTGTTTTCCATAGGAAATTACTAACTGACATATAAAAACAATGCCTTATTAGCCATCTACACAAATGCTCACACTGGCGTTTCCCTGTGAGGTTTGCTGTCTGCAAGAAACATTAAAAACATGTTGAGCAGTAGTTAGTAAAGAAGAAAGAGGGGGAGATCTTTCACTTCTGATCCTTGGCACACAATGGGACTCTCAGGTGTCCTGCCTAGGGGCCCCTACACATCCTGAGCTCTTGGCAACTTGGTAATCATCTATGATGGACCTAATCAGACTTCAGAGTGGCAAAAAAAATCTGTTGATCCTTTTCCCTTACTTAGGAATAAATGTTAAAATCTCCCAAGCCTTATCTAAGTGCAAGGCTTGTTATTAATCATTGCCACTTGCAATCCGTGGAATGCACATGAAAAAAGAGTGGAATGCATCAGAATCAAATTCCATGTGTTTCATCTGGTCAGAGGGCCACCACTTTTTCTTTATTTCCTTCTTTTCTGCTGTCACTTATGCATTTATGACTGTATAATCAAAACAAGAGAGCTAGTCAAATCTCATTCGTGTGTTCTGTGTGCTTATTAACTTTATTAAGTTATGATGACTACATATATATAGAGAGAGCTTAATCCTTTCGCTTAGAACTAGATCTTTCTGAGAAAAAGTTTCAAAGGACTTTTTTAACCATTAACTTTTTTAATAACAAACACATAACAGAATCCAAGCTACTCTGGGATTTATGCTTTAAACAGCTCAGGGTACCTCAGGCCTCCTGCCTGTGAATTTCTCATCCTCCTTTGCTTTCTGCCTTAAACCAGGATGCTCAGGGGCTGAAACAACCACTGAGCACAATTTTTAGCAGTTTTACACTGCCTCCAGCTACCACATCAGCCAAAAAGTCGTTTGGTTGTATGCTGTACTGCTCACACCACAGCTATCACGTACTTCACTCTGCCCCTGGTTTGGAAAAGGCAGCATGAACCATTTCCCTGAGCAGTTGAGACCTAGGGCATCTCCTGCACTGCCCTGGCCCCATGTGGAGGGACCGGCACTCCCAAGGCAGACCTCCTGACAGAGCAACTAAGCTGTAGCAGCCTTTGCTACAGAGCTGGGTCTTGTTTGCAGGACTGAGCCTGGAAGGTCTTGCTTGACAATGCATTTCGTTGAATAGGCAACATGTGTTGCAGAAGAACTGTTTTAAGTTGTTTCTACCACTCAACCCATGTAGCAGAAGCAACCAAGCTAGTTTGGATATCCCCGGGATTTTCACAAGGCACAAGGGTTTAATTAATCTTTGGTTCCATTTGTGTCAGAAGGATATTCTCATACTTATTTATTATGGTATAATTCAATAGTAACATCGCTAATTCGAACTTCCAAACATGTTCTAAATGCTTTCCTGTTAAACTTACTTTGGCAATCTTCAGATGGGTGCTAAGTGCTTCAGACTACCACATTCTACAAAGTTTTGATGCCATTGGCAGTAAGCACATGTTGCAAGTTTGTATCTGGATAAAATATTGAAATCCCATGTTCCCTCTGTACAAATATCCCCAGGAACAGATGTTCATCTCCATAAAAGCATACAGACAAACAACCATGTAACTGATAAAATACTCTGAAATTACCCATTGAAAAAAAACCAAGCCATATTTTATAAAAGGAGGAAGGCACTTGTATATGAAGGACTAAGGCCACTTTGTTCTGTTTTGTTCTGTAAGCTACTGCAAACTAGTCATTTATGTGAAATTTTTGCTTTGGTGCAGTACAGCATAAATGGATTGTTGCTGCACGGTGTAAGAACTCTAGAAAATACTCAACAGGAAAAAACTGTGCTGAAGGATACTGCAATGCTGAACTTGGAACTTTTAAAGTGAAAATTTCTGCCTATATGTCCTTTTCTTTGAGGCAGAGATTTTGTGTATATCAGTATTCATTGATTTTTTCTACAATTGCAGGTTTCCATACCTGCACACACACTGCAGCTGGTTAAGCAGTGATGTCTGCCTTCAAACTGCTAATATGCATATGCAACTAGGCATATGTATGAGATATGTACAATCATACATGGGCAAAGCAGCTTGAAAATCCAGCTCCAAATACTAATTTCCTTAGTGTGTCTTTCTTTTTTTGCATAAGGGAAACATAATAGTTCTCATTTCCCTTCCTTTTACCCCTCCCTTCAAGGTTAATGTTTTTGCTAAGACAAAAGAAACAGAAAACCTCAGTTAAGTATCAGCAAAGGGCGATTGGTATCTACAAAGGACGTTTAGAAGGCATGTGATATGATTGTCTCATTTGACGTGTTGATGTCTTTTGGATGATTTAACTGAAAATAATTAGGAAAATAGTGTTGGCTTTTTAGTAATGGATTTGCATGAATTCCATCTGTGGACCTGAAACCCATTCTTTGGTGGAAAAACTAGATGGCTCCTTTGTGGCTGAGAAGGTACCAACTACTGCATTCATCTGAATGCTGCCTGCTTACAGGGCTCTGCTAAGCGAAAGCTGCTTTTCCATTCCTTTCCTTAGTTGTTTGGAAATAAATGTCAAAGCATAGGTTCAAAATATCCATAGCACAGTCACACCATAAGTCTGCACAGTACTTTTACCCTCAAACACACTTTTGAACATTGCTCAACTAACTTGAGATTTGGAGTGACTCCATAATCAGAAACAGAGACACTCCAGATTGCATTTCTTCTTTAAAAACACATTAATAAAGTTTGTGGATTTTCTAATATGAATGGAATAAAGATATGCATGAGGCAAGGGCTGCCAAAAATGAGCATGAAGTTAGTTTATTGTCATATGGGATGTTATTAGCTCCTCAACCTTAAGCTCCGCCTACTTGTTCATTACACTTACATTTTGCACACTTGACTGCTCTTCAGTGTGAAATAACATAATTAAAAAAAAAAAAAAAAAAAAAAAACCCACGAGCTTTTTAATTTAATCACGAGCAGGGAACTGCCATTGCAACGTAAGTCATTGTCCCTCATTAACGTATCCTTTCACAGGAAAAATAGTATAGTGTTTCCATTTCTGTAATCTGAACAACAAACATGTTAATAGGTATCAATTACCAGCCAGTTTCAGTCCTTAGAACCAGTAAGAAGGCCAGTGCAAGGGTTTCACATCTGGTTTTAGTGAAACTGTTCCTGTCTGTGGTATTTAAAATTTAAAGAACTCCTGTTATTGTGCAATTGGGAATCCTAGGGGAGTACAATGTTAATGAAATCCATAACATGCGGGGATTTTATGATTGCATTTTCAAGGCATTCCTTCAAAAGGGATGACTGATTTCTGCCATGGCAGCAGTAATTGTGCTTTTACAGAGTAGATTTAATGTTCACATTTAAGAACAGCAGTTACGCTTACACTCATCCGAAAGAGTAACATGTGAAATCTTTATATTTAGGGAACTTGTTGCATCTTATTTCTGAAGCCTTTGAGCAGGAGCCACAGGCCGCTGTGCTTGGCAAGCCCTTGCACCTCAGGGACGCCCCAGTGGGTCATGGCCAGCAGCCCCCCAGTGCAGCGCAGGAGCAGGGGGAGCTCCAGGGGGAGCAGGGGGAGTGCCCGGCTGGATAGGTGCCATCAGCTAAAGACACTTGAGACCCACGTGTGTGTGGTTTTGAAGGGAGACTGATTGCCTATTACTAGGGTCACTGGGAACCTGCGCTATCATCAATCCTCATAATGGTGTGGGTTTTCAAACCCGCAAGGAGCAACACCTTCTGGGTACTTTTACTGCAGAATCTGTATGGTTTTTATCAAAATGTTTCTTCTAATGCATATAACACAAATCTTTACACTCCCATCAAGCTGGATGATAATTTCTGGGTGGCACAATTTTTCTCTCATGCTGTTAGACTGAGACCTACAGCTTTCCCAGAAAGCAAAGCATATTTGTTAATAACGCAAAATTTTCAGTTCATATTACAGTTGGGTTTGGATAAAACCATAAATCCAGCTTTAAGAATCCTAGTATCAAATCAAAACTTAGCAGCTATAAAACAAAAAGCACTACTCTGTTATAAACATGCTCTGACGGTTCAAATTTATTCAAAAACTGTTAGCAGGAGAGTTAACATAAAAAGACATTATACTCTGGATTGGGTATTATCTCGTTCTGCAGCCCTACACTAAGATGAAGTCCTTATTGTGTGCTCTGGTTAATAAAAAATAAATGGCTAATCCAGCCCAAATTTGTACTGCTAGTTTTTTTCAGCAGGGTGTAGATCTTGTATCACATGTAAACGGCTGGAGTTAGAGGTTAGCAGATCTGGTTTGCTGCCTCTGACCTCTGCCTGCCCATCTCCACCTTGTTCTCCACCCATCCCTTTGGCACCTATGACTGTTGCAGAGTAATTCTGTAGACCTCTAGACCAGCCAGCCATAGGAATATCAGCTGATCTGGTGTAAAATTCTCCCTCTGCATCTCGCAGCATTTAGGGATCTGGAGAAAGTCCAGAGAGGTAAGAATAACCCTCCTCAGAAAGCAGCCTGGGAGATCCCCCTTGCCTCCACTGATTGAAATATCAGTTGTTTATTTAACACTAACTCTCCTGTGCAAGGAAAATATACTTCCCCTGATTTAAAACACTTCTATGTATACACTGCTTCACCAGAATAAGAGGGACCTTGGAGCTGGAGTTTTCCTTCCACATTTGTCTTCATTCCTTTACATTTGCAGTAACCTACGTTCTCCATTATTCGCTCCTTTGTAAGTGAAACCCTGGAGCATGCATTGCTGATGTGAACTGGTATATAGATTAGTCCAGATTTATTCCTGTAGCAATTCTGAAAATAATTGCAGCTTGTCATTTGGTGTCTTGACCTTTCATCTGTGTCATAGCTTATTTCCTTATCAGGTATTCACTTAAAAAATATAGTCAGTATTTATATATGTTGCTGCACAGCATATTTATTTCATTAACAGGTTTATTCTTACATCGGGCAGCTGTTTAGGTTGACTTTATCGAGCAAGCCTGTCTAAATACTTCACATGAAAGCTCAAGGAAGTGCAAGTCAACAATGTCTGCTGTTATTTTTATTCTTATTATTTCTGTTTCTTTTGGAGTTTGATATTGCAGTGAAGTGCATCATATTAGTGCAAAGAATAATGTTAAACCTGGGAAGCTGAGGCTTCCCAGGTCTCCTAGCCTTTGAAGGACTGCCTGAGAGCTGAAGTTCAGAGGATCTGTGGTAGGGCTGCCCCATCATTAGGGAGCACACTGACATGAAAGCACAAAAACTGTCAATCCTTTGTCTTTTCTACCACTTTAAAATATAAGTCATGCCTTCGGTTCATGGCATTTACAGTTCATAACTGCACCTCAGAAATTACAAAAAGCAGAGTTAGCTTTGTGTGGAAAAGTATTACAGTTATCTTATGGTCTTAACATACTTTGCACATGGGCAAAGAATGACAAAAGACTATTCCTTTCTGGAAATCACAGCCAGGACAGACTGACACAGCACAGAACCAGGGTTAATTGACCCAGCAGGATACATTCATACCTTTATTTACTCTGACATGGGAATAAATGGTAGTTTCATAAAGGCAAGTACTGAAATTAAACGAGAGGGATAAATAAAAGGGTCCTACAAAGTATGAAGGTTTTTTTGATTATTTAAAGTGCTTTAAGAGCTCTTCTAGTACCAGAAAGTTCCCAGCCATAGATTTATCACTCTGGGGAGGCTGAAGAGATGCTCAGAGAACTATGCAGAACTGTTGGCAGCCTTATTCCTCCAGAAGTGCAGGTGCAAAATGCAGTTTAGAAGAAAATCCTCTCTACCTCCCTCTGACATGTTTCAGCATCAACCCTAATACAGAGGAGAGTCCTGCGTGGCTTCGAGCAATCCTGCATGCAACATATGGAGGAGCAGCAGAAGCAGAGCCCCTCCGAGCCTCCACTACCAGCCTAATCATTGTAATAGTTTCAGTTCTTTCAGGGGATCCATTATGCAGAGATCTGAGTAGTTTGTATATAACTCTGTAATTACCTATGCATCCACTTCCCAGTCCGGCCCTACATCCCCTGAACGGCTGCAAGACAGATGGCCCTTTAGAGCTGAGATAGCGAATTAAAAATGTGTCCAGCAAAAGCACTGATTCAGCAACTACTAAAATAATTTTGTAAATTTATCTTACTTTCACTAGTTGGCTCCAGGAGGGAAAGAAATTAAAACCTTTAAATATGGTTTTAAACTAAACACCACAAGGTTCTTTTTAAAATCACAACATCTTTCTCTTCTACTTTCTTTCACAGGAATTAAAGCCACTCAAAAACTCTGTACAAAATTATTCTCCTCCCTTGTTTTTTCTCCATTCACCAGGTTCACATGTTTGGCATGATTCAAAACATTTGTTATAGTTTGCTGGTCTTCAAACTGCCATCAAGCTAAAAAATCAGTTGCTTGTGCCATTCTGCTTGGTAGGGGAGCTCTCTCCCTGATGACCTGCAGACCCCATGGGGACCGAGGCAGCCTTGCCCACCCAACTACAAGGCACTGCAGCACATCTGCTCCACTGCAGCCAGGACATCCTGCAGTTGTGAAGGAAGGTACCTCAGAAGGAGATTTTTCTGTGTCCAGCAGAAATAAATTAAGCTACAAGACTAGGCAGGTGTCGAACTAGGTGAAGTAGAGCTCAAGGCTAGAAGTGAAGTGGCTAAGGGTAGTGGCTAGAAACACAGCCTTGGGTAGGAACACACAGCTGAGGCATGTTATAATAAGAAGAGTTGTTACTGAGCTAAAGGTCCCTGTTGTCACGGGGCCAGCCCTGGGCTGGAGATGATAGGTGTACTGCTGAGTGCTTTGCAGACAATTGTGCATTCTTATTCACTCTTTCCACACCTGCACAGTAGTATGAAGCTGAAGAGTTCATGAGTCCTATGGGCCCTTCCCCATCCCAGCATCTACGCTGCAGATTTTCTGTTGCTGAGCTATTATTTGCCTCTCTGTCCTTGTATCATCCTCCTTTTCTGTCCCAGTTTAATTCTGTTCTGCCCATTAGATGACATTTTCACAGCAGTAGCAAAATAGGTAAAGTGGAAGGATAAATGAGATTTCTTCCAAGTGGTAAATACTTGCCCTTCAAAAAGCAATTTGCTTTTTCCCACAGAAAAAGAAAAGAAAAAGAAAAAAAAGGAAAAAAAAAAAGTTATATTTCAACAAGGAAATATTTCCACTTTTGCTTTATCTCTGATGTTTTCATTCAAGATTTAAAAAAACCTCTTTTAAAAGGCATCAGAATAAACTCCATAGCTGTCTGATAAACAAAACCTACTAGCAGAGAAAACACAGTTGGCCAAACATTAAGCTGAGGTTCACTTCCCCTGTTTTCAGGAATAACTGGTTTCTCATAAGAGTAGCGCTGTTTACACATAACTTCCACCAACCAGCTGTACTTGTGTCGTCTGGTCTTTCTCTTCATTGCAGCCTCCTGTGTTGAACACTTCAGGCCAAACTAATTTCTGGTGTTGATCCTCTGAAGCTGCTGAAAATATTGGTTTGTCCTATCACGTATAAAACCAGGACTTACTTTAACAGGTCATATTTAGGTTATAGATTATTGTACTACAGACTAAGGTGGCTTTCGGTCTTTAACAGAGACAGGACCAACCTATTCCACTGCAAATCCTATTAAATTCAAGCTATGGGCTGAAGGGCTAACATAGCACAAAGTAATTTTAAAATCTTCTTATCAGGCCATAAAAATTAACTGTCCATGGAAGTGTTGCCCCCTTCCATGATAAGCTTAACTAAGAAAATACATCCTGTGTTTATTTTAAAAAGCCGCAGCACTTAAAAATCAATGGCTTTGCTCTTTACATAGCTGGATATAGAGCAACTTTTAGAGAGGCAGAGTGGGGTTACGCAAACCAGGCACCATTAGCTGGCCAAAGAAAGCCTGGAAATGAGACCCCCATGGCTGGAGTTTGAACAGGCTTTGTTGAGAGAAGGGCAGAGCTGGAGGCAGCCAATCTCCCTGGTTTGCTTTAGGAGCAGGGGGTGAAGTTTTCTGGGTAATCAACTATCCTGCACCACCCCATCTGCTGTCCCACTTCCTCCACCAGCACGGGACAAGAGCACCACTCTCAGCAGCAGGTCTCCCAAATCACAGCCTCAGAAGTGAACCAAAGAAAAAGCAAAAATCAACTTTGCACGTACAGTCTTTGTCTCTCATTTTTCACCATACATTTACAGTACCCTTACCACCCCATCTAACCTCAGCTACCTGATATTTTTCTAGAAGGCAGCAGAAACTCATATTTTAAAAAAGCAGTGACTTGCTTGGTGACCCAGTAGTAAATTAAAATCATCATACACAATGTGTATGAAATAGAAAATCGAATTTTGGTGCAACAAAACTGACAGTTCCATTTAACAGAGAATAAATGAATGCAGACTCCTGTGGATGAATGACTGATTTAAAGAGACTGTGCCGATTTTCCAAGATGAGAAAGCTGATCACGAGAAAATACATATATTTCTATGTGACACAGGTTATAGACTCATTCCAATAGCCAGTGAAATCAGGCTTAAAAAGTATCAAATCTTAGACACTGGTACTTTTTCCTCATTTTGTTGCTACTTTTTATAGAAAACCCAAAGCTTGAACTTTCAAAAATATCCAAGTGTAGCAAATTCCAGTGATTTCAGTAGAACTCGCTCTGACCACAGTGATAGCATAGTCAGATCTATCTAAACCATCAAGGCGTGCTGTCTGAGACAGGAGAGTTTAATTCTGCACAGTATATCATCCCATCACTTACCAGCTTCCTACCCAATTAGCGTAGGTATGCTACGAAACAGGAAGAAGCAGAGGTTATTTCTGTGTGTAATTACATGTGTAATATTGTACTTCCCTTCAAAATACCAAAATGTATTATAAATCAAGGCCTTCTGCCTGTGCCCTCTGATTTTAACAGTACAGCAGCTGGCAAAAAAATGCTAGAGAAGAACTTTATAGACAACATTCAGCGTTTTCCACCCAAAGCCCTGTTATTCACATGTGAAGCAGCCTGATAGAGCAGCTTTGGCTTACTTGTTTCCCATTGGTGCACTAGTTGCTCAGTACACTTAGGGGGAAAAAAGTCCTACAATGATGTCCTTCTCTCAGAAAAGAGTGGTTCTGCAAGTATTGCTATAGAGTTTCCCTTTTCTATAGTTTCTAACACAAACTGGGGAAGGTTACATTCAAGCTGCACTAAATAGTTGTCTTCATTCCAGTTCAGAGGATTAAGCTCAGGTTTAAAATTAAATGTAAATTACAAATAAGTATTCAGAAAACGTTAATTAAAAGTATTACGTTCCTGATTCATTTATTGCTCAGCAAGGGTTCCTAAGTATCTTAGCTGGAGAAAGGGGCCATTCACATTCCTCTTTTTTTGACCAAGTCATTGTACATGTCTTAGGTTATCCATTTGCAAGTTAATGTACTGCCAAAGCAAAGGTTTTCATTTTAAAGAAGTAATATTTCACAGCAAGATATGCTCCTGCAAGATGTAAAACAATCTTTTTCTAAAGCACTGGGAGTTAATCAGCCTTTCTCTTCATTGCTACAGAGAGGGTTTGAATGGCATAAGATGCTGATTACTTAGATCCCAAAGCCTATAGAAATCCCAATACGATTACATTTTCCCCCCTTTGTTATCAGAGTTTATTGTATCTTGCTGTTCAGGTTTTAAGTAGTTTTCAAGTGAAAAAATAAATTAAGAAAAGGTATTTTCTGAGTCTTCTGAATAACAATCGTGTTACATCAGAGTACCACATGAATGCGTAAGGTGGAGCTTGCAAATGAATAGCAGAAGGATCGTTCCCTATCACTGCATGTGCACTGGATGCATTTCACACAATACAGTGAGCCCATTTCAGGGGAGCATTGCATTGCCCTTGCTTTTAAACTGAAGTCCTTCAAAGACTCACACTAAAAATATCACACAGAGCTAATGTGTAGCAGTGGCAGTGCTTTTCCCGGCCTACTTGCAGCATTTCTCTTTCACATTTGATCTTTATAGTTTCCATACTGGAGCGATTTGGTTTGCTGAATTCTGGAAATGTCTCAAGTTGAAATGCTAGTGTATTAACCTGCTGTACTGAGTCTCTTTTGTTTCTCTTTACCAGAGTGCTGCTTGCCAATTTTTACAACTACAGCAGATTTTACTATTCAAACAGAACCAGATGGAACACCAGTTCAAAGAACATGTCAGAATTAAATATTTCTTTTTTAATTAGTTGCTTCTGATTTATGCAAAAAAAAATTAACATAAGAGTGGGAGAATGTGCCATGAATCCAGATGCAACACAGCCCACACAAGCATTATCTTTTCTCTGTCAGAGACACAGAGGCCTTTTCTTTCATTTTTTTCTTGTCTTTTCTTTTTTCCTTTTTGTTTCTGGATTTCATTTTTCTTACACCTTCTGCATCTTTTCTTTCTTGAGCCAGCCTCATAATGATGACTGAGGTTCTCTTATGTTCATCAGTCAGAGTTTTTCATGTTCATCTTAAATTTTCTCTTGTAGAAACTGGCTGATCTGCCTCTCAAAAAACTACTGTACTCAGTACCACAATCCCAGCATAAGTATCTCAATGTGGTAGTGTCCTTTGAGTCTATTTTTTGTTTTCAGTGGGGGGAATCTTTACATTTATGTTTTTTCTGCTGCAGAAAAGGATTTGAGCAGAGGGTGAAGACTGTGAGGAATATTTCCACTGCTAAAGAAAGTTAATTTCCTTTTTTCTGCCAAGCATTCCTATTTCCTTGGCATGAATGTTTGCTCATCCTCTCTTTCACGCTTCCCCATTTTTGCCAAGTCACATAAGCATCAGTTCAGTAAAGCATACTGACTGAGGACAGTTGTTAGCACAGACTAGAAGTTGAGTGTGTGATTAGCTTTCTCTTCTGGGGCTTTCAGGATGTTGCTGTCAAGGTCAATGAGAAAGACTTCAGTGACTCAAGAGAGATCTTACTAGCAGCAATATTTTCTCCTCACATTCTTTATGGAGCTGCCACAAATATCACTCAGATTTTTGCACAAAGATCTGAGATGGTTTACAGCCTTAACTATTTTCACTTAAACCCAGTATGAATATTTACTGCCATTAATCAAGGAGTTGTGCTCTTGTAATGACCACTCATTTCAAGGGCAACGACTTTTGGCAGTAATTTTCCAACCAAATTAATTAGACTATTTTCAGAATTTCTACTAGAGCTTGTACCATTTTTACTTAGCATTATAATCTTCTTTACTTAAAGCTCAATAAATAAAGGAATTAAGTGACAGTTGTGTACACATCATGGGAGTGCATGATTGGTCAAATCAACAGCAACATCTAATAAAAAAGATCAACTCTTACTTAATTAAATATTTGACAGAAGAACAGTGAAGTGTCACAACAGTTAATATGACTCAGAACACTGTATGCTATCTAGGGAAATGACACAGTTCTCTAAAAATATTTACTTTGGTATGTTGTGTCAAGTGATGGATTATACAGCTTTTCAAGCCACAAGAGATGCCCACAACAAAAAGCTTCCTGTTGTTAATCAAACTCCAGCACTTTGTCTTTTATTTTCTCAGGCTGTTGAACAGACCTACAGTAGGAGTGCTAAAAGCTGGTAAAACTGCTCCCTTGCTACAGCTCCCTCAATGACTGTATTTTATTTAGCAAGGCAGATTTTCATTGCAAAAATAAGGTTTTCCATACTATGACATGGTTATGTATGGCAACAGGAAGCACCAATATTAATTTCAGTTCATGTATGTTTTATGTTGTTCTTTATCCAGCAGTTTGCTAAATGTTATTCCCTTTCCTTCTCCTTAACTGCTCTCTAACAAAATGCGTATGCCACTGCTTTCATATCTGTGTCTTAACAATGTGTCACCCACTCACATTTTTTGGGGACAGTAAGACAGCAGTAAAAATATTTTTCCTGGATGCTTAAAAATATTGCAGAATAAATAGAGAGGAAGTAATTCATATGTAGAAACAACTAATGTCTTGCAACATGTTCTTGTGGCAAAGAATTTTAGAAGTAGGAACAACTGGGGCTTTTTTCACGTGAACATTCTGTCCTGGAAAAAAAATACACACTTGAGATGTTCCTCACTTCTGGTAAGTTAGGGGCCCATTCCTGTAGGGAAGTCTGCTCCCAGTCTTGTAGTTATGAGTAAAGGCAGTCGCATGGCAGCACAGGCAGTTATCAAAGGCTGTGTTTTTGGATAAGGCCCTAAGGCATCATTTTCCAAGATAGATATGCTTTTTAATCTGAATGAAAGTGAACAAAATTTGAAAAAAAGAACTAGCAACATGCTGCAGTTAGTCAAAGCTGAAACTCTGGTAATGGAAATGAAATGTCAAGATTTTAGATTTGGAGACAGCTGCCTATCTCGGATCACAGCCATACAGCATGCAATAACTTATAAAATCGCTTGCATCCTCTAAAACAAATACCAGATGTTTGTTTATCATATGTGCAGAAAGTTAAATGTCAAGTCATTGCAAGGAAATGCATTTGATGTTCATCTTCAAAAGTACTGTATTTCATCACCACCTCTCTCCACAGTTCATTTTAACGTGAAACATAAGTTCTTGAAACAAAAAGGACAAAAAGGCCGAAACAAAAGGCTAGTCATTAAAGATTTGTATTACTATCTCAGCTGGAGGAGACTGGATCTGAGGAAAATGGGTTACCTCTGGTCATGTTAACACTTGGAGACCTCTGTGGGGAGGACATACTAGTTGACTGGAACTTACACAGGCAGTTGGACTCTATAAGCATAAGCCTCCAAAATTCATAAGAATTCCTATCTGTTTGGTGACACAGCTGTACTACAACTACAGCCCTCTGCAGTGATTCCTCTGGATAACATGGTACAAAAGAGTTCTGTCTTACCACAGCTACATTTTGGTACCTTCAGGTTCCATTTGTTAATAGCAGTTGATATGGTTTAACTTCAATGCTGAGCAGTCCCTGTGGCATTTAGAATGCGTATTTTATGCACACTTTTGCATTTTACAGAAAGCAAAGTTTTAAAAGACTTTGGAAAGAAAACGAAATACATCACAAAGTGATTAATGCAGGTGAGCTTAGCAGCCCGCTAAAATGTGTCATGCAGTTTCCAAGGTAGTCTTCTACATAATTTATTTTTATCACCTTATGTAGAGAAGAAGATTGGTACATGTAGAGCTTAATTTACAAACATGTTTAGGCACTGCAGCAGGGTGCTCGGTGTTGCAATTCTGTTTGTATGCACCTGGGGAGGAGTGGTTCCTCTCCAGAGGCCACTGCAGAGAACTGTCAAAGGGAGGAAAATGCCTTAAGCTCTACCTTTCTCCTGGACCTCTGCGCTGACACGGTTAGTACTAAAACTTCCAACCCCTCTGCTCCTTTGCTGCTTAGCCCCACATTTCTTGATTGCTCTGCTGCTTTCTCACTAAACACTGACGGGGAAAGGTTATTCCTTTTTCCTCTATCAGCTTGTGCGCAAACAGCCCTTGGCATGCAGCAGGTCTGGGCTTACAGTTCGCCTTTGCAAGGTGTTTAAAGCTGTGGTACACAGCTGAACACTTGAGCCCTCAGCCTCTGGGTGCCCCAGGAGAGGACTGCTGTTGACATAGTTCCAGTTTTCAAGAAGCACATAAAGATTTGCCGATCCAGAGATAGCACATCAAGGTGAAGAGATGCTCTCCCTAACAAGAGATGCCTCCCTCCTCCCGTACTGCATTAGACAGTTACTAGAGCCGGGAGCGCTAATGAGGTTGCCTCTTCCCTACCTATAGGCAATAAATTAGAGCTCTTCTCAGAGCCTCTGCCTCTCCCAGCGAGCTGTTAACTTCTGGCAGGAGAATTTCTGCCTGCCTCTTGAATACTGCCGGGGTTTAGGCATGAAGGTAGGTGTCTATATCCTTTGTGTGTTTAAGACTTAGTTCTGGGCAGTGGAATAGATGCATATTCCATTCCCCAAGAGTTAAGGGAGTGTATTAAATACCAGCATTTGGGACTAAGAAAAATTTGGAGGCCCAACGTTCTTTGATGGGGCAAGCCTGAGTCACCTGAACGGTCAGTGACTGGTAGTTGTAACTGTTAGCTCAGGCATCAACTACTCAAACCTTCCCCTAAACCCCTGATATTAAATTTTAACTTGGCTTCAAATACCTAGAACCCTTGTAATAGGCCATTGCTTGACTTTATTCACAATGAAGTACTTACTGTATATTAAAAAGCCCCTACTAGAATAATTTCAAATCAGTTGGAACGGTACAGGCTTGGGACCCTAATCATTTCAAAACTGAAGAGCTGTTTCAAATTGTAAGAGAAGCAGATCATTTAAATAACTTAGCTCTGCACTCCCTCAGACTTCCAGATTTTCAAGTGCACTTCAGCCTGGAAGTGAATGTGGTATTGGACACAACTCAGTGCAGCACACTTTACAATCAGCAGAGTACAGTTTGGAGAGCATTTGAAGTTAAGCTGAGATTGCTCAGCGCAATGATGCCCAGATTCCCCCATTAACTTTCAGATTGCAACAATCTAACATCTGAGACTCTCCAGTTACTTTAAATCACTTGATTGTTTTTGTAAGGTGGTGCTGGGATATGGGGGTTTTTTTAAGACTGAATTTTTTATCATGACAAAACAAAATGTTGCACTATTTCACCCCTAAAGACAAGGGCTAAAATGTGACATATAGACTTTACCAGCCTTAAAAACTGGGGCAGGGGAAGGGGCTTCACCCTGAAAGCTGGTTCTATCTGTCACACACAAGGCCGCTATTCTTGTGTTGAAAGACTAAAAAAATGCCTTGCATATGACATGGGCACTGAGAGAGCAGCCAGTCTATCCTCAATAGCACTTCCTTCAGCCTTTTGAGAGAATGCAGAGCATGTTGATTTAACTGCTCCAGTGCCTTTGCATATATGACATACATCCAGGAAGAAGGATGCCTGTGGGACACAGGGGACATATATTCTGCATCCTGCATACTTTGGAAATAATGAAAAAGCCTGAGATGGTCATGGGACATTCACTTGTGAAGGCTTAATTCAACCTATTATTATCCTACTGAAGTCTGGACAACTGAAGTTTAGAGGTATAAATTAGTCTGATTAATATTTTGTGAATAGTGTAATTTCATATTGAACTTAAATTATTTACTTTAGGAAACAAATAGAAGGTTCTAGCTGCAGAGAAAAAGGGTGATGAGTTTGATTTTAATTGGCCTGTTGTTATGGTTAAAGAAGGCTGTAAGGAAATCGCAGGCATTTCAAAGCTGTGGTCACCAACCTGTCTGTGAGAAAGTTTTGTGCCTAGTTTCAGCTGTTTGGCAGTTGGACTTGTCCACTGGGACAAAGGTTTCTTTTGCCAGCAGAGCTGACTTGAGTAACTCCACTCCTGCACCCCACATCATCCTCCCAGCTATGCCTGTGCATCTTCTGTGCTGCCACATGATGAACTGGGTTAGGATACAGATCTGGATGACAAATAAATAACCTGTGTGTGTGTGTGTGTGTGTTTAACTTAAATCACTTGTCCATTTGGTTGCAAAGTAGCTTCATGAGAGAAAGAGAAAGAGAGAATGAGTGAAAAAGAGGGAAGGCCTCTAACATATTCATGTGCATACCCTAGCATTCATTTCTCCAGCAAGTTCAAAATGTCAGTATTTTCTAATGATTAAAGTTTACTACATTAGACAGTTGGAACAGAATTATTGCACTTCTGCTAATGCTTCTTTCTCTTTTCTTCAATACATCATATGGTACAAGGAACTCATTTGCCTTTTTCCCAACAAAATCACATGGTGACTCATAATTATCTCGTGACTAACTAATGCACCACAGGATTCTTTTCTCCTCTTCTGTTCACAAGTGATGAGCTCCTGGGTTTTAGCAGAATTCTTGTTATCATTTCCTAAATGTGCAACTTTGATATTGTACTATTAAATTTCATCCCATTCCTAATACTGCAGTCCTCAGGGCCATTCAGTTCTCGCTGCATGACTCTCTTTTGTATTGGCAATGCCTTGCAGCTTGGTGTCCTTAGCGAATTTCATTAGCATCTATGCAAGGTAGTTAATGAAAGTATTAAGTAAGATTGTTCATCAGAGTGGTCCTTGAGGAACTTCTCTAGTAACTTCTCTGCAGTCTGGTGGTTCCCACTCCCACTGACAGGGTCTTTGGTTCCTCTCCCACAGAGGAAAGATAATTATCTGGCATCTGAATAGCCCTCCTGGCTAATTAGGCAAATATCTCCTGTGATGACACTGTTTACAAAAGAAGAGATTATGGCTATGTTATTATCAACAATATGTTACAATTTCCTTTATATAAAATTCTTATTATCTTTGTAAAATATCGTGAGGATGGAGAGGGTGTGATTTCTGCAGTGTTGTCATGCTCTGAACTGATTGTCCTCATGTCCCAATTCATTCATTACAACAGGTAGATCTAGGCCTTCTCCGCTTTGTTTCTGGAATTGGAACCCAAGGAGCCATCTCAAAAGAAACAAAGAAAGAATATTATCTGAAAACGTATCGTGTAGATGTCAGCTCCAACGGAGAGGACTGGATTACACTGAAGGAGGGAAACAAGCCTGTTGTAAGTCTTTTCTCTTTTACCTCTCTTTGGCCAAGAAATAGGCTGTTGAACTATTTAGTTACTACCAGTTGTTAAGAAAAGAGGACTAAGGTATCACAGGTTTAATCAGGTTGATTAGGGTTAACAATATCTCAAATCTGAAAAATAGCTATTGTCTTAGTAGTAATGGGCCACAGAAATTGTTTATTCAAAGCCTAGACCATCTGAAAATACTGCAAGGTGCTGCCCTGTCTGTTGTACCCACCGTAATTTGACTGATTTGTGTCTTTTCCATGGAGTATGCTGCTGTTTTTCAGTTTGCCAGGTATTTTCTATGTGAGCTTGAGAAAAACATGGGAATCTTTAAAAAATACGTAGGTCCCTTATCTGCACTGAAACTCTGGATATACAGTGTGTCAGCACCTCAGCTCCCCATGCATACCCTGCTGTCTTGCAGGAGTGCTAGCAAGTGATTAGTAGTTTGTTAGACTTCCAAGCATCTCAGTGATGGGGGTCATGCAGACAGATAATTAGGCACATCTTTCCATCCTTATAGATTTTTATCACCTTTCCATTTATCAGCAGATTTGCTCTCTGTGACCTCTCAATGAAACAGCTTCAGACACTCATAGGAAAAATCTTCATTATCCACTACCATGAGCATAAAGCTCGTTACTGAGGAGCAGTTCTGCTCCAGCTCTCACACGAGTAGTCCCAGTGAGGCTGTGCCTCCCTTCTCACCTTGCTTAGGATGTGCCTGGGAGCAGCATCCCCAGAGGCTGACAAGAGCTGATGCAACTGGAATGGTTTTGTGGTACCTCCCTTCAAAATACCTTTTTTGTTCCCTTTCTGTGAAGACCCAAAAGAGCAATGCAATATTAAACTCTATCAGTGTAACCATATCTAGCTTTAAATGTTTGGTTACTGGTTTGTCCCTGATTCATCTGTGAGTGCTGTGCCAAGTCCACTACATTTATCTAATCAAAATGGTAGCTGTGTTGCAGGCCTACATCTTTCTTCTTTGAGGCACATTGTAAAACAATAAAAAATGAATTCTGAAAGCTTCTTTTTGACAGGTATTATGCTGGTTTTACAGAGAAGGGACTTTAGAAGGTCAAATGCCACAATGTGGACACTGTATAATGATGTATAAAGGTACAATAACTGACTTGCATAAAGTCACAAGAGGAGACAATGCAGTGGCTGTTATGAGACACAGGGTTTCCTGACTCTGGTTCCCATACCAGAACAAATACCTCTTTCAAAATCAGACTATGCCTGATTTTCATTACCAGCTTCAATTTGTAAACTCTCCAAGAGCACACTTTATGTAAGTTTCTCCTGTACATGCTGTCCTTAACTAGTGAGAAGACTTCTGAAACCTGTGTTATCAGTTCAAAGAGTTTATAAAAAAATCAGGTGTCTAAAATGGCAATATTTTGCTGTTGATCAGGACAAGAAAAAACTATGCACCAGTCTCCCTCTGGTATCTTCATGCAAATGAAAAGTTAAGGAGCCTGGGCTACTGAAGGAACAACAAAAGCAGGCTGCCACACATCTCTTCAAGGCAGCATCACACAAGTGCTGCGCTAACCACATATAAGAAGCTGTGTACTTTTAAGAAAAGAATATTTTCCCTGTCAGGTGCAGACCTTGAGAAAACTGCAGCAGGCCCTCCCAGAATAAAAAAACGTTGCTGAAGAGAACTGTAGCTCCATTTAAAATATCTTGCTAGATATGAAACCCCTATACCAAATTACTTGAGATAGAACTGAGCCTGATCAGTTGACAGCTGTGCGCTGCTGGCCTCTGCTCCAAATTAGTGCAGTTATTGCAAGTCGCAAACAGGAAAGTAGACAGTGTGTGGAAGAAATGGGAGAATCTCCCATAAAAGGAGAGGGGTTTGCATCCATGGAAAACAACAGGAAACTGGTCCTCTCTATGTGAGGAAGAAGCAGGAAGCTGAATCACCTTCTTTAGACTAGAACATTGCAAGGTTTCGGCTCTGCTAGGAAGGAGCGCGTCTGCAGGATCCTCAACATGAAAGCACATCACAAACCTGTCCCTTCTTGTGGAAGTCTCATTGTTCATCTAATTTGACTGTTAACCTCAGGGGACGCAGAGAAAATCTTAGAGCCTGCTACATAGATTTTAAATAGACTTCCACCTCAGTATGCAAGGACAAAGAAAGTCTGAGTACTTGTTTAAAAGGATTTTAAAACTTCAAGATAACAAAGCAAGGTTTGCACCATACACTCTGCAAAACTCTTAAGCCCAAGGACAGCAAAATAAATGTTTTTATTCTTACTCCATATATAATTTTTATTTATACAAACCTTTAATTTCGGCCTGAGGTTCTGTAGCTTTTTGCATCATCTACGAGTGTACAAGGAATAAAATTGCCCTAGTGGGGCATTGAGGGATTCTCCCAGGACAATGGCAGTCCATGCCTGACAAAGATCAGTGTATGTCATTCCTGCATATAGATCTGGGCATTAGGAGGACTTCAAAATAGGCAGGGAGTGGACCCTTGTTGCACTCAGGTAAGCTCCTGATATCAAGGTAGTCCTGACTTCTCCTGGCCTGCTCTTATGGTGTGTTGTGGCACTCTGCAGGTGGCAAGTATTTTTTAGCTTCCTAAAAATACTCTTTTTTCCTCTCCAAGGAAAGCTTATCTGTCTGCAAAAATTGAGTTAGGAGTTTAATGTAATCGTTCCCCATGCAAGTCTTTTGTCTCATCCCCCCCACCCCCAAAATAATGCTGGTTAGATCGTAACTATCTGTAAAATACAGAATTATGAACACCATTTAAGAGAAAGCCTAACAAATATATCCTTTTTCTTTCCACACAAAGGTGTTTCAAGGGAATAGCAATCCCACCGAGGTTGTTTACAGACCTTTTGCCAAACCAGTTTTAACACGGTTTGTGCGAATTAGACCTGTGTCTTGGGAAAATGGAGTATCATTAAGATTTGAAGTTTATGGCTGCAAGATAACAGGTAAGTCTTGGGAAGGATTTTAAAACCAAGGGAATTTATTGTGTCTGTGCTGTGAGTTTTATTTTTGTGAGTGAACTGCATCTTCGCTATTTCCACTGTGGTCTGTATGTAGAAATTAAAAAAAAAAAAAAAAAAAAAAAAAAGTAAAAAAAAAAAACCCAGAAAAAACACACCAACATAAAGAAAACAAAACACGACAACCCAAACATTCAGTGTTATCTGACTGTTGTTCTGCCATTATCTTTTAGGTGTTTGGCTTTAAGAAGCGGGGAAAAAAAAAGATTTAATGACTTTTCTTGCAATTACTTTACAGCTCCATGTAAAATACCTGAGACACACAGATATTTTGCAAATTTCCATCCCATTTTTCCTTCCTAACCCTCCAGTCCCTCTCTCTCATGCCTGCTATTTGTAGGTAGTTCTCAGCAGGCTTCCCAAGGAACAAATATACATAACGAGGTTTAAAAGCATTGCAAAACACATAGATTTGAAGCCTATTCAAGCAACTAAACATACATAGTCAGGTTCCCGCTAGTGATCAGTATTGGATTGTAACTCCTTTATATTACACAGTTAACTACTAAAATAACTGTCCAAAGTGCTTTCTGAAGTAACAGGAAAAGGCATTCATTATCACCAAAATACTGTCTTGGAAACCAAAAAAACAACCAACAGGCACAAGCAGGAATTTTTTTAGAAGTCTTTTTACTTCTAGTTTTAGGATTTCTACAATTCCTACAAAATGGAGGCTTTTTATATGTAAAGTAAAAATACAACTTCATAGATTAAAGAAAATATGAATGATTTAATATTTTTTATAAAGCTGATTTTTCAAAAAAATATCTTGTGTCATTTTATAGCACTTAACACAGTTCATTGGCACTCATTTTTAATAGTTCTAGGGATATCTTTTTTTCCTCTTAAGGTATTTCCTTAGTGTTGAAAGTATTTCTTAGGACTTGTTTCCATACAACAGGAAAACAAGATTACTGATTACTATGTAATAGAATTCCAGGCCTTCTATGAGATCTTTTCAGATTAGATGAAGGTAATGTCAGCAGAACTGCTATTACATTCTATATTTGGAAATTTTCATTCCTTGTTATCAGCATCTTCTAATTTATATTTATCTGAGTTCATAAAAGAAGCAACTATTTAGCTTCTGTGACATTTGGAAAAGCCTGAGAGACCAAAGAAATACAACAGGAAAATCTCAAGTACAGCAATAAATCATATTTCACAGAATGTATAAAAGTTTTTCATTTACAACGTCACCAAAATTAAGTAATCTGCCACCAGGTTTTGGCTGGTTTTGGAAGTTTTCTCTAGGGGAATATTCATAAATTGAGATGTGACCCTGCACTCTTTGCCTTAGCATGAAAAATAGAAAACGAGAATAGAATAGGATTTTCTGATCCTTTTGGTTCCCATCAAGCCAGAAATACTTGTGGTATTTTGGTACTTCCTGCCAAAACTAGGATGTGCAAGTCTGAACAAATGAAAATTATATACAAATCCAAAGATATTATTTGGGATATAAGAAAGAAAGAAGTAATTGCTTATGATAGTTGAAATGACTGATGTGTCCTGTTTCTGTTTCGGTGCTTATTCAGATTAACTATTTATTTGTTTTTTTCTCTGTAGATTATCCTTGCTCTGGGATGCTGGGTATGGTGTCTGGGCTTATTCCTGACTCTCAGATTACTGCATCTACTCAAGTTGATCGAAACTGGATCCCAGAAAATGCTCGCCTCATAACAAGCCGTTCAGGTTGGGCACTGCCACCAACTACTCATCCATACACAAATGAATGGCTTCAAATAGACCTTGGTGAAGAAAAAAAAGTGAGTGGCATAATTGTCCAAGGAGGCAAGCACCGAGAAAACAAAGTATTCATGAAAAAATTCAAAATTGGCTACAGCAACAATGGATCAGATTGGAAAATGATCATGGATTCCAGCAAGAAAAAGATAAAGGTAAGGAGGAAAGCTCTGCACTATAAAAAAGTTGCCTTTAAAAAAAAAAAAAAAAGCTTGCATTTAATTTCTACACATCTATGTCTGATCTTAGAAAAGCACATGATTGGGATGAAGCCAAGCAGGAGGATTCATAAGACAGCAACCCTGAAGGGATGCTGCGGGAACTGTCCCATGCCTGAGGGTAGGAGCTGTCCTTAAGACATTCGCCTCAGTACAGCAAAGGTTTTGTTTATTCAGCAGCTAGTTGGGACTTGATTTCTGACAAGTGTGGTGTGCCTCTGTGAGCCCTAGGTGACTGCAAAATCCCATGCAATGGTAATATGCAACACTGCCAAATAAATAGTGTTTCCTCTGTAGATTTTCCACTGATAGTGAGCAAACTCATTTGAGACACTGAATTACTTTTCTTTTTCTTCTTTTTTGTCTGAGCTGTAGAATCAAATTGGTATTTAACTCAGTGGGGTACCTGCTGGATTTCTGAACTGCTATAAACTGGTTTGAGAGCTTCACAGGCTCTCTGGAATGGTGTGGTCCAAGTCTCTCTGAAAGGAAGTGATGAAGTTTTTAACTTGTTATCCCACCCCAAATGAAAAGTACTATTGCACTGTCATAAGTGAAGCATCTTGGAGGTTACTTGGGCATAAAGGGCAGCTGGTTCATAGGTTCAGCCAGCAACTGCAAGACATTTACAGAGAAGGGCCAAATGAACTGCTGGGTTAGATGCCAAGGAAAAGAAAATGAGTGTGACCCAGAAAAGTTTCTGGGAAAACCTATTTTGGTTTGTCTTTGAATGCATGCTTTTCACAACGTAGATTGCACTGAGTGTTTCGCTTATTTACCCCAGATCCCATTCATTAAGTCTCCCATTCCATTTTGCTATCATTGCTCACAAGGTGTGTTTTTGCCTCAAAAGGCACAACCCTTTTTTAGTCCTACCCTGTTCCTTGAGGAAACCAGTGGACACACAGTCCTGTTCATGAACTGGTGCTGCAGTACTGGGATGACCAGGGAATCATATGCCAAAATGTGCCCTCAAAAGGCAAATCAGTGTGGTGCTTGGCAGATGGGAATCCTGAGAGTTGCTCTGTATCTCAGCTGCCTTAGTTTGAAAATTAGATGTAAAAGCTGTTTTGCTATGTAGACTCATCCATTGGACAAACCTGTGTTTCCTTAAAGGGAAAGCTGAGTGGGCCCATGAATGTAGCTTTTCCAGGCACATTTGGTAAATATTGGACTTCATTCTCTCCTGTTTTAATCTCACTGAATATGTCTGCATTTTCTCACTTTTCATCATTTGTTTTGGGGATTAAAACTAAATTAATTCAGCCTTTGCAGTCAGCTCCTTTCTCTTGTTACCATGAGTTTTGACTTCATCATAAAGTGTGAAGAGAGTGTAAATCAACAATGGGATCTAACCATTTTCTTTCTAAAATAGATGTTGTTTTGACATGTACTTCTACACTGTGGCTCAACGATGGAAAAAAATAATGCCATATGCTTTCAAAGCAGTGCGCCGTCTGCTGCATGGCTTTCTGTTTTCTAATACAAGCACTTGCCATCATTGTCAGAAGTTAGCAGTTTGACAAGAAAACTAGTGTGCTAACACACTGAGCCCATCCTCAGCTTTCATCACTACCAGAAATTAACTTTCAAGATTAACGGAATGGAGGGGGCTGGAATTCAAATCTCTCGTGGCATAATTACAATCCTTCCCAAAAATTCAAGACATTTTATAAACTTTCTTCCAAAGCACAAGTTTTCTTTAAAGAGAATCAGATAAATCCAATGATTTGGAAGTCCAAGGGATTTAAAAAGTTAATACTAGAATGTAGTATTTTTAAATGTAAGTGGAGCTGGATGGGACAGAATGCTATAATGAGTCACAGCAGGAATGTGGATTAGAAACAGCCCTGTTACATGAAATGAAACACATTGTTTCACTTGGTTAAAGTCTTGACTTTAATAAACAAACAACTGCATTTTAGGAAAAGAAAGAACAGTGACAAGCTAAACAAAACAACAGAATATGTCCAAAGGATGAAACATCACCTTGTTTCTCAACATGATCTTGTCATCCATGCCTGCAGCTCCTTTCACTAAGACTACCATAACTCCTTCCTCTTTGACTGACCCAATTTCTGATATTTTTGAATTTGCAGAATGTTTCCCCCTTTAGCCCAGCTCAAGCACTTAAAGGAGTGAACACCACAAATCCTCAAACAACCATGCAGAACGCCATTTTCATTTCAAGATCCAATCTGTATTTCTTGTCCAAGATTATTCCATAAAGTCATCTTTCCTTTCATACTTCTCCTTCCACTTTCTTTTTGGTTTTTATACATCTCCTCTCATCAATTCTGGTACAAGAAATTTCTGAATATCCTGCCATTTGGAACAACCTTTTTAAATTTTTTCAGCAAAGTTTATTTAGATTTTAAAACATATTAGGAAGATTTTTTTTTTCCTCTCACCAGTTCAGCTTCTCTTTTGTTTAGGTATTATTACATAACTTTTAATTGTAATGAAGTAAAGCAGTTTGTGACAGAGCCTGTGTAAAAGACACTCACAAACTGAAGTTTTACTGTGTACTCCTCTCTCCTCCCCCACAAAGAGTATCAGTACATGTTTTAAATGAACAGTCAGAATTGAATCACAGGCAGCTCTGCACTACAAAGGACAATGATTCAATATAATTCTAGATGCCTATTGAATTCTAATGTCTATGTGTCAGTACTCTAGTACTGATGTCTTTTATAAAACAGTTTGCATTATTATATGTTGCTATTAAGACTACTATTAAAAAGGCAGCAAGGATTTCTCAGATACATGTCTGTCTAATTTTTACAGATAAAATGGCATTGATTCTCTCTCATATGGTAGATACCTTTTCTGATCATTTGCACTATATTGCTGTTCAAATAAAATAATATGTCATTCCATGCTGATTAGATCTGACAGGCCATCTACATGTGAATTCTTGACAACTGTCTTCCAAGCACTGGCAGAACACCAGGTCAGCCAGTGCCCCTTGAAGCCACCTTGGAGGTACAATCTCCCCTAGGAAGAAGGAGCAGAAGCATTAATGCTGAAATTATTTTTTTAAATTTAGTTGGTCATAGCCTCCTATTATCATTAGCTTTAGTGACTAGCACTCTAACCAATGGCCAGAAGTGGTTGTGGACCATTGGTTCATGATGCAGAGGTGTACAGTAAAAACAAGCAAGGCTTTCAGGACTGCGCAGAAAATACAGGCAGCAATCAGATTTACCTGTGCTGGTTTTGTGCCTTGGGAAATACAGCCAGCTTTTCCCATGTCCTCTGTTTTCTCCAGCCCAGACAAATAGGAGTCCATTGCAGGCTGGGTTTTGTTCTCACTCAAAATGAAGAAGGCTTCAAGCTTTGCAGCTATGAGTTGGAAGTACCTTTATTATAGTGATTCTAATCCCAAATTTGAGCTCTAGTTCAAAGAAGATATTTTTTAATGTTTTGCCATTTAACTAATTCATAGAAAAGTTGAAAATACTTCACCTTTACTTCACTGTTATATAAATTTTCATATTTTGCATTTAAGAGAGTTCTATACATGGTATTCCAAAGTACTTTTTTACCATAAAATAGGGTAAAAATAACTCCTTTTGCCTTGGTTTATAAACTCTTCATGGCAAAGGCTGTTTCTTTGTGCAGTTAATTCATTCAAAGGACCAATCATCTCCATGGAGGCACCTGGGGTGTGCTATAAGTACAAATTATAACTTGTTCTATATGCAACAGATCACTGACAAGAGAAGCTGAGGGTATCAAACAAATGCCATTGAGAGCTGCATTATGGCTGAAGAACCCAGAGTGCACCTCAGAGAAGAGATTTTTGTCTGAAATGTACATTTGCTGACCTGCCTTGCGTGTTGGATTATATTGCAGTTCTGTCAGGAAGCAGCTTTCTTCTTTCTTTCTTTCTTTCTTTTTATTCTTACTCAATAGCAGGCTCGCTGGAAGAACTCTTGCAGCTACTGTTCCTGGAGTTTAATTTATGCCTTTTGAAATAACTACAACTTGTGAAACTCTGTCACTGGGGGAAATCAGATTGAAATTTTCTCTTGAATAGTTGGATTATTATTGTAACCACTTAAAAGGTGACAGGATCTTCACCTCAGCTATTTTTTTTTCCCTGAGAAGTGTTGAAAATGTCACCCAGTTAAACCGCAGATCAGAGTGTCATTTAAAAACATGTCTCATTAAACACTCAGCTCTTGTTATGACCCTGATGGATTGGTTGCTACTGAGTTTATGAAAAATGAAATGCATTACTTTTCCAAGAAGCTTTAACTATATATTTTCCATTCTCATTTAGGACAGGAGTGCCTGACACTTATTAAGCAGTTAGAATCTGGCCTACTGCTCACCTAATTCAAAGACTAGAGAATGAAGAAAAAAGATGATTGTTGAAAATGTTTTTTTCTTTTTTTTCTTTTTTTTTTTTTTAACAAGTAGCATTTTTCATGCTTTGCAGACTTTTGAAGGCAACACCAACTATGACACACCTGAACTGCGGACTTTTGAACCTGTATCGACAAGATTCATCCGCGTCTACCCTGAGAGAGCCACACACGGAGGGCTGGGGCTGCGAATGGAGCTGCTGGGCTGTGAACTCGAAGGTAATTGCTCTGCTAGAGATGAATGCACTTTATTATATTCATAAATACATTCTCTGCTTGGACTACCGCTGAACACTGCTGTGTCTGTACAGGCAGCACATTGGACTCTCACTTCCATGACTGCTATTAGTGCTGTTTCTTGGCCTAATCAGTTCCTTCTCTGCAGATATTTGAATATGCCCAAGGCACAAATATTATTCTTTCTCCCATGCCTTCATTGAATCACAGTGATATTGTTCACATGGTTTTCTGTTCCCTTAAGTAATCTTACGATTATACTTTCGAGAAGCATAGCACTATTAGGAAAGAGTAAAGACAGGAACTTAATTATTATGTTACCATGCTACAACCCTGGAAGAGATGTTTTCTGAGAATGCAGAGGGAGCTTTGCACTAAATATAGCAATTATGTCCCTTGCTCCTTCAAAGGATATGGAAAGTCACACCAGACACTACGGTGGGCAATGATTACTTGGCTGGATTGTGTCTGTGCTGGTTCTTTTTAGGGGGTGAAGGGGGCCTCTTTCTTCATTAGCAAACTTTACTTTTGCAAGAGTATGTAGGAGATGAAAGACCAGGAAAAGCAAAGTTTAGACATTTATCCTTGGACTGTGACATGAAGTCAAGCTTTGATTCTTGTTATATAAACAATAATTATTTAACTTCATAGATAACTACAGATAATACTACATGAGTTTCAAAATTTTATCTGGTGGATGATGGTATAGTGGCATGGCTTATAAACCACACAGCTTAACAATACACCAAATAACAAACCATGTTATTCAGGGTTTCATATGATACCTCATATAGAAGTAGCTCAACAGGCTCCCAAGATGAATGGAACTGACTGCTCTGCCTCCATTTCTTTCTCACCATTTCTCCCCCAAGGCGGAAGAGTGGGAGGCATTTGCTGTGAGAACTGATGAGTTCTGTGTTGTTTTTTTAGTGAAGGCCAAATTGAATAAGTATGCTATTTACTTGGCCCGGAAAGTGGGGAGGTTGGAAATACTTCTTAGTTCATGCAGGAAGTCCTCATTTCCTGTGGGAATACTTAGTTCCTGTAGACTATTGTGCTACTTGCTCAGAAAAAAGAAAACTCAGCACCTGCCTTATGTAAACTCACAACCTGTGGGCAAAGTCCTTTGGCCGCAGGGCTCCTGTAGCCACCTAGACATCAAGGAGTGAGTCCATGGACCATCTCACAACTATACATTGTTCAGTGAGATGGAGGAACCAAAGAGGAGACTGACCAGGCAAAACACCTTTGCTTTTAGGCAAACTGCAACAGCAAGTACAATTTTTCTCTGGGACACATCTTCTTACATTTGTCTTTCTGCTGCGGTGTACTTTTGAAGGGTGCCCACCCGTAGGTCACCCATGGACAGTTGAGGTCAATTCCCGTTTACCCATGGGAGAAGCATAATAAGAAACCTGTTGTATAACTGTATCTAAGGAGGGAGTTGAATGAAGATAAGTCACTTGAGATTTACTGAGCAAGAAAGGAGTTGAGATGAGAAAAGAAGCATGGAGGCAGGACAGACAGGAGTAGAAATCAGCTCTCCAGCAGTAATGAGCGAGGGGAAGTTTTGTGTGCTCAAAGCATCCCAGGGGGGCTTATGTGAAATGATGACAGAGCTATAGGCAACCTTGAGGCTGTACAGGGGCATGAAGATCAAGATAAGAAACTTAACTGGATGTAGAAAGCTGGAGGGAGCTCCCAGAGGGGGTTTTAAAGTGATCTGGGGAACAAACACTCTGCATAATTCATAAGAGGTACAGAACTGTTTCTTAAACTGGGGATAGATTGTACGTGTAAAGCACAGGTCAGGGTCCTAAAGAGCCATGTTTCATCCCAGAATATAGCTACTTCAGAAACTACCAGTCCTCCTGACATTTTCAGGTGAGAAGTCAGTGCATGTGATCTTATGTGGCCAGCAGGCTTGGGAAGCAGTTGAAGAGCAAAGAAGAATGTGAGAAAGGGATACATTATTGCATAGCTTATAATGAGAATAAAAGAATGTTAATGAAAATAACAGTAGGTGAGAACAGACAAAAACCTGGATCACATTCCCAGAGTGGTTATCTTAAGCCAGGGAACTATACCCGCAGCATAAAAGATAAATCTAAACATAACACCAAGTGTCTGTATTCCGATTTTCCAGATGTATGTTTTGCAAGTATTGAGGTATAGATGTATTTTCTGGCATCTTGCACAAATCTCAAGCTTTTAACTACAATAAAAAAGGTCAGACTTTTACTGGTTGTGCAGCAGCTACTGGAAAATCATCACCAATGAGAAACAGGCAGGTGGCCAGGAGGGATGACTGACATCACTGATGGCTTATTTATTTATAACTTCAACAAAAACAAAAGAAACTCCTTCCAGATCTCCTCATCAAGCTTAAAGTGATTCTACATCACACTGCCTTCCTGCCCACTGTTACCAGGACTCTGCTCAGACATTTCCTCTCTTACATGTGCTCTGCAGAGAAGTTTCTTCAGCAAGGTGGTGGGTGCTGCAGAATTACCACTTTGAGCATGCACCCCTGCAGCTCTGCTGTACAGGCCCACTCACAGGCACTTTGGCCTACAATAAAATGACGGGGTTTTCTACCTCACTTCACCCCCACAAGACTTCCATTCTGCCTTGCCAGGCTTTCACTCTTTGTTGGTAGGAACAACAAACACCCATCAGCCAGTGAACAGACAGTCCGGAGCTTTGCTGCCCAATTCCGCTCAGCCCTTGAGCTGGGATACAGCAGAGTGCCTTAGTGCAAGGAAGCAGAACAGATACATCCCGTTGCAAAGAAATACTAACCTGCAGCTTCCTTCCTCAGATACAACACATGAAGACAGCATATGGTGCTCATCAAAATGATACTGCCAATTGCATACTGATTCTCCAGCATATGTTTTAACTAAATGACTGGATTTTGTTTCAGTTCCTACCGCTGTCCCTACGGTTTCTGAAGGCAAACCTGTGGATGAATGTGATGACGACCAGGCAAACTGTCACAGTGGCACAGGTGATGACTACCAACTGACAGGTGCAGAAACCATCCTCATTCCATTGCAGCTTCATTGTAGCTCATATCCATCACCAGTTACAAGCTAAATGTTTGCACTGATTTAATCCCTCAGCATAAATGGACATTGGTATGCAGTTTGTATTGTCAGTGCTGTCAAAACATAGGCATCTGCCTTTTACATATGACAATACTTTTGATTGTTTTCTCAGCTATGTAATTTTTGAAGCAAATAATAGTCACTAGCTGGAAGAGAGGGCAATTTTTTTAAGCAGGAATTGTGTCTAATCAAACTTTTTCTTATTAAGAAAAAAAGCTAGACAAACCTTTTGAGGTTTATAGTCTGAAACTGAAGAACTCAAAATGAAATATTATTTAGGCTCAAGATACGTGTATGCTTCAATACCTAAAATTTAGCATAGGACTCAAATCTCAGCCTCAAACCTTTCCCAGACAGAAACAAAGCAGATTTATTTCATCAAAGCATATTCACATATATACAGCCAGAAATATTTCTATGGGCATCCCCACCAATGTTGCATTACAGCCACAGAGGGTCTAGTTTTCTCCAAGCTGCCATCTCTAGCAGAAAAATAAAAGGGAGAGACATAACATAGCCCACATCTGGAACAGAGGAAGCTTGCTAGTTTTCATTTTCTCCCAGTTTTGCACAGAACCGCTGTCCTTCTGAGAGAGCTGACACTGCACCACTACGTTTTTGATCTCTTCTTGGAGGTCACTTGCTCCGCAGAGCGCTGGGCCTGTTTGTCGATATCTTCCTGTAGCGGATACATACATCTACAGTAACTGAGCTTATTTTTGGACATAGTGACACAAGTTATTTCATCACTGCTCCCTGGTGTGCTTATCTAATAAATGTTTATTTCTTCTTATATCCATGATATAATATAGCATTAAAATCTGGCAATAGATGTCCAAGAGGGCATTGAGAAACCTTAGGTAAGAGATTGGCTTTTTGGAAGGAGCCAAGTAGAACATCTGACAGCAGACACAAATTAAAATGCGTTTTCAGCATCAAACCCTTTCTGAGCTTTGCCAAAGTCTACTATAAATGCATGCTGCAAATCATAAATTGAAAAATAATTCTTGAGTGGAAAAGACACTGCATGGACATTGTCACTGCTTTTCAAATCAGTGTCCCAGATGAATCTTACTCTTTTTGAAAACAGCTGTGCAAGGAGTCTGATAAATAGTCTGTTTTGTGTTAAGGTAACTCAGAAAGTTTTCAATGTTACTAAATATTGTAATTTATTTATTTTTCTGGAAGGAAAGAGCTAGGTCAGGAAATGCTGGGGCTTCCTGCAAAGCCCTACACTGAAGGCTGCCTTGCAGAGCCCAATAGGTAGAGACATATTTCACATAGAGAGAAGCTGCACGAGGGGAAGGAGACAAATCTATGCAAGCACCTTCCATGTTTAGTCATAGTCTCGGCACTTCAGGGAGCTCAGGACTGCATCCCACATGTCCCTTAGGGAAAGCTTATCGAGCAGAAGAAACTCCCTCTGCCAATTTTTGCAGGTGGTGCTTAGGGAGCAGTTTATAATCTCTAAGACAAGGGAACAGACACCAGCCTTCCTGCACACCAGCTCTTTTGGAGAACTGAACCTATTTCAGTGCTAAAATTGAAACCTTTCTACAAAAATGCAGACACTTTAGCATAATTTATAAACTACACCATCTAGAAACTCTGAGCAGTGCATGCCTGGTTGTTCTGGACACTGTAGAAACACTGCATTGTACATATGATGTTATTTGTAATGCTAAAATGCACAGCAGTGGTTTTACCAATAATTTCATTGTAATCATTCTTTTCTTCCTCCAAAATGCATAGAAGGATGTAAATATCGTGGCTCACTAGGGATACCAGGGCAGTGCAGGCAGGATTTCATCAGTGCCTTACCTTCTTTTATCCACTCCCGATGCAAGTGTGGTGCCCGCATTCTCATGGGTATGACTCTTAAGAGTCGCTTCCCTGATAGCACTTGCACATATGTGAGCATCACAATGAAGACTCCCTTGCAATTAACTGTAATTGTGCTATAGGCCAGATTCCTTCCTGCTCTATTTGGACCCCATACAGAGCAATTCTATTTGCATGGCGTATAGCTTTTCCCATCAGATCATTCTCACAAACATAAAGCTGGTATAGCTTGGGCATTCGTTCTTATTGGAAGTCATCATAGTCATCCTTTCTATAATGCTTTAAGCACTTGCTTGCTGGAGAAAAGAAAAGCCATTGACTGGTAATCAGCACCCCACTGCGCACTTATAATTGTGCTAATTTACTTTTTGTTTCCTTTATCAATATGAGGCCTGCTTTAAAAAGTCATGTATTTTAAAAATATCAATTAGCGAGCTTTGGAGAGGACCATGACCTCGCTCACCTCTTGTTCATCTGCTTGAAGGCGAAGACAAAGGGGAAGTCCTTAATTCCTCCTGCTCTTTGAGACAGAACTGAAACCTGCCTTAGACTATAGCCTAAAGTCAGGCAGTTCCCATGCACCGCTCTTGGGAGCTGGTCTCACAACGCAGCTATAAAACAATGCACAGGGAGGACCCAGAGTGGCAGGGGTTGGAGGACCTCACATCCCTGGTGTGAGAAAGAACATTTCACGGGTGAATGCACAAACTGGTGACTGTTAGGAGCTGTTATGGGGATCAGTCGTTGACTTCCCGTGTGATTTGGAGCAAATCAGTGTCTATAAAACAAGGATGTCCAGAGGGACATGGTAAGGATTGATCAGCTGGTGTTTGCAAGGATTCCAAAGATATACAGCTTTATGTAATAGTGAGGTTTTGTTTTATTTTTTGGTAAAGGAAACCAGATCTTTAATGCCCTATTTTCATGCTTAAGCTCACATACTCAGTTACCTACATGTCTAATAAAGATGGTAATATTTCAGATTTATATATAGGGTATTCCTAATGACTGCTGTGTCCTTTGCTGTGTCCCATGTATCATGATATGCGTAATTTCTTTTCCAGGTGGTACTACAGTGCTGAATACAGAAAAGCCAACAGTAATAGACAACACATTACAACCAGGTAAAAAAAAAAAAAAGTTTTTTTCTTATTAAAAACATAATAAATTCCATACCCAAATTTCATGCCAGGGACAAAACAATGAATTGCAGCACTTCCTGACTTCCCATTCCCTAAAAGTCTCTGAAGTAAAGAAGCATCTGGTCTCTCAGCTCTGTACAGTAAATATTTTATTCCTTTCATCCACATGTAGACACAGCAGAGAACAAGTTTTCCTTCTGCATCAGCAAATGCCAAATGCTGACAAAATTAAACTTAATCACACAGTGCACTCTGTTTAAATGTGGCATGTCAGTGACACAAAATGTGTTTGCAAACTCCAGGCAAACAAAAACAGAACCACACAGGCCCACTCACTATTTATATCCATGGATTTACAAAACTAAGACAAGTAAAGTTTGCTGGTTTTCTCCACCAGGGAGCTGGCAGTTTTACAATATTGTTTTCTAGCAAGTTTTCTCAAAATGGGGTTACATAAACTGCTACCATGAACTTGAAAAAGTAAAAAACAAGTTGTCACTGGCAGCAGGTCCTTTTTACTTAATCAATACAATAACTAGCAGCTTTAAAAAAACCTTAGTTTGCTGCTTCCACAGCTTTCACAGCATTTTTTAATATCCTGTACAATTTACAGGGAGTGAGGGAGAGGATAGATTTGGGCAGAAAACCCAAACTCCAAAACGTATGAGCATCAGTTTAAAATCCTTTGCATTAGTAATTGTGGAGCAGTAAAAGGTCAGTTTTCAGTTGCTCCCATTTCCTCCATTAAAGCACAGTCAGGCACAGTCTTGCAAGTGATTTATTAACAGGGTGGGTAAGTGTTTATCATTGTTTCCTCAATCATGTGACACAATCCACTTTTGCTTCAAGCAAAAGAAAGTATCTAATAATGTAAAAGTTTCCTAAAGGACTAATGGTGTTGACCTGATTAAAGAGATAGAGCTGACATCTCAGACGTTGCTCCCACTCTGCCTCTGCGTTCTGGTACTGCAGAGGCAACTGCTCTTACTCCCCTCAGAATTTGTCTCCAGGGTCATCCAGTTGGCTTAGTCAGCATACACTATTTCTAGCTCTGCCCTGCTTTATGAGCAGAGGGAGGTTGTGGAGTACCGTGCAATGAGAAACGTGATGGCAGGCTGGCCCACCCTCGTGGGACACCTCTCCACACTGCTCTCCCACAGTCAGCTTTGCTGAAGGGCTAGGGGGCTGCTGGTGATCCCACAGTTCGGAAGGGGGTGGGGGGTGCAAAGGAAGAAAGGATGCTGTGCAGTGGTTTTAGAGTAAAACATTTTAATTTTTATGTCTGAAATGACCTAGCTTTCTCTTTTTACTGAAACGAAGGAATTTTTTACAGGGTTTTTAACTATCTTCATGTGTTTAAACAAATTGCAAATTCATTAAGTGCCTCTGTGCAACACAGTTTCCTCCCTCCTCCCTGTGCCAGTTGCATTTGCAGGTTATGTTTAATCCCCTTGGCTTGGGTGGGACTCTCCAGTAACAGACTGACTGCTTCTGCCAGAGATTAAGATATCCTCATTTTCTCTCCTTACTTCCCTCCTGCACCACCTTTGCTTACTCCATGATGAGCCAAGTTTTTTTCTCTAGTAAAGGAGTTTCTGAGATTCCCTTCAGACCATGCCAATGTAACTTCCCTGCATTGTGCTGGTAGGAACTGTTTCCTTCCGGGGAATAAGGGACAAGTTCACATCCCAAACTCCAGGCTCCCACATGGCAGCACATTACAAAGATCATAGATAGAGATCATTCAGATGTTAATAAGTAAGAATAAGGTTTCCAGAATCTCCAGTTTAAGACATAAAGGCTTCCAGCTGCTTCATAATCCCTCACTGAAAATCAGCCAGAAAACTCCCAAAAAGGGGCAGACAGAAATTCCCCTCAACACAGAGAAACCCTTCCTGGCATGAAGGTGCTATAAAGTGCTAAAGGGGCATGGCTGGACCTGGCTGGCATAACAAAGCAAATCAGAGCAAAGGGCCATGCGGCTGGGAGCGAGCGTGTGCTACAGCAGCCACGAATAACGTAGTTTAAACTGGCCTTGTAGTTACAGAGCTGCTCAGGGGCCCCCCTAGCTCTCAGCTGGCTGAGGATAAGTGCACTCCAGCTCTTTCAGCTATTCTCAAGCTGAACAAGGTATGAATTTAACACAACAAGGACTGAGCCTTCAGCTTCAGCCTTAATTCCCTTTAAGGGCTGGTTTACCTTAAGATGTTAATACACGTTGAGGTAAATGATGAACTCCAAGCCAAAGAGCTATTCCAGATCAGTTGCAGGTTGGAGGCTCCAGTGGGTAACCCTGTATGAGCTACACCGTGCCAGTGCTGGCCACAACAGCTTGTGCCACAGTGACTGGGGACAGAGATTTACCAGCCCCCTCAGTAGCAGCACCTGCTGTGCCACAGGTACTTCTGCAATAGGTGCTAACACCATGTATTACTGTCCTCCTGCCTGCATTCAAGCCTGCAAACACCCCTAATCTTGTTATCCCAGACTAACATGCTTGTGTGTGTCAAAGCCTGAGATTATCCTATTCCAGCCAGCTTTCACACACTATGGAAACAGTTAAGAGCAAATAGCTGGAAAGCCTCCATGTATAAACAAGCTTTCCATCAAGGAGACTTTTACAGTTCATTTCAAGGGGACTGAATTGTAAGAAAATAAAAAAGAATCATGATTTCAAACTGCTAATAATGTTTAAAGGTTTGGATATTTTTTTTTTTTAAGAGAGGATCTACTTTCCTTCTAAAACTTAAAGAAGATGCCTTTACCAAATCTGTCTGTCAAGTTAAATACCTTTTGGGCTTCAGTTCTAAGACTCACCAACATCTAGTCTTTTTGAACACAGCTTTTTCGATCCTAAAGGACTATTTGAAGTGTTTGATTTAGCTATTTACATACAGAGCAAGCTATTCATTTACATTATGTGCTCTCAGCTTGTAAACTCAGTCCTTTGTAAAGCAGACCGTTCAAGAAATACCTTGTTTTTCACATATATAACAGCATTTTCAGAAAAAATAACTAAGAAATCCTGAGGTTAAAATCTATGCTAAGAATCCGTTTAAAGGTAGAATAGGTCTGATTCTCATTTACAGTGGGACAGCTTTGCATCAATAAAGGGATACTAAAGGATTTAAATTATCTTTTATTATCATTTAAGGTAATTCTGTGCTGCCAGAATTATATAATTAATTATACCAGCACAGAGTGGTATAAAAAGGTGAAATGCAAATACAAATCAGACTCAATATGCTACTTTAAAGTGGTCCAAATTATGTTTGTAATTTCCCATTTTAATGTTGATTAACCCTTTGGCAAGGGCATCCCATAGAGAATTTTCATAGCATCTTTAATGCCATCATGCTCCTTCTTGCCTCTTGTTGGAGAAGTTATAAAAATATGTCAAAGTCTGTGGGCCACGAAAGATTAATGGACTTGCAAGAAACTCACTCAACTAGATTTTCAAATTACTTTCTTGTTCATGTGCAGTAATGGTTCCAGCTGTGAGCAAGATGTGGTCAAAAAGTACAGCTGTTGGTTATTCTTTGAGAGGATAAATCTGTTTTAATTCAGTATCACGTACCCTACATTTTGAAAAAGACATATGGGATTTCGTCACACCTCCCTCTCAGATTCTCATCTGAACTGCTGCTATTTGGTTACAGAATAGCAGGGTTTCTTCATCTTCTGTATACACACAAACCCAGAGATCAGTCACCTATTGGCAGGAGAATTATCCTAGCAGAGGAATGGGCCAGCACTGCAGAGGCAGCCCACCAAATGCTACTCAGCCCTATTTTCCTTCCTTCCACCAGAGATGCCAAGCTATAGTTCAAGGACAAAGAAAAGGACAGATCGCCTGTAGCTTACTGCGAGCTACTGTACCAGCTCCCTGGGGACCTTTAATAGAAGCGTTGAACTCTTCTGTCTTTTGCTGGGGCAGATCCATTGTCCATTCAACTAATGAACCTATCCTGATGCTACAAGTGTCTATTATTAGTTGGCTAGCAGGTCTATTTTTTTCTTTTTATGGGTCCCTGGGAGAAGCATTGGAAGAGATATAAGAATAGACGATAAGAGATGGCATGTTTAAGGAGCCCATAAAATAAGAGCACTCTGAAATGCCTTGCCTTTGACCTTCAATCCTGTTGCTGTGATTGTCTAAGGAATGTATTAACACAATCACTTTTAAGAAAACAACAGGAACCTAGCAAGAAATAGCTAACTGAGAGCAGGTTAGTGGTCAAATTCTGCTAAACTTCAGGGGATTCTTGTTGTCTTCTGCATGGAAAAGAAGTTCATTTTTATGCTACACCATGTTGTCTGTGCGTCCAAAGCCAAGGAACACAGGCATGGCCAAAGCATATCAGACTTAGGCTCTTTGCCAGTTTCCTGGACTATATATCAAATGAGCGTGTAAGAAATTCTTTTTTAGATGGTACTGTGAAATTTATCTATGTTTTGAAACCCTCCTTCTAATCCCAATGTTCAGAGCTGGCTTCAGACCATGAAGCAAAAGGCTTTTGTCACTCCCTGCATTTTAGAATTAACAATTACATTCTGGATATTTCCCTTATCCATTTCAGTGTCCAGTTCTCTTTGAATTGTGCTCAGCCTTAGCAGCTTGCTTCCCATACAAGGGAAGCAAGTATCGCTCATATCACATGAGAATTTTTTTCCTTTGATCCACGTTGAACTTCACTGGATATCTCACAGTTCTCAGGCTATGAAATTGAGAAAATAGAATATTGTAATCTTCCTTCTCTGGATTCCTCACCCGTTTACATACTTACCCTGTGTCTTCTGCTATTTATTTTTATTCAATGTTGAACAATACTAGTCTTTCAGTCTCTTTGTGCTAAGTGCTCATTTATTCTGTGTGATATCTTCAGATTGATGTGATCTATCTACCACTGTTCTCCTTGCTTGTGGTTTGAATACCACACTGGCTATCGCTAGCTTTGTATGATATGAACCTTTGGGATTAATAAGATTAATTTTGCTTTATGTTTTCTAAGACCTTTTCTAAAGTTCTGTTTCATGGCTTTGATATCAAAGCCATGCAATATAGCTCTCACTAGGCCTCCTTGACAATTAAAGGCTATTTTTCACAAACTTAAAACCCTTTAATTAATTTCAATGTCACTCTGTTTCTTTAAAAACTCCCCTTTATTTTCAGATGTCCCCTTTTGGGCAAGATGCCTTTGATCATGACCCCGTTGTCTAGAAAAAACAAAAACATATATTGAAGAAAGAACCATAATGGATTGCCGTTCTGCATGTGCACATGCATGTCACACAACTCGTGCACACAGGCTGAGTCCTGCTTTTTCAGCATTTTGAGTCCAAAGAGAGATTATCCACGGCAATCTGGCCCTTTCCTAGAAAGGGCTAGGGTCCTCCAGGAAACATGTTTTCTCCACATTGAATTCCTGTGCCAGACATTATCTGTTTAATGCATTTGTTCCCAGCTAGGATGCTGTATTCGTGACAATGTGGAGTATACCCCTCCGGAGGCCAGCAGGAGGGAGCGGGTGGGCAGGCGGGATGAGGCAGATGAAAGGAGGGAGTGAAGAATGAGGGCTCAGTGCAGAGAGATGCCGCAGCACAGCTGAGGTACTGACAGGCAGAGAAGAGGGGCAGGAGCTGCCGCACACTCAGACCTCTGTGCTGACAGAAAGAAATTTTCTAGGGGCCAGAGGGGATGGGGTACAGGGGCTGCAACACAGGGATCCAGTGAGTTGTTAAAACTGTGTGTGGGAGCAAAGACCTGCCAAACAAGGAGACATCAGGAAAAGAGAGAATGATAGATGAACCCTTTTTATATCCGTTCTGTCTTCAACCTACTCACCTGAGGTTTTCTCTGTGTTGATAAAATGATTGTTCTAGTCTAGTTTCCATTAAAATCTGGGTTGTGAGTTCAAAAGCCTTTCCACCTTCCCTGGTCAGCTCACTATGTGGAGGAGGTCTTTGCCTCTTCAGGCTGGAAATGTTCCACCTCTGGCCAGCCACAGGTCCCAACAGACCTCCCATATTTCTCCATATTTTCCCACAATAAACAAAACCCATTCTAGGGGGTTGCATTATCTTTCCTGGTTGTTTTGTGTTTTGTTTTTTTTTAATAATGGGCAAGAAACACAATTCTTACCCCAGAGCTGATATTGATGGGAGCACAGAGTCCTTTGTTCTTAGTTCATACTTGCACAAAGTATTCATTAAAAGTAAACCTAAGTTATTCCTCTAATAAGGTGTGAGTCATGCCTGAGAAAAGACTTCAGGATTTGGTCACATTGCTGTGGGAAGGGTACTGCTCTACTGGGAGTTGTCAGTGCTCAAGGTGAGGTAAAAGTTCATACCAGTGGGACAGGAACCAAAAGCCCAAAAGATTTCAAACTGCTTCTGAAAATAAGAAATGCAAGAGATTTATATGCTATCTTTGTGTAATCTTTCCATTCAAATTCCAAGTGCTATTGAAGAAAATAAGCTACTATGTATTAAACCTTTGGGCAGAATTTAAGAGAAGCTGAAAACAAGATATGATCTCATCCTGACCATAATACCAGACTTCCCTTGTTTTACGTGGAGCTTGTTTTGAAGCTTATTTTGAGTTCATTTGGCAATCAGCCACATTTGTCCCTTTTCTGTCTCAATTTGTCCATTTCAATGCTGCCATCTTGTGGGCCTGTTTAACTGTCTGGAAGATCCTGAAATAAGTTCCTTATTGAAGCCACGTACTATACATTTCACCAGATATCCTTCCCTGCCAAGGACATTCCCTTAGCGTTTCAGCCCTTTCTTATTTTTGTCCAAATCTTATTGTGAGCTGTTGCAAAACGTTGCACTGTTATGGTACAAGCAGATATTAACAACCAGAAAATGTATCTGATCATTAAGCTAGAGCTTTTGGTTTGAGTCATATGTGTTACAGCACAATTATCAGCTAATGTGGGCAAATCAGAAGAATTAATCAAACCACAAAAAAATCCCAAAATATGGGTCTTCATCTGTTTCCCAGCAGGGCTGCTCTTGCTATGGATTCTCAGAGTTTCAAGGATGAATGGTTCTGTTAACGGTCAAATGCATGCATTTGGTTCTGAAGTACAAAATCTGAATTACACAATTAATCATCATATTTTGTCCCTCCTTTTCCTTCTTTCCTTGCAGAGCTGCCACTATACAACTTCAACTGTGCCTTTGGCTGGGGATCCCAAAAGACTCTGTGCCACTGGGAGCACGACAACCAGGTGGATTTAAAGTGGGCAATCCTGACCAGCAAAACTGGGCCGATTCAAGACCACACAGGTAATCATGAGTTCATGATTTAGCCATTTTACATGGGAAGAGGTTGTTCTGTTTAATACCAACATGCCTTCCAAAACCACAGAAAAGTGAATTATACCTAAAATACACAGTCACAACAGTGATTCTCTAGGCAATCTAGTCCATTATATGTAGTCACAACTGACCATAATTGTCCTTTCTGTTGGGGAATAAAGATCGTTTATTGTCAGGAACTGAAGATATTCCCTTCCCCTGACTTGTCTTTGGATAACCATCATCTGGGGTAGAAAAAAAAAAAATCTGAATGACCAAATATTCTGCAAGTATCATTCACCAAGTGAGCCAGTTGTGAGCAAATATCACATTATTCCTGTTTGTAGTTACAGGGACTGCCCACCACAGAAAGGTATTGTAAGTGAAACTTCCCAGATGGATGTAATTCCATGCCCTCGTCCTCTCCAGCTGCAGATTATAGCCATCCCTTTACTCACACAGTTATTCCAGAAATATCACCCTGGGAAATTGATTAGTTGGTTTTGTAGTACCTAACTCATGGCTCTGCATAATTAGGCAGTAAATATGCTGCCTGGCTAGTGGAGAAGGGAGGGCGCTGCATGACCTGCACAGCCTCTTGCTTTAGTGTTCTTTCTTGCATACGTGCAGATTAATCAAATGTGTTGAGATGAATCCCCCTTCCCACTTCTGCAACCCCTTTGCCTAATGAGAATGACAAGGAAATTAGACAAAATTGGACTTTTTAAATTCTGAGACACTTTCAATTGAATCTTAAGACAAGTACAGTAGTTACAGGGAAAAAAACTTATAATACTTTGACTATAAATGGCATTGTACAAATAAATGGCATCAAATTAACTAAATGCAGTTAGCTGAAGTGAAGGCTGTAATGGTGGAAAAATTGACGTAAAGTGAAATGGCTCAGTAGGATCTGACATTGAAAGGAGGTTAAAAGCTATGTTAGCCAGAGACTGACAAAATTTAAAAGGCATGCATAAGTAAAGCTCTAATTAAGACAATGAAGACAGAGTTCCTGACCCAGCACTGCAATAATATTCTGGAAATAAGAGCTATCTGCACTTTGCCACCAAGGATTATAGAGAGACTGAACCTGTCTTCAATCAAGAGATGAAGAAATGATATTCTTCAAATGAGATTTTGTTGGTTCCACTGGGCCCTGCTAGTGCAGAAGACTTATTTGTTCCATTAGCAGTAGCGTCAGTAAGTCTTACAGGCAGCCCCTTTTTCTCCTTACTGCACTAACTTTCAATATTTTCTAAAAATTTCCTTGAACTCTTTCAAATCTTTTCTTCAACTTCAAGGGCACCTTTACATGCCAGGTTTGCCATTCACCTGCCAGCAGGTAGGGGACGAGTGGGGTTGGATGTGAACACAGACCACGGGCAATCTGAATGGCACTGATGTCCCAAACAAGCCCCTCAGTGTCACCGCTACACAGCAAGGCTACCCTATATATTGAGAGAACAACAAAAAGCAACTCCCAGGCATATCTTGCTCTCAGCTGCATATGCATAATGCTGAAGGAACTCCACAGAAGTGATCTTCAACAGCAATTGCTTTAAGACAGTGGGATATGCTTTATGTCACTTCAAATTATACATGTTATGATTAAATCTGGCCAGAGTTAGGTTTTCCAACTGAGACAGCCATCCTGATGCTGCGATTATTTTCCTCCATTTGGATTTCCCTATCACCATTCTTTGATGAGATTTGCACATGTTGTGCTGCCCTCTGCATAGAAGCAAAGTTGGAAAGAACATACAGTCACAAGCAGTCCTGCTGAAGAAGCTGGACAAGATGATACTACAGTAAGATATAAAAAAAAAGAAAGAAAAAAAAAAAAAGCCTAATTTTTTTTCAGCAATTTAACATCGTCTTCCCCTATAGAATTCTTTCAATGACCAGATATTTCCATGTGCATATTGGCCAGAGTACCTCTGACTACCCGCAGAAAAATCCAAACAAAGAAAGTGTCTTTGCCTCATGTTAGAAGCAATATTTCTCTTTCTCATTTAATAGGCCCACTCCTTCTGGCCACTGGGTTTACCCTACTCATCTTTGTTCCTGGTTCACTATTTACTGCCCTGTCCTTCCAGTGCTTCCCAGAGTAGCAACACTTACCCTTTCTTCTTCATTGGTGCAGGACTATACCATTACAATCCAGCAAGTCTCAATTATACATTATTTCAAACGAAATTCAAGACTATCATCTGTAAGCAAAAACCAATGTTGATAAAACACCACACTTCAAAACATCTTTTTGCCTTTTTTTACTTTTCTTATGTTTAAACATTGATATAAACAGATACATATACTTATTTCAGCATTTGAGTAGTATTTCTTATTATTACTTTTCTCCTTCTTACTTTCAAAATAACTTTATACACATGCCAGTAAACGCTGTCTCCATCCTTTGTGTGAGTGCATTACACATGCAATCTATTCTTACACATACAAGTACGAACTTCATATTTTTCCATCATAATTCTGTGCAAAGAAGCGGTTCAAAAGCCGTCTGGAATGGATGCCTGGGTGGTGTAAATCAGAAGCACTTCTCTGTAGTCAGTATCTCACTTAGTAATTTTCTGTTACCAAACTAATCCCACCCTCTCATGCTGCTCTCCCAGTGTGATTAAGCAAGTAATTTTCCAAGTTAAGGGCATTAGGCGTTCAGGTTTCAACGTGTATAAATCCATTATGCTCTTCAGAAAATACCAGCCATAATCCTTTCCATTCAGGAAACAGCTCACAAATATACAGAGTCCAATATATTATTACAAAAATCAAGGGAACAGCTCTGGCACCGTTTGTGACAATGCTCAGACTCTATTTAGAAGCACTGCTTAGATCTCAGCTCCTGATCTCTGACCATGTCTGTTCAAAGCTATTTCATCCTCCAGTGTTCTTCCCGTACTAATCTTGCCTTCTCAAGCACAGATTACCTTAAAGGGAGATTAAAAATAGCTCTTTGCACAATTAGTGTAGAGTAGGGCCCAGAGATTTCTGCCTAGCCTGCTGAACTAGGGCTGGCTCCCTTCAGGAGGTGTACACTGGCTAATGATACATATGCTGTCACATCAAACATGCTTTTGCCTCCTTCCCTGAACAAAAGCAAGTGCCTTGTGTGTGCCATGTAGTGTACGTGTTGCTATGGCTCACTCTTGGCAAGAAGCACCCCAGTGAACAATGAAGACAACTGCCAGAGGAAATCATACAATCATAGTACGGTGTGGGTTGGAAGGGACCTTTAAAGGTCATCTAGTCCAGCCCCCCTGCAATGAGCAGGGACAGCTTCAAATAGATCAGGTTACTCAGAGCCCCGTCCAACCTGACTTTAAATATTTCCAGGGATGGGGCATCTACCACCGCTCTGGGCAACCTATTCCAGTGTTTCACCACCCTCATCATAAAAAAAATCTCCCTTATGTCTAGTCTAAATCAATGCTCTTTTAGTTTAAAAGTATTACTCCTTGTCCTATTGCTACAAGCCCTGCTAAAATTCTGTCCCCTTCTTTCTTTATAAGCCCCCTCTAATTATTGAAAGGCTGCAGTAGGGTCTCCCTGGAGCCTTCTCTTCTGCAGGCTGAACAGCTCCGACTCTCTCAGCCTTCCCTCCTAAGAGAGGTGCTCCATCTCTCTGATCATTTTTGTGGCCCTCTCCTTAGAGCACATCAGCTTTCCTAGAGCTCCCAAACCAACACCCTCTGAGACTCTTGGTTGTGAGGCTTTGACCCACCAGCATGGAAAGAAAGCAAAATGATCAGGGGTGGCTGGGGCTTCTTCGGTAAACAAAGCAAATGAAAACTGGTGGCAATTCCTAACACAGTCCTTCTGTCACAGTAGGAGATGGCAATTTCATTTACTCACAAGCTGACGAAAGCCAGAAAGGCAAAGTCGCCCGACTGCTGAGCCCTGTGATTTACTCGCAGAACTCTGCCCACTGCATGACTTTCTGGTACCACATGTCCGGTGCACACGTCGGCACCCTGAAGATCAAACTGCGGTACCAAAAGCCAGATGAATACGACCAGGTGCTGTGGACCCTGAGCGGGCACCAAGCAAACTGCTGGAAGGAAGGACGTGTTCTTCTTCACAAGTCTGTGAAACACTATCAGGTGAGTCTGGCTGCACCTCACTGAACTAACAGAACTGAGGCCACTAAGACCTGGCTGGTCATGTTTTATACGCCATAGCAGAAGATGTCACTGAAGGATTTACTCAGACAGTATCTATACCTACAGATGAGGTGCTGTTGCTGTGACAGTAATAATAGTGACATATTTCATGGTATCTCAGATGACAGTGATACAATCAATTTGTTATCAAAGGCCAAATAAAATACTTTAGAAATGATTTCTCATCTGTCACAAAACTGCATCCTTGCCACCATTTTGCCGCTGATGTAACAGTCTTTAATGAAGTTATGACATTATATAAATTCACATTTGCATATGCAAGTTCATAAAGGCATGCAGGGCATATTGGCAGGCCACAATCAAAGTACATGTAGCTATGGCATCATGACAAGTGAAGATGCGTGATAACAACTAAATAAGATGTCCTGAATGCTGCAATTGTGTGTTAACATGAAAACAATGTGAACATTATCTTATTTTGCCAGGTGGTTATTGAGGGAGAAATTGGAAAAGGAACTGGAGGAATTGCTGTGGATGATATTAAAATTGACAATCACGTAGCACAGGAGGACTGCCGAAGTAAGTATGAACAGCAAAAACATACAGAGAACTCATCAAAAACATTTATTTTCTTTTGATAGCTTTTTTATCTGTGAGAAAGGGATACATAATTATTAGCTATATATGGAAGTTTTGCACTGAAAACATCCTGATCTGGCCCATAGCTTTATTCATAGTAAATGCTACTGGTATCATCTCAGTACTGCAGCAACTGCAGTCTTTTGGATCAGAACTGGCATCCTACTGACACGAGTCACAGCATGTTCACATTCTCACATCTCTCCCTGCAGTTCATATTGCTTCCGTCTTTAATTTTTTCTGTTTTTTTATAATGTTCTTCCCTGGTTTACCTAACGCTCAAAATCCAATTTCATTTCCTCACCTTTTTTAGATTACTTACTACCAGGCCTACTTGATTTCTATTTTAAAGGAACATATCAAACCCTTACAGGATACACAGGCAAGGTAAAATAACTCCTTCTGTGTCCTCTGCTGTCCTGTAATTCTGAGTTTTCTGTGACTCATTTGCTGTAGTCACCAGCTCCCAGACATACAGGACACAAAGTAATGTTAGAACATAGCCTTTTCCACACCTGAGCCAGGCTATTGCTGAGATGCTATCTGAGTCCTTTTATTTCTGGCCAGTCTTGAGTTATTCCAGTCACTGCTGATCATACACACATTGCATAGTGCATGTAATTTGGCAGCAGCAACCCCAGATAAACAAGCAACTGAACCCTGTCCTTCATGACAGAGATGAAGCAATGACTTTTATGTAGGAGAGGGAACAGAACTGAGAACCCTCAGCTTTAGAAAGATAAACTTATGCCATATGAGTTGGCAGCACAACTGAGAGCAATAATAGAGGATGTTCCTCACATTTTGTAGTTAATATCCTTTGGAGAGTAACATGTCAGACTTCAGCTACATGATAGTTTCACTGCAGGATGAGAAAACTGTACAGTCTCATTTTATCACACAGTCCATCTTCTGTGGTTCAGCGTACACCATCAGAATGACAGTTACCAGGAAAGAGAGGCAGGACACACTGTTTGGTCCTCCCGCAGTGCCCTCAGTGACAAGAAAGATGCTGGGACCACAGCGATTGTATTTACGTGGCTCCAGAATGAGAGAGGGAAACAAGTTCCTTCCTACCTCCACATGTTTTGGTTGTTCAAACTGAATGCTGAGCAAAGATTTTGGCCTGTGGGAGCTAAAGCCAAAAGCTGTCTGAAACCCAAACACAAGTCATCTTGCTGCAGTCAGTGAAACTGTTCTTGTGATTAACTATGCCTACACTGATGAAGTGTTATGGAATTGGGCTCCAAAATTGTAAATACAATGAATGAGATGCTAATTCATTACACTGATTTCTCTTTCCCAGGCATGGAAAACCCCTGCTGATAACTAAAACTGTGCCAAGACTGGGCGGAGAGGAGTTTTTAAATCTTTCTTTTTTCTCCATTAATTTTCAGAGCCTATCATAATGAACAATTCTGTCAAGCTGACATAATGATGCTCTGACACAGGAAAATCTGCTATACCATTATTGCCAGCACGATAGTCAATCAGTGTTTGTAACCCTAATAATCAATGTCAATTCTCTCTGCTTCATTAGAGTCAACTGATGTGGAGAATGAAATAGATGAAGAAGATGACCCAGAAAGTAATCAAACAGGTAAAAATTGTGTTATTGTTAAAAAGGAATTAATTTTTAAATGTATTTTCTTGTGATTTTGTGTATTCCATTTATTTATTTGTAGATAGTTCTCTAACTGCATATTGTATCACAGATTTTTGCTTTATCTAGATCAGATGCTAAAGAGGCTTACACTTACTTGATGGATGTAATAGTCTTATTCTTCTATGTTATATAATCTTACGAACTTTGTATTATTTATACCTGTCTCATTTCTTCCAAATTTTATATACATAATTTGGTACATGGTATACATATATATGCATGCACACTATAGCTCCTTAGTATTTTGTTATCTAGAAGGCTTGTCCACAGCTGAGGAAACAGCTATCATTATATCTTACCATTTATGACTCGCACAATTAAACTCAAAACTCTTCAGGCTAATTGTTTCACAGACCTGGCTGAAAATGTCATTTTATGACCAGTCTACCAAAGCATTATCATTTTCTATGGTGATGGCTGTAAATGGATCATTAAACGGATCATAATTGTCATACTGTCCCAATAATAAAATATACTTGCATTTTTCAGGCAATGAGCTTATTTTTTTTCTGTTACAGTCAACAGGATTGGTATCATTGATTTCAGCGACAGCAGGGTTTGTCCAGAAAGACTTTTTGGCTTCTCCTGCAACAGTTAGCAGGATTTGCAAGCCTATTGGATCTCTTTCATAAACTGAAAGGGTTGAGGGAAAACATTATCATACCCAGTGAATATTTTACCGAAGGGGAAAGAGTGCTCTTCTGTGTCAGTTTTGCCACTGTTTCCATTTCAAGGTCCAATCCTGAAGTCAGTGAAGTGGAGATGGATGCAAAATGGCTGGAGATTCCCAGCTAATATCTAAGGCTATAAACATCCAGACTGAGCTGAATAAGATTTAATTAATAATTTTGAACTAACTACTGCAAGCTGGTAAAATATAATCAAAAAGTCTGGTTATTCATTCCCAAGACTCCCACTTAATCCAAGGCAGAATTAGACCCCTACTAACCGGCAGCAGATTCAAGGTTTGGAGAACAGTTTGAAAAAAAATCAACTGTTTGGGCCACATTATAGTTTTCAGCTATTTATGACTACCTCCAAGAAGCTAGGTTTTCAAATTATGTAGCAACTCATTTCAAAAACTTTATGTCCTTTCTCCAAATTTACAACTCTTAAAACAAATTTCTAACTAGAGTCGGTTCTGAAAATTTCGCAATTCTTTACTCCATTTCAGGGTTTACACCTCCATACCATACAGGCGAGGACTACGATGATAACATCTCCAGGAAACCAGGCAATGTCCTGAAGACCCTAGACCCAATCCTTATTACCATCATAGCCATGAGTGCACTCGGGGTGCTTTTAGGAGCCATCTGTGGAGTCGTCCTGTACTGTGCCTGTTGGCACAATGGGATGTCAGAGAGGAACTTGTCTGCACTGGAGAACTACAATTTTGAACTGGTCGATGGTGTAAAACTGAAAAAAGATAAACTAAACACACAGAATTCATACTCAGAAGCATGAAGGTATAAAGCGACTGGAGAAGTTTCAGAGAATTGGGATGGAAGGACATAGCTCGGTCATGCTGGGGAACTGTTGATCTTCTTTTACTGTACAGGCTGAAAAGTGCATTGATGACACTGAGCCAAGCTTTTCTCAGGAGCTTCAATGAGTGTGTAACTGATAAACATGGACAACAATCTGTGTTAACAATCTGAATCATGTACAGTCTGCTTTTTCTGTTGGTTTTATTTGAAATAATCAAATGCTGGTGTTGAGACCAAGTATGATTGACTTATAATTCATTTTGTCTTTCTTTCTCTCCCTCTTTCATTTTCCTTTAATGGATAATTTTGTTTTAACTGTGCAAAATCCAAGATGCTGTCACAAAATGTATTCAGTGGGGTCCTTTGGATGGACATGCTGTCTGTAGCTCAGTGCCCAGAACATATTGGAGTAACAGCAATTTAGTGGACTCCTGCACCTGTATTTGTGTATAATTGCTCGTGTTGTGCATAGGCAAAGAAGGGTTAGGATGTTTTTGAAAGTACTGCTGCATCAGTACCAATATAGTGTGTCAGCTCTGTTTACGAAGCAATACAGTCAAATTTTATTGATGTTTTTCAGTGTTGTACTAAATTTTGTGCTTGTGAACTCCATAAAAGAGTATGTGCCATCATCAGACACAACTGGTAACCAAGTGTACTGCCTAAAAACTAAACAAAAAAGTCCTTGGCACTGGCTAGTGTATGTCCTCTCAAGTGCCTTTTTGTTTGTACTGCTTCTCATTGTGTTAACATTAAGTACAGCTCTGCTTCTCTGCAGTTAGGCCCTTGTCTTTGATCATATTCTGATGGCTCACTGACTAAAAGAAAAGTATATTTTAGTGTAAGAAAGTAGCCTCAGCAAGGCAAGGCCTAATCAGATTTGACAACCTGGCTCGATTGTTCTGCTTCCTGTATTTCAACTTCATGTCTCTTGACCCTTTTGTATAAAGCTGCAATATCCCCTTTTATTGTTCTTTCATATAGAATGTATTTTCAAATGTAAAATCTCTCTCCCTTTCTCTTCTCTTTCTCTCTTTCTTTCTCTCTCTGAGTAGATTGCATAAGCATTTGCCATTGCCAAGGAAAGAAAACTGCAGCTTTAACTTGCTGGTAATGGCAAAGGATTTTATTAGAGTTTGTGTTAAAAAATAAGGGAAAATTCTTAACTTTACCCTCCAAAGTCGAACTTTGGGTTTCTTCTTAACAGCATAAAGTGACAGTATCTTTTTTCCTGAAGTCATGAACCATGTCGTTTATCCTGAACAGCTTGCCTGTTAATTACACCGGGGAAAATGATTCCCTTACTCAAAAGATTGCCTTTAAACTAAGAAACTTTCCTCCTCCTGCCCCTACCTGAACCCAGAGTTCTGTTCTCTCAGTGAATGTGCATTTTCATGCTAATCAATGCTAATTGAGCTTACACATGGGTACTGAGGGCAGAATAAAATCCCACAGTGTATGTAGGGTATATTCTTACCATCCTGTTACATCCAATTGGCATTTCATACCAGGAGGTTTCTGTTTGACCAGAAGTGCAGATAGTGACAGATTCAGTGAGCTGAGTAATGTAAGCTGTCAGAAAAATGTGTTTGACAATTATGTGGCAATTTTTTAACATTTTAGGACAAATATTATTGGACGAATAATATTCAACAGCCTATTCAGCTGGTCCAACAGGGTAAAAGGAAACAAGAGTATGTTTCCCACAGGGGTCCACAGGAGGAGGTGGGGGACCAGAGGGATCGCTCCCCTCCTGCAGGTGTGAGGGGAGCCCCTGGGTTTTCTGCAGTGACCCACACACAGCACAGCCATAACTGGGGGGGGCAGTGGAAGAAGGCAGCTTTAACCTTCCCCTGGGTATCCACCAACTAGCAGGTAAAACCAGTGCAAACACGGGGAAAGGGACATCCCTCAAAGTGCTGAACTCGTGTTTTTCCTCACTGAAATCTCCAAACAGAGTCAGGGAAGAGATTGTGGCTTTCTGAGTTAGTCTTTTCCAAAATTGGTTTTGCAGTAGAGCAAATGAAGTATCCTGTCCAGGATTAGGGCTAAAGAAGGGCCAGTTCAGCCTCGAATTACACAGAGCAACAGAATCCACCCCTGTTTATCAATTAAATATTTTGAAGCACATAATCTCACCAATATAAACCGTAAACCAGAAAAATCTGCAGAAAAACCACCAGTAACCTAGAAATTGAACAAAAGAGAGGGAGACTGAAGGTAAAAATATGAGTTTTGAAGTTGAAAATCTTTTAAAGGAAGACCCAAAAGAAAAAAAGCAGTGGACAGTTGCTACTTCAAAGGAGTCCTAAAGGCAAAGACCATGGTGAAAATTCAAACACCCACTTCAGGTCATCAAGCCTTAGATGCCTAAATTAGATGAGTTACCTCCCCAGGCTCTAGACCTTGGGTCCTCCAGAAGGCGAGACAGAGCACCTAGGGCCTGAAAGTTTTGCCTAAAAGTTAGTCCATGAAATGTCCCAAGTGACAAACTCACTTTGGCAGAGGTAGAATTTTAGTTGTATCTAACACTGTAATTTGACCATAATGGTATCACAGCAGCTAGTTAATTAACCCAAAGAAAAAAAGGTTTTTTTCAAAACTATTTTCGGCACACCACCACTGTGTGATCCAGGTGTTAGGGTCTGTTCTCCTCAGTGGGAAAAACTTCTAGTCCACTAACTTGAGAGTTACATGCATATATTGCCTTGAAGAGGAAATCCCACTGGGGAGCCCAAGCTTTTGAAATATTCACGTGGATTTCAATAGATTCTGGGCCAGCTCTTGGTCTTGATCTATTTGAACAGCAAAGCTGGTAGTTGGTGGGTTTTTTCCTTCTTTTAACATACTGAGAATAGTGAACGTAAAAAGAAATATATCTCCTTTGCGGTCTTCAGACCTTACTATGATAATGAGGATTAGCACTGAAGATTTGATTTCTCTGAAGGTCATAGAATGAAAGTTGCCCTTCAATAAAGGAAAAATGATACTGCAACTTTACATTGAAAAGTATCTTGCACTGATAAATATATTTAAAAAAATTATATGTTTATAAAGTTATTAATTTGTAAAGGCAGTGTTACAAAATGTTCAGTTTATATTGTTTTAGATTGTTTCATAATTTTTAAAGTGTAAAATAACATATTTTTTTCTTTATTGAAAAACTATAAAAATCTTCTGTAGTAAAATGATTTCATTTTACTGGTATATTATTGCTTCATGTTTTGTACCATCATAAAACTTTGTGCAAATTTTTTTTACAGAAATTTTTATTTTCTATGACAATATGACACTTGTAAATTGTTGTTTCAAAATGAACAGCGAAGCCTTAACTTTAAATGACATTTGTATTCTCAGACACTGAGTAGCATAAAAAAAAACACATAGAACTGAACTGTAACTTAAATTTTCAAACTATGACTACTACATTCCAAAGAAACAGTTGAATTAAACATTTTCATAAAATATCCCATACCTGATGTATTTTATTATGCTAAAATGGATTGGTTTTATTAAATGGCTGGTTTTGTTTAGCATCTTGCAACAAGCACGGTGTTTTAATCATGGTTACATTTGTTGGTAGGCAACTCCAACAAGCACCTTGGTGGGACCATTCATGGTTTAAGGAGGCATTCACCCTCTGCCTGCCCCCCACTTCTTTCTCCCTGCTGGAAGACACTCCCACTACATTCCTAACTTGTAGCTAAACAGCAGAAATTTAAGAGGAGAAATCTGTCACCAATGCTTTTAGGTTGTAATTCACCTCGCTGCCATGGGAAGCCCAAGCTGCACACCCTCTGTGGGTCATATGTGCCCCTTGTTGCTCTTAGTAGGGTGAGATGTGCTGCAGAGTAACGTCCATTTCTGACAAGTTCCCCGCTGTGTCTCTGCTCCAGTAGTAAGGTTGATACAGATGAGGTCCCTTCCAATCTCCACTGAAGCTATCAGGACATACCCAGATCTCCCAATGCAGAGCACAAGTTGTTGACAGGAGCAAATGCTGCAAGGGCAGCCCATTGGGCCTAATTCTGCATTCAGCTGGGGGCTGAACTCATCTGTGGAACATATGAGCGTGGGTAGGAAGTCCATCAAGAGGTTTGTATCCAGATCAGAAACTTTAGATTGCACATTTCCTCTTTTATGCAATACTTGCTTATTTGTTTCTTTTTAACACTGAGCACTCTGCACATTAAAGTTTGTCAAATCCTTTCCTTATGCTGAACACACGAACGATGCACGTGCTGTCAGTATGTCATTAGGCTGAGTATTCATGGACAAACATTTTACTTCTGATAGATACTTTACTACTCCTGGGAAAAATATTGTACTTATTACCACATATGTGATGACTTACTCTTGAAGAGAAAGCACCAAATCTTGCCTCCTTGAGAGAGCAGCATTGTGGGTTTAAAATATGAGATGTAACTACAGCAAGGCACCTGAGCAAAACTCTGCTTTGCGGTCAGGGTAAGGATTGCTGCCAAAAGACATTTGTGATGGTCGTTGTCCATACAATCACTGCATCTAACTTCCTTAGAAATGTTATGCACCTCATTGCACTCTGTTTGGTTCTGTGATAACCAGCCGTGGGGGGCTCTTCGAGGGAAAATAAACGGCAATGGAATTAATTAGTGAAAAATAGAAGAATCTATAAAGTGAATCCACTGAGAATGAAGTTCAGAGGAGAGTCACAAATATTTTACATTAAGGAAAGTCTCTTTCTTTCATTTAGGGGAAATTAATTAGCCTAGAAGCTAACAAGTACTTACCACTGAACCTTCAGTTTTCCACGCTGGATAGGTTGACAAAAAGCTGACAAAGACAAAAATGGTGCAATGGGATCTGAATAACATTTCAGAGCATAACTTGTAAACTTGAAAGAAAAAGAAGAGCAGATGGAAATAACAGATGGGTCAGCTACAGACATCCAGTGACAGAAGTGCGTAACTGTGAGGTGCAGATATTAGGGTCATGGTCTGTAAAAAGGGTCTTTGGCAGGTAGTGACAAGCAAACCCTGTTATTATTTCATCAAATGTACCAGCCTTGAGCCACCTGCCATGCAGTCACAGTGCTGAGTCCGGTCCCATTTCCTTGCCTTTGGCAGGATGTAAAATACAATTACACAGCAAAAGGCAGATGTACAGGAGAGGTAGGGGCAGAACAGCTGACGTATAGTTGGGTAAGGCCCGCTGGCATCATGGAAATGGCAGCAGTGCCTGCCCATACAAACTTTCCCTCTGCCAGTCCCAGTGGTGATGAAGGCTCATCAGTCCTCATAAACTACCTTTAATGAGGCATATGAAGGCTTAACAGGTGCATATTAATATAGCTCTAAATTTGACCCTCATAAGTCTTTTCTTACGTACAATTAGTCCATTTCTAAGTCAATTCTCCTAACCCACTTTGCTAAAATCAAATGTCAAAGCTGGTTTTGATTTTCAGATCATGGCATCTAGTCCTTACATCACAGAATTAATTCCCTTTCCATTCCTTAATTGTACTGTCCTTTGCAATGCATTACTCCTAACAGTATATTAGTTCAAGCAACATTAATTTATTAGAGATTAGAGCTTTAATTTCTTCCTTTAATACGATTTTGTGCCTCAAGTCGCCCATAACAGCAATTTTATCTACAAGTGTTTGTTAAATTATAACAGAATGTATCTGATTTTTTTTTGCCACGGGATACTTTGTATAGCTATTTCATTTGCCGATTAGTCCCCCCGTAGATCCTAATTGCTTTTCTACAGTAGGTCAGTTCTCTACATACTCTTCTCATAGCAACACACAATCAAACTCTAATCTTATCACCTCAGGACTGATGGTGTCTCAACATTTATAACTGAAAATCTCATTAAAAAATCTTCCAGCATTTTTCACAGATGGATGGAGTCTTACAATGTGTCCAAACCTAATTCCACCTTCAGTAATCATATTCTCCTATTTAAATTTATATTGTTTTTATTTGTCTTTCAGAAATTTGATTCATGTCCCTGTCATTGTACAGCATCACTGTGCACCATGCACTGTGGTTTATTACCGACAGTTGTGTTTCCATAGTGGGTGAGGTGGGATCAATTGAAAAAGGAATTGCAGTCTTACTGGAGCACTGTTGATACCAGAGAGAGAGAGGTCAGGTGGTGCCCTCAGGGGGACAAGGCTAGGAGAAGAAGGAGAAGGTTTGGCAGGGTTTGGCAGATGTTGCCATGACAAAGACTGAGGGATTTAATGAGAGGATGAAGGGCTTGCCTGAGGAAACAAGTATTTCAGGTGACATGAGCTGCAAAGGGAATTAACAGAAAACTCCCTTGTTCAGTTCCTTCATTTTTTCCTCAAAAAAAAAAAAAAAAAAAAAGCCCTTCACAATTCTCCAAAAATGTCTGCATTACAGAAATGTCTCTTGCAGCTGTCATGCACTTTTAAATCCTCAGGCATGGAAGAAGGGAGTGGGGGTACCAACCCATCTGTTAGCTGAATCTAAATGGTGGACTTCTACACTCAAAAAGAGACAACAGGTGTGGATGTGTGTCTTTGAAGAGCCAGGCAGCATCTCAAGACTATAAGATTGGCATTCTTGCATCATCTTCATCCTGAGCACCTTTATTCCCTTTCCTCTGTAACATGTGTTTTTATGCCATTTGTTTCAGAAGTTAATTGCCTGGGCTGAACTACTGCTTTTTATGACTTCCTGCTGTTACTATACTTTTCCTTAGTGCAATTTATGCTGCCCTCACTGCTCAAAAACTTTTTTAAACATCTCCCTAAGCATTACTAAGGCATGCATAGCATGAAATAGCCCCACTCGGTGTCACACATACCCTGTATCAGAAGAGAGAAGAGCCCACTTCATCCCACCCCTCCTCTTCCACATCCCTGCCAGGGCTGTGTTCACCGTGTCAGGGACCCAGATGCTATGCCTTTAATAAATAATCTACCTTTCAGGAAGCCTCAATGTTTTCTACATCAGGCCTGATATCTTTGCATTAATTCATTAATTAAATACTGATATCCAACTTCCTACTAAATATTTACTTACCAGCTTCATAAATGTTGGCATACCAGAGTGGATCGTTCTCATTTTGCCTTTTGAGACCACTAACTAGACTCTGGTGTTCTATCTTTCTCTCCTTTAACCTTCTAACCAGATTCTGTTTCCCATCGCTTTATCAGCAAGGAAAAGAAAAATGAGAAAACCTAAAATTAAGGCATAGTTGTGTCTACTTTCTATCTGTGTGACTGAAAAAAACATTGTGTATATAAAAAAAATTAAATTTCTTTTTATTTTGAAATGTATTTTTGTGGAGTGAAGAGGAAAGGCACCAGTCTGGTTGGAGGTGGCATTTGAGATGTCTGAGAAGCAGTAAGGAGACAGCCGTTGGAGCCTCCTGAAAATGGTCCTGTAACATTTGGAAAGGCCTAAGAGCTCTGCAAAGTGATGGGAGCACAGGATTATCAAAGTAGACAGGCTAGGAAGGTTTTGGGTCACCCCAAGCATGGTTGACAAAATGGAAGAAAAGCAGGAAAAGGTGTTGAGAGTACATCAGGAAGGGCCTCCTTATTCTAGGTTCTACTAGTTTCTCTTTTAATTAGTCCTCAGAAGGTGGGAAGCAAAGCAAGGAATGAACTCAACTACAACTCAGTCCCACCTGCCGTGCATGTTAACTAATTTGTGTCTACCATTATCATGCAGGTCTGGGACTGAGGCAAGGAGAAGTCAGTTGCCACCACCCTTTGTGTGAAGGATCTCTGACCCTCAAAGCCAACTCCTTTGCATGTCCTTTGGACTGTTAAATGCAGGACTGATACTACCCATTGCTCACATATTTAAATGTATTTTTTTCTCACTGTAGGCCATATTATCTTCCTTTTCAATTTCTTTGGCATTTTCTTCTTCTTAAGACAAGGCCTGCCAAATAACCCATGTTTCCCCAGACTGTTTTGCATGGTGCAGGGCAACCCAGTTGCCCTTTATCAGCTGAGGAAGCCGAGCGTGGGGCCAGACCTCCCATTCACTCAGCTGATGCTGCTCCGCTGCCCCAGCCTGCGGGTTGTTTTGCATCACGACCTTCTTTGCAATAGGAGGTCACTGCAAGTTCCCTTGAAATCTAGACTCTTATTTCAATGCCAAAATGTGTAGGTGACTCAGGAGCATCTTTGCTACTTTTAACAAGTCTTTTCACAATATATTCCCTTTTCCTCATGCATATTGAGGTCTTAAAGTGGTCAACTGAAATCCATATATCTTGATAAAGTGGCTGAACTACTGCTGCTGAAGGGTGGGCCATTATCTACAATTAGTTTATGGCTCTTAATAGCTATTATTGGAAAAGATGGATTTCTCTATAGCATAAGTGTCTTACCAAAGATCCTGTTAGCACTCTTGCTTATGAAGAGTTAAGTGGTAGCTGCTTTCTGGAAAAGATCAGGTTACTCTCCAAGCCGAAGTGAACTGCTACCAGCTTACCACTACCAGTAATAAGCAGGTTCATTGTGAGCACTGTTCGGTTCTTCTTTGCTATGTACTTACTGTATGTAATAATGTAAATGTGCACAGCACTATAAAGACAAACAGATTGAAGAAATTCCGTGAAGATGTCATGACCTAGTTTAAGAGAAAGATACTAAACATCTGTCAGTCACAAGCAGAGGATGTAGTAACCTGCCTTAGAGTAGCAGCTTTTCTTTTTCTGTTTATAAAAGTATGGTGGGTAGAACAGCTAGAATAAATATGTGCTAGTTCATTGGAGAAAACTATGGATTTATGAATCTCCTTGAGGAAGTGCCTTCTGATGAAGGACATGAAGGAGCAGAGAGTAGAGGCAGAGTAGATGAGGTCATGAACTTCATTTTACTTCTCATCATGAGTAATAGGGCTAAACTGATAGTCAGTCAGAGCTCTCATTTTCTTTAATTTAATGCTATTCTTCTTGCTCCTTGCATTACTGACCCCACATTATAACTGAACCATGTGTTTTATTACAATGCTAAGCACTGCTTTAAATGCACATGAGAAGATTTCAGTGCTTTTTATACTGCACAGTTATGTGTGGTGAGTTTTGTTCTTTTCACATAAAGAGCTATCTCAGAGCTAACAACTTGTATTATTTTAATCCAGTCTCATTTCAGACAGGTTGTGAACTTTAATACAGATTGCCATTTCTTCTGGGCTTCAAATATAATGCACAGCTCAGCACAAGACTGACCTTTGTGGTTTCATATCAGCACATACTTGCTGGAGGCACTTAATTAGGCACCCATAGTGATAGAGATTTCAGCTTTTTCACCAGCTTTCTTTGGAGCTGCTGCTGATTACCAATATATGCATTTTAACCAATAACACATTGAGTGTATATTAAATATAGTACGCACACATGTCTCCTGAGATGCAGCCATGATTAGAACAGAAGGTGAAGAAGCACTAGAAGTACTAGAATAGAGAGTTTGCCTGGAGGTAAAGGTCTGTGTGATTATTAAACATCTGAAGGTTTTAGTCAGGTTTGGTGATTCCTTGTGACAGTGCAATGCACTTAGAAATGCAAAGAGCATCTCTACAGGCAGAAGTATTTTCAGGCTGTTCTCATGTTGCTCTTCTAGCTTGCTTCCTAGCTCAGATTCTGCAGGCTAAGGAAAGAGTTTTTAATATTCCACCAATAATTTCTCCTACTACTTTTTGCATATAATATTTATTAAGTTAAGGAATTTTTGTTCCATGTTTATATTGTGATAGCACCTACAGGATAACAAAATGTGGTCCCATAGTGCAAAACATGAAAAGATACAGAAAATGCACATGCCTGCCTCACAGACAGGAGCTGTAATGTGGCTGCTGTGAGTGTGGATGGTTCTGAACCCAGTATCTTCATCGAGTGCCTTTATTGCCAGCTCTGCCTTTTGTATTTTCCTGAGCTGTTACTGGTTTTTATGATCAATACATCAAAAGTATGTGATGCTACTACAAATGTGGTCAATTAGCCTTCAAGGGTAGCATTCAGCTTATCTACCACCAGCTAAGTTGGACTTCATCTCCAAAGTGCAAGTTATATCCGCTGCTTCAAACACCTACCTGAGGATGGGATGACTTTTCCTCTTACAGTATCAGTTTCTTTTGTCTACAGAATACTTTAAATTAATAGTTCAGATTTTAAAGTCTATATTTTAGATGGCTGAAATGAAATTAATCAAATTTCCTAACTATTTCTAATTATGAACAAACTAGCGGTGGTTTTGTTTGGTTTTCCCAGGGACAAAGATATGAACAGCTTTCACTGATATTTATCGTAGGTTTTTTTGACATCTGAAAGCATTGATCCACCTGCTAACCAGCTAGCAGAAGCAAATTTTAACCATTTAGGTTACAGCAGGACTCTTAAAACCCACTGATTCAATTTCAGCAGTGGAGGCAAACAGGCAGTGTGAAAGTAGGTAGAACCTTGTCTCCTTTATCACTGTGTCATCTGCTGCTGCCTACAGAATTATGATATTCCTGAAAGAAGTCTTATCCTGCCCTCACACTTAGGCAGACTTGTGTCTGGCCACGTCTTTATTCAGGGTCTAGAACTAAGCATTAAACCTGGAATTTTATAGGCTTGCTAAATTTGCTTCTTCAATTGTTTTTGCTCTGGCTGCTACAAGCTGATTATACTGTATTGCTACAGTGCTGCAGTTTAGACTGAGCATTGCCTACCTCACAGTCATCTATTCATTTTCTCACTTCTGGATCTTGTGTTTTGGTTTATTCTGTTCTACATATATAACTTCACACAATGCTGAGGGGGTTGTGGGGGGGAGCAGTCTTAGTCATCTACCTACAATTTTATTCTCTGGTACCCCTTGTGACTTTGCAAATAAAAATCGTATATTTCAGAAGTGCAGCTCTTCATTCTCTTTAGGAAGTTTCAAATTTCTGCAACTTATAGCTGTATTTCAGAACTTCCCATGCATTTTTTATTAATTTTAGGTGCTTTGTTAAGTATTTTTTTCAGCAAGAAACACACTTATGTCCATGACAGGCAGCATGAAGGATGACCCAAAATCACTGTCTGCTTTTGATGCAAAAGGAGTCCTAGTGAACATACTAATGAAACCTGACAGAACCTTGAAATGACCTGGAAGAAACTATCAGAAGTGTTGGCAAGCATTGTTACAACTATTGTTATTGACACCACTGTGCTTGCAGTGAACCTCAAGATCTTTTCTGATTACTTTTTATCAGGAAAATTCATATTTCTTATCTGAATATACATTTTAACAAAAGGGTTATGACATGCCTTCCTCCTTTTTGCATTTACATTGGCAAACAGGACAGGACCCAGTATATGCCACATAAATCACCATCTTGGTGAAGTTTGTTCTGATTTTTTAGTACTTGCTACACCAAAGAGACAGAGGCATCCATATTTATCTTCATGTTACTCTTCAATATATTTAGGAATCCTTACGTTTCAGATTCTTTGATTTTCATCCCTTCCAAACCCAGTTTGTGTTTCTTCATCTTCACTTGGAAGACATGATTGATAGCATATGAATGAAGATAAAGGTTTTTTAAGTTTTTCTTCAATCATTCTAAAAAAAATACTTTTTTCTTTTATGATTATTGCCTTGGGTCAGTGCATGTTCTGAAGCAAGTATGAATGCATACAAGAGACAGCTGTGATCCCTTAGATGCATGTTATCAAATGGCTGGAAGATACTGCACAAACAAAATGTGCAAATGATAGAGAAATGGGAAATAGCTCATCATTTCCAAGCCCTTTAAATATGAGTAATCAGATATGCTGAAATCTGCTAAGCCATGCTGTAGCTGAAGCAAGCACTGCACAATCTAAATGTCCCTGCTTCTCCTGCTAATAGCACTTCCAGACCCAATTCTATGGGCCTGACTCAAGTAAAACAGCCCAGAAAATCAGATGGAGCTCTGTATGAAGGAGAAATGTTCAGGGCCACTGTCCATTGTTGCCAGCTGAAAAACAATGCCAGTGACTTAGAAGACTATTAGCATAGAAGTAATAAGTGCCACAGCAGCAGAAGACTGTAGAAAAAGTTGAAAAATGCAAAGTAAATGTTAACTAATTGCAGAAGCAGAGAAAACTGGTCATTAGTAATTCACGCAGACTTTCAGATAAGAAATAATCATTATCATCTTTTGCACAGAACATAAATTTAGCTTTTATCATTACAGCCTAGATATAGCTCCCAGTACTGAAACTGGTTTTTACTTTAAATGCAGTATAGCAGTTGATGCTACTGTATGAAAACCAGGACCTGTAAGTTCATAATATACACTCAGAATGTAAAACAAACCCAGATGGCAAGTTTCAAGCAACTACTGTTGCTAACAAATTCGTAAAGCCACTTTCTACATCATTTCCTAAATTTAGTAACTCCTCATTCCCCAGGCAGTTGAAACAACTTGTGATTCCTACACACATTGTTTGGTGCATAACAGCATGCAGACACTAGTTCACTTCAGGCACCCAACTCACAGAACTCAGTAAATGTCCGGTTTAGGTGTTCTGAATTACTGTCTGTGGGAGCTTATTCCTCTCAATACAGAACACTGGAAGACAAGTCTCCTCCTCTCCCCCAAATGAGTTCCAATGCTCAGCTCCTGCTGTAAATTACTCTTCAGTGCAAGTCAAAGTCTCAAGAACTTGCTGGCTTGTTTGCTGCTGGCAAACATTATGATCATTCAGCAGTTTTTCTGTTCTCTTGGAACTATTCTGCTCTTAATTTCACTGGAAAGAATGAAAACAGAGGCAATTGATTAACATGCATATAGGATCTCTCCAGGATTTTTGACCAAAGAACCTGGTGGCCATTGTGTGCAGCAGCATAAATAAGTAATACTTTAAAATGCATCTGTAACATTTGGCATTATCTCAATATTCCACACACAACAAAACTATATGACTGTAAAATGTATTTGATGGCCATTGGTAGTGACAGGACTTGTCTTTCTAAATTCCGTCTCATCTCTAGAGTAATTGAACTCCAGTGCAGCTGATAGAAGCTCACGTTCCACCTTTCGATACATCATTATCATTTGATTGTAAAGACTTCACTCTTTTCCAAACACTGAAAAGCAACACAGGTCCAATTCTGAAAATTAATATTCCAAAGATCATTGATATTTTTAGCCCTTTAAAACAAGCTACCCCTGTGGACTGAATAAAAATATATCTCATCAGCCAATCAAGATGAAATAATCCCCCAAAGCAGGGGTTTGGCATTGTGAGAACATTTTTAAAGCTTGGTTTGAAAAATGCTAGAACACAAATTCAAGTATATTGAAAAAGTTGCTGAAGAGCACTTAAAATACTGTATATTTTGTATGTGACCCTATATTCTACATGGAGAGAATGATTAAATAAAAGTGAAATAGTTCATTAAGCGAAAAGTGTGACTGCAGTTTCCTAACATATGTCTTCATCTCTCTACAGATGATGGTTTCTATTCTTTTCTTTAGCTTGTGAAATAGAACCAGTTGTCACCAACGCTGTAGCCTTTTCAGTGAAACAGAGCATTTGGCTGTGGCAAATTGTCCGCTTTCTCTAACCATTCAGTATACAGGTTCAGCTGTCTCTTTTCTGAAGACTTTGCACTGAAGGCTTAACAAGAAGATACACAGCTTAGTCATATTGCTGCCTTCAAGCACTTAATGAAAGAGGGTGCTACTAGAAAAGTGGATTTAATCAGACTGTTTTAATTAAATTCTAGCTTGGCACAAGTCCACCTGTCTGGATTCAATTGGATATAGTTCTCTTTCCTTCTTGCTCCAGACATTATCGTTGCCTGCTCCCATTGAGCTGCCGTAGTGATTCTCTCATTTCATTTGAGTGCAGTCCTGAAATACAGAAAGCCTCTTGCATAAAAGGGACCTAACATCAAAGCTACTATTAAAGACTAAAGTGTCACACCATTTACATGTTCAAATTGTCTGAGGCAGGCAGCTGTGTTCACACTGATCCCATACCAAGTGTGATGGTGTAGCCATGCATGGAGCTCAGCACAGACTACCAAAATTAGTTTGGAAAGGCATCATCTGCACTGCCAGCAAAATCCAAGTTCTCACTTCAGAATTGTACTGGACAAGTTGATATAAGGTGCGGTGACTTATGAATTACAGAGGAGACAGAGATTTCCCACCCAGAGTAGCAGAGAGGGTGAAACCAAAACCCTGAATGTATTGGTGGTGGGCAGTATCTTGCAGCTCCATTTACCCATCTTTGAAAATTGTGACTAGTTAAACACAAAAGCTCTCAGAGAAGATTTCTTGAGGGCAGGGTTGTAACAAGGAAGTTACAAAACTTCTGCTATTAAAATTCCCATGTTGGTAATCTATAGCCTCCTAGCAGTGGCGAACAACTGCTTGTGACCCAAGGTCACGGTTTGTTTGATCTTATGGTGGAAAGGGTAAGTATCATGTGGGTAAGTACAGTCTCCAGGCTATCGTTCTCTCACCAAAAAGAAAACAAAGCAACACAAAATGGCAGTCTCATTTTCTTCCACTGCATGCAATGAATTTTAAGCCCTGACATTATTCTAAAAACAAAAGCCTTGGTCATTTGCTGTCTCTTGCCAAAGAGTTGTTCAGGTATATCACGGGGAAGAGAAGAGGACGAGGGTAGGAGGAAGCAAGGAAAGATGCTTGGAAGAAGGCAGCTTGAAAGGAGTGAGTTAACATCCTCCTGCGAAACACCAGAGAAAGAGACAAAGCATTGAGTCACAGCAGTGGGATTCATCTTCATCCTCTCTAGTCATCCAAAAGTGAACTCTAAGCCAGCCAGCTAGTTTCCTTCTGTAAGTAGAGATGGGCATCTCCAGATTGCAATTCAGCTCACAGTTCTTGGTTGCCTATGTTAGTAAAAGACAAATCCCTGTGTGCTCCAGCAGCCATGTAGCTTTACGCCACCACCGACTCAAGGCTTCTTAGTTAATTGAGTTGAAAACATATGCATCACTCGCCACTCCTGCAGTCTTAATCCTGTCTCACATCTAACTGTTACTGCTTATCTTTTTACTCCTTTCTTCAGGCATAGGAAACAACTGTTGAAAGATATCTGAACTTTTAGAGAGAATATTGCCGGTAAGGTGAAAGCACAGAGCATGTGATTCATTGTATTTTAGAACTACTGAAAAACAGACTAGTCTCAGCACAGACACCAGCCTGTACCAGTATGATGGCTCTGTTTCCCCTTAGGTGAGATGTGTGAAATATTGAGACTACACCCCCTCCCCACATGAAAGCAAATACTGAGAAATGCACATGTTTACCAGCCTGAAAGTTGTGCCACATAATACCGCTGCAAGCTGTCAGGCACTTGCCAGTTTCACTCTCTGCAAAGAGCATTTCACCACTCCCGTTTTGCCTACCCGTCCTGCTGTTAAAAAGAAGACTTTTTGCCAGACGAAGTACATTAGTGCCCCAGAAGGATATATTAAGGGGGGGGGGGGGGGGGGGGGAGAAAAAGCATTTTTTACTGAAAATAACTGCATAAGAAGGGAGTAAAGCATACTATAATGTGCATTGTTAGGCTTGTTGAACTTCTGTGACTCTGGCACATTATGAAACTAAATGCATTCAGTTAGCTGGCAGGAGGTAAATGGCTAACTCAAAGTTGCATGTGCCCAGATTCATCTTTATAGAAAATTATAAAATAGCCAGAGGCATAGGGTTTTTTGTTGTGTTAATTTAGGGTTTGCAAAAGCTGATAGGTCCACAAAGCTTCATAGCGAGCAAATTCTGGAGATTAAAAAGCACCTTCTCAAGTCATCTAAACTTCAAGTTCCCAGTAACGCCATGCTGCTAGGAAACGCCCTGGTCTCGGTATGCAACCAGGTGGTCCAGGGAGCAGTCAGCTCGCTGCTCCCTTCTGCACACAGCCACTGGAGGCATCTTCCCAAAGGTGAACGAACGTGGGTTTGCCATACTTCTCTCTTTCATAACTTCTACTTTTAAGAAATACCAATGCCACTGGCAGGCAATTTTGTTTTCCTCAGTGAGGCAGTTTCCGCCTTTATATCAAGCTGCAGACATCTTGTTACTTCATGAGTCACTTTATTGTTGTGATTAGTCTTCAGCTTCTTGGAAGGCTAGAACAGGGGCTAACTGCCCCTTAGAGATAAATGATTTAGAATTATTTTTATTCTTTAAGGTCCTTTAACATTACTTTGACTGTTAGCTGGGCTGGTTTTTTTATTTTGTACTGATATGGGGAGGTGTCACAAAGGAGAAACTGATAGCCCTAATCAAATGACGACCTAAGAAGTCTCTGTGAGCTTTCACCCACCAAGACCAATAAGCAAGTTACAGACACTAAACATGAGTCCCATCAAATTACCATCAGTCATTATTCCCTTGCTTTTGGGAAAACTATGCAGTTTTTCCCCTCCTTCCCCACCTACCAATCCCACCATGCCTGCAGGAGACCCAGCTTTGATCCCACACCTTCTGTGACAGCACTAAGACCTCAAAAGGATCTGGGAATGAGAGAAGCCACCGACAGCCAGATTCCCTGCCTGAGCCTAACACAGAGATCGTGCTAGCTACACATGAAGATGAAAGCACTTCTCGAAGTGCAAATAGCCTCCTCTCTTTCCGAGGTAACCTCCCACAGCGGCGCCTTCACTTTGCAGTCCCAGCATTTCAGGACCACAATACAGGGTGGCCAAACAGCTCTCCGTGATCCACACACAGCTTGCCGGCATCCCCAGCCTGCTCTCATTCTCTTACTCCAGATGTGCTAGAGCTGTGGGGGAGAACAGCAGGTCACGCCGCAAGATGGGGAAGGCTGCAGCTGGTAAGGAGGCCCCTTTGCTCATGGAGGCCTGCTAGAAGCAGGAAGGATGATTCACACATTTGCCTTTCTCCAGCTCCAGAGTTCCATGAGACATGCAAGGAGCCGGCAGATTGCAAAACATGCCGGTGCCGCTGCCCACTGCCCGACAGAAGGACGCATGTGGCACTGTGGGGACACAGGTGCTGCTGCAGCCCACGGCCCATGGCCACTGACGGGGGAAGCAAGGAGTGGGCAGGGGTCTACAGCAGCGGTGGTGGGCTGGCAACTGCCGGGTGTGATCGCCCAGGCTGTTTGGAGAGGTGGGAGTTTGGGAGAGACGGTGAGGGGTTCAGGTTGTTGGGAGGATGTGGGGAGGCGTGGGGGGGATTGCAGCAGGGTCTGGGGGCATGTCTGGGTTAGGGCAGTGGGACTCACAGGGTGGCTGAGGGGAACTCAGAGGAAGGAGAGGCTCTCAGCCAGATGAAAATTTTGGATTGCGGTTTGCAGGACCTGGCAATCTGGGCACCCCTGTCATAAGCATTTAGAGGCACTTTGGGTTCTGTCTTTCCCAAATGAGTACTTGTAAGTCGCCTTGATGTTAATGAGAATTACAGGCACACATCAGGGAAAGAATAGTCCCTCTACAATGGGCATGTGACAGCTAAAGTGCATCAGTCAGCAGGGAAACAAAAGAGGTCATAATTTATGTAAAAGGTTCATTTTTAATGTAAATTCTGCCCCCAAATGCTCTGCTTACCAGCCTGAATCTGTGGTATTTGGCACTGTAAAATGAAAGGGGTGAAAAACTCACTGCTGGCAGGTAAATGCATAATGTGATAGATTGATTTAAAATCCTTGTCATCTTTCTTTTTCACCTGCATACATAACGATCCTCTGTTAGTCATTAGGGCTCCTTGTACCTTCAGCACTCTAAAAAAATATTGGCTTTGAAATGATAGTTCATTCTTAAGGAATTTTTGTCAGCTAGCTCCATTTATTGATGTATCAAAGCCATTTTACAAGAGATAGGCTCCACTTTGGCACCAACAGCGCATACATTACGTGCCTTGTGAGGACTTGCATCTCATTCCAGCACTGAGTGGAAGTGCCAGTTGCCACCACGGTACATAATGGGACATGTCACCTGGCACTGGGGACAGCATCCTTGACATGAATGAGCTGGCCCCCGATGTTTTCTCCTGGCCAGAGATGAGAGGAGTGGGGACATGAGGGGTTGCAGCAGACACGTTTGGGGTGCGACTCTGCGCAGAGTAGCTGAGGACTCTTCTGTCAGAGCCCCCAGGGTGGGGGTAACATATGCCACCAAGATGCATTTTCCTGTTGATCTATTCACGCCTCCTCCCCAAAGAGCAAGAGCCAAGCCAGGAAACACTCTTTTCTGTAGACATATGTGTGTCTGCAACAAGGGGGGGGGGGGGGGGGTTCAGCATACCAGTGATAACTGAGGGTGTCACGCTGTTTTGTGAGCAAAATTTTGTAGCCTAAGCCAAACCACAGAAAGCCTACTACCAAGCAACTACCTCCAAAGCTGTTCAGGCTGTTTTATGAACTAAATCATTTTTCTTTGTCCTTTTGTTTAGATCTTTACCTTGTGTTGCCAAGCAACTGCACGGGGAAAGTTAATGGCAAAGCTCCCCTTTTAGACCAGACAGGCAGGAGTTCTTTGAACTGAGGCGATCTGGTGTGGAAAACACAAGGACTAAGAGAGGAGAAAAAGCTCATGGTCATTTGCATCTTTTTGTATTTTCCATGCATCCTAGAAACAGAGGATGCTGCAGCAGAGACAGTCTAAGACAGGGCTTTCCTGTGCATAGTTTATTACCATGCCATTTCAAGGAAACTGAAGCCAAGTGCAGGCTATGTGCTAAGAGATGTCAAAAAGAAAATATCATTGCGCCAGTGATTTCCACTTTGAATTATCCTACCAACAGGATTTCTCCCTGAAAAGGAAAATCTTGACCCAATTTGCTGCCCCTCAAATATTTGTAGCCTAAGCCTGTGCAGTCCAAGGAGGAATCTCTGCCTCCATGAAATCGTACTGAAGCTATGAAGGATGCCACAGCTTCCTGCCAGCAATACCTATTGCACCTTCCAGATGATAAAGTCAAAGCGCACAGGTTCCCTGTAAACCGGGACGTATATTTTTCAGGCTGAAGGTTCATAGCTTAAGTAGTAAAAGAGGGGCTCAAGACACGCAGAAACTGCTGCCTCATACTGGCTCCCACACTCGGTTTGCATAACTCATTGAACACAGCCACAAGACTCGAGGACTCCTGACCGTTAGGCACTTCTACCCACCACCATCAAAGACTCCTAAGCCTGGTCCTTTCTATTCACCGCCTTGTCTTTTCTTTTAGGAATATTGTTAATGATCACAATCCTGGTTTGTAGTTGTACCACATAACATCCCCGCCTCTCAAGGCCAGGATTTCAAAGGACCAGTATTACTTCTAATTACATGCTGCATTTTGTAAACTCTTGGGTTTAGGAGATATTAATTAGATTGGCCTAGTTAGTAGTATTTCCAATTCACGATTTTACCATGCACCGTACATTTGGCATTTCTCCCAGGAGTTCAGCTGCTGGACTCCAGACACTGCACAGGGACATTTCCAGCCGTCTTTGCAGAGAAGAAACCCTGGGAAAGTCAAAGAATTTGCACCTGAAGACTCAGAAAAGCATCAAAAAGTGTTCGTTAAAAACAAGCCTCTTGAGTGTTTAAACCAATCAAGTCAGCACAATGAGATTAGAGGTCCTGTTTTACTTTTTTTATTACCAGTAAATACTAAGTTGATTCAGTGCGATCTCAAACATTTGAACCCTGCTCTAGACAGAGCCAAAATAGAAAAATTTACAGCCAAAAGCTGTATGTGTTACTTGCATCTCTTTTAGCCTCCAAAGGCCAATAAATGCATTAACAGGAACATGCAAGAAGTGTGCATGGAAGCCAGATTCAATAACAAGATGATTCGGTGTCCATTGGACATTTAAGAGAACCACCAGGAGCATGGAAAGAGACATGGGAAAGGCAGAGAACTGCTGACGGCTCATGGGATGAACTTCGCTGTCCCAAATGGAGCACAAAAGAAGTCATGCTTCACAAGGGTGCAGACCTGGAAACAACCTCCCTCTCTCCCTCTTTCTCTGGCAAACTCATTTTGAAGTGAACATTATTCTATGTTCATCATTCTCCACATCTGAAAAAAATTTCACATGAAAAACTGTGTCACGACAAATAGAAACTGCAATCAAGCCTAATTTTTGTCACACAGTATTATGGGTGCACTTGTGAAAGCTGTGCTGAAGCTTGTCTAAAAATATTCCTACTGTATTTTGCAAAGTTTATAGGCTGATCTGACCTGGCTGTTGCTGTTTTTCTATCTAGTCTGGTATTCTGTGTCTCTGAGAAATGCTAACATTAGCAGTTTCAGAGGACAAGAGATGAAACCTCTCACAGTCAGGTGGCACAGTCTACCTTATAAAAATATTATCCAGAGCCGTAACAGCAAAAGATTGATTACTGAAGACAAACTAGTTCAGCTCTGTAACAAATGCCCCATATGCAATAACAGCATACTCTTTACAGCACATACGCATTTGAAATCAAAAAGTCTTTCCTTTATCACTAGCAGAATCACGGACTTTCAGCAGCTGTAGAACTGTACACAGAGACAACCATCTTACCCTCAAGCTGTCAACGCTCTCTCACTACCTTTTTCTGAACACAGTAAAGGTTAAGTTATTTAATCTAACAAGACAAATTCAGTTATCAGTTATAAGGAGTAGGAAATCCTCCTGTAGGATTAAAATCAAGGAGATCCAAATTTAAGACCTCAGCTAAAATTATAGAAAGGCATCAGTGTGCCAACATTATAACGTAATTGTACACAGTGCAATTCACATTACTAATATGGCCTAATATTTCCTGCAAATTTTGTCTGAAATTATAAAACATCTTATTCTATTTTGATACTCTTTGGGGGCTTTTTAAATTGAAAATATTTGTGTGCATATATAACTGATAGTCTCTTAGTTCTCTTACTTCTAAACAGGAAGTTACACTGCAGATTTTTCTTCTAAGATCTCTGAAAATGTTCACACCTATCTGTACATATGTAGATATATATGCACATGTGTGTATATAGCTGTTGTTTGTTAACTTGTGTTTCTGTGTGACAAGATGTGTTCACACCTGACAAGCCCTTTTATCAGGAAAGACAATAATAAATTTCTCTTCGCAAGCATTCTGCTTCTTCAGGCTCACCTAAACACCTAAACTGTTTCTTTGTTAACCTACCTTAATTAATATTAATAATATATTAATAAGACTATTCTGTTGCAGACATAGTGATTCTAGATAGGCCATAGATCAAATTGGATCTTTAATTGTATTTTAAAACATGCAAATTATAAATTCTATATGACACTATTGAAGCTAAGAGGGCTAGGAGTATGTTGTGCTGGTCTCTGTCCTCCCTAAAGGCATGAGATAACACACTGACAGCAAACCACCAGATAAATATAAATGCAGAGCTCAAGTAAAGTGCCTCATGAGTTTCATGTTAATTATTCTCCCTCCTCCCACGCACTGGTTCTTAATGGACAAACAGATCAATGTAGATGACCACCTTTCAGGTACATGTATGCTGTTTGCCTAGAAGCATCAAAGATCTCCTCTGAAGACATCAGACTTAGCCTGGGAGTGGCCTCTGCACCAGGGCCAGCTGCCACGAGTGTGGAAAAGACAACCAGCCACCTCCACAGAAACTTGTGGAATAAAACAGAAAGGACTTGTCCTTGTAAAGGCTGCCATGCTCCTGCTTTGCTCCCCAGCTGGCAAGCAGAACTGTCAGCCCATGTTGCTGGAAGTCTGAACTGCAGAGCCTTCTGGTGCTTAGGAGATAAGGACAGCTACTTAGCCTGTGGAAAAAAACAGATGCACATTCTAAAGATTTATACTGAACAATCTCATGCATACATCAACAACTGTATTACACTGTCTGTGGCCAAGCATATTGCCAGACAGTCCTTGAAACTCATGGTCTCCTCTGATGAATAAGATACCTTCTTCAGGTGGTATTCAGATATGAGTCTCCAGGGTGTGAGGAGCTATTAGGAGCACAGGGACGAGCTACAGAAGAGCGTCTGTAGCCACGTGAGCCCCTCTGTGTGTCTGCAAAGAAGGATTTTATACTCTTCTGAGAAATGTTGTGCAAACAGCTGAGCACTTGGCCCCCCCTGACATTTCTCCTACTGGCTTCTCATGCTCGTAACTTGAAATTTATCAGAGTGCGCTGATTTTGCTGTTTGTACCTCCCAGTTATCTCTGTCATTATTTTCCCAAGAAAGGTAGCTGGTTAATACAAAACACTGTAGCCAGGAAATCGAAAGCTTTTCTTTCTGTTCCCAGTTCTTTCCCAGTTCTGGCACTGCCTCCCTCCATGCCATTGGCATTTCCTCAGGGCTCTCACCCTCCTCGTGCATACAGAAGATTGTAACGCTTGCACAATTGGAAGGACTCGCTGGTTACATTTGACCAGCCCCATAAAAACACCAGTAACTTTAAGACCAAGGAACTCTCTAAATGCCATATGGTGTTGATATTAATATATCAATAAATTCCTCGCTAACTGTAACAGATGCTCAAGTCAGTAGTTCACCATACAATACAATACACTGTTGTGTCCTTCTCTGTGAGCAAGAATAAGCCAGATGCTTTTCCACAACATATTGGCAGAAATACGGTGCTACACAGCCAGAGAAAGCAAATTTTACCTCCACTACAGATAAGCCTCTATAGAACAGCTTTTTAAATCTTGCTTGCTTAAACCTGAATAATTTTGACAAAGGATCTACCTACTGATAGCTATCCAGATGATCAAATACTGCTGGAACTAAGACTGATGCATCATCAAGGAATATGAAACTCCCCTAATGTCATAATTATCTTTTTCTTATTTCTTTTTATAATACCATTAGACAAAGAAAACAAATTAGGGATTTTTGGTTTTCCCCCATTAACTGTTTTTTTGCTTTTTTATCTTCTTATTCACTCTCATTTATCTTGCTTCTCATTTCCTTGGAGAGCAAACAGTGCTAACCTGCTTTCCTGCTTCCCTCATTAAATAGAATTTTAATTATTTTTACTTCACCTTTACTTCTCTAAAGTTCTCTTCCAGCTGCATATATTAACACCTCACCATTCTAATAATTCTCTGTTTCAAGTATCATCACCTAATTTGAATCTTTGCTCTTTGGTCCTTTAATTGGCATCTACTCTTGAATTCCTGTGGGGCTATGCTCTTCCACTACTCACCTCACCAGTAATTCACATCACCAACTCCTAAGTCTCTCTACCTGACTACATATTTCAGGATGTACTTTCACAAACGGTTTAAGCCCCCTGAAGGGTATGTAGCCCCCAAGAAAACATTATCCTGCCATCCCAGCATCCCTGGGTGCATGTTCCCACCCCATTGCTGGCACTGTCGTTACCGCTTATGCAACTATATGGTCAGCCAGACCACAACTCTTCTTTCAGTTTTGTGCTTTTTTTGGTAAGGTAAATTTTCAGGCAGATCAGATAATGCCTGCCCAAGGGAGAGAGCAGGGCTAGGAGCACAGAGGAAAGGCGGGACTGCCTCTTTTGGCCTCAGGGCACACGGCTGGATTTAGAGTGTGCATGAAACTGCCGGCTGGTAAGTGCAAAAACCACACAGTGACAGGAAGAAATGTACATTTAGATTCTTTCCAGCTACCACTTTTCTGTTTTAATCACAATCACAGTTTCGTGTGAGCGCTTGCATTACCCTTTTGGGGAAGGGGTTGCTATTTGCTTCACTGAACTGTTGAACTTCACCGAGCCTTCAGTTCCACCAAAAGCAAAACACACAAGAAAAGGACAGGCCTTATAATCCTTAGTCATCGACTTCAACAGGAGTCTGTCTGGAAGGGAAGAGGCAAAACTGTTAACGAGTAAGTCTAAAAATAAATGCAAGGGTTTCCTGACATTGTTTTCTGGTCTTCTGTATTCCGCCTATGAGGGAAAAAGAACAGTGCCATTCAAACTGCATTTTAGGTTGTTGTTAAAATTCAGAGCCCAAGAAAATACGTCAGTAATAGCAGGTCTCAGAAATAAGAGCAGGTCTTCATTATAGCCAGGATGACCTTCACTTCTATTGCTCCTGGGGTTTGTGAGAGAGAAAAGAAATCACTCACCATTACACATACCCCTTCAAATTATGTGTTACAAGTTTAGGTATCCAAAGACTTAACACTTAAAGGATTATTTTTCCTCCAAAAACTAGACCGCTTTTATAAAAGAAACTAGTATGCTACATTTATAGGCAACATCTTAAACTCCTACATGTCAAAGAATATAATGAAACCTCTGTTTCTTTCAGTATCTTCAGGGAACCTGTCAGAAGTTCTCCCACATCTGCAGCAGCCAAATACACAACTTTTCCAGCAATGTATCTATCTATGTCATAAGACAGGCTTAAAAAAGCAGCAGAAATATTGATCTTTCAGAAATCTATACAAAAACTATTTCGGTTCATCTATCTTGGATACCATAATTATAGAGCAGAGCTCTGACTGTTAGATTCCTTGATACATGCCAAAAGCGAGTAGTTTGAGTATTTAGTTTCTTCTTTAGAGTATCTCATTGCAAACCGTCCTAAAGATGTTCAAAGAAATCCACAAGTTTTCCTAATGCTTTACAAAAGTGAAAAAGACCATTTCTTAGTGGTTTCTTTTCTGTTTTGCAAGATGTATATAACAGGCAAGCTCCACTGGGGTCTGGAGGTACCTGGGGTCTGGTTGTACTCCTGCATCACGGTGTGCGAGTTTTCTCACCTTCTTCCTTCTGATGCTCTCCTCCCATGTTGCTGGGGGCACTGGGGTGAGCAAGCACCTGTGTAGGCAGCTGCCTACCACGCCTACCAAGGTTAATGTCTAACAACTTACTCCACTTTTTTTGCTGTTTCAGTCACCCTTGACTTCATTTCACAGAGTTGAAGATCCCAAAGGATCATTGGTTCACCTCATATGACCTTCAGTAGACGGAAAGCAAGTACAATTCACTCACAACATTAGGTCAAATATATTTGACTAAAGGTTTCCAGTGTGAGGAACAAGAGCCAGTTTAACTGGTGTGATTTGCTGCAGGAACAGCTCTTCACCTGGCTCGTTACTTGCCAGCTACTGGTCCTGGTTCTTTACTCCTGCAACACCCACAGCCACACCAGCTGTTCCCTACAGTGCTCTCAGGCGTTGTGCTGCACCTTGCACAGCTGCTGGGATACTGCATCCTTTTGGCCTGCGCGAGTAGCTATCCATCACCACCCTGGCAGGAATTACAGACACCCAGGGCCACAGTGCTGCATTACCTGCTGCTCTTTTATCCTTTATTTCCTATGCATCGAGTCATGCTGCTCTTGTTTGTTAGGGGGCAGAGTGCCTTGAACACCAGATGAAGATGCTATCAGCATTATTTCTGTGTACGTATCCTGTTTTGGTCCCTTTTTCTTTCAGGTTCTGCCCTCCTTGTGACTTCTCGATGACCTTACCACTTGCTCTATGTGAGTGCCTCTGGCTATTGTGCATCTATGCTCGGATGCTTTCCTGTTATTGCTTTACCTTGATCTGTTGCATGTGCTCCCAGCAGGCAAAATACAAGTGGGAGAAGGCTGAAGCTGTAGTCAAAACACATTAATTTGGAAGTATATTATATCTGAGGGGCAGGGGAATGAAAAAGACCTCAAAACCAAAAAAAAGTGTACTAGATACAGAAGAGTATGCCCACAGGTTCCTGTACTACTACTGATGTAGTTTAATATGACAGTGCAGTTTACGGGGACGATCTGGGTGCTGTAATTCACCGCTCTGTTCAGTGAGCAGTAGCTCAGGAAAGTGGCTAAATATTACCTAAACTGTTACTAGAGACCACTTCGGAAAACATTCATCTACAGGCCTAGGGCTGCCACCATTTGTTCAAATTTTCACTCTCCATCTCACCAGCTCAAAGCCTTTGTTTCGCTGGAGGGTAGCATGTGGCTGGCTGGCTGGCAGAGCTAGCGCGTCCTCCATGGGAGGCAGAACACAGAGAGGAGCCAGCCAGGCCAGGAGGCAGCCGCCTCCTCTACATCGATGCAGAGAACAGTCACCAGCTCAAATCCCTTCTCCAGCTCCTTCTCATCTCCTGACAACACGATCATTTGATCAAGCCCCAGCTACATCAAAGACAAACTTGATCTCTGAACTGTGACATTCTCTCAGGACAGTGAAGTTTTTACAGTCAGGACAAAGCACACAAGGAGCTTTTACAGTCAGGACAGAGCTGGGAACAGAACATTTTTGGATGCTGAGCACTGACTACAGACATTCTTCTTCTGAAACCTGATTCATTATATAAAAATAAAAATTACACATGAATATACAATTGTCAGGTACTTGCTATAAAGCTATGAATGTAGTTTAAAGCGGGAATGGACCACTGTGAACATCTAATTTGATTTCCTACAGAGATAATCTATTGGAATCTCCTGAATTCTTGATCTAAAAAAAATAGCTTGACAAAATTTATTACAAGCCTGTTGACTAATTATCCTCCTTACTAATAAATTGTACTTTTATCAGTGAAATTTGAAATAAAATGTTGTAGTTCTGTAGTGAGTGTAACAGAGTAAAACATTGGTCGCTTTTCTCACAAAACATTGGATTTACAGGTTAAAATACGAATCAAATTGCAAATATGTAAATACAGATTTTCATTGTAGTGCAGTCTTTAAAAACAGTCAAGTACATATAGTGTTGGTGTTATTGAAAACCTGTGTAGAAACCTGGTTTGTATCCAAAGTCAGTTAATCTCTTTCCAAAATGCATTATAAATAAGAATTGATTTGGTAACATTTTAAAATTGTATTATCAAGAAAGCCAGGTCTAAAGGTACCATTTTAACTTGATTTGCCATTTCTCATTATCATTTTACTATTTATTTAGTCCCATTTTTCAATTGAATGACTTAAGTATTGCCCTTGAGATGCTCCTATTTATAGCATATCTTAGAATTTATTAGGTTCACAAAAATTCAGTCGATGATGTTGACCTTTACAAGAAAGAATCACTCAGACTCCTTAATTCCATTTCACTGCATTGCAGTGGTAGCTATCTTTCTCCATTTTATCTAAATTTTACTTATTAATTTCACTATCCTAAGGCTGCCTCAAACTGCAGGACATTTTCAAGCTTCAGTTTTTCATAGCTTCTTTATTAAATGCAAATTTTCTCCTTTTGTAGTTTTCCTTTACCTTTAAAACTTAAGATAACAGACAAATTAACTATCTAACCAAAAAAATGCTAATTAGCGAGCTCCCATTGTAAGGTATATTCTGCAAAGACAGAGAAGCCTAACCTTCTACAGAAGCATAGCCAAGTCCAGACCAGGGCTAGGAATCAAACTGAAAGAATGACCATTTGGGTCACCTTACAGTAATGTGGGTTATCTACTTCAAAATTAATAGAAAGACCAGGAGCACTAGAAATACCAGCATACAAGAAAAAAAAAAATCACGCAAAGCTGAATTAACGTAGTAGATTATGAAGAGGTTAAATAAAATGTCAGCACAGGGAGGAACATACATCACTGGAAAACTTCAGCATAGTAAGTAGATAGTGTGACTACGGATTCACATAAAAGAAGGTGATGGCAGGTTAATTAACCACATTTCATGTAGCTGTAGGAAGATCACAAAAGGAGCAGAGACTCAGAAATGGTAGCAAAAGCTGCTATATTTTAACTTTCAAAGCCACAGTTAGCATGGATTTTGTTTGTAATTGCTATCACTAACTGCTGACTGTTTCATTCTGGCATTCAGGAGTATGTGCCCAGTGAGCAATGCCTTAACGCAGAGGTTCATTCAAAAACTCAAAAGAAGCTAGACGGATGGCAAGCCCAGACAGAATCACAATATTTACTCAACCAGAGCCAAATTCAAATGCGAAAGCTCCAATGCAATGACATAACACACAGAAGAGGCAGGTATTTACTGTGGTCATAAGGTGATCTTGCCGCACAGGAGGTTCAGGAGAGCTCATAGTTCTGACCTTTTTTCTCGCTTTCTTATGATTATGGAAAAAGTTGCAAAATAGCTTCCCCTCTGCAAACATAACATCCTTTCCATCTCACAGGGCATCTCTGCTATCCAGAGACACCCTAAAATCTTAGCTGCTAGGAGAGCCATGGGAGCTGTGAGCATCCCAGCCCCAGTGAGGCATTTCAACACAAATGAAGTGCTGTCCAGATCCAGACCGTGGAAAACTCTCTTCCTCTCCAGTCAAACAATCCAGTTTGTCCAGTCAAACAGACAGTCAAACTTACCAGCTTACAGCATGCATTTGCAGACAAATGGACACTACCCTACAGGCTTTGGGGGGATCAACTTGTAACCATGCCTACAGCGTGTGGTACTCTGGGAGAAATCCAGCATTTGTAATGACCACAATTACAGTACCTAGTATCTACCTGGTAATAGTGAATAAGTTTATTACTATACAGATAGGGATAAAAGATAAGGATCAATTCATTTTGTAATACACTGATTAAAACAGAGATCTGCAATAATAAATTGCAGTAGAAAAATACAAGGCAGGAATATATCCTTCTAGGTTATACTTGGCAGTCAAGATTTCCTCGCTGCTTGTGTGCAGGAGCTAGCCTGTGAGGCTGGGCTATTCACCTCCTCACCCAGAGGGCTGGGGTTTTCCAGAAAGGACAACACCTTCTAAATTGTTATGGTTAGAGATGGCTGTCCCTGCCTGTCACCTTTGCCATGCTGGGAAAATCTCCTTTTCTATCAGGGTTTGCCACTTCATTTTCTGTGACAAGTCACATTGCAATGTGAAAAACTAGGTTATTATCCTTTCCATCCCTCCTTGATGTTTCCATAAGTCACATATCCATTGAATCCCCCTGCTACTTTTCCCATGAGAGTTATTTTTAGAGGGAGCAGGGTGAAAAGGAAAGGAGGGTGAAATTTGTCATCTCATCGACAAAAGTCTCTGGAGTGTGCTATTTATAGGGCACATCTACCTTCTCACTGACCTTGCCTCCTTTGCACATTTATATATCCATTAGAATTTATTAACTATGAATACATTAGGCTCCAGGTGCATAACAAATGTCTAGAAAACTTATTTTAATAAAATATCCAAACAGCATGTCCAGATAATGCCTGCAATGTCCTCATATGTCTCACTACACAGATCACACAACTTAGTATGTCCTGACCTGCAATAGGTATCGCTGGCCACATTCATTACCATTTAAGATGGGACAAAAAAGCAAGCTACTATTAAGTGTTTTCAGTTTTCTAATGGTTCTATTTGATACTTAATATTTTAATTGGGGGAGGGGGGGGGATTTCCCCCATTATGGAAATAATTTTGACTCAACTTTCCTCCTGGCTGCTTAAGCAGGTTCATTACCATGCAATGCAATTTACCCAGCTGGACAGGTCTGCAGGTGGCCAGAAACCCATTAGAGAGGTATCTACCTACTACAGGGGAAACTAATATTCAGGAGACAAGAAATCTCACAGGGACTTCGATTTTGCCAGGCATTAACACAGCTGACTGGGTAGCAGGTGGCTGGAAGCATAAATTTCCCTGTAACTTATTTATTAGGGCTCCCTTGCCTCCCTTCTTCTAGAATTATAACATGCTCTTGGCATTGATAAACCCCAGCAAGGGCACACTGTAAAGACACAAGTAGCAAAGCCTTGATAAATATTTTTTATCTATTTGACCTAAATTATTTGAGCCAAACTGGAGTCTTACATGGATTTTTTTTCTTCTTTTCTAAGGGGAAAATAAAGTATTCCTATGATGCAAGCCTCCTTATTTAGAAATAATATATAACTGCCTGTCTTCCTGAACAGAAAAAGAGTCAAAAAGGAATTACGTTCTTCTGTCACAGCTCCAAACCTCCTTTCAGCCAACTCTCTGCCTGGAAAGCTTTCCATCAGCTATTTTTCCTACACTATACTCTGTTTTTCCTCTGTGGCTTTTTTCCCTCTCTTTGTTTCCATGATGTTTTCTTTCCCACTAAAGCCCTAGCCCCCATACTTATTCCTGTGGAAATTATGTGAGCCACAAAGTTCAGTTTTCACTCAATGTGCCTGTATACTGTTTATATGTTTCAGTTATCTAGTGCCCCAAAGGAGCTCATCTGTAGTTTATGCTTCCCTGGAATGAAAGCTCATCGCCACACTCACCAGCTCTAAAGGGGTTTACTTCTGTGTATAATGAGAACACAGAAAATAAGAACATTTTCTATTTGTTCTGGGAGGAAAAGCATAGAAAACTCTCTCATGAGCGCTTTGGGGCTAGTTATTCAAATTCCCTAGAATATTCTGAAAATTTCAGCATTAATTCAAAAACACCGAGGTCTGTTTAATTGCACTGCATCACATACACAGTAGCTTGTGAACCAGTACTCACAACATCCTCAGTTTCACAGCACACTCACCTGTTCTGCCAGAGCAAAGCAGAAACATCACACTTAGACATTTTCTTCACAGTTCATTCAGAACAATCTCGTATGCTCTCTCCAGCCCCGCGGCCACATGGGCCACATGTGGATGGCTGTGGATTCATGTAGGATGTGATGGGCTGATCAGGGGAGCCCCACGCTGCAAGGATCCCTGCTGGCTGACACGGAGATGCCTTAGTCCTCCTGCTCCACATGCCACACGCATCCCATGAAACACGGCCTGACACACCACTACCTCCCATACTACAGAAAGAGGCCCCGGAGAGGCCTGGGAGTATATGGAGAGCTGTGGTATCCATCTTTCAAGCCCAACGTTTTTTGGAGAAATCATTGCTTTATGCAAATTAAAGAAATACTTCTCCCCACTCAGTCCCTGCTAACACCCACACATCTTTTCCTGGAACTCAGTCTCCAAGCAAGCAACAGATCCAGAAAGTTGATATACTTACTGTAAGTGGTTTGGAGAATGGAAGTAGGTCTTATGTTGGCTTCTAAGAAACTTCATTAATAAGTAAACATATCCATAAATATTCTGAATAAAACGGGCAAGAAAGACATGCATTTCAGCCACTTAGAAGCAGGAAAAGCAAGAAAGGCTTTCTTTTCACAGGCTTTTCCTGTAAGTTATATGGGAGAGTTGCATGAATCTTCTTTGATCTGGATTAGGCATATAGTGTGTTTTCCTATTAAAATATTCACATACAATTAAGTATCCACAGGAAGACTTACAGTAGAGATCTGCCATAGAAACAGACTCTTCCTCACAATACAAATTACAGAAATCTCCAAAAAGTTGAATGTAAATTTAATGTGTTGAAAACTGGCTTTAACTTAATGTCATTTTCTTTGTCCTTTCTCCCACATCATTTCAACTCCTCTCTGTTAAAGTTGGCACACAAAAAAACAAATCATTACAGTTATTTTTTTTTTTCTCAGCCCTTCAGTACCACACACCGTTACTAGAAAAATCCTGCTGGTTTTGTTCACACACATCCCAGCTTAGTGACAGTCTAAGGCCTTTTAATATGAGCCATTAAAAACTAAACTTAACCACAAATATGCAGCCATTACAGTAATTTCACGTTAGACATTCAGACAGTATGGCAATAAGAGGTTAGATGACTAGAAAGACACACTTAAAGCCACTTAAAACACAAATTACAAAGGAAATGCTATCAGCTGCGTTTCCCTTTCTAGAAAAAAAAACCAAAACCAAACAACAATGCACTTTCTTCAGCACCTTCAGCTCTCTGCCTTCCTTCCATGTGGAAGAGGAAAGGGCCCATTTTGCAACCTCTTGGCCCCAAAGACAATATCTAAATCCACGTCAAGGACTCCTGGGCTTGGCCCCAAAATATTTTCTAGCCTGGGAAGTGGTAGATGTTTCTTAGTGAAATGCCTGGCTTCTGAGCAGCATCCTGAGGAGCGCCAAGGTAAGCAAATGCCATCACATCCTCAGCAATTGGGCACCTACCCTCAGGAAAACAATGTACTCAATAATTCCAAATCATCAAGACCCCAACTCCAGATGTAGCCAACCATTAGGCATCTCTTCACCATCAAATATATCCAAATATGTAGTGTTTGATGTTGGCTAGTCTCAGAGCACTTTGTTCCACATGCAGGAGCCTTACATCAACCTACATAAAACACTAAGCTCCCTATTTAAACAATGGAAAAAGCACTTCATTTACATGCTCTACATAAGTCTTCAGGAACACTCTGTTTCTGCAATGGTTGCAGAAACCCATGCACCTAATTTCAGCAGCCTGAATTCCCCCCACCAAGACCAAACACCCACTCACAGGGTTTTTCACTGCCTAAATCATGATGGCAGGTGATCAGAATCCGGCCTAATACCACATAAAAGTCCCTGGAGCTGAATAATCCCCCAAAATTAATTCAGCTTAATTACCTGGGAGGAAAAAACCCCACTTGGCTCATGATGTTGACCCTTTGTGGAATGAAGCTATACATCTTACTTGTTTCTATTCTAAAAGTTCTCTTAATTTTTTTAAAGTCTTTCTGTTGCTTTTTCCCCTTTGCATTTAGGCAAAAGTATTGTTTACTATCTCATTAAGCTCAACTGAGAACAATCACAAGCTCCATTAGACCACACTGACAATATATGGCTTTAATTATTTTTTCATAGAAAACTCTCACACTGGGGCAGAGTAACAGTGGTTGTGACATCTTGCTACAAATTCTTATGTGGGAGTGTGCGTGGTGAGAATGGGGCCTTGGGAGGGCTGATGGAGAGGCAGGAGAAGACTGAACTGTTCTTTGGGGATTTTTTTAAGGAGAAGAATGTTGGTGAAATATTTCTGTATGCTACATATGCTAAAAGCACTTCCATCTTTAATGTCATCTGGTCAGAATTACACATTCAGCACGCACTGAAATCTAAATCAGGTCATCAGTTACTTCTTGAGATGATAATCATACTTTTATTAAAACTTTTAACCAGCTTTGAGTTGATAGATTTCTATAACACTTAATTTGTAAGCCATATTCTGCTATTCCCGTATTTGCTGTTTAGCCTATCCTACAGCACAATAAAAAGCCCTGCCATCTGGCAAAATAATCACAACCTTCCAAATTAGAACATAGTTCTATACTTTCTTGGGTTTTTTCCTTGGCAAAGCTTTTGTCCCAAAATACGAAGTCTCCTTACAAGCTAGAAAATATTTCCTAAGATATTTAGAGCCAGAAAAAGTTTGGTACAAAGTGTCTCTTTTTACCAACTCATGCTGCTTCTAAAAGCAGGGGAAAATAGGCTTCAGCATCCTTAATGCTCTTGGCTTTCACTTCATCAATACTTTTCTGTTGAAACACTCAATATTGTCGATATGAGAATTCTTGCCCTGGCAAGATGGTTTTCCTCTTTCGAAGGATCATAGTGTTATACACTGAGAGGATCTTTATTCATGTCCTACATAGTAGAACTTACTCCAAAAGCAAGGTTGAGATCTAAATCTTGGCCTCCCTTTTCCATTTCCGAGATATTTGCCATTATTTCATCTCCAAAGAATTATTATTTTTTTTCTTAAATCTCCCCTAAAGATACTTAAAGAAAGGGCTTGAATCCTCCAGTAAGTCAGTTTAAGGGCACACATGCAACCTGTGGACATCCCCCAGAGAAGCCAGCAGAATGTGCATGAAGTCTCCAGGCGGGATGAGGACAGCCACACTCGGTTTTCCTGCAGGCAAGAGGCTGCTGCCCGTGGAGGCATAGGGCAGCTTTGCAGGCGTCTGTGAAAGGCCAGGTGGAAAGCTCTTTACTCCTTCAGCTTCCTCACAGTTTCCTGATATTTTTCACACTACCTAGCCTGGTCCTGTGAATTGGCATGACACCATTGACTTTCTGGCAATTTTATGAGGACTTCAGACCCATTGTTTCCATTCCAGACTCCACTTCCTTAAAACAAATAGTTGGTATATAGCAAGTATGTAAATATGCACAGAACTCCAAGAATTTCCAGAATTGCAATTAATTGCTCTACTTTGATCTCTAGTTCTCAGGACCTCTTAGCCCTTGTTAGTGAAATCCTGATGGTGAGGAACAGATAACTTAATTACCTTGAAATTGAAGTTTCAGCCTCAGTGTTACCTAGCAATATGTGCATCGAGAGCATTATGTTTTAAAAGCCATTTGAAAGCATGGGAAGGTTGCCAGCTATTCAAATATTGTCATCGTTGTGATTTTTCTCCAGCTCCCCTGATAGGCACTCAGAAATGAGACCAGCCTTCCAAGGAGGAAAGACAGGGGGAATCAAGACATCTCCATTTATATAGCCTGAAAACTTTCAAAGCAGAGCTGTACCAGGCTTCAGCTTGGGCATGAGGGTGCCCTAACTTTACACCGGGGAGTAAACACCTCCCCCCACTCTCTGATGCCTGGAGAGGCGGGTTCCTATTGAATCAGATGGACAGGAGCCTTACTGACCCAGCTTTTGTAACACAGAGGGTTGTCAGCGTGTCTTTGATATGCCCCCAAGATTGCCATAGCAACTACACTGTGTTTACTGTGGATTTCTGCCTCCTGGTCCTCACTGTGAAGGCTCAATCTCAAGGACAATGGAAGCCCAGGAAGCTGTGGTAATCCTTGACAGACTCACCTGCAAGACCCAGTTCATCTTTTTCACCATCAGTTCATAGATCTACCTGTCTGCTCCAGGCCTGTTATCTCTCTCCAAATTAAATCCTGCTGACGGGCAAAGGGCGCCAGCTGCCATCTAAGCCAATCTGCTCTTTGTCGCTAGTTGGTTGTATATCCCTTTACTGTGCCCCACCACTGCTGCTGCAGACTTTGGGGCATGGCCTTGCATTTTGTTACTGGGGCTGCCATGGTGGGGTCCCATTCCAAGATGAAGGCTGCCAAGCTCTAACATGACAGAGGTTTCAAAAAATGAGACTCTGGGCAGCCTTTGTCCAGCTTCATATTACAGAGCTCAGAAAATCTTTATCATGTGGTTTCTTCTATGTAGTTTTGTCCAAAAGAGAAACTTGTTTCTCACACAAATGTGACTGGCCATAACTTATCCTGAGAGGTTCAGTGCTGCTTTCCTTGGAAATGTTCTCAATTTTAACATTCTCTTCTGTGGAAGCATCTTCAGAGCTGGACAGAATAAAATAGGAAATGAAGGATGATGAGACCAAGCAATGTGGAAGGTCAGAGAAAAGGGTAAATAGCCTCACAGACATTCACCCTTCCCCTCCTGTCCCAGGATGGAGCAGCACCTCTCTTCAAAGTGACAACAGAATTCCTCGGCACAACCCTCTCAGCATTCTCCCTTCCACCACTGCTAACAACCCTCTAAACGCTGCCTTAAAGAACCTGCTCATTTGAGCTACAACCCCATCTTTGTACTGAAACACAGAAGTAGCTCATTAAACTTTCTTAGATAAATTGTTTAGACTAAGTAATTCTCCCCTTTCCTCCCCTTGTGTTGCCAGCCTATTGTTTATAGCCAGCATTCCAGGCTGCGTGTGATGAAAATGCTGATGTGTTTCCTGAGTTACAGACCCAAGCTTTATCTCATCTTTCATTTAGGAAACTGGCTCCTTTATCATTTTATGCTGCTGTGTGCAATGTTTATTTTTTCCCCATTATTAACATTGTATAGGAGGATGTGCCCAGCCCCATCAGCTGTTAGTTGTATTGTGCATACCATACACACACACACCAAAAAAAAGGAAAAGGGAATACATAGTGTGATAGATTGGGGAAATCTACACACAGAGTTCACAAATTGGGGACAACCTCCGGGTAACAGTGTCAATGTATAGCTATGTCCTTCATACACTATCCTGACTGTTGGGTTTGCTGGTATTCTCTGCTGTCTTTTACTTCCATTTTTCAATCAAAATGCACAAGATGTGACAATGAAAACTCCCACCTTTTGCACAGACTTAATGATGACCACCTATCCATCTGGAGCCCTTTTAGGAATAACCCCTCCCCAGGTTTTCCTCTGAATTCCAGAGGAGAAATTACTAACCAGTGACTCACCCGATGGATCATGAAGCAGCGAAGGGGACCAGGGATTACACATGAATCTATGACTAGCTATTCTGGTCAATAACAAATTAATTGGAAAAGTCAGAGACATAGTTCATGATTTAGAGAAGTTATGTTTCAGAGAAAAAGCATCCTGAATTTCTAATAGGATTTTGATTTAAATCTAAAGAATGCACAAGTGATTAGGAAAAGGAGGCAGATGCTTACCCTTCTGTCTACAAGAGATATATCTTGGGCTAGTTTGAGTGCATTGATTTTTTAAATCAATTTTTGCAAAGCCTGTTTAACTTTTTACTTTAACTACTGAAAGAGGTAAGTACTGGGAGAAAAAGGTACTAAAATATTAAAAAGAGGATCAGCAGAGGTTGTAGAGGCCAAAAAGCAACTGAATTAAAAGATGTTACTACTTTGAAGGTGCAAAATTGCCTGTTTGGGGCTGTGTGCTGCCTGTGAGGACAGCTTCTAAATCTGAAACATTCTCACTTGTGGTTATCACCACAATTATTTTCAGTTATGAGTTTTGTTAAGTATAACGGATTCTTTGCATGCACACAGTGGATTGCCCTGGACTTCTGAAGGATCCCAAAAATAACGTTATCATACACTCTTAATGTCAGGCAGTTCAGTTATTTCTCAGTGATTCTATCAATTGCTGTTCTTGAACCACTTCTTTTTTGATAATAATAACCACTTCAATAACAAGCATTTTCATTGTGAACTTTACCTACAAACATAGAATACCCAGAAAATGAGTTACCCGTTCAGTCTTTCTTTCTACATTGTTTAGCTATATTTGCTTATGCTGACTTTTCTTTGGAAAGGCTTATGTCTCCAAAATAATTTATAATTGCCTAAACTGGAACAAAGGGGCCTGATGAAAATGTGACCTGTCAAAATCCAGCTTGAACTTAGACTTGTTGCTCAGGTCTGCTTCCTTGCCCCCCCACACCCAGCAGTATTTTCTTTCTCTAATTCAGGTTTTTTCAGTTCCATTTAATGTTCCCTTTCTCAACACCTCAATTCCTCATTAACACACAATGTACTTTTTCAAATGCTTGCCCTGTGGTCATCCACAAAACTCGCATAAGCAGTGCCAGAGTTACATGATGATCTCCAAGGCTTAGATGTCTGAGACTTCAGCCATGTGGATTCAATTTTCTGAATTTTCAAGGACTTTTCTTTATAACCTTGGTGAAGTTCAAACCACCTCCGTGTTACTGCATTCCCTGCAAGTTTCTCAGCTCTTCCAGCCTTATTTTGTTTACACCATTTAAAATTAGTCTCTTACTAGCTGTGACACCCATCTCAAGGTATTCAGTTTAGTTATTTTTGGATCGATAAAAACAGGCATACTGGCAGTGAGACATATTAAACCAGAATACTTTATAAAGTCGAAGTATGTAGACCACTCTTCTCGTTGTGAGGATGGTATCTCCTGCAGGGCCCCTGGACACGAGGCCCGTGCAGTACCAAAACAGGATCTGAACTACGCTGAACCTATATTCAGACTTACCCTATATCCAGCCGCAGCACATTCAGTTCATTCGCTTTAAGCCAAATTTCTGTTCTTCAGGTTCAGGGGCTGTCACAGCACTGATGTGATCTTGGCTATATTCTAGTGCAACCCAGAGGTGACTTTTTAAACCGTGGTATCTATTTATAATCTGAAAGAACTGTTCCGGTGCTCTTCCCTCCCACCGTTCCCTGTCTTCCTTCTCTTTCCCAGCCCTGCTGCCAGCAGCACAGAGAGGGCACCGAGGCTGCACACCTTGCTAGTGTTTTGCACAGGAGGCAAGGCTGAAAAGGCCTTAGGAATGCAGGATGTGTGGGACACTCGTCCCACGGCAATCCTCCTCAGAAAGACTGCTTCATATAAGGAACACTAGATGGCACACAACAACCGCCGTATCACTTCTTTTTTTGGTTCAGAAACCAAAAATTGGTTTCAAAGCATCAGCCTGGAATGTGACTGAAGGGCTGAGTGCAAAGCATGAGTCTAAGTACACTATAAAAACCCACTGGGAAGATAACCTTTCCAATAAAACCTCACCCCGCTTCCTCCATCAGAATTATTTTTCTATTTATAACTCTGCCTAACTTGGCAGCTTCAGAAAGTAAACACAGATTTTACTTAGTGGCTTGTTGAGAAGCGAGAGAATACTGTCATTTCAGTACAATAGAAAATAACAGAGCGGTACACAAAGTAAAGCCCACTTGGCTCAGCAACCTCTACAACTCAAAAGACAACTGCTGGGACAAGATTCAAGTGATATGGCAACCTATCACATGTATTGTGTTAAAGGATCTGTGCTTCACTTTGTAAGTAAAATCAAGTATTCACTTCCACTCTTTATATACCAGTAAGTATTTTTTCCTTGTCCTAAGAGATCCAAAAACCCAGGGAAACAGATACATTTTGCTATTACAACTTCTTATGCTTTATTGTATCAGTGCTTAGCATGGGTCTGTTTTAATTTGGGGGGCGGGGGGGGGAACACCTAATACACATTCTTTATGTCAAAAGAATCCTTTACCTTCTGTTGTTCATAAAAACACAGTATATAACAAGGAAAACTTTTACAGGAGTCTTCACACTTCATTTCCAAAACATTGGAGCAGTCACTTCCTGGTGCCACTTGACAGATTCATCACATCAGCATGAAGTGGTGTAACTTCTGAGCATGGGTGAGGTTGATTTAACTGAAAAGATGTGAACTTTCAACTTCCTGTGAACTGCTAGTAATTGGCATGGCTTCTTTGGAAAACAGAACCTTGTCCATGATTACCTGATAGAGGTCCAATACTAAACTCACTTAATCAGGAAGACAGTTTACTGGAAGAAGGGTGTAAATACTTCCTTGCTTGTATCAATGAAAACTAGCTGATGGGGGGGGGGGGGGGGAAGGGAGGCTTGACTGTGAATGATTCATTCCTCTTCTTGTCCTCAGAAGTGGGCCAGAAGGAGATCTAGTGGCCCCTTGGAGGGGACTCTCCTGCGAAAGCAACCTCAAGCTGTACTCAAGACCAACCAGCATAAAGTACCCGCCAGGTTGAGAGATGACTCATCCAGGGAGAAAGGACCTTCAGTGCTAACCAGAGTCCCTGGCAGAGATGAGTATTTGGGGTGTTTTTTACTTTCATTTCCGTTCATGTTTTTTTTGCATGTTTTGCATTTCATGTTACCTGTTTCCAACTGTGTCAATAAGTAGTTTTATTTGGTTTTAACTTACTCTGGTTTGTGTCAAGAATAAATTCTACAGAGAAAGCCCCTGAGATGTCTGATGCTTCTACCCAGACAGAACTGGCAAGGAAGACTTCAGTACAGGCTGTAGGTTGCAGCGAGTGCCTGGACCCTTCTGGAGAAAGGTAAGCACCTCCATAAGGCACTTACACACCAGGTTGGTGACCTGTCACGTCAGGTGGCCAAGTTGCAAGAAACAGTTAAAAGGCTGTGCAGCATTAGAGGACCCAAGATGGAGACAGATAAGTGATTTCAGAACCACACTCCTGTAGAGGACACCTTGGACCCTGGCGACCCACAAAAGCAGGACTCTGATTCAGTTTCCACCCTCCAACATCACAACCAAAACCAGATAGAAAACTTTAACAGATGCAGACGCCCACAGGCAAGGTCTGCTAGGAGAAACTGTACCAGCAGCACACAGTGGATACTGTAAAAAGAAGTGCTCATAGCGGGTGACTCTCTGTTAAGGGGCACTGAGGTGCCCATCTGCCAGCCTGGCAGGGAGTCACCAGAGATGTGCTGCCTTCTGGGAGCTAAGCTCCAAGATGTTGCCAAGAGGGTGCCACAACTTGTCAAGAGCACAGGCTACTATCCACTGCTACTCTTTCATGTGTGCATGAGTGACACCGCAAGCCAGACCCTGAGCAGAATCAAGGAAGACTATAAAGCCCTGGGGTGCAAGTGAAAAATATTGGTGCCCGGGTTATCTTTTCTTCCGTTTTACCAGTTAGAGGAAAGGGTGCAGCCAGAAATAGATGTATAATGTAAATCAGCTTCTGGCGTTGTGACTGGTATTGTCATGAGGGTTTTGGCGTTTATGACAACGTGACGTTCTTTGATGACTATAGCCTGTTAAGGAAGGATGGGAGTCACCTGTCTGGAAGAGGCAAGGGAATATTTAGCAGCAGGCTGGCCAACTTGGTGAGGCAGGCTTTAAACTGAAGGACTCAGGGCAGGGAGAGGGGGAGCGTCCAAAAAGGGAATGCTTACACCATCATATCCAACTGGGGAATAAGCCAGCCCAACCAGAGCAGCAACAAATTTACCTTAGCTACCTCCCAAGACGAGAACCAGTAAGCCAACCACCTCAAGGGTGTGTGTGGCTATGGTGGACCCTCTCACCCCTCCTGGGAAACCTGCATGCTTGACTACCTCTCTGAAATGCTTGCACGCCAACACACACAGGATGAGGAATAAACAGGAAGAATTAGAGACCTGTGTGCGGTCACAGGGCTGTGATCTCATTGCGATTGCAGAGACATGGTGGGACAGCTTGCATGGCTGGAATACTGTCAGGGATGGAGATGTACTTTCTAGAAGAGACAGGCCAGCAAGGCGAGGTGCTGGAGGTGCTCTTTATGTGAGAGAGCAACTGGGAAGTATTGAGCTCTGCCTAGGGGTGGATGCAGAACGAGTTGTGAGTTTATGGGTAAGGATTAAGGGGCAGGCCAACATGGGGGACACTGCTATGGGTGCTTACTACAGGCTGCCTGATCAGGAAGAGGACGTCGACAAGGCCTCCTACAGACAGGTGGAAGTAGCCTTGTGATCACAGGCCCTGGTTCTCACGGGGGATTTCAGCCTCCCTGATAGCTGCTGGGAAGACAACACAACTAGGCACACACACTCCAGGAGGCTCCTGCAGAGCATTGACAATAAGTTTTTGACACAGGCGGTGGAGGAGCCACTGAGGTGAGGTGTCCTGCTGGACCTTGTACTAACGAACAAAGAAGGACTGACTGGGGATGTGAAGGCTGAGGGCAGCCTTGGCTGCAGCGACCATGAGACGGTGGAGTTCAGGACCCTGCATGGAAGAAGCAGGGTAACAAGTAGGATTACAAACTTGGACTTCAGGAGCATTAACTCTGGCTTCTTCAAGGATCTACCTAGAGGAAACCCATGAATTAGGGCTCTAGAAGGTAGGGGAGTCCAAGAGAGCTGATTAAAATTCAAGCATCTCTTCCTCCAAGCTCAAGACTGGTGCATCCCTATGAGTAAGAAATCAAGCAAAGGGGGCGAAAGACCTGTGCGGATGAGCAAGAGGCTTCTGGCAAAACTCAAGCAGAAGAAGGAAGTTTACAGAATATGGAAAAAGGGATGAGCCACTTGGCAGGAATATAGGAACACTGTCAGAGTATGCAGGCGTGCAATGAGGAGGGCTAAGGTCCATTTGGAATTAAATCTGGCAAGGTATGTCAAAGACAACAAGAAGGGCTTCTTCAAGTACATTAGTAGCAAAAGGAAGACTAGGAAAAACATGGGCCAGCTGCTGAATGAGGTGGGTGCCCTGGTGATGAAAGATACAGAGCAGCCAGAGTTACAAAGAAGGAATGCCTGCTTTCCTTCAGTCTTTACTGCTAAGGCCAGCCCCCAGGAATCCCAGACTCTGGAGGTAAGAGAGCAAGCCTAGAGAAAGGAAGACTTTCCCTTGGTCAAGGAAGTCAGGGTAGAGCTCATTTAGGCAAACGTGACACCCACAAATCCATGGGCCCCGATGGGATGCACCTCTGAGTGCTGAGGGAGCTGGCAGATGTTGTTGCTAAGCCATTCTCCATCATCTTTGAAACATCATGGAGAACAGGAGAGATGCCTGAGGATTGGAGGAAAGCCAATGTCACTCCAGTCTTCAAAAAGGGCAGGAAGGAGGACCCAGGAAACTTTGGGGCAGTCAGTCTTACCTCCGTCCCTGGAAAGGTGATGGAACAGCCCATCCTGGAGGTCTTCTCTAAGCAAGTGGAGGAAAAGGTTATCAGGAGTAGTCAACTTGGATTCACCAAGGGCAAATACTTAGTGATGAGGGCAGAGCAGTGGATGTTGTCTACCTCGACCTCAGCAAGGCTTTTGACACTGTCTCCCACAACATCCTCATAGGTAAGCTCAGGAAGTGTGGCTTAGATGAGTGGACAGAGAGGCGGGCTGAGAACTGGCTGGATGGCAGAACTCAGAGGGTTGTGATCAACAGTGCAGAGTCCAGCTGGAGGTCTGTAACTAGTGGTGTTCCCCAGGGGCCAGTACTGAGTCCAGTCTTGTTCAACTTTTTTATCAGTGATCAGGATGAAGGGGCAGAGTGTGCCCTCAGCAAGGTTGCTGATGATGCCAAACTGGGAGGAGCGGCTGGTAGCCCAGAGGCTGCGCTGCCATTCAGCGAGACCCGGGCAGGCCAGAGAGCTGGGCAGAGAGGAACCTCCTGAAGCTCAACAAGGGCAGGTGTAGGGTCCTGCACGTGGGAAGCAGTAACCCCACGCACCAGCGCGGGCTGGGGCTGACCTGCTGGAAGGCAGCTCTGCGGGGAAGGGCCTGGCAGCCCTGTTGGACACCAAGGTGCCCGTCAGCCAGCAGTGTGCCCGTGGGGCCGAGAAGGCCAGTGGTACCCTGGGGGGCATCAGGGGCAACGTGGCCAGCAGGTCGAGGGAGGTGACCCCCCCTCTGCTGTGCCCTGGTGAGGCCGCATCTGGAGTGCTGTGTCCAGTTCTGGGCTCCCCAGTACAAGAGAGACGGGGAACTGCTGGAGAGGGTCCAGCCGAGGGCTGCAAAGATGATGAGGGGACTGGAGCGTGTCCCTGATGAGGAAAGGCTGAGAGAGCTGGGCCGGTTCAGCGTGGAGAAGTGAAGACTGAGAGGGGATGTTAACAATGCATATAAATATCTTAAGGAAGATTTCAAAAGGATGGGGCCATACCCTTTTCAGTGGTGCCCAGTGACAGAATAAGGGGGAACAGGCACACAGGAAGTTCCATCTGAATGGAAAGAAAACCTTCCTTACCTTGAGGGTGCCAGAGCACTGGAATAGGCTGCCCAGAGAGGTTGTGTTCCTTCTCTGGAAACATCCCAAACCCACCTGGATGCCATCCTGTGCAAGGTGCTCTAGGTGACCCTGCTTTAGCAGCGGGGTTGGACTAGATGATCTCCAGAGGTCCCTTCCAGCCCTGACTGTTCTGTAATTCTGTGATTCTTAGTAACTGGCTGAACCTTAAGGTATTCCAGCCCTTCAGGATGGCAATCCTAAAAAAACAGGATCTTGGACATCTCTCCCCTGCTTCTCCTCTTTGTTTCATATAATAAGGCATGTTTCCACAGAGCTGCAGGGACCAGTCTGAGATGGAAAAGTATATGCCTCGAGAGAAGAATTTATGCCTGCAAGTATCATTAACCTAGAAAGTTCTCTGGCATTAGGTAAAAAAGAGGAGGAAGGAGCACAGATAAATTCATGGGATTTTTAAGGGACATGTAATAGTAATTATTGATATCTTACTTTTTGGTTTTGAATTAAATTCCTACCAAAGATTGCTGCCAGTTTGAGTTAAGTAATATCTGTTTCAAGGATGTTGTAGTAAGAAAACCAACGAAAAAGTTATAGTACTATGTAAATCCATATTCTGGCTTACTGGAAATACATTTCCAAAAATACTATTGCAAAGTTGTGTGTGTGTGTGTTGACAATTTCCTGTAACAGCTGCATATAATTAAGGGATGGAAAGGAGCTAAGTGTATGTAAACAGTTCTCCCATCTTTTGTAGAGAGTCATAAATTTTTATGTTACTTGGAACTGTAGTTTCTAATTCTATGTTGCTTGAAATGAATGGCAATTTTATTGGATTTGTTATTTATCCAAAAGAATTCATGCAAGATATTAGCAAGTTAAGCTATCTACGTATTCATTTCTGTGTTTCTTTCATCTCCACACCATACTACAAATTTGCCTCATAAAGTCTTCAGTTCTTCAGAAACAGATTTTTAACAACATCACATGGGAACTTAATATCAGCAAATTAATGAAGAGTGATTGCAAGCTTCCTAACAGTGTGGGAATGATCGAACACACCTGTCCCAAGCACAAGGACTGAGAGTGAGAAGCAACTTCAGGGGCAGGCACCCTGTGCTTGAGACCAGCTGAATGCCCATCCAGCTCTACCGCTTTCCGAGTTATACAGTAGCTCCATGTGATGTTGATCTGTTCCAGTTCTACTGGACAGATAGGAATAAGTGAAATAACAAACAGCCATTCCTTTACAAAGGCATTGAGATCTGAGAGTCAGATGCCTACCAGCCTGTCTCAAAATGCCTTTGGGGTCTACCTGCCTCTTTAACATATACACACCTAAATACTTTTCACTAACATTCTACAGTAATTCTGGAAAATTGGTCTTATGACCTCAGTAGCATATTTTTAATAACACTACACAGAAATTAAATGTTAATATTTTTGCTAACATTTTCTCTCGACATATCCTATTATTCTACTCTATATTTTGTTCTTTCTACTGTACAAGAAAAAGTAAAAAACGTGACTTGGTCACAGTCCAGAGGAAACAAGAACAGATTGGAAACAGCAGCAATGTGATCTAGGCTGTAAACTGGCAACAGGCTTCAGGCTGTAAATTGCAAACACGAAAAGAACATGGAAAAGCTGTGGTGGATTCCCCATCAGTTGGGGCTTTCAAGCAAGGAGTGAAAAGCTCTCTGAATGATATGCTTTATTCAAACAGGCATTTATGCAAAGCTTGTGTTATGCAGGAGATAAACTAGATGATCTCAAGGATCCCTTATGGCTTTACAGTCGATGAATAAAGAGCCTCTTTCACTGTAACAGACTCAGTACTTCAGCTACTTCGGACCCAACGTGGTGTTAGGAGGACTGCCACAAAGCAGGGATTGTGTCACACACTTCTAATGCTGCGAAGGCCCCTGCAGAACACAATGGGGGACAAGTGTGTGAAAGAAGTTCTTTCAGTGCTCCATCAGGTCGGTTGTTTGAGCACAAAGCAGTGCTGAGTAAAGAATTACAGTATCTTTGTTCTACCCTCACATTATGAATCCCTTTCATTGGCATACCCGCAGACCCATTAAATGTGATATTATGGCTGCACGAACATGAAGTCCTCCAAGATTGGTGAGAGGTATATAGGTCTTCTGTTTGGCCATTTCATGTAATCGTTACTGTCTGGGGAGAAATGAGGGAATTCAGAACAGAGTTGAACTTAGTGTATGAGAGAACCTTTCAGACTCAAAAGCTAAGCAAAATAGTAATTTTTCTTTTTTTAAGGATAAAAAAGAAATACTGACAGATTGTCCGCTCTGAATTTCAAATTAGAGAAAATTTGCTCTGCTAATACAAGCTAACAGGTATTAGTGTCTAGACGATAGAAGAGAGGGGTTCTAAGAAAAGATCACATCTGACAAACAAAGGCACTGTTTCTTATAAAAATGAGAACAATTTCATAGATGTAGTCTGCAACAACTTGATTTTAGGAAGTGCTTGTAACAGTGACTATGATATCTTAAATGGCGAGTGCAAGTTGGCTCGAAGAAACCCCACATACATCTCGACTGTATTTTCTGCCGTATTTTTGGCTAATATGCTGATATGCATGAACTAACTCTTCCCCATCTACTTCAGATATTACAAGGAACATAAAACTATGACACCACAGAGCCCAACTCCAGTTAACCACAGAGCCTTCCTAGGCGTGTCCTGCAAACCATTCTATGTTTCATTTGACCATTGCTGCAGAGCTATCAGTAACCAAGCTAATTTCAGTTGGAAGGCAGCTCAGATCATTTTCCATTTAACACTAGTTTCAGCAGTCACTGAAACACAGGCACACTCAGAGTAGCTGGTGATGAAATCCAAAATAATTCTGAACAAAATAATTCAGTGCTGGGAGGGAGAAGAGTACATGCCCAGCAGGAAAACTGTTATAAGTCTTATTTAAAGTATTTATTAAAGATTTAGAAGAGGGATATACAGTACCTTTTTAAAATGAAAATTACACTAATTTAGAAAGGGTTGTGTATCTACAACTCACATAAATCATCAGTTATTTCTGGAATGTAAAAATTAAGCAGAAATATTTGCTCTCACAATTCATTCTCAAAACCCTTTTTTTTGTCTTGTTTACTGGAGTAAACTTCAGTTCAAAGGTTCCTTCTGGATGTCTTTCAAAAACAAGCATATTAGATATGTCCTTCTTGGTGTAGCTTAGCTTTATGGTGTTTATGTTTCTCCTGTTCATTAACATTATGGATTAAGGCCAAAGTCCTCGGTTCAGTGAGGCAAAAACTAGGCTGGATTTTAAGCATGCACATTCTTTCTCCCTTCAGCACTGTTTTTCCCCTCTTGCCGCCAGCACGACACCATTTCATGAGTAAGAGCTTCCTCTTCGTTTCTGCACCCTCATTTCCGGCTGAAGCCTCCTTCAGGATTTTCAAAGTATTTTTCCACTCAGGCTGGGAGAATGCATTGAACTGAACAGATGGTGTGGAGATGGTGTGGAAGAAGAAACAGAACAGGAAGCATGACAGAAAGAGAGGAGAAGGTATGGAAACAGAAAAGGCAGGTATACATTGAAGTGTACGGGTATACAAAAGAAAGGACGTGAATAAGGAAAGAATTAGTAGAGTGGTGAACAGTGAAGTAGAAGCAAAAGGGAGTCTCTGCTGCTTCCCATAATTTCTGAATACTGGTCCATGGAATGAAAAAAATAAAACACTTTAACATCCATTATTAGTAAGAAAATTAAAACATGTAATTTCTCCAAAATCTAGCTGAGCTGGCAGTGTCATATGATGCAGACAAATCCTCCAAACACTGATGCTATATTGGCAGCTAAACATAAGAAAAACTATCCCTCTGTATGCAGAGGTTCTAAGGCGAATTTAATGAGGAACTAAGGAATACAGCGGTGAGTGCAGGTCTTAAGAAAGCTTCATACGACACAATTTCACATCTTAGAAACAGGTAGCTTTATGGTGTGGCTGCATCTCCAACACTGTGTGCATTTCTGATCCCTCAATGAAAAAATGGAATAGTTAGCTGTACCACAATTCATGTAAGACTGTCTTAGAAAGCAGGACAGAAATTGCTACTGATCTCACATCTTCATCTCAACAGTGCAGACTTCATATAACTTCAAATATGTTCCCTGAATAAGTTATGGGGTTGAGATATTCCAATTATATTTTTTAAAAATAGAAATCCCAGACTGTCTGTATATGAGAAAGTAAATGTCCAAAACTAATGTGCCCCCAAGCAGTTTTCTGTACAGCTTCTGTACATAACACCCATAACAAGACAGCAAACATAGGTTTGGGGCTTGTTTTGCGCTGTCCTGTAATCATCCGGTTTGAGAAGGTTTCTCATTTTCCTAGAAAGGGACTGGGATGGGAGGCCAAGCCACAAACATTTCCAAGAGCCAACCTTTTTCAGGCAAGTTACTCAAAAAAACTAAGGGGAAGGGCAGTTTCTCCTCTACTCACAGATCAGGTTAGTCAGGCGGACAAGTCCGTTCTAGCAGCACATAAGGATGTCTGAACATGCACTAGCAACCTGTGTACTGAATCCTGGGCTGGTAAGCACTCTTCAAAACTGCTCCCTGCCTCTCTCTTTCACCAGTATTTAAAGAAAAGTGTGCAAGGTAGTATCTCTGTCACCGTTTAGAACAGGACAAAGGCATCAAATGGGACAGTTGAAGCTGACGGGTGTTTTCCATCTGCAATGAAGTCTCCCAATGCTCCAGATAAACTCCCCGAACACCCAGGACTGTGCTACCTACACACTTGGTGGATACAAGCTGAAGCTGGCTCTCTTCATGCAGGCCTTAATCTGCAGCCAGATCTTAAGCTTTGCAGGGCCCTCCAGGCTCTGGATTTCCATCATGCTGTTTCCAGGGTTCATCTCTACAGATGCAGCTGCAGGACCAGGTCCTTAGGCTATAATTCTCTCAGGGCATGCATGATACCTTCCTTTTAATCTTATTTTTTGTCTGTAGATTGCCATCACATAAATGACAGCAATAACAAATCTGTTTCTTCTTAGAGAATCTCAGTCAGGACTCTTGGGTCATCTTTTCCATCCCTCTACTCGATGCTTCCACCTGGAGTATTCCAGAGGACTCTGTAAATGATGAGGCACAAGGGGTTTATTTCTGGAGTCTCTCCTACAAAGCAGTATGCCTGGGAAATTTTTTCCTTGTACTTGTCCAAAAATACATTTCTGCTCTATTTTAGTTATTCTTGATTCTGGTATAAGCTCTTGGATACTCCTAGAAAATTCCTCTCCCTCGTGGAAGTCAGTGCCCTTTGAATACTTGTAGACATTAATCCTCCTTCCTCCATTTCCAGCCAAAGTCTGCATATTTAGATTGTTTAATTTTCTGACCTAGATTGTAACAAAAACTCAGCAGAGGGACAGAAATCTGTTACAAAGATTAAGCACCTAAAAATTTTACCAAAAAAAGGCAGAAGAGAGAAATCTGTCAAATATCCTCAGAGGCAAAGGCTGCAAAATCAGCTGATGTCCTAGTAAAGCATCAGAAAATGTATTTGGAAGAAAATCTGCAGGAAGAGGGAATATATTATTGCTCGACAGCAGAAGATGCTTTAACAGAGCTTTGTCCTTGTACACCAAAAAATGTAAGAATGATTATACCACAGCCTCTTAATCTATTGCTGTGTCTCCAGCAATGATCAATAGCCTCAGGAAGAACCAGAGCAAGCAGAGACTGCTACTGCCCCAGAAGTCCTGCTTCAGAGCCATGTCGCCCAGGGTCACAATTCCAGCTCCTACTGCCACCAGGGAAAGGATGCTGGCAAGCTCTGCGAGCCAATACCTGCATCACAATTTTTATGAAGGGGCAGAAAAGCAAAACTCTGCTTACAAGCTCTATTCTAATTGTTATTTAAGCTAAAATTAGCCCAAGGTCACATTGAAAGATAAGATGTCCTATCTTTGTGTTTGGTGCCATAGCAAAAGCAAAGCAATTTAAGCTAAAGCTAATTAGAAGATTACTTCTGCAATCCAGTTTTGTCAAAAAAACGGCATTGTTGAATGTGAAATTCCAAATATTCTATATGGAATAGCTTTTATTTGCCTGGCCTTTGCCAAAGCCAGGGTTTCTGAGGAAGCCCAGTGGATGTGGGCTGGACAACACCGGAGGCAGCAGAGCTTTACAGCCCTGTGGTTAGGTACAGCTCTGAGCTGGGAGACAGGCAGGTCCAGCAACCTCTCACTTATCAAAATGTTTTCAGACTAAGGGGGGGGGGGAGGCATTTTTTTATTGTTTAGGTAGATGCACTGCAAATGGAAAGTCTTCTTTTTAATCATTTGCAGTAAACTCAGTTGATGCATCTCTCCACTACTGGCCTCAGTTTAGTACAGTGATGAATACTAGAGTTCAGATCTGCTGGCACTAATTCCATTTTAAGAAAACTATGGGAGGAACATTTTCCCTTTCTTCCTGCCCAGGAAAACAAGAGACAGGAGGACAGCCTACTGACAGCCATGCTTTTCCCTACTCTGGATTAGTGTCTCTGTATACTAAATGTTAAGTATTTTAAATTCTTTGTAATTTTTAAAATTTGCTACCTCTTTTTTTCAAATTATTTGTTGTGAAGAATTCTGACTTGTTTTAATGAAATCCAATTTTTAAACTGTTTTGGCAACCTTTTGTAGAAAAAAATACCATAACCACTCAGTGTTAAAATGAGACAATCCCACACAAAGCAATGCTGCCCTGCCTTGCAGAATTATTACCCAGAGGAAAAGCACACCACACCTATTGTACAGTTTCTACCTTCAGAAGTCTCTGCCAGGACCTTTAGGGTGCTGTTTTCTTTCACTGTCTGTACAAGTGAGTAACATAAAAAAATAAGAAGCTAGTTCTGTGCTATTAAAATAGAAACTTAAAACAAAATATAACACAACATAGTTATTTAAGGTATTAGAAAAAAAATCAGTTTCCTTACATGAAATGTAATTGTTCTATAATCTCTGCATTTTCCATTTTTGTTCTTTATACTGCTATTATATCAAAAATATTCTTTGGCTAAGACACAAAACCTCGCAGGGATCTCTAGATTTGGCAGCTCAGAAGAAAATGAGCCCAGCATTTGCAAAAACAGCTGCTCCGGATATCTTGCAAACCCAAAACCATACCTGATTTTGACTAATTTCCCTTTTCAGTATTGCAATTTAAGTCAGCCTGCGAGGCCAAAGACTTCAGACTAAATGGGTTTACTAAACTATTACAACCAAACTGGTAATTTCTGATAGTCATCCCTTCTGGGTAAAGTTCATGGACTTGTAAAGGACCTAATCAAAATCCTCGCACAGTAGAAATGTGAAGGGAAAGATCTGTAAGTCTGTCAGCGAGAAAACTGCTGGATTTACACTTTAATAGAATCAGTGGTTCCACTAAAGGTGTGGAGAAGGACAACAGCTGGAAACAGCTGATTCTGACACCCCCCCATTTCCATGGAGTTTCCACCAAGCCCTATTATTTATTCAGAAGCTATTTTCCAGGAAAAGAGCCAGCCAGCCTGCAAAAGTGTTTTCAAAAAAATAATTTTCAAAGGATGGTGGAATAGCAGAATAAGCAGTCCACAGATATCAGGCGGCTAGGTTTTTCTTTTGGATTACCCAATTTGCATGTTTGTACAATAATTTCAAACCAATGGTAGTCTGTTAAGACATACTATATATGCAATATTTCTACTTTATATGGTCAAATTATATTTCTGCACTATTTGTTCATTTTTGAGACCCATTTAATATGGAAGCACAAAAGATTTTTCATCCCGTCACTAGAAACAGGTATATGTATGTGTGTCCCCATAGTGTTTAGGGGATTTCCAGCAAATGTGGAAAGAGACAAGAGATTAATATTTTTGGTTGCCTGAGGAATATTTTTTACAGAAGAATGTATCTCGAACTAGGGAGCTTTAGTTCCAGCTGCTTCTGTCTAGTGCTCTGAAAGCCTTGTCCAAAGCCAGAGGTTGAACAGGGGATGGGGCAGCATGAGAGGAGACATCGAGACACAAGATTTGGCCATCTGCACCGGTAGCCAAAAAGACTGCAGTAGCTGAGCAGCTGGGAGAGCACTCAAGCAGGAGCACAATGCTTCGGGCAGCCAGGGACAGACCGAGGCTGACAGCCGGCAGCCTGGGACGAGGGTTTGTGTGGAGTCTGACCTGGCGTGGGGACACGAGGCGCTAGGAGTAGAGAAAGGGTTGTGAAACAAAAAGCTTTGGCAGTCATCATGGGACATTTCCTCGCTGAATAACTCAAACCGGGGGGCTAATATGAGGAAAACAGCATAAGCGCTGGACCGCTGCGCTATGCCAGCAGCACAGCATCATCCTTCACACTGTCAGAAATAGGGTGCAGCAACCATAAACAGGCTGCGTGCTGCTGCCCAAACACCCCACGGGAGAAGGGAAGAACAATTTAGTTAGACAGTATATGTTGATATCAAATTGAAATGTTACCACAGCTCATTTAAAAAGCAAAAAAACTGTAAGGATACAAACAGCAGAACAGGCTTCACTCGTTTCTCACAAACTCAGGTGTCCATTAAGGTTCATGTTTTTGCTAGAAAAATCATGAGTAGTGATGGCAACTGAGGGCCAAAAGGTAGCATCAGTTAAAGTAATTATCTATCCAAAATCCAGTGTGACAAATCCTACCCATTTCTAGAACTAACAGGAACACTAGTGGGGTATGAAACACAGGAACTTAAATGCTGATATGAGACACATCACTCTTCTCTGAGAATGTTGTAATACTGGTAAAGAAATCAAAAGAACTATTTTTGTCCTGAATTTAGCCCATAAGATTTAGCCTATGAAGTTTTAAGAAATCCTTTAAATAGCTGTTTCATTTAGATGAGTTATATAAATGTTCTGGATCAATAATAAAACCAGAAAATATAGACAGTTACCACTGATACAGCTTGAAAAACAAGCTTTTTTTTAATGCAGAAGAGAAACTGGTTGCTTCCTAGAAGAGCACGAGAGCAGAAAACTTGAAAATCTTTATAAATTATATACGTACACACATACAGATGTTTCTATAAGCATGTACCTATATGTACAGACATAAAAAGATCAAGGTTTAGATTCCACTTACACAGTAATTACTCTACCTTTATTCCCTCACTTCAAGAAATTTAAAACTAGAAAATTTTGTCTTTTATTTACTAGTACTGGAAAGAAAGGAAGCTGACAGGGGGTGACATCTAAAATTTAAGGAGCCAGACTTAAGAATTCACATTTCTTCCTCAACCAGGAAAGTGCTCTTTGCCATTGGGAGGACATTATCACTGGATATAAGCTTGGGATATTAAACTTTAAATACCACATGCTGTGACAAGCCAGTCAATGGACTCCTACATGAAATTAACTGCATATTGCGTAGTGTGGTGGATGAAACCTCCTCTGTCATGTAGCAGATCATCTAATACAACTGCCCTGGGATTTCCTTCTCAACATAAATTATGTCTAAATTGGTGCCTAAGCACTACTTTGCTTCTTGCATTAGTCTATCCGTCATATTTCCTCCTCCAGTGACTAAAAGACTAAATAAAATTTCAGAATACTGCAGAGTCAAACTATAACAAATAACTATTTTTGAGTGCCAAAACTATGTAATTATCTCATAACTGAGCATTTCTTTTACCAGGTGATTAAAAAAAATATACAAAAAGACAAAATGACAAAAATGACCTAGTAAAAAGGATTCTGTTAAATTAGCTCACTTTTCTGTATTCCAGGAAAAAACTATTTCCAGAATTACCACGGTGCTCTTAAGACAATAAGTCCAGGAAGAAAAAGAAAGTAAGGTGATACAACAAGCTCGGTATATGGATTTATCAGTGCTGTGTCATTTGGTTTTACTCCAACAACTGAATCAGAGCAAAGGACAAACCTTCTGTTGCAGGTAAAGTGACACAAGCAAGTCTGGACCTTTTCCCACAGGTGAATCAAGTTCCTGTTTGCACTTGGAAGTCAAGGCTGCTCCTAAGACTATGACTGAAATTAAAATATCCAGATAACAAGAACAACAACCTTCATTTTCACTTCAGTCCTGTCTTCTCCCAACAAAAATTAAAAAAGCGGGCACACAAATAATACACCACTTGTATTCACTTTAGCTCCACTAAAAAGGACAAAGTGTAATGGACTAGTTACAGAAACACCCAAGGGCTGCCTGGTATAAAATTAAAGTCACTTGAGAGTCTTAAACATTTTGTATAAATAACCTGTGCTGCTGCTATCCAGAATCAGCTGAGCTGTAGGCATCATCTACCCCAACCATGAGTCAGCCTGAGTCAGTTCAGTGTACTTTTATGGCGCTGTCACAGTCAGAAAATACAACTCTCAGCAGCATGAAAGAAGTCTCTGAAATATGGAAGAAGTATTTGGTGGGAAGGCATTCTCTACTATAAGCTAGCAATGAAATCAGTGGAATAAATAAAATGCCAGCATACTTAACATTTTTGTCTCTTTATTTTTAGTCCAAATGGGACTGAAGTCAAGGCATAAAATGAAAGTCAAATCATGTGCTCTTAAGGTCAAACAATTTTAAACTCTTTGTGAACTGTTCCTTCTGCACAGCAATCCTCTGACTGTGCAAAGAAGACTACGGCAATATGGATTCAGTAAACAAGGAATGCTTCCAGCTGTTTGTGTCCCTCCCGCTCCCAGTATGTATAATATCTTGGCTGGTAGAAGTTATATTTGTGTTTAAACATTATAAGACTGATTTATATTAAAGGAATGTTCCTGATCAATCATTCGTTCTGAATAGCCAGTGACTAAGTGGAAATGCTTCACAGAAAGCACTGCCAAGTAAGAACTGAGTAAGAAGTTTATAAACCTTCAGGACGTGGCCAACAGTCTGTAATCTACTGAGTAGACAGCACACAACCTCCTGTAAGCGCTTACGCTGGGCACGCACACACACTTCTTCCAGTACTCAGAAGAGTCCCAGTATTTGTAGTTATGGAATAAAAGGTAGGGAGGGTTCGTTGCACTTAATATTGCCAATGAAAAGTTAGCTGCCAAGTACGAACTGATTATTACAGTCAATGGAGAGAGATATGAGACTCTTCAGGCATTTATCTTCAGGCAGCATGAATCACTCTGTCCACTGACTGATATCAGCCCAGAAACTAATTAGCTGCCTCTGGCTGAGATAGATCCCACAAAAGTTTGGTGCTGTCTGCTCATAGGATGGATCATCAGCTGATGTTCTTTGTCAAACTGTCAATAGCTGTGGGTCCAGTGGAGCTGTGGAAACCAGCAGAGGCAAAGATCTGCTCCTAGGTCTTTGCCAAGTTTACAATCCAGTGGCCTGAGTACAACAGATCTGCTCTTGGAGACTCTTTGGAAAATAGTTTTATAGTGCACAAATAAATATTTATACCAGTAAAACATTTCTCCTTTGATATTTGATAAATAGTAAAAGAAAGTGATTGAATTTAAAATAAAGTGTTAATCTTCCATGATGTTTTCGTAAAGAAAAGCTTAAAAGGAGGGGGTTTTAGGGAACAAGTTTTTTCTGTGATAAAGGTACTAGCTAAGCAAAGGCAATTAAGATTCACATTTACTAGTTGGAAGACAGTTTAATTTTAGCTAAATCTCAGCTACACAGAAAGGCAATGCCAAATATTCAAGTATGTGGTTACAGAAAATACCACAGATGCTGAGTAAGCTGTGAAGCAGAAGGCTGAAAGCCAAATGTCTTTCCACCACCTGAGCAATGGGACATCCACCACAGCCTACATGTGTATTACACTCATTGTAACTTCAAAATATTTTTTAACATGAACTAGACTGAAAAACTCACCTCCTGGCGATGTTCCACCTTGTTCTTTTTGAGCTTTTCTAAAAATTCCTTGTCAATCTTTCTACTATGTATTAGTTCAACAACATCATTTTTGCTCCTTGCTGGTTTCTTGCACCAAGAATGGAACTTTGTAACAGTTACAATGTCAGCTGTGGCTAGAATATCCTACTGCCGAGGTTACTAGCGAACTGCAACACTTTTTACTGTAGTTTCACATCTAGGATTTAATTAATGATGTATTTCGTTTAAGAGCCTGTACCTGCAGACTGGGATACTGAATTCTTCTCTTGTTGAGTCCTGCAAGTTATACAGTTTACTGTTGCAAAATACTGCAAGTGCTGGCAGAGTCATAAAGAAGGGCAGAAAAGCCAGGTGAATAGCACAACAGAAAGTTGGAATTGCTTTGTATTAACCTCTGCTTACATGACAAGGTAGTGGGATAAATCAACACTTAAGCAAAACTGCTATTAACATCCAGATGTAACCTCTTCAGAATAAGAAAAGTTATGATGCTTTTGCTAGAAAGAAGACAATATATGGGTATCATTGAGCAACTGAGAGATTTTGGCTGTAAATTACAGGCAACTTCATCCAAACATCATCATTGCCACAGTGTTTTAGATATGACTTTAGGAAATTAAAAAAATGAGTCAGTGAGACAATGTTAAGAACCATGATCATGAGAGTAAGTCCAGGTATGTAGGAATAGGCACGATACACTGGAGGTTTCAGAACTATCTCAGTATAGGACTCCCTTCTAATTGACAGAAATAGTATTATAAAAACATTGTTCTGCCTTTTTTGCCATTTTTTTTTCTATTGGAACGGCCAACCACCCTATACAATAGTGATTCTATTTGCCCAAATCTCCTTTCCCAGATGAATCATTTCCTTCAGACTCTGTCCTGTTTCTTGCCTTCTAGTCTTGTCCAAGATATGGTGGTTTCCACATAGCTCTTCTTTCCCCTATACACCAATGAACATAAAATCTGTCCTTACCCCTGTTCTCACGACACAGACTCTTACTGCTAGTCGGTTGTTCCCCTCTCCTACTTTTTCTGGAGCAGATGATATTAAAATCCTCCTCTCTCATTCCTATCCCTCCTCTCCCCTAGAGAAGTCTAAATTTCAGTAATTTCATACAGTAATAACGACTGTATTGAGCTTAAAATGTTGCAGTATGTCCTTCACAGTAAAACGGGGGCAGAAATGTTCTGCAAAGGCAAGCTCTCACAACCCGCCTTGCACACTTCTTTGGTGGCAGTGGAATTCATTTTTCCCCCAAATGAGCATGAGCTTCTTGTCTAAGCAGTGGGAATCCCCTGAGAAGGAGGGAATGGAATATGTAAGCATGTGATCTCAGAGCCTCACAGAATCAAAGCAGCACATGGTAAGAACTAACTAACTGCTGAATCTCAGAAAGTTATTGTACATTCAGAATTATCATCCTGTGGAGATATTTCTAATGCTCCATAGGCATCTTTTCTTGGTTAATTAAACAGTAAAATATCTTCAAGCCTGAAGTTTTTTAATCACGTTCTCTAGAAAACATGCTTTAGTTCAAGCAACGTAAGGAGCTGGTGTAGGAGTTCTCCGCCCTATGTTATCGTGATCGTAAGGGTTTCCTGTGAACATAAACCTCAAAGACTTTATTCTCCTCACTTAACTCCTGCTCACTTCCTTACTAGGGAACACAGGAGGAACCTGTGCTTCATGCCTAAGGATGAAAAAGGATTCCTGCCTCGCCTACTGAGAGTCAAAATATCTTACAGAATTTCTGCATAAAACAATCTTGACAGTGACATAGGAGTCCCACGAAACAGTTGTGAAAGAAACACATGACAAAGAAGGAATGTGTATGCTAATGGCAGCAGGGTAAACATGGAACTATAACAGCAACAGCTTACCTTACACAAACTATTGCACAAAAAGAGGACAGAGAAGATTTGCAGGTGAAGTAAATGCAGAAAAAGATTCAGAGGAAGGCAGAAGGACCACAAGGCACAGTGCAGCTGTAACAAAAGCTGCGCTTCACCCCCTTCACCCTAACAGCTTTCTCAGTGCCCCTGAATGGATGGCATGGGCCAGTCCACCCAGAAGGTCCACATCCTCTGGCTGACCTCTCCTTTCTCCTTGCCTGACAGCCTGAAAGGGACAAGTTGCTTTTTAAACACTAGTGAGCTGAAGGAAAGGCTTGGTGGACTCTGACCTTTTTAGGCTAATGCTAGACACAGGACTGTTGACCGAACAAAGTAGTGATCTAAGCGCTGATAATAAACCAGGTGTTAAATGTCTCAGGCTGATTGCAGCTAAGTGCCTAACCTTGCTCCCATGAACAGGAGGCAAGTATAGCAGGTCATTCAATGCCTGGCAGGTGGACAATCTTGCAGAGCAAACCTTTGCCCACAGACTACAATCTATTGCCATATTCTGGCTGGACGTATCTGTGACTCACTCCAGTCCTTGTGTGGGGCAGGAGAACCTTGCTGCGATGTAAATGTACCACTCCATATAATGGGCACATGGTACGTGGCTGACAAGCTGCCAGGTCTGCTCACCGCCTGCTTCCATGAGAAGTGTTCCTCACTGTTTGTGAGAAGAGGAGACAAACAGAGGCTGTTATCAAAAGCAATTACCACAACGGTTTAGCACCATCACTTCCTGTGCTAAGTGACCCTATGTCCTAATAATACTTTCTGTATTAATCTTGCATCCATGTGTAACATCTGCTTCATCCTCTATGCTCAAAGGCAGAGCCCAGCAAGCTGCCAGCGAGGCCTTGGTGCCCGCTGTGCCCCTCAGCAGCTGCACAGCCACTGCTGGAGCCACACGGCGGGCAGCTGCTGCTCTGCTCTGGGGCCAGGCCAGGCAAACCCCGCGCTCGGGCAGCCAGTGCAGCCCAGGCGGCCGCGGGCTGCTGCAGTCCCAGGAGACCTGCCTTCTGTTTCTGGCTCCGTTGCTATCCTTAGGAAAATTATTTTGGCTTTCTATTTTCTCTCCCACCTTTTATTTGTCTTTTGTATTTAGACTATGATTTTTCACCTTAGGTTTATGATTTGGTTTTCTTTAGTCTGGAAAGAAAAATCTTAGGTAGGGCAGGAGCATTTTGAAAAGGCAGGGGAAGAAAGAAGAGGGGGGGAAAGTAGTCCACTCTTAGCAACAAAGTTTGTTGGGAAATAGCAGTACAGACACATTAACACTTCCTGAGACAGAGGCGGATGAGATATCTAGTACAATATGAAGAAGTAAAGGGGAAAGATTGTGTTTGTGAGTGGTGAGATGATGAAGCTGCCCAGCGGGATGCTCTGATGGGGGGGCTAATGTGCAAACCGTGGCACTCCTCACTCTGGCCCCAGTATTAATGAGAAAGTATCTCCCTTAAACCCTTTGCCAGTTTCAAGAGTGGAGTCGGAGATGGTGGGTAACAGGGTGACAGCCCCCCCGGCTGTGTGGACTTTGGTAACCAAGAGCTCAGTGGCTTGGCAGCAAGACGTGGCGACTGGGAGACTGCAGCCAAAGAAACACCCTGATAATGGTAGGAGCTGCTGCAGCTTCTCCTGCAATCAGCTCCTGTTTCGTAGGAGGCAGTGATCTCTGAGGGACACTGATGACCGCTCACCCCTGAGGTCACCAGCCAGGCACCGGGAGGGACCGCAGCACAGTTGCCTTCTGCAGGGATGCTCACCCCCAGCCCTTGAGCTGCAGCTGAACACCCCTGACTTACAAAGCTGGCCTCTTGACACATGCTATACCGGACACACCAAAACCTGGTTTGGGATTCCTGAGTGTTTCTGTAAAAGTTGTAATAAAAACTGTATCTGCAAGGCAAGCTGTAGCTGCAGATTGATTCCTCCACAACACAACCTGGTCGTGCTGCTAATTATATATTTATATTATATATATAAAATGACTCACTGACAATGAGCCAAAGATTCTCAGACTGTGACCTACACACCACTGGTGTTCCACCAACCAATTCTCTTCGATACCTGGCCCCTCTTTTGCCAATGGTTTATAAAAGATAGCTAGAGAGAATGAAAACACAATCTCAAGGGGCTTTTAAAGCAAAACTCTAGTAGGTATAAAAGATAATGTCATGTAATGAAATCAGCTGTACCTACTAAGTAATTTGCCAAATATACTGTAAACACTTTTAAAGCAATAACTGAAATACTAAATATTTATGTTTCTGATGACTTGTGTTAAATTTTTCAATAATACAATACACAAATAATCATAAAACAAAGTGTTTTACTATTTCTGCTAATATCTGCAGGCATCACTTAGCCAGCTGCCCTGTGATGGTATATTCTACAGCACAGAAACTTATTTCTTACATTGTTCACAGAAAATGAGCATATGTTACATATAAAACAAAAGACATCACTACCAAATGACAGTCTGTATTGTCTTCTAAATATAACGAAGTATTACATACACATAAAAAATCAGGAAAAATGTGATCATTTAATGTAATTAGGTCAATTAAATACAATTAAGTTAAACTAACTGAAGTATTATAATTTGATATTTTCCAGTTCCTATATGGGCTTGACACATGCAAGTACTTGGAGAAGACAGAGTTGAGAACTTATATCCAAATCCTATAACAAAGACCACAATCTCTCAAAATCACAGGGGGGAAAAGAAAAAAAAAAAAAGCAATACAAAACACAAAAGCAAATCCAGCAGTGTCAAACCACACTCCTGCCTCCAGTGTCACACTTTCTCACCTATTTTCTGTAAGGTGCAAGAATGTGGACTCCCAGAAACGGTACTCAAACTCAGTGACCCACATGCTTCGTAGCTGCCCGCTCAAGCCATGAAAGTCTTTTCTTTAGCCCTTCCATACAAAATGTTCACTCACTCTCCCAGATGTCATGCATACTGCAATATGGAGATGCTACATTAAATATTTTTACATCATCTGCAATTGTGTCTGCTGGCTCAGACACCTCTAGCACTTTTTGCTGACATCTTTAGTACTTCAGAAGTGTTGGAAAATAACAAATGGCATTCATACACATCTGTGTTCTCCAAAGGAGTCCAGAAAGCAGCCAAATAATTCCGAGATTTTTTTTTCAGCCATTTGGGAGATTTTTTTCCTGCCAATTTCCTATCACAAGGCACAGCCAGCAACTGGCAACTTGACACACAGATGTCTGAGCTGAGCATTGGGTAGTACTCCTCATAGCCCCAGCAGTCTGAGGCACATTTTTGCCACCACTTGTTTGCAGTACACCATAACGGACTTCTGCTCACTGTTTGCATATTCTGGCAAAACGTGCTTTTTTCCCCCAGCAATAAGGAAACAGAGAAGAACACCTTGGCTAAAAGTAATTTTTCTCCCCCAGTACTTTGATTTCTTACATTTTTGGCAGATCACTATCCCTCCAGCATTTGCTTTTATTTTGCATGGCATACATTTCCACCGTTTTAAAACTCTGGGTTTATGGCAGCTTCTTTCCCTGTTCCTGGCAGTATTAGTATTCTATACTAATCTACCTGTTGAAACATATGGTCTCTGGCTTCCTTACCTCTAATCATCAAAGTTATTTCTCTTCCACTTCATTTCCCCAGTGCTTGCTTCTGATGAAGCTGCTTGGAGCAGCCGTCTATCATTTCCATCTTATTTTCTAACACCACTAGAAGTTTTACAGTTGAGAGTTGTACCAGAGTTAAAAGCTTCTGCTAAGGCAGCTCTGTTAATAGACTAGATCCCAAACAACCGCACTGCCCAAATGGAGCACAGGGCTGAATCACAGCCTGTGCGCCAGGAAGGCAGAAACGTTGTTGATTTTTCATTTTAAAGTGCAGCTAGAAACAAAGCAGGGGAAAAGCGATAAAACTTATTATCAGTTTGCAGCTTAATCGTACCAGAATGAGAACTGACAGCGGCGGCAGTGGTCACGCAGAACGGCACAGCTTCTACGGCTGTGAGCCCGTAGCTTGCATTTCCATCACTTCTTACCTCCAAAACAGTGTCCAATGCCACATTTTATGTGGTTTTGTTTTGGTTGGGGTTTTTTTTAACAACAGGTCGTCCAAAACCCTACTTTTAGAAGCCCTGAAAAACGCTAAGGGCCGTCGCCGAAGAGCAGCAGGCTCTTGCCAAGGGACTTAAGGAGTTCCACTTTCTAGCTCGGCCGGTGTCAGCGCCGTGCCAAGCTCGTCCATCACTGACCGGCTTCCACGGCTTTTGGACACCGTTGCCACCGGGAGGGCCGGACGGCCCACCGCCCCCCAGCCGCCCCGCTGCCCCCACGCAGCGCAGGGGCCGGGGCACGGCGCAGCCCCGGCAGGAAGCGCCGGGGACGAGCAGCCTGTCGGGCAGCGCCGAGGGCGGCGCGGGCAGCCGGGTCCCCGCTGCCCGAACCGCGGGCGCGCCGGGGGCTGCGGAGCGGGGTCAGGCAGCCGGGGCGCTAACGAAACCCACCAAATAAGGCGCTGGCAGCCGCCACGCAGGGGGCGCAGGACAGGCAGGGGACGAGCCCCGCCTCAGGCATGGAGAGCCGTGCCCTCCCCGCCGGTCCCGCCGCGCCGGAGAGCGCCTCCCCCGCCCGGGCTTGACGGCAGCGGGGAGGAATGTGTTTCCGGGGCGGGGAAAGCGCGGCCAAGCGCGGACCTTCCCCTCCCCTCCCCCTCCCCCGCCCCTCCCCCGCCGCGCCGGGCTCCCCTCGGCAGCTCGGAGGCGAGGCGGCGGGCAGCCGGACGGGGAGCGAGCAGCGAGGCCGGCCGTCCCGTCCCGTCCCGTCCCGCCGCGCCCAGCCCAGCCCAGCCCGCGCCCAGGACGCCGGGGCACAGGGGGAGCCTCAGTCAGTCAGGCGGGCCGGAGCGCGCCCCCTGCCAGGAGCCAGGCGCGCCGCGGCCATGGCTGAGGTAGCGGGAGGACGGGGCGGGGGTGGGAGCCGGCCGGGAGCGGGCTGAGCGGTGCCCGCCCGGCCCGGGGCGCCTCGTCTCGGCCGCGCCCGCCGGTATCCGGGCGGGCTCCGGCGGGCGGTGCGGGGCAGAGGGCGCCGATCGCGGCTTCCCGCCGCCCGCCCGCAAGGGGAACCGCCGGCAGCACCCGCCAGCCACCGCCGCCCCGGGGCGCGGGTCCCTCCGCGCCCGTCCCGGGGGGAGGGGGGGTGCCTCGCCTCCCCGTGCCCGCCCTGGGGCGGTGTGCGCGTCCCGGGCCGGCGCTGCGGGCTGGAAGGTGTCGGGCCCAGCCTGCGGCTTCCCGTGGCGGCGGGACGGCGGCCTGGGGCCTCCCGTCCCCGCGGGGGCCGGCCGGGCCTTTGTCCGCCCGCGGCCGGGCCGCCCCGACCCTGCCCTCGCAACCAGGGTGGGAGCCCGTACCGCTGCCCCGCTCGGAGCCGCCCGCGGCCTCCCGCCCGGAGGTGCCCGGGAAGCGGCAGCACTAGACGGGGTAAAGTTTCGGGCGGCTTCCCGGGGAGTGCGTGAGAGGGCGGGCGTCCCCCTCAGCGCCCGGGCCGGTGTCGGGGCCGGGGCCTCGGGGCAGGCTTGTCCTCCGCGGGGGCGGGCGCGGGGACGGGAGAGTTACCGGGGTGAAACGCTGCGGAGCGAGGCGGTGTAGGACCGTGAGTATCCAGTCTTTCGACCCGCACATCTCTGCGAAAAGTAGCCATTAAGAGCGGGATGTGTGCACTGTTTGAATGACCGTAGTGCCGCGTTCTGACTGTTCGATGCATTCGTATTTGTGCCTCTGAGCCGTTATAACTTGTTATAAGCTTGTGTCGGGGTGCAAGCAGGAATGTGAGGCCTCTGTATGCAATCTGTTTTCACGTGGATATTTTTGAAATAACTTACAGCAGTGGGAGCACAGTGTTTTGTCTCCTGTTACTAACTTCCTATACCGATGGTTGGAAGGAAACATGAAGTGGTAGGAAATTTTCTGACTCACTGTTTAGCCCATGTCAAATGTCTTTATCTTATGGAATAAGTGTCTGCCTGCCTGTTAGACTCATCAGGTAGCCTTTGTGACTATTTTTTTTCTTCAAGAAAAGAAAGGTGAACAGTGTTCTTGGTTCCTTCTGCATTTGTCCTTGGTATAATACAACAGTCCATTCATGCCAACACATGTGCACATACCTGTTCGGTGAAAATGTTGATTTTTCTGGTAGGTTTGCCATAGGTGCTACAGTCCGGTTCATGCCAAGACACACAAACCTTAGAAATAAGACTTGTCTCCATTCAGATTAGTGGAACCGCTTGTGACTAATGCTGCATGTGCGCTTAACTGTTGAAATGGAGCAGGGCTTTATGTATGTGAAAACAGATTTAGATAATCCATACTCCTGGCACATTAATCATTTGGTAAGTGATGGTAGGGTGAGAAAAATCTGTTTTCTATTATGAAATGACTTGGTAGAAGCTTTCTTTTTTTTTAAGAAATAATTTACTACTAGAAAGATGTAAATTGGACTATATTAAACAAGACTTTAAAAGCAGTGAAGACATTCATTGTCCACATCCATCCCAGTGATGAAACTGATGATTCATTCTCTGTCACAAAATATCACTTGCCTCTGGCAAATGGTTAAGTAGCATTTTGCAAGCCTGCCTAAGGCTATATTTGTAAGGGCTGCAGAAACAGTGCGCCATTGGCAATGGGTAGGCAAGACAAGACAAGTTTTGGATGTTAACACCTTCAGCTTTTGTCCTTTTCAAAGATGTTTCAGCTGAAAGGTACAAACCTGACAGGCATGCAGAATGAAATCTTAACAGCACTTATGAGCTCCAACTTTGATTAAGGTATCTGTTTGCCAGCCATGTTGATGAATGAACCAGACTTACTTCAAAATGAAGTGTCAGCACTTAAAAATCTGGTGTTCTTTTTGTGTGCGGCCAGGGAGCTCATTCTGCTCTGTACGTTCAGTCATCCAGTCTGCATCATGTTCCTAGTTATGCCCACCCTTGTGAAGGACTGATTTGGAGGGATGTGAGTTTCTGATGTGAGTGCAGAATTTTAGTGTTATGTCTCAAGTGACTCAAGTGGTTAATCTTCTACCACTTCCTTTGGGATGCGATTCCCACAGCTGAAAACAAACTGTCCGGAAACTTTTCCTGCTGTTCTCTCTTCCTGATTCATGATTTCATTCCTCTGCTCTTAACCATCCTCCCTATACCTCTCTTAGGGTAGCTCCACTATGATGCAGTTTTGAAAAGAGCTCATATGATATAGCAAGCAGCTTGGGAGGTAGATCACTTGGGTAGCAGAAAGGCTAGCTCAGGAAGAGCGATGCAAACATGGGGTGGACATGTGCTATGTTCTCTGTTACCCTGAATATAATTCCCTTGCTGCCACTGGTATGAATGCTCTTCAGTTGTTTGCAAATAGTTGTCATGCCTACCTTTCCACCCAGTCTTGATTTAGCCGAGTGATGTGATGCATACTTAGCTTGTGGTTCTTCCAGCCCTCTGATCAGCCTACTGCAGGCTTCCTGGCTGCCCGTGGCTCTTGGTAACTGGCCTTCAGAAATGGTTCTGATTGTGGCAAGACTGTTGTTAAACAGGCTGTTGAAGTATCTCCTCTTGATGGGACTGTCTTGTAAGCTGTCGTCAGAAGGTGTAGTTCTGAAACAGGCTCCATCCCCTCTCCCTTTCCTTCTAGTGGACAGACATGCAGAGTTCCTGCTGTTCCTCTCCTGCCTGGGGGCCAGGGGACCTGGGCTGCTTCAGTGCAGAGCTGCTTGTGATGCCTGCTGTGGCCTTTGCTCATGTCACTGTTGCATGTAGGGAGGTGGATGCGTGAGCTGCACTACCTTCTGTTCTGTTAGTTGGACCCACCACATGGCATGGGGAGTGGGTTTTTTGGGGGGAAGAGTACAGGCTGGATGGAGCATTGCTGGTAACTGGTGTACTCAACCTCCTCTTCCTCCCCATTCCTTTCCAAATACATTTTGTACCCATTTCATGTGAGAGAGACTATTATAATCAGTGAGACATTGCAAAACTGAAGTTAAAGCAGTCAGGGATTTTCCTAATCAGAATTAACAGTGACAAGCTAGCTAGCTTTAAGATTGCTCATGCCTCCTTGCATGGCACTTGGAAGAGACATTAGACAGATCCAGAAAAGAGGGAATCCAGGCTTGGCAGTAGTGGAGCCTATTCTGCCCTCAATTGCTTTTCTGGACCTTCAAGTGTTTTATTTATTCCAACTTTTTTTTGGGGGGGTGACCAATCCCCTTGGCAGCTTTTTGATTCTTAGGAGCTGCAGTTAGCCCCTCTGAAAGGGAATCCTTGTTGGAAGTACCTTTTTTTTTTTTTTTTCTTTTTTAAGCTTCTGGGGATCTATTGGTAGAGTTCATAAAGCAATTACATAAATTAAATAATCCTTAAAAATGTAATTAAGGCAATATGTAGTTACATTTATTTTGGAAGTGTCATTAAAAAGTACTTGCCAGTATTTGTACTATTCCCCTATGACTAGATTTTTAAGTCATCTGCTGCATTCTGTGCCCTGTAGAAAATTTCCCATCTCCCAGCAGTAGCAAACTCTGAGTTAAGCCTATGTTTTCCTACCTCTCATGTCCCATCTCTCTTTATATTGCTGATTCTACAGATTGTTTCCACTTGCTCTGCTTGCTTTGCTTTGAAGGTACTTAACTAGTGTTGTTAGCGTTCCCATCAGCAGTTTTGACATTGCTGGTTAGATGACTTGAGATTTTTTAAGTTTCTGCTTTTGTGTGTGCGTGCATGGGTTGTTTTTTTGTTGTTTTTTTTTTTTATACAAACACGTGCATCTCTGAGCCTTACAGAAAAATGAGTTTTTGGTGTAGGGGGGGTTAGCTGTTTTTTCTGAAGAGGATGTTTTTTTGTTTTTCAAGAGCGTCACAGAATTGTGAACAGATGAACAAATTCTGTGGCTCTGTCTCCTGGACACACTGGCAATATCTCGGTCTGATTTAAGGCTCTTTTTGTGTCAAAAAATCAGAATCTTAGTTCAAATGCTGAATAATGTTGTCATCTATGGTGGCCAATACCGTCTCCTTTTTTCGTGTGTAGTTCCTCCTTGTTCTGTGTTGCTCTGTTCTGTTGTGTATTCTGTTGCCAACTTTCTGAAAAGGATGATGTTACTTGCCTTGCAGTAACCACAGTGGACCACAATATTGACTGGTATCTGTCAGTTGTCGTGGTTATGGAGTTTCTTGGGTAGCTGAGTACATAATTTTGGTGTTAACCCACAAATGGGAAGACAAATTCTACGTGGGTTTTTTTTTTTTTCTTTTCTTTTAATTTGTCCTGCATAGGTGTGGCCCAGTAACCTAAACTGTTAAAACTGTAAGTCAGGATAAATTTATGATGACACCTTTCTCTAAACTTTCTTCTCTCCCACCACGTGGATTAGTAGTATAAGTACCAGTAAAAAAGTGCGTAGTTTCATTGTAAGAAATTGTCATGTGCTTTAGCTGTGGTCATAACAGACTGTATGAGTTTCTAGCCCAGCTTAAGGCATGTGTAGGCTTGCCATATAGCTTCTATTGGGAATGTCATCCAGAGACAATGAAAATTCTGATTCCTGTGAATGGAAAATGAGACACTGGGCACCTCATATGCATCACTAAATAGTACAGTTGTCGTTTTCAGTACTAAGGGTGCTCTTCTTAGCAGAATGTTGTTATTAAGCATCCTGTACTTTTGTAATAAGCTCGTTCTTTTACTTTTGTATTCTTAGACTATTCAGAGTGGTTAGTAGACTGCCTAGGCTATTGTATTCTCCCATTAATAGATTGAAGATGTTCACATAGATGGTAAAGTCACTAATTAAGTATAAAATCTGCATATAACCAATCAAGTGGTAGGAAAAGTAGCCTCATGAGACTATAATAAAAAATGTTTTCTTTTGGGAAAGTTAATAAAAGATTCGTACCTGACCTGTAAACCTCTTTGGAGTGTCACTGAGTAAAAGGCTCTTTAAGAGCGACATTTTTGTCTATTATCTTTCTCAATTTCTCTTTACAGTCATCTGCAAAAAGGGTTATGAAATAATGCTTTCTGTCTTAAAAGCAGTTTCATGCGCTTTCTTTCTTTTCCAACAGCAGCAGCAAAATATCATCAGTATTCTTGTGGTTTTTATTAGAGGGGGAAGCTTTGAGTAACAAAATTGAGGCTGGAATCTTAACTTTGTTGTTACGGCTAGTAAGATCTAAGAAGATACTAGTGTTTTCTCACCATCCTTTTTCCTTTCTCCCACAGAAGAACGCCTTGCATATCTTTGATAAATTAATGCAGTTCTCACGTTCTGCCAACAAATCATTAGTTTTCTGTTTATAGACATCTTTACACTTCTAATTTGTAAGACCGTTTAAGTGTAGATTCTTCTTAAAATGCTCATAAACTGTAACATACACAATATCTAGTGCCAGTATTTTCTCACCCCAAAAGATCAACATAATATTTACAGTTCATTTATTTTGAAATTGTGTTTTCTGCAAGATCACTTATGCTCAGTTTAGTCCTAGTTTTGACTTAGCTTTTTTTTAAGTTCTGCTCTTGGAACATTCTAGTGTATAAGCAGGAAGGAGAGCCATTGTTTATATGGATTCTTATTGTATCAAACTATAAATTTATGTGTAGTATATATGCCACATACAAGTAACTCGCATGTAGTTAATTTTCTGTTATGGCTATTAACAAAAAAAATTTTAACCTTTAGAGCTGTGCAAGTAAAGGCACTTTTGATGTGGAAGGTGAACGCAAAAAGTGAAAGCCTTCTTCTTTTCTTGGCCTTTGTGGTAGAATGAAAAAGAATAATTATATATTGGGCTAAACTGAAACACTGAACTTCATGTAAAGATGACTGATTTGTGGTTATTTAAAAGACAAGTAAATTATTGTGTTAGATTAATTTAGAAAGAGTCGGTATTTCACTTAGGAAATGGTGATGCTGTGAATCAAAGGTAGTATCTTAGATGTTAACGTGTACTTCGTCCCTGAGGTTGTGGTTTTGAAAAACAGACCTTACACTGGGATGTCTGGTTTGGCATAACCTTGAAGTAATTATTGACGTAAAGATGCAGGAGCTGTTCCCTTTTCAAAGGAAAAAGGAAGACAAGCTGTCGTTCTAAGGTTTGTTAATTTTCTTTGGTGGAATTGCAGTTTAGTGTGTCCTAACGTGGTGCTAGCCTTGCACATTGGCACAGAGAGTCGTGTCTGCCTCTTGTGCAGCTGGCTACGAAGCAGTTTGACCTGTCCTCATCTGTTCTGTGTCTTTGTAGGCTGGCAGGACGCACAGGGAACGATCTGTGGCCTTGCACTGCCATAAAACAGAACTCTCCCATTGAGTTGTGGGGTAACTGGAGTGTCAGGGGCGTATCGGGGACCATAGGTCATTTGAAGGACCTGGCATTCTAGTAGCTTGGCCAGCACCCTCTGCAGATTCAGTTGCTCAAGTATTAAATTGGACAACATCCAAGCTCGGCCTAGACCCTCAGCTGTCTGGTTTTCCAGATCTTAGGTAAAAAGGTTTTGTGCGAAGATGTGTACAGCTAAAAGGAAAGCCTATTTCTGAAGTGGATACATACAAGAGATAAATACAAAAGAATGTAACCTTCTTGATGTTAAATAAAAAAATTCTCCCCGGGATCAAAAAATTACACATTTTAGTAGTAGTTTATCATTACATTGGGATTAAATTTTGCATTTGACCTCTCATATTATTACCTTATCTTTGATAGTGGAGTGGCTGAAGACTTTGTGCTTGTCCAGTCAGCAAGTGAAATGCTCCCCCTTCTGATAGTAAAAAGGAGAAATGAGGAAATTTTTGCTAGCATCATCCACAATATTGGCTAGAGTAAGCAAGGTTGATTATGTGCTGCTGGTGTGTTCTGGCTGTTGTTTTTTCTTATTACACTGATGTTATATTTTCTGGTGTATTAGGAAATTAGCAGGCATAGGATAAAGTCAGGAATTACCACAAAAGGAACCTCAGAGAAGGTTTTGCAAGGTTGTATTTTGTGTGTGTTAACGTGCTCCGTTTCTGGTGCTAGCTAGTTTGGCCTGATGCGGAAAGGCATACTGAAGCCCATCTGCATAAAATGTACGGCTTGATGGTTTTCAAAATGTCAGTGTGCTCGTTTTTTGTCAGAATAGGTGAAAAATCTGTGTTTCAGGTGTGTGTGAGTGTAACCTACATGCGTTTCCAAAACATTTTAGGGGATAACATTTGTTCTTTGCTTTTACTGTACAATTGAAAAATAAGGAATAACTTTTTTGTGCTGTTTTTGTCACTTCTATGCAAATACCAGTCTGTGTGAGAAATAAGTGACCAAGAATTTCAGTGTAATTTTTCCTGGGTGTGGGCTTGTATGTAAAAAAGGAAACAGCAAATTTCCTTTTTTGGAAGAACATACTATATGTACCAGCTATAGGTTGTTTAAATAGCATCATAAAATTGATAAACAGTGGTAAACATTTTTTTCTATGTATGTTATCTCCTTCTACTGCAGATGTTGTTTACATAAGTTTTCAAAGGGTAGACTAAAATGCTACATAGCCATGTTGCTGATACTAGCAGTTTCAGTGAAAAATTCAATTTTAGCATTAAAGAGTAACTATAGTGTGTAAGATTGGTCAGCTAGCAGTGATAAAAATGCTGGCAGCAATCTGGAGAGTGTTTAGGTAGTGATAAAAAAGCTTCCAGTTACTGGTTCTTTTTGGTGTATAATTCAAAATGCACTTTCACTTTCTAAATGAATGATGCCTGTATTTAATGTGATTAACATTTGCTTGTAGCTGGAAGCAATTTTAATACTGCATCTCTGCAGAGTTGGGTTTTTTTAAAAAAAAAAAAACAAAACAAAACCAACCAAACCTCACTCAGCATTAATTTAAAACTCTGTTGTAGACAATTGATTTTCAAATTAACCTGAATTTCTTACTTTGAAAATTTTCCAGTGGCCCTTGAACCATGAATTTAACTAAAAATGTGTTTTATTTACATAGGAACACGACTGCAGCAATTTATACCAACGTAGGTCTTAGCTGTCCCTCCTGCCTGTACTTGTGCAGTCTTGCCATCCTCCTTGTGTCAGCAGTGGAAGTCATGAGGCTGTACAGTAAGTCATTGAGGTAGCTGATCTGGTTGAAAAATACCTTGGCAAAAAATTAATTTTCAGCTAGATCAGCTGTTTCAACCGGGTGACCACGTGTTACTAACAACGTGCTTCAGATCAAGGGGAAGAAAGGAAAATGTGCAGCTCCTAGACAGATGAGTGTGGGACTGTGGTTGTCCAGAGATAAGTTGGCGTAAACTGCTGCAGAACCTCACAGCATCTGCTCATGGATGCTTCAGTGCTTTTCTGATTTGAGTAATCTTATCTTAGGTTGCTAGACCAGGTGAGAAATAACTCAGCAAGGAGTTACTGCTTCACTTGTTCTACTGTCGCGTTGAGAGATGAAAGTATTGTCTGCAGTTGGCATCAGATAGATGAAAGGTGTGCAAAGCAGGGAATTCTAGGGCCTGGAGAAGCTGAGCTGTCTCTGTTCAGTAGTGGCAAACTGGTAGATCTCCTTAGCTACTTTAAGAAACTTCGTATTTTTATTATCTCTTGAAGTCCTCTTAGAAGCAGCCTGTGGACTCCAGGCTTCAAATCCTCCTGTGGAAAGCAGCAAATGTATGTAGCAAAAGTAGGCAGGTTGTTCAAATAAGGACTGTTTTCTCTAGATGGGTCTGTTTTTTAAAAACAATAATAAAAAAAGACATTTTTTTAAGGTTGAAATAATTTTTTTCCTGAGGTTGGTGAGCTTTTTGTAAGTGCTGAGACTTCAGGGTTACAATCTGCATCAAGTCCACTGTTTGTTTCACTGTGTGCTTATACCTAGCCAGTTATCATTGCCATTGAATTAATAATTGTTACTAGTTTTATATAAATCTTAAAATACATATAATGGGCATATGTAAAATTAAATATTTATTAAATAAATCATAGAGAGATACAGATTCTTAAGGCTGTACATAGTTCTGTGGGATGACCAGGTTTTTATTAGTTCTGTGTGATCATTTTCCTGACCGCTTACCCAGTGTTGAAAGTATGTTGAGGATGAGAGTTGTTTCAGTACAAGTCTCATTTTAAATTGTGTTAGAATCCTGAATCTTTTAAAAAACTTGCAATTAAATATTCAGATGCTCCCTGTAAACATTATTGTATGTACTTGGCAATCAGTTCCTGAATTAAAATGAAAAAACCCCAACCAACCAAAAAAAAGAACACCACCAAAAATACAAACATACACACACTCCTGAAAAGCCTTCAGTGTTGTGTTCTTTACTTGTCATAATTTTTTTGGCCAGCTATTTTATTGTAATGACATATTGGAAAAAAAGTAAAAATAAAATCGGAATAGTTCCCCAAACCAGCTGGCTGTGTTAAGAGCACTCACAAGCAATTCACACCAGGCCAGCAGAGAAGGAAGGTAGGTCTGTGACAGCCTGGATTTAGGTTGGTTTAGCAGTACTCAAGGAGCCTGGTGTAATTTCGGAGGTCAGTTGCTCTGACAATAGAGGTTGTTTCTTGAGCACTCCTCTGTCCACGTGGAGCTCTGGTTCAGTTCGCTGAGGCTCAGAAAGCAGGTTTCAGTGTCAAGGGGAGAGGGATGACTCAAGGTACCCCTCTGTCAGCCCAGCCAGGGAAACTGGCTCAGGATGGTGGCAGGGAAGGTCTACAAGTACAAGTGCAGGGGCAGAGGTGACTTTTTTTTTTTTTTTTTGGTGGGGGGGGAATATGCTGTAGCACTGCTGTTCCTTTTAGCAGCAGTTAGCTTTCATCTTGGTTTTGGTTGCTGAAACTACCCTGAGTGTTAATGATAGCTACTGGTGGGTGAACGCTGCCATGTAATGACAGTTTCCGCTGAGTTTGCCCTTTGCGGTGTGCCAGCTTCTGGCTTCCTGCAATACCTGCAGCAACAGCCAGCGAGACATTTGCAACTTTTCTCTTAAAGAAAGAGATAAGCAAGACATTGTATTAGCTGAAGTTCTCTAGCTTTTTACTAAGAATGTCTCTGTTCTGCTTTTCCTTTAAAATAAAAGCTTGGATTAACGTAAATTTAGCCAGATGATGTGACAGTTGTGGATATTACTAAGGCAGTACGGCCTCAGAAGCATCGGTTACAGTCAGCTGTGTAAGAGCTATATTTATATGTTTAACTAAACTTTTCATTTCCCCCTGTGTGGATGAATGTGAGGTTTAAGTTGCACAAAATTAAATAGTCTCTTTATGTGAGTAGTAAGTAGTGCAGAGTGTGTGGGAATTTAATACTACCACAAGGAACAGACACCCATGTTTTCTACTAGAATGGCTTAAATCATTACGTGGCATTCCTAATTGTAATCTGTCTGAGATGGAAATGCTAAACTTAGCCAAAAAGTCTTGTAGACTAGCAAGACCTATGTAAACAAGTGAAATACTCAATTCACGCTCTCCACCACCAAAAAGAAGTGTCATACTTAAGCAAGAGGAGAAATTAAATTATTTTGGAAAAAATGACTGATGGATCTAAAAGCATTTGAAAAGTGATGGAACAACAGAGATAATTTTTTTTCTCTGTTTTTATCACAATTGTGTAAAGAGGTGCTTGTAATAATGAAACCCCTGAAATATTTGTTGTGGAAAAATGTCTGCTGATAACAGTGAGATTGTGTACAGTGAGAGTTTTTACAAATTCTTGGAGACAACATGCTTTGAATAAGGCTGTGATGGACTTGAACTACTGGCAACTTCTGTTTGCAAAAGTATGGAAAATGGGTTTTTTTGTGACAGTTTTAAGGGGAAAAAATTAGGGGTGATGATTCTTAATACTTACATGTCTTCATTATATATTTATCCTTAGAGAGGAGGCTTTCAAGTTGCACATGTATTGAAGCTGCTGTAGGTAGAGAAAATAGTTTTAACCACAGTATCGGTTGTGGGCTTGGGATGGTAGCTGTTTAGCCTTAGAGAGGTGTTGTATTTGTGGTGTGCCTTCATGCTAGCATAAGCAGCTCATGAATAGATCTCATTATTTTGTCCCTGCTTAAAATTCAAGGAGCTTCATAATGTCCTTGTAGGAATCTCAGCTTTCTGTGGGCAGGATGCACTGACGTGGGATTTCTTGGTGAGAGAGGAGCACAGGTGTGTGGTGGTGAGGTATTCTGCTTTTTTTGTTCTGTTCTTTAGTAAGCACAATAGTTTGAGAGGTGTAGAGTAGCAAGAAGTAGTTACAAACTGGCTTTTGAGGAAAAGATGCAAATGTTTAGTTGAAACTAAGTATAAGCCATAGGTAATAAACAGTAAAAGCATATTGCTGGTGTTTTAATTAGATGTAGCTGCAGGCCTCTGCCTGCTCTGCTTGAGAATATGCAGGGTTGTATTTTTCTCCTAATTTAATGTTGAACATTAAGCACAATACACCTGGTTGTTAGTTTTCCAAAACACAGTTGTCAGAGTTTACTCTATAAATTGCAGTCTGTGGATAATTGCCTGGTAAAAATATCTAAATAAACCTGTGTGGAAAAAATAATATTCTCATGAGTATTTCCAAAGTAACTCCTAAACTGTGGAATCTTAGCTTCAAATTATAATCCAACAGGTCGAGAAAACATTGTACAAAAAGTCTCTTTGTCCACATTAGGACCAAGCTAGGGACAAGGATGGTTAATACAGCAAGGTATTCTTAAATTAAAAATTACTGATGGTATGGTAGTACTAAGGAGGTCTAGTCATGAAATACAAACCTTCTGTGCATGGCGGTATGTACGTAGACTACTGGAAAAAGATCCTTCCTTCAAAACTGGTGCTGGCTAACCAATGTTAGTCCTGCCTGCACCACATTGCTCTCTGGACATTAGAACAAAGGGAAGAGATCAGGGTTGGGGTTTGCTGACTTGACAGGTGAAGGCTCTTTGTCAGTTGCAGCATCTTCTCATTGTCGCTGAGCATCTTTTCTCATTTTACTTTGTCACTGTTGCCGGCATGAAATCTGGACTTGTGTGACTTCTGAAAAAGATGTTATAAAAGGACAAATTGAGTAGGCTTTAGCAGCGCTAGTATTCTTTACAATTTACTATGCAACTTGGGTTTGCTTGTGATGGGTGTAATTTAGGTTTGCAGCCAGTTGCAGGAGTTTGTTTGTCATTAAGTGAAAATATCAATGGATTTTGCTAATGAAAAATGTGTAGAAATACATTAAATAAAATATGGCATGTATTCTATCCTGCCTAAATAGGTTTGCTATGTTCCATAGAGGTCTAAATTCAGTAGGTCTCTCCTTGCTTTACCAGCAGCTCCCTGGCTGCCTTCAGTTGCTTGTTGGAGGATACATATTCACTTCAACTTCTTTAAGTCTATAGAGAAGGCCATATAGTTCAGATTAGTAGGTCTGCAATTAGAGATTTCAGCTCAGTGTGTACTAGTCACAGTACTCATGCATGATACAGGAGGTTTGCAGTCGAGGCTCTCTTCTTGTCTGAGTGTGAACATACATCTGTTTCCCTTCACATTCCTACAGGTTAGGGCATTTGGGAGAAAGAAATAAAGCTCATACTCTGAATCATGGTCTCAAGACTTTTTACTTCTATCAATTAGCAATATGCTGTAAAAACTATATATATGTTACAGGGAACAGGTTGTTGAACCCCACTTAGATCTTTCTTCTACCTCCCACCATCTGAGTGTTTCAGTAGATAAACAAGGATTAAAACTCTTACCAGCTCGTTCTCTGTCTCTGTGCCTTGCATTCTTCATTGCATAGCACATTTTGGTTTAATTAGAGTGGTAGAGAGTGCTCTTACCAGTATATCATATAGGATGATAGAACGTTCCCAGGAAACGTGAATTCAAACCCTTTTGGGCTGAGGAGGGACTGGAGCCCAGTTACCTGACTTCCTGGGTATGCCTCAGTGCTGTAAAGTATCTGGGAACCATTACCACCTTCTGTCATGCAAACTGTATCACAGCTGGATCTACCAGATTTTACCTTTCTCAAGGTGGAGAGATGTCAAATATCAGAAAACTTGATCATCTGCAGTTGTTCTGAAATTGGTACCTCTATTTTTCTGATTGTAGAGGAAGTCTATGGGTTCTATCAAGAAAAATCTCCTTCCCTGCAGCCAGGCATCTAACTTGGGCAGGTTTGTTTCTACTCAGTAATTCAAATGAAGAGCAAAAAATACATTTCAGAAAAATACCTAATTGCTTTTTGTTCCATTGTTTAGAACTGCCAGTAAGTTGAGGGCTCCTGTGACATCCAGGTACAAATATTAATACATTCTATATGGAAGGAATAATATGGTCAAACTGTGCGAGTGCTTGTGCGTTTAGGTGTTCTGTCTGGAAGCAGCTGTGTCCTATATAAACTAACAAACACCCCATACTCTGGGAAAACAAGCCGATACCATGAGCAGCTTCCCAAATCTGTTCTTGTGAGCTGTGGCCTCAGCCTGCTGGTACTTGGACATGAACATTTTCATGTATTCAGCTGAAGAGGCGATATGATGCAGGTGCCCATGCTGGATTTCCGGTAGTGGTTTCATACCCACAAGTTGATTTTAGAACCTAATGCTTACTGATTTTTTTCCTATTGAATCCAGTCCTTTTTGGTGAATTTTACATGACTTGATCTCTTGAGGAATCTTTTAGAGCTTTAAGTATGAATAAACTATGGGTAGTAACACAGTATAACTGAGAGTCTTAACAAACCAGTTGAGTCACTGTGTATGTTTGTCTGCCTTACTAAGCGTAGGAGGGGAGCAGGTAGTTTCCATGCAGAATCTGCAGAATTGTGATATATTTCCCCGTGATTCTAGCATGCAGAAATGTGTATTCTCATCTTTTTTGGACTTTCAGCCCTGCAGGGGGATCTTCTGAAATAACTAGTGACATACACTAATTGTGATAGATGGTGTCAGATAGGGATACCAGCTCCTGCATTATCGTTAACTTGAGCAGAAAGCTGGTTTCCTGTAGATTTTAACTCTAATTATAATTAAAATTTATGTCCTAATGGGTTTATTATATATTATTTTAACATATGATGCCCCACTAAAACAGAGCTGTTATGGAAGTGCTTATCGTGAGTTTTTGGTGACTATGCTTGTTTTATTCCACTAACTTACAGGTAATAACTGACAGAGAGAAATGAAGTCCAATGTGAAATACTGCTGATTCTTTCATTCTGTAGTGTCCCAGTAAGCTGAAGTGGTTATGTCTTAAAGCTTTTTCAGGACACAATTTGACTAAGAGTCTTGATGTGATTAATTTTTTGTGTAAAAAAACTGTTTCAGTGCTAAAGAATTTCTTATTTTGCACATTAATCTGGGTTAATGTCCCATTCTTTCCATATTGCTGCAAGCAGTTCAAAATCCACTCCATTAATGTCTGCAAAGTTGCTGGGAGAGAAAGAACATTGTGGTCTTGATGAATCATGCTGTTGGTAGGCTTGCAGGTAGATGGGCTGTTGAAGGCAGGCTTACTTCAAGCATTTCCATTTGGATTGGGGTGCTGCAAAGTCAGAAGACCAGAAATGTGAATGGGATTAATTTTACCAGTCTGTAAAAGACACACTGGAAAGTGTGGCCCCCAGCTAAAGCCAGTAAACCATCTGGAGTGAGGGAAGAAGGAACTTTTTTAGCAGGGTAGCCATCAAGTCCTGTAATGGGTGTCTCCAGAGGCTATTTAATTCTGCTTATTTTAGAAACATGTCTATTCGTGCTCTTTTTTTAACCAGAACTTTGATGGCTGGGGGTGGAGGCTGACTTGTGACCAGTGTGGTCCAGCATACAGCCACGGACTGTATCCTTTGCTTTTTTTCACCCAGTTCTCTTTTTTTTCTCCATCCCCATCTCACTACCTCTGCCATGCCAGGACAAGCACGTTTGTACCCAAGATGGCCTAAACTAGCCACTTTCTTTGTTGGATTAGTGTTTCAGCCACCAGATCTTTTCCTCGCTCCAGCACTCCTCAGTGGCTGCACTAATGCTAGCGCTGGTCAGAAAGGAAAGTAGTATGAATAATCAGCCAGGAGGCTGATTAACAAGGGTGAATAATCAACAAGGAGGGGGGACAGCTCTCTCGAGTGACTTTACCATCCTTACGCTAGATGAAAGTGGCTGTAAACATGATCTCTGGTCTAGGAGGGATCAATTCCATACAGTGTTTCTGAATCAAGCTTTAAACCCATGGAAACACAGCTGATGAAAAGGTGTCAGTCTGCAGGAAGCACAAACATTAGTCCTAAAGTATGAGTTGCTTAGTCGTTTCTGGGTTTGTAAGGGTAATTAGAGTGGTGTATCGAGATGTGAATAAGTAGGCTGTCTGGTTATTGCTTCAGAAAGGTGACTTCTGCACAATAACTTGACTCTTACTGCATATTCATTTCCCCTGTGGTCTGAAGCACTGTTAAGTATTTCAGTAGAAAGCTTTGCAGCAAGGCATGCTTCAGTACGCAGTAGGGGCAGATGCCGTTGTAGTGTTTTCCTTTGCTTGGCATTGCCTTGGTGGATGCTGGAGTACAGGGTCAGATGAGGAGCTGCTTGTCTGAGTGGAATAATACTGCAGTGGCCTAACGGCTTGTTGTTAACGTTCTTACTGTCAGTATAAATGGCAGCCTGCATCAGGTGGGGTGAAACACTGAGCTAGGTGATGAGAGATCAGCACAGCCTTCAATATGTCATTTCAAAGGAATTAATTTTTCTGTAACTTACACTTTTTTCTTGATCCCATTTGCCCAGTTAATTTTCTGCAGAGGTGCTGTTGCTGTTCGAATAAATAAATTTAAAAAGTTTTAAAAAGCTTTAGTGCTGTGGAATTGTAAGCTTAATTTCTAATTATCTTGATGATTAGCAGACTACAAAGGTGCCAAATACTTGATATGCAAATTCAAAGTTAGTCTCATTATGGAGAAATAATCCTTCCTTTTTCCTATTGCCACTTAATGAGTGTCTCATTTCAAATTAGAAGCTCCAGAGGTTTCCATCAAAGCTGGTTTTATGAAGAAAAAATTCTCTTCAAGCATTACAGTTTGTAGAGACAGCAAAAAAACTTGGAAAATGGCGAGTCCAAACGTTCAAGCTTAGGTCTATGTTTGTCTTCCTAAAATATGTGACAAAAATAGAGCACAGCTCACAAATGTGCAGAAATAATTTCAAAATAAGTTTTTCAACAGCATACCGTTTTCAGCCTTTTAAGAAGGATCCAACTGATGATGCAGTTAAAGAGATTTCAGTTCTTGGCAAGCTTACCTTTTGTAAGCTTTGAACCAGTTTAGTTTGGGGTTTTTTGGGATGGCAGAAGGATCACTTTTAGGAAGATTATTTTGGGGATATTTTTCAAGGTTTTAATTAAAATGGGGAAAACAAGTATAATAGGAAGTACGTAAATGCTGCACCAAAAATGTCATTTATTTCTTGTAACAATGGCTTCTTTTCTGTTCCCATCATCTGTGGTTGAACACTGACACAGGGTTTAGTTCCAGCTCTACCAATGATTTCCTAAAGCTTCCTTTGACTGTTCAGTGTAGTTAAGCATTATTTGTTTTGGTGTATTCCCTTAGCAGAAAAATCTCTAACAGGGCAATCCACAGTACTGCCCAGTGACTGCAGGAGAACGTGTTTGACACTGTTGTGACCAGGCTGTTGCAGTGGCTAGGAGGAGGTATGGAGGCTGAGGATGTACATTGCTTTGCTTGCATTAAAGAATAACCAGAATTTAATGGAAATTAGCAAATCTGTACTGGAGATTTTCCGAAACTCAGCAGATGGAAACGCTATGAAGCAGTGGAGGTAAAGGAAGCGAGCTAGTGTGTGTCGGAAGGCAGGCGGCTTGCTCCGGGAGAGCCATTGCCGCAGCCATATATGGAAGAGGACGTTTTCCTTGTTAACTTGACGGGGAGTCTGTGCCCAGAACGACATCCATCATGCGGATGCGTTTCCACAGGAACATTTCTCTTCCAAGTGATCTTAATCATAGTTTTAGCACTGTGTCACATCTTTGCTGACTTATTTATATGGTCTGCACGGGCTTGCTCTGCATCCGCTGCTAGTCTGCCCTAAAAAGGTGAACTGTTTATAATTTTCTCGTTTTGGCTAACAGAAAAGACAGTACTAAACCGATGCCAGCAGCTTAAGTTTTTTCTTACTGAAAAGCCCACCCCGTTCTGGGCTGTACCCAAAGCAAAACTGCTTTCCAAGTAACAAAATATCCTTTCACTTGAGGGAAGTAAGGTTTGCTAAAGATAGAACATACATCCCATAAAACAGAGAAGAAAGAACCTGGAAGCTGAGAACGTAGTAAGGCTTTCCCTTCCAGACTCCTTGTCCGATAGGTGTGCTCCTACACAGCTATGCTACACAGTGTAACAGCTCGCTCTCGCTAACCTTGATTCAGTTCATTCATTTGTCTTCCACCTACTCACATCTGTTGGGTTGTGGTTCCCCTCTGATCAGGGTTCATGGCTGCACAGGTTTGATTTAGATGATTGTTTAGAGAGGGGACTTAATAAAAGAGTGTTCATGAGAGAGAGGTTTTTTGCAAATGAAGGACTGATCACCTCTGCAGCAGTGGGCAAGAGGGGAAAATTGGAGTTAGATGTGTGCAATAAGTAATGCTCATTGTAATATATATTACAATAAAAATTAAAATAAAAGTTAAGGTATAATTTACAGTCCAATTTTTCTTCGGCTTTTTTATCAGTAATTTCTTATGTGTCTATGCGTAACATCTAGCAAAATAATTCCACAGCAAATTATCTTAATTCTCCTATGTCTAAATTCTTCCTGGTCCTCTGGCTACAGCATCTGGTGAAGAGTGGGCCAAAATAATTTATTAGAAAAATATGAACCATCTAATACCATCTAATGTTGTTGAATACAGTTTGTTAGCAAGTGGTTGGCTTCTGTTTGAAATGTTCTCCACCAGATTTTAGAGCAGCTATCCCTCCTCCGTTAGGTCTGCCTGGATGTGCAAAGTAACAGTTATGAATGACCCTAAATCAGCGTGAGAAAACCAAAGCTCAGCTGTGGTGCTAGTTTAAGTGTAGCTCACTTTGCTGCTAATTTATGTTATGTTTTCTAGAATAGTACTTCTTTTGGAAAATGACATGCTCATTTTAAAAGACTCTGCCAAATTTGCTTTTCCTTGGCTACATTCAAGATATTTTTTAGAACAAAAAAGTATTAAGAATATTGATGTTTCCGGGATGACTGGAAAGGCTTTAATTAGCAATAACATTTTAGGATGACCAAGGAAATTGGCAGCCATGGTACAAGCCCTCAGAATTCTTATAATGAATAAAAGAGAAATGGAATTTAAAGTAGTACCAAAATTTCAAGGATGTGACAACTGACCCTGACTGACTACCTGCTATTTAATAGAAGAAAATTTATTTTAAAATGGTCTATTTGAAACATTTTTAGAATGTAATCCTGGCTCTGGAGTACTAAATGAAGTCTTGCCACTATTTAAGGAAAATGACAAGACAGTAACCCTAAATTGTGGTTCATCACCATTCAAATCTTGTCTCAAATCAAAGCGTATAGATTATATACTTTGTATGTATGTATTTTTTTTTGCCAGGCCTTCATTAAGCTTTATAGAACTGATCAAAGGGTTTCTTAAGGATGGTACCCATTAATTCTCTGTTATCTAAAGAAGAAGAAGAAAAGGAGCTGAGTTTATATCAAGGATGATTTATATTGTATATTGTGAGAGGAAATTTCTAGGTAGGAGTATAAGCTGACAAGTTGGGCTGTAAAATGCCCTTTGGAGATAGCAAGGAAAATATTTTGGAAAAGGCCTTGATGTTTATCTTAAAACAGAGACTTGAAAAGAGAAGCTCCATTTCAGACTTGTATTTCTGTGGTATTGTTATGTAGAAGTCTCCCTCTAAGCTTCAGAGCGTAACTTTTTTTAAAAAAAAAAAATAAATAAGGTGTTAAAAGATTGGTTTGGGTTCTTCCCCCTCAGACTGAGCAATGTTTGCCTGGTTTACCTAGCATAAAAGTATTTCAAAACAATTTAAAGCTACTCTGTTTGATGTCTTCTAAATACAGTATAGCCCGCAAACACCGTTGTCCTAGAGCAAAACTGTCCAGCTGATACAAATAAGATCATTTGTTTGCTTCTCCTCTAGTTACTTGTCTCCTTTGAAGCACAGTTACATGTCTGCAGTTTCATGTAACCTTTTTTTTGTTGTTCACTTACTTGTTGTGATAAATCATACAATTTGGGCTTCTGGTTTTGTTTTTCAGACTAATTTAAAATTGCTCACATGGGCTGGTATCCTCTGTTGCTTGATATGGAATGGATTTGCTCAGCAAGGTAAGTCACTTGATTTCATTGCAGTAGTTTAATGTTGCTTTAGAACAACTATATACGTTTAGCAGTTATTTATGTTGATAAATATATCATTGTTAGAGGAGTGCAATGTGTCAATCCTATCTCATGTTAATAACCTGTTTGTAGTTACAACTCAGTTTACAAAGCCAGAATGAAATAAATTAAAACTCTTTTGTGGTTAGCACCTTTTTATAAATTGACTGATAGTGTTCTTTGCTAGGTGGAAGTGACTGCATAAAAGCTAACGCAAAATCATGTGGTGAATGTATACAAGCAGGACCAAACTGTGGTTGGTGTAAAAAAACAGTAAGTATTGCAGAATTCCTTTTATGGTTTGTTTTTTTCCCCTTGGCTTCAAATTCTAGTAAAAATACTTTAAATGTATAGAAATTTTTGTTTTCATTAATAATAGTTTCATGTCGCTCTTCAATTTGATATACTTACTTGTACTTAAAAATTCAGATACTACGATTTTTCTCATGTCCCGATTTGAGTATAATTGCTGTTTACAATGTGTTTACTTCTCCTTTCCTAAATCTTAAGTGTATACAGACCCTACAAGCTATCTCATAGTTAATTTAAAATCATTCCAGCATGGAATCTGTGTATGCTTAATTACATTCTTCCAGTAACATCAGAGTAGGAGGTAGTTTTAGGCAGACATAGGTGGAGTAGGGGAAGAGATTGAAGGTTTTCTTTTATAAAAGAAAGATGTTCAGATTTTAGTTTTCTGTTATTGGTAGACTTGGGGGTTAGGAGATTGGTGTGGGTGGGTGGGTGGTTTGTTACAGGATGAAAGAGAGTGCTTTCTTATGTAATTAAAAATTGAATTAAGTAAATACAAAATGTAAGATAATCTTAAATTGTATCACTTAATCACTACATGCCAAAGTCTCGTCTTCAGGTTAGAAACAGAAGAAAATTTGTTCTACAGCTCTTCTTTGGTTTGTTATTGAAAACTGGGAAATTTTCCTGTTTCTCACTAGAAGATGATAATGTATATTTATTTCCATATAGTACCTATTTGATGTCCCCCAAACCAGCTTATAAACTTTAAACATTTAATTAAACTGATTAACTTTAAAATTTGGCCTTGAGCTGTCAGATTCATTGTAGGTCCTAGTTATCAAGAACTGACAAACTTTAAGATATTTTTATGTATATGCATTTTTTTTTTGGGGGGGGGGGGTAAAACAGAATTGCCAAATTTCTCAATTAGAAGCCTTTTTGTTTATATTTGAGGTTAGAGCTTTTCTTAGGTTTGAGGTAATGGTAACTTATTGTTCAGAACAAAGCTACATGTTTTTTCTTATGGATCTTACTTTTGGATTTAATTTCCTCAGAAGGAGAGGGTTGTCATCTGTCTTTCCCCTGCTCTGTCAGCATATTGCTATTATTTTGTTGTGGAGTACCAAGGTACACTTACATAATCTTTAATTAAAGCCTTTTAAAGTTGAAAGAGAGGGTAAGTTGCCAAGTAGGCGGTACAAGTAGGTTCATATTATTAAGACTACATTGAGATGAGAGCTTTTTCCACCTGCTGTCACTTTCAGAGTAGCTGGTTTTAAAAGGATGTCCTCCTTCTGTCAGAAGTGACATTGGTTGGTTTTTTTTGTTGTAGTTTCATCTTGCGTCCATCTTATACACGGATAAGTATAACTAGATGCAGACTCCTGGACTAAATAGTAGTCACTGACATATTTAGTATAATTTAAAGCATTTCAGGACTGTGTGTTTTGTTACTGAACTTAAAAAAAATAATATGGAGTCATCGTAATAAGTGTTATCATGGGTAGAGTATAACAAATTGCATATAGGTGTAAACTTGATACTCTTTTGCCTGTGTTTTCTAGGACTTTTTGCAAGAAGGAGAACCAACATCTGCCCGATGTGATGACTTGGCAGCACTAAAGAGTAAAGGCTGTCCTGCAGAAGATATAGAAAATCCCAGAGGTGACAAACTGTTGCTTGAAGATAGAGAAGTAACGAACCGTAAAATAGGTGCTGCAGAGAAGCTGAAACCAGAGGCCATTACACAGATCCAGCCACAAAAATTACTACTGAAACTGAGAGTTGGTAAGGACAGTTTCGTTCTAGTCTTGCGACAATTTTTCTGTCACCGCGTCACCTGCATTTTTTGTTTTCAATGTGTAACCATTTTGTTACAGAAACTACTGTTGTTCAAGTAACCAGGTAATCATAAGAGAGCTATTCAGGTGTCAGCCCCAAGTGTTTAGACACTCCAAGTACTGTCTCATTTTTATAAAAGGTTAGATATTACCACTTGTTTCCAATAGAACTTAGGAGAAAATAGATACAGCATGGATTGATACATATATCAGAAAGGTAAAATTATTGTTTTCAGTATTTTGTAGTTGATTTTGTACAGTGCGGCTTCTTAGAATGGAAATAGAGGAGTGAGCAAAAAGGAGAAGTTATGAGAGCATTTCCTTTTCCTGGAAGTACTGCTGTTGCCTCAAGTCTGCATGCCTGAAGTGAACTAAATGGTTTTGTTGTTATGCAGCAAGATTTTTGGATTGCTACGTAAAATACTTTACAGAGGTTAAAGGTGTGGATACAGGGCTACATGAATGAGAACAAAGTAGTTGTGCACCATTTCCAGCCCTTAAAGAGAACTTTGTTTCTTTCAAATGGGGGCGGGGGGCTGGGGAAACAGGGCTAGTAGCTCACACAGTACTTGAGCATAACGAAGACTGTCCTTCCAGTTCCCAAGCACTGAGACACATTCAACAGCTACCTTGTATTTACCTGGAGTAAGAGCCTGTATGTGGCATCAGCTGCTTGGTGATTGCTGTAAAAAATGCAAGATGATCTGCAGCAACTTAGCATGATGGGAGGAAAGGAAAGGAATTTTGCAGTTTTGGTATTACATCTATTCTAATGTTACCCTCTTAGCTTCAAACCAAATTATTGTTGCTTTGTTGACACAGAAGTTTCTCCATCAGGATATGTGAGGGACCTAGGCAATCAGAACCTGATCACCCAAAAGATTATTACTCTTGTTTATAAGCACTTACCTTGGTCATAAGTTCTCTGAGGGAATGTGTGCTTGCTTTCTGTGCAGGCATTTTTAAACAGTAGCTAAGGAAAATGTAAAGCTTTTAGGATTTGGTGGTTGGGTTTTTTTTGTCTTTGAGGTTTTTTTTGACCCCTTTTTTTAATGAAGACTGCTGCACAGCTGTGTGTCATACACTATTCACTTTGCCTAGCTAAAGGTTTCCCCAGTTTTCTGATTTTGCTCACATATAAGCAGATGTTTGCTGATTATTAAGCAGACTTAAGCAGCAGCAGTATCACCCTGTAACTTCAGTGACTGAGGAGCATGGGGGAAGAAACTTCTAATTCTATTCCTTCTTTCATATATAATAGGGAAAAGAATACTTTTCCATTTTCAGGAAGTTGTGGCAGTGGTGTATTTGTTTTGCACTCTCAGTATCAAAGTAAGACTATAAATGCTTCTGCTGGCAAAACTAAGGATCTGGTCTTACACTTGCAGCAGATAATACATGCCATTATCTTACTGCCATTTCTGTGCTCTCGGCCTGTATTTCATGCAAAGTAACTTGAAACATTCCATCCAGAACCAACTTTTTCTTTTATAAACCTATTTAAACAATGTGGTAGGGTTTTGGTTTGTTGGTTGGAGGTTTTTTTGGTTGGGTTTTGGGGGTTTTTTTGGGTTGATTTTTTTTTTTTCTAGAACTGAAACCTGAGAATTTTGGAGTCTGCTGGGATGCAAATAGATATTGAAAATTTGTGCTATTAGATCTTACAGGAACCTTGTTAAAATTATTGCATGTGTGAAGATGAGAAATTGGAGCAACTATGAGAGGCTTGATTTTAGGCAGGCGAGTATTTGGGGGGAAAAATACCTTGAAATACGAGGTTGGATATTTGAAAGAAATACTTGAAATTTTTTTCATCGTGATTTGATGTTAAGCATTTCAAGTAACAGGAGAAAAAACATCACACTCCTCTAGTTCAAAACCTCCATCAGTATTTCAGAGCTTTTCTTTAAAAAGGCATTTTTCTTGGCAGCGCAGTTGTACATTTTTAACATTTTGTATTTGTTGTTTAATATCTGAAACAGGGGAACCCCAAAACTTTTCATTAAAATTTAAGAGAGCTGAAGACTACCCCATTGACCTTTATTATCTTATGGACCTCTCCTATTCTATGAAAGATGATTTAGAGAATGTGAAAAATCTTGGAACAGCTCTGATGGTAGAAATGGAAAAAATAACTTCAGACTTTCGAATTGGTAAGAAAGATTTGCCTATTCTTAAAAAAGCTAAACCAAAATAAACTTTCCTTCCTGATGTTTTTCACATAACTATGTATGAAGAGTAATTTTTTTGTAAATTAGCGCTATTATGGCAGGTACTCTAATACATGGAACCTGTTGAGGAACATAAGAATAGTACCTGGTGTTGATGGAGAAACTGGAACATTAATAAGTATGGGAGCTATTTCTGACATCAGTTCAGCTATAATGTATTTGCATTCTGTTGTGTCATAATACAAATGAGACTTCCATTCTCCAGCAGAGTTTTTATTGTTCTTTTTTAGGCTTTGGCTCTTTTGTGGAGAAAACTGTGATGCCATATATAAGTACAACACCAGCCAAACTCAGAAATCCTTGTACAGGTGACCAGAACTGTACAAGTCCATTTAGCTATAAAAATGTGCTCAGCCTTACCAGTGAAGGCAATAAATTTAATGAACTTGTAGGTAAACAGCACATTTCTGGAAATTTAGATTCTCCTGAAGGTGGATTTGATGCAATAATGCAGGTTGCAGTTTGTGGGGTAAGTGTATACTAGTTTTCTTTATTGCTCTATTAGATTAAATTGTTTGAATACAGCCTTAGTGTTTTATGTTGGCTGACATTTGAACATGTTGTCTCATGATAACAAGACAAGATAGACTATGCAGACTGCATGGATACATGCATTTGTCTACTTTTATAGAGACCTCTAGTGAGTGAATGAAACCAGGAAGTGTTAGTGGCAATGGGAGGTCATGTTCACAGCAGAGAGGTGCCTCCAAAGGCAAAGTGTGTAAAGCCTGCTTTAGAAGAGTCAATTTCTGCTCAAAAGTGTATGAAATCCTGAGTAAACAAGTACTCTCAAATTATTTTAAAGCTTTTTGTGCTCCTTGTGGTTATTTTTCCGGAATAGTGTGGTGAATTGTAACTTCTACTAGCTTCTCACACAGTAGTTCGAAACCTGATTTTTGTTTATTTTTGAAGATCTGATCTAGATCACTGCATTCTTCTTTGGTGTTTCTATAGTCTGGCAGACCATTCTATGCACCTGTAAAACATGGACTCCCAAAAAAGTGATATCCAAGTTTATTGCTTTATTACTGTATTATTTTTGCTGTTGATCAATGGAGTCAGGACTTTCTGAAACAATCTGGAGTCGTATTGCAAAATTGCAGTGTTAATCACAAGCTTTCTAGCATTTATTTGTTGTTTATTTTTGGTGCTATTTATGTGTCATTTTTATTTTATTTTTCTCTTTAAATTAACTAGGGCTTTAGCTTGACGGAAGAATTTTTTTAAAAAATAATAAAAGTAGGAAGGGGCAGGTTACAGAATTAGGCTCTGCAGTTGTGGGGCAGGATGGTCACATGACAGTGAAAAAAGGCAGTCCTCTAGCAAGCAGTATGTTGGGTGCAAATCTGGGGTAGATTGGCAAAGCCTGATGATTCTTTGGAGCCTAATGCCGGGCAAGCTGTAATTATCCAATTCAAGAGTGCAGCAGCGCTCTACATACTAACGTTGTCCTCCGTGCTCTGGCTGTGTGGTAGTCGCATAGAAATGGATTTGGCATTAAAGAGCTGGATTGATGTGCCCAATTGCTAAAATCCTGTTGCTCTTCATATACTCCAGTGAGAACTGGACAGACCAAAGTATGTGTCAAAAAGAATTCTTCTTGCCTTTGTTGAAAAACCTGCAGCAGATGTTTTGGAGCAGACAGTTAATTAAATGCAAGTGCTTTTAAGGTTTGAGTAAATCACATGATTTCAGGGTTACACTTTTGCAGTATGGCTTCTCCTAAGTCTGTCTACTTTTTCTTGTGTTTCTCTCTCTCAAGTGTTGGTCCCCAATGCTATAAATGAAATCGGTAAAAAATACCAAAATGCCTTTGTTTGTTTCCCAAGGAACAAATTGGCTGGAGAAATGTTACAAGACTACTAGTGTTTTCCACGGATGCTGGATTTCACTTTGCAGGGGATGGTAAACTTGGTGGAATTGTTTTACCAAATGATGGGAAATGTCATCTGGAAAATAATATGTACACAATGAGCCACTATTATGTAAGTCTTCACATCATCTTCTAGAGAAACTAATGTTTTGTGATGCTTAAGCTCAAAAAAGCTCATTAGGTCATCTGGTATAGTTTCAGACCTCTGCATTTTGTGAACTTCCCCCATTTACCTTTGTATTACATCAAGTGATTTTAGTTTCACTAAAGCAAATGTGCAAGAATTAATCCAGTCTTAACTGAAGAATTTCAAGAAATGGCAACTTTCGCACTATGATTTCTGGTTTGTGATTTTAACCTTTGTAATAATTAATAATACTGTGTGTCCATTGGCAGACTGGTGGTTCATTTCACTAGTCTTTGTGTTCAGAAGTAGTTTACTACTGTAAAAAATACTGTAAAATAAAGAGCTGCTTGGCCGGGTTTTTTTAAGACTGCTTGAAATCATACGGTTCAAAGTTTATGGTAAAAGTATGCTTAAAAACACTGCCTTCATGGTTTGTTGATAGGTAGATCAGAGAAAAGGCGAGAAGAAAAGCATTAACTGGATGGGGTAGACTCAAACTTTGCAAAGTTTGCGTATTCATCTATTCCTAAAGTTAAATGAATATTGTTCAATAACAACCTAAAATTAATTCAGTTTTATTTCACCTTTTATTTATGAAACAGTGCAAAAGCTAGTGGTTTGCACTGAAACAAATAATATGGAAAACTACCAAAGGTAATTTTCTGAGAACATTGAGATTAAGGATTTAACCTGGAGACTTTAAATGGCAGGGAATATGGTAATGTTACTGTGAAAAAACCACCTGCCTTCATGGGGCATATATGGAATCTGTTCAATGCATGTTTGTCTTCAGAGGTTGTTTTGCTTTAGAACTGTGACATAAGCTGGCTAGTTAGAAGTCTTACATACGTTTCTAAAGGTGGTTTGTATTTATAATGCCCAAGTCTTTCTGATAGTTTTCTAGCAATGTGTTACAAATTTGGATTGCATTTTTTGCTTAATTTTTACAGGATTATCCCTCTATCGCTCATCTGGTACAGAAGCTTAGTGAGAACAATATTCAGACAATCTTTGCAGTTACTGAAGAGTTTCAGGCAGTTTATAAGGTAAAGATATATGACGTGTTTCTGGTCTCTGTACTTTTTTCCATCAAGCACTAAGACTGACTCAGGTTTGCTCTGGAATCATTAAAATTGCTTGATTTGAAATTAAAATAGCTGTGGAAGTGATCACAGAAGTAATATTTTGCTACTCATGTTTTTATTATTATTCTTTTTTTGCTTGTTCAGATTGATACAGAGTTTGTGTGTAATTCCCAAGGAGAAGGTGCCCCTCCTCCTTGCCGCTCTTTATACTTCATAGGCAGGGAGTAGAGAGCATATTTGCAGTGCTGATTTTCTTGAGCATTTTAACAGTAAAATAGATGAGGCTGGGTGTGGACACTGAATCAAGAGACACACATACGAGAAAACATATTTTGTCCTTCGTGGTCTATTTATATTCCTGATGTTTAAAATCAACTAAACTACTGGATGTGATTGTGAAATAGGAAATAACTGTGTAAAGGGCATGGATATTTTTCCTTCTTTTAATGTAACAAGGTGGAGTTTTAGGGTTTTTTTTAAAACTTTTTAAACAATTTGAAACAATATTGAAATTGTAAATTTTTCCTTTTTCATTGGAAATCATCTTTTATCTGTGTATCTTGAACCTGCTAGAAGCCTGGTTCTTAAAGGTCTTGAAGATATGTTGTATGTGGTTAACTTGTACAAGAGAAACTAAATTTAACATGAAAATGCAAAGGAGAAGAAGAGGCTGTATATTTGTGTTGTGCTGCATATAACCTCAAAAATCGTGAGGGTCAATGCTGTAGCCTTCTTTTTTGAAGTACTTTATCTTAACTGGTTAATCCACTAAAGCATTATATCACCATACAGATATTTATGGTACAAATTATACTTTGTTTGTTAGTAAAACTGTAATTTTCCTTCTACTTTTGTAAATACTGAAAGGAATTGAAAAATCTAATACCAAAATCAGCAGTGGGAACATTGTCTTCAAACTCCAGCAATGTGATTCAGCTGATCATTGATGCATACAACGTAAGTTCAGATTTTATTTGGATTGTATCAGTTTTTCTTGCTTCTGAGTTACTATGAGTTTTTCAGGCAGGTACTCCAAGATGGATTTTAGTTTCTCCTACGAAATAGGAAGTTAATATAGTAAACTATAAATACACTGCCGTTGCAGTAAAACCACGTTAGACGTTGAGACACTACAGCAATAGAAGGTTAGATGACGAGAAAGATACACTCTTAAAGCCACTTAAAACAACATTACAAAGAAAAAGTTATCATCAGTGTTTTCCCTTTTAAAAAATAAAATCCACAAGTTTCTTCAGTGTCTTCAGTTCTTGCCTTTCTCCCATGTGGAAACAAAAAGGGCCATTTTACAACCTCTTGACCCCAAAGACAATGTCAACATCAACCTCAGGGACCCCTGGGTTTGGCCCCAAAATATTTTCATCATAGCTGTGTTTGTGTAAGTGAGCCTGATTCCTCCTTTGGGGTACATTGGACAAACAAATGTCTCCAGCATCTGCGGAGACCTGCCCTGACCAGGGTTCAGCCTTGAGGAAGGGGTCACCATAGCGTGACTATGGGCAGCCCTGGGCTGGTGTTCCTTGGCATGTGGGAACTTGTACGATTTCAGTGTGCTCATAAGATTGGTGCTTAGACTGTGCATAGTTGTATAAAGTCTTTTCTTCAGCAAAATGCTTGTACAACTCAATTCAAAGTTAGCTAACAACTTGTTTTAGTCCCTTTCATCAGAGGTTATCCTGGAAAACAGTAAACTACCAAAAGGAGTGACAATCAGTTACAAGTCTTTCTGCAAGAATGGAGTGAATGGCACACAAGAAGATGGAAGGAAATGTTCTAACATTTCAATCGGAGATGAGGTAACTTACACTATATGTGCTGCTACTCAAATATAAGATTTATTTAAAGTGTCCAACACTCGGTATTTTTTTTTTTAACAGTTAAGGCAAAACTCCTTTTAGTAATGTGGCGCTCCATTTGTTTTTCTTTGCAGGTTATTTTTGAGATTAATGTGACAGCTAATGAATGCCCAAAGAAAGGACAAAATGAAACAATTAAAATTAAACCACTGGGATTCACCGAAGAAGTGGAAATTAATCTCCAGTTCATCTGTGAATGTCAGTGTCAAAGTGAAGGAGAGCCTAACAGTCCAGCCTGCCACGAAGGAAATGGCACATTCGAATGTGGTGCCTGCAGGTAAATAAGTAGGCATTTTATTTTTGCAAAAGAGAAATATGAGCAAGACCTTTGTTTCCTCAGTTAGGGTTTACTTGGCCTTACTAATTTTTTCTAGTGAAAGGACAAGAATTACTGCTACAGACCTATTTCTTTTAGGATATTTTGACATACTGCCTTATCTCTGCAAATAATCTCTATACTGGAATTCCTAGTATTGCTCATTAGTTTGGCAGTATTGTATAAGTCAGAATTCATGTTTGGCCTTGAGCCAGTACTTTAAAGGGTATAGGTCTTTCTGCTTTTTCTCTTCATTTAATTTTGAAGACCATGTAATTTATGGGACAAAACTTGATGGTTTTGCAAGTAGTCATACTGATCTAATTATATCCTTCTAATGTGAGATCTGTTGATTTCAAGAAATTCAAAGGCTTTCTAGGTTTTTGGTAGGAGCTTCTACCCATATGGGCACCAATTGTTTCATAGCAGGAAACAGTAAAAAGTCATGAAAGAACCACCTTTTTATTTTGGATGACATCCCAGTCTGTTCTCCCTACTTTATTTCTAACCTTTTGGGGTCTTATTACAGTGTTTCTTCTAATTGCCTATATCTATAAATCTTTCAGAATATACGTGATTTTTTTTTTTATAGTTTTGCTTTTGAAATGTCCGTTGTTGCCAGTCACAGCGATTATATTACACATGCATTCCTTATTACACATTTGAAAATTAAGTTAAATTATATTGGATTTTCTGGCATGACACACAATGAAAGTAGAGCAAAATCTGGGGGTTTCAGTGGAGACTGGTTGAAGATCAACCTAATAGGTAAAGGTTCAAGCCCCTCACCCCCCCCCCCCCCCCAAAAAAAAAAAAAAAAAAAAAAAACAAACCACAAAACAAATCCAAAAAAAACCCAACTCTACAGCAAAAATGAAAACTGTTTCTTCTTGGAAACCTTGAGAGGAAATGGTAAGAGCAGAATGGAATTAGGATCTTCTCTAGGAAAACAAAATCCAGGACTTTGGAAAGCAGTATTGGTTTCTGCCCAGTGAACTGTGACTGAAATGAAATGCAGAATTCTCATTCCTCATGGTTTAATATGCGACTTTTTTTAAAATGAAGCAAAAAATACTGATTTACTCAGAGGATTTCTGGTGTAGAATGGACTAACATCTGCCTGGTGAAGTTGTTGTTGGTAGTTAATAGGTTGTTTAAAATACTGAGCTGTGGTCCCCTAACTGCCTAGTATTCCGTAAGTTGAGGAGTAAGGCACTTTGTATCCAGTGTTTAGTGATCCGTTGTGCCATTTTGCAGTCAGTTTTTGATGGTCCCATTAAATAAGGAGAATAGATTTTTCCCATCTTTGTGTAGAAAGACTTAAACTTGGTATCACTGTTGCTGGTGTCCTTGTAGTTTCTGATGAGGTTGAACAGACCTGTGGGTAAGAACAGCCTTCTGCATTTGTGACAGTAGCAGTTTCCTGACAGAACCATTGTCTCTGATTGTCACCTTACAACAGGTTGTCAATCACTGCTGGGAACAAGAACAACCTCCCATTTGGTCATCAATGTTTTAACTTTGATAATGAGAAGTGCTGATTTCCAAAGATCTCAGATCAGCAGCTCTGAGGATCATCTACTGTCCTGCCTAATTGCTGTTCTTGGGCAGTCTTGTCAATGAAAGATGACAGCATCTACAGTGAACAGTCACTCAATAATTACTGGTCTGTCACATGAGAGAGGGATTAATAGTGGTTATGTGGCAATGTAGTTAGAGGTGGTGACACAGATTCCCACCTGGAACGAGTAGTCTGCATATGAGCAACTTCGTCTAATTTGCTCCAGCGGCTTCAAGAACGGGTACATAGATGTCAGCTAGAAATCTCATTTGAAGTTTAACTTGGAATATCCCTTGAGAAGAGTGGTCACTTTTACTCCTGTTCTTTGTGCTATTTTTGCAGTCTCTTTATTGTATGACTTAATTAAGCTTACATTTTTAGTTGTGTCTTTACCTTGCAGATGTAATGAAGGACGTATTGGAAGACTATGTGAATGTAGTACAGATGAAGTAAATAGTGAGGATATGGATGCTTACTGCAGGAGAGAGAACAGTACAGAAATATGCAGTAACAATGGAGAATGCATTTGTGGACAATGTGTATGCAAGAAAAGAGAAAACACCAATGAAGTGTATTCTGGCAAATATTGTGAATGTGATAACTTCAACTGTGATCGATCAAATGGTTTGATTTGTGGAGGTGAGAAACTACTTCAGAGTTTTCTGCAGGCAAAACTGCCCAGCAGTTTACAAGTCTGTCAACTCAACCCTGTAGAGTAGTGATACTTAGCTTAAAGGTCATAGCCACGTGATAGCAGATATGAGAATAACCATGGGTTTAGTGATTGAAAACACTTGCCTATTAATAAAACAGCTCTCTGTGATCATGAACGTAGAGTGTATTAATACACATTTTTACCTTCCTTGAATCACAGCTCCAAGAAAGATGTAAAGTAAAGTTGACTATTTCTGTTTATTACGGAATTACTCTCAGGTGTTATAGTGAAGAATGCTGAGACAACTGGCTGGAAATTATAATGTTATGCTGGCTCAGTTTAACCACCGTGTTAATCAAAAGAGATAATGACCTCAGCTTACTTGTAATAGTAAGGGCTTGACCTGGTACTTGACAGGATACCAGGGAGGTGCTGTCTTGAGACTATTCTGAAAGGTAAGTGAAGACTAGAATGGGCAAGATGCAGGAAAACAGTTTAAATGCAGGAAGCAAGACTGATGGAACTTAATTCCCAAAATCAAAAGCAATTTAGAAAAACCTTTAGCAGACAGTGTTTAAATTACTTTGTTGTATGTATTTTTGTCCTATAACTTCCCTAGGCTGCTTTGCACATGGAAGTAACCTGGTAGGAGTGTAACTACTACCTCAATTTTGATAGTGATACAAAATTAAAATAGAGAAACCACTAAGCTTTAACTGAATTATGAGAACACCTCATCTGATTTTCTCAGAATATACTATTGCTCGCCAGTTCCACAAAGGACAAGAGCAATGGTGGTAGCGTTCCAGAATATCTGGTGACGATAAGTATTGACTTAAATGCTTTATTCTCAATATAGTGTAGCCAAAGATCTCCCTTCGGGAGATACAGGTCTGTTGTTTCCTGAGTGAGGAGCATAAGGAGCATAAAGTTTGGGTGGGTGAGGTCAGAAGTACAGCAGCTGAATGGTCACGTTCTGGGGAGCCAAAGGTGTTTCATTTTTCTGTGTTGTGAAGTCTAAGTGCATTGCTCATCTTTTTAGGTTTCACTTTATAAATTTGCATAGAGATAGATACGAAGACAGGAGTGATCAATGCATCTATATACATACAAAATTCTGACCTGAAGCAGTGCTGTGATGCTCTCCACCCAGGAGAGATGGCCATCACATTTATGCTGTTCTTGATCAGCTTTCCCTAGTCCTGTTGTTCTGTTTATAAAGGGGAGAAATACCTGTAAGTTTTTCAAGAAGGTAAAATTTATTTTGTAGCTTTTAATTCATTAGTGTATTCATTATCTCTCCAGTAGGGTTTTCTCTTCCCTGTATCTTATCCTGAGATGGTGAACATTTATTTCTTACTGTCAGAGGTTTAGTTTTATGTTTAGACTTCATTTCACTGAAATACCTTTTCAATGCACAGGAAATGGTATTTGCAAATGCAGAGTATGCGAATGTTTCCCCAACTTCACTGGCAGCGCCTGTGATTGTTCTTTGGATACTTCTCCGTGTATGGCGTCTAATGGGCAGATTTGCAATGGAAGAGGAACCTGCGAGTGTGGCACCTGTAACTGTACGGATCCCAAATTCCAAGGCCCTACATGTGAAATGTGTCAGACTTGCCTTGGCGTCTGTGCAGAGCATAAGTAAGTACCTAAAAACCAGAGCCCTAGCTTCTGTGGATTTGAGTTTGTGATACTTACGTGTGCAGAATTTTTAAAACAAGGGTTTTGATACTGTGCTTTATTCTACCCTGAAATATAGGGAAAGCATATTGTATCATTCCTTTAGACAGTAAGAGTTGTTGGGTGAGAATCAAAAATGAACAAGAAAAACATTAATACAGTATTTTGATTGCTTCCAGGTAGGCTAATTATTTCTTAAGTTTTTTTCTTTGCCATTTTTTATTTGGCATACAAATATGTATGTTATGCTGAATCAGTTTTAACCATTCAGACTGACTTGGGCAGGTTACAGCTTTCCCCCATTTTGTGTGTAATTATTGACAGCCAATCTTCTGCAGAGCTGGAGGGAACAGTCCCATCATCTTGACCTTTTGAAATTAATGTAACAAAAATATCTGTATACTGTGCAATTTCTAGAATACTTTAAAACTTCAGCTAAGCTTTTTGCTTAAAACTTTTATTCCAAGATACTATTGAAAAAGTCAGATTATCCTGACAGTCAAAAACTAAACTAGAACTGTGTGGACCAGTGAAATTTGCATCCCTGTCTTTGGAGATCCAAGTTTTTAGAAACCAAGCGTTTTCTGCACAGAAACTTTGAAATAAATTTATGATTAGTGGCTGGGCTGATTCCTGGTTTTTTTTATGCAGGTCTCAGTGCAGTCTTTTTAGTATAAAAATCCTGCTCAGTCTGCTTTGATGAGCTACTCGGAGTGATACGCTATCTGTTTTTTCTAATCTGTCTTGTATCTCAGGTCCTGTTTCACTGTAAATATTCTGTTCCTACACTGCATTCCCTGAGAGTATTCTTTTTTCAGGTGGAGGTGTTAAAGAAGTTTTAGCCTTATTTCCTTTTAGAGATTTAGGTACTTTTTTTTTTTCTTTCTGTGTTTGAAACTTGTGGGTCATCCAGGGAAAGAGGAATTTATTAAAGGGGGCTTTTGTTAATGACAAGGTGCATTAATGTTCTAGCCAGTAAAAAGCCATGTCTTGCTTTATTTTTTTCCTGGCCTTTATGACAAAAAGATTAGCTTCTCTCTCCTTTATGTTTCTTCAGATTAAATGCTAGAAATCCTTTCTGAACGTATTAAACATTATTGCTTCTGATTTATACTTCCACAGGGACTGCGTTCAATGCAGAGCTTTCGATAAGGGAGAAAAGAAGGAAACATGTTCTCAGGAATGTATGCATTTCAACATGACACGGGTAGAAAGTCGAGACAAGTTACCGCAGCCTGGACAGCCTGATCCATTGTCACATTGTAAAGAGAAGGATGTTGATGACTGCTGGTTCTACTTCACATATTCTGTCAACTCCAATGGTGAAGCCAACGTCCACGTGGTAGAGACCCCAGGTATGAACATGGTGTTGCCTACTCACTCTCCTTTCATCTTCATTGTTAATTCATGCAGTTGTGTACCACAAAGTACACAACTTTGGTTGCTTTGTGTGAGTTAGATACGTTTGGAAATGGGTACCTGTTCCGAGTGAGAGCTGTGGATCTCCGGAACTTGAGTGGCTTTTAAAAACCCGAAGTCTCTCTAGATCTAGATTTTTTTCTAACCTTCAGGCTGACAGAAGCAGGTTTTGTGTTTTAAAAACAAAAAGTCAATCAGATACTTAAATTTGTTAAAGTATTTCCACTTGACATACTTCGCAGGCTTGTTTTACATGTCCTGTAGCAAGTCCTAGATACTTCAATTTTGATAACTCTTTTTGACCAGGCTTGTGCTACAGGTTAGAAACAATGATGTCTGGAGGGGGTTGTTGCTTTTCTCTTTTCCTTTTCCGAATAATGTGAGGCCAGACTTAGGCAAAAAAAACACCACCGCAAAACTGTGTATTGTGCTGCAAACTTTAAATTATTTCATGCTGTCAGCATAAAATTTTACTTTTACTTAACTGAGGTAACTTCGAGAATAGATCCAAAAAGGCTTTTGCTTAGTTAGTCCTTCATAGTCAACAGTTCTTGATTTTGTTCAGTCTTCTGATAGAAAAGAGAGAACAATTCTATAGCTCAATCAGTAATTTACTGTTTATTTACCAAAAGTATTTTAGTTGGAATCACAGGATGTTGCATCTAACACTGCAAAAATTCTGGTCTTGTACATTAGCAGTGTGTGGTCTCGTGATTTTTTTTATAAGCCTGACACAAAATACACACCTTACGTGTGTGTTGAAAGGTTTAGCCTTGTATTCTACTCAAGGAATTTTCAGAACTGATCATTTGGGTGATCATCACATAGTACAGATCAGTGGCTAGCGGCTCTTAGAAATAAATATCACTTTAACTCAGAATGTTTTAAATTCTGTAAAAATGTAGTTCAAAGTATAGTGGAGGGCCTTGAGCCCTGTCATCTTTTAAGATGCGGTAACACATGCCATACACGTTTGGCATCTGACCTTTTCTTCATGGATGAGCTTCTATTGTTTTCGTTAAGAGCACAATCAAGCCTTCAGGCGCCAGGAGGCACCTTAATTTGGTGCCATACAGGTGCTGAAGGAGCAAGCTCTGTTCAGTAGAGTTGTATTCAGTGAAGCAGACCCTTGTTCCTTACTGGTTCCCGAGGAATTCCTGTTGCGTCCCTTCCCGCTTCCCTCACTCCTGCAGAGGCCGCTGCCAAGACTGGGGGGAAGCAGTGTTCCTATTGACAGCACAGGAATTGCATTGATTTGCTTCTACCTTTTTCAGTCTGTGCATTGAGCTCTGCAAAAGCCTTTGTTCCATTTGTGATCATTGAGAATCTTATATTAATAGAAGAGTTGGGGGTTATTTTGGAGGATTATTATTTCTATGTCAGTCACCGTAAATCATTTTGCATCTATATTACTTTTTCAAATACATAATTTGCTTATTTTGAAAGTACATGATAACTTTATCCAAAGAAAATGTTCTATTTCAGCAGAGATCAATTCCAAAGATGAGGAAATAACCTAAAAAAATACATATCTATCTGAAAAATCTGTCTCAGAAGCAAAGTTGTTACTTATTTCTGTATATTGGCTACTAACAATAAGTCATCTGAGGTAAAATGAGGAACACCCTTTTTCTGTAATGCTGTTGACAGAGTATGTGGGAACTGTTATGCTCATCTGCATCTCTACTCTAGCTGGTTTAATCACTCCAGCACCATCTTTGACTTGGAGCTCTAGTGTGTTTAAAATGCAACTGCTAGTTATTTAACTCCAGTACTAAGGATAAAACTAAGCTGGGATGTTACATGATGTACATGCCAGAAATTCCTTTATTTGAAAGGACAACAATATTGGCATTTCTCTGATACTCAAAATACTGGCTTCAATACAAAATAAAATTTTAAAAGCATCTGGATGTGCACCACCTTTACCATTTTGTAAAGTCATGCTTCCCTTGCTTTGTTCCCTAGAATGTCCCAGTGGCCCTGACATCATTCCCATCGTAGCTGGTGTGGTTGCTGGAATTGTTCTTATTGGACTTGCATTATTATTGATTTGGAAACTACTAATGATCATTCATGACAGAAGAGAATTTGCTAAATTTGAAAAGGAGAAGATGAATGCCAAGTGGGATACGGTAAGTCAAGAGACTTTTATCTGTATAAAAGCTATGAAAGAAGAATTTTATTCATGTATCTTAAATGTTTCAGATTGTATTTCTGCCTTGTGGCCTACGGAGGAGCAGAAATATCCTTATTTTAAGCTGACTTTAAAACAAGTTCTATGTTACCACCATTACAAAAAAAAAAAAAAAAAAACAACCCATCTCAAACCCAGCCCTCTTTGGGAAGTACCTCCTGGGTTAGAAAAGTGAGTAGTAGCTCCAGCTGAAAGAAAATTTCAGAGAGAAAATGTGATGGTGACAGAACAGTTCAGCTTTGCAGTTCTACCACACTTTTTACAACATATTGTAAAAATGTTTATCAGAAGATGAGTCACTTTTGTATAAAATGAAGAAGAATTTATGCTTGCGAAAGAGATCTTGTAAATACTCCTACAGGTTTAGTTGGGAGATTTCAATTACTGGTCACAGGATCATGGCTGGTACTGGTTTGTTGAAATCTTCCCAGCCCGTTGTCAACAGAAAAGTGTGCAAGAAAAACAAGCCTATGGTCCACAGGCTTACATAGGCTATAGGGTTGCTGCCTCTGGGAAATTTTAGGAATCTGCTCATCAAAACCCCTTTACTACAGTTCTGTAGAAGTTAATACCCACGTATGCTTGGTAAGAGAATACTTTAAAAAAAATCTCCTAGGAAGCTTTTTGGTTTTATTTAAGAAAGCTAATTAATTCTATGCTGGGGAAAAAAAACCCTACTAACACTTTTCTTTATATATAGCATAATTTTTTTTTCAGTGATAGCTGAGAATGTTCTTCTCTTTTTTTTTTTTTTTCCTGTTGAATTATTCGACATTGACCATTTCTTTTACTTCAGCAAGAAAATCCAATATACAAGAGCCCTATTAACAATTTCAAGAATCCAAACTATGGACGTAAAGCTGGTCTCTAAGTCTCAGTTTGTATCTTCTTTCATTTTCTTCCTTTTGTTTTTTCCTTTGCATGTCGCTTCAAACTCACTGTGTGTCACAGTCAGTTAATCACAGTTTGAGTCTTGCTCAGTTTTATTTACTGTTGCTTTGATTCTGGGGTTTTAAAGAATGAAGCTTGAAAAATTTTAACTTGTTTTGACAGCAAGGTTGCCTACTTACTAATACTACCAATACTGGCTTAAACTATTCTGCAAGTGATTTGGGGGGGGGGGGAGTTGGGTTGGTTTTGCAGCTAAATGTGTGGATATAGAATAGAATTGAAGAAGCTCTTTGGATTGTAGAGAGAGACAATGCTCAGGGAAGGGATTGCCTTCTGTTTCCTCAAATCAGCAGTCACTTGGCTTAAAGTTGATATGTTTGCAAAGCTAGTTTAGGTACTCCTAAGATATCCCAGCCTATAAATATCACTGGTTTTATTAGAATAACTGGGAACATTCAGAGTAGCCTTATGGATTTTTCATTGTAACTGCTTTGGCTTATTAACCTAGTGTATAACTAGCCTGTACTTAAAGTGTGAAATGCATATATTCCACTGATTTTATAATTGAATACACTTCTTATTTTTTCCATCCTTATTTCTATTGAAACTGGTAGTATCACAGTCCTTATAGTCCAGCTAGCTTGGGGGTCGCCATGGAAAAAAATGTTCATGTGAGAGGAGGAGATGTTCTTGTCCTGTCTAGATGCAGTTTGTCCCAGTTTCTTAGTCCCTCCTAAATTCTGCCAGCACACCTCATGTCCATTTGGAAATGCTGACTTCAGTTCTCTTCACACCCAACACGCAAGGAGAAAACAGCAGTATCCAGAAGAGCGAGTCAGTAAACCAGGAGTGATGGACAGGTGTCTTCTGTCGACTTTAAAGCTGCGCTTTCTTAAATGGTTTAGGTGTTCCCCTCCTTCCCTGGGATCCCCAGCTGCTGGGGAAGGATGAGAAGGGGAGGATGATGTGGGGAATGGATGTCAGAAGAGTGCGGAGAGATAAAAGGTACAGAGATCAGATTAGAGGGAAGGGAATGAAGAAGTAGGGAAGGCAGCACATCACTTTATCCAAGGGCACTTTTCAGGACCCAGTGGAAGGGAAGGATCTGTATCTCTAATTTTATTGCCTGCTGTCTCCCTTTCTGTGTTGTACTCAAAAGATTTTGTAAAGGCAAAATGAGAGGAGGAAGCAAGAGTTACGAGTATTTAAGCTCTTATCTGTCCTTGCTGTGACAACAAATCCAAATACTTTGTCTAGCATTAGGAGCTATATGATGAAATATACTTTCCTTTTCTCTGCAACTGTTCCACTTCTCAGCATATCCAAAACTGATTGTAAAAATGTTAATTCTGCTTGCCACACCCACCACGTTCACCTCCTTTCCCTTTTTTTTCTCTCAGAGCCAATTATTGGGAAGGAAATGAGGTTCTTGTTCCTTTCTAACATCCCACATAATCCATCTGGTTAAGCCTGTTACCTTCTCTTCTGCTATTCACTTAATTGTGTACTTTCTGTTGCATGCAGGGCGAGCATCTAACAAACCATACAGTGTGTAACTTCCATTCTTTGCTCTTGTTCTCTACCCCCTGACTTTTTCAGGATCTTGCATCCTTAGTGCTGCCATTTCTCCTCAAAACGTACTCCTTGCAGAAAGCATTCCTCTCGTGTAAATGGAAGGATTGACTTCTGCCTTTTTGCTTCACTCACTGCAAAGACTGAAAGTATGAAACAGTGTGATTTTTTTTTTAAACATTACTTTATCGTTTTTGATATTAATAGAAATAACAGAACTTTGGGAAGAGAGAGAGGTGTGTTTAGCTTTATTGGCCTCCGAAAAGGAGGAGATCAGTACTGGCAGAATAGGTGACCCACAGGAAGTAAAAGAAAATCCTCCTTTCTCCTATGACTTAAGATTTTCTAGGGTTTTTAGATTGTTGAAATAACCTTTCATTTAGGTGAAGAAAGAGTTGTCTTGTATTGCCAAGGCAAGAAAGGAATCTAAAATCCCATTACAAGAAAACTACACTGCAGTAGGTCCCCTCCAGGTGTATACATATACAATAAAATCAACTGTGTGCAGTTTGTCTGACCCTTCCCCCTCTCCCACAGCAGCTTCACATGCTCGTGGGCTTTGTTACTGCAGTGAGTAAACTGCAGCACCACGAGGCTTGTCATGGACCCGGTGTCCAAATACGTCACTAGTCCTGGTCTGTGATGTTGTGAATGACTTGTCACCACAGCCTCCCCGCAGCTGGTGCTCAAGCCAGCTGGGTTGAGCTGAGCTCAGTTTGTCCTTGGCCTGCAGCGTTGCTGCTATCTTAGTGTCCTTTTGCCGCTGTTGAGCCTTACTGTCTTCGCTGCCTGTCTGGTTTAGATTTGTGCCGTCAGAGTATTTCCTTCACAGCAGGCTGGCTGCTTTCCTCCAGTGTCCAGTCTGGGAGGTGACGCCCTCTGTCTTCTGCATTGCCCTTAACCTTGGCCTCTGCTTCATCCTCTGATGCAACTGCTGCATTACAGGTGGACAGATGACTCGTTTTGTATTACTGTAAAATGATGATGGATATTCAAGAAAGCTGAAAATAGTAAGAACCGGCTCTTGAGCAATGTATGTGGATGAGTTTAAATATTCTAGAGTGCAGTTCCTTGCAGTGACTTAGGACTTAAGCTACCTTTAGAGTGGGTTTATGTGACTGTTGAAACAGTAAGTCCATGGAGAAAAAAGGAATAAGAAGGTTAATCAAACATCCTGTATAATGGTTCATCTTTATGCAACACTAGACTGAACTGTTACCCTCTGAACAGCCCGGTCTAGTTGAAAATTAATACTGTTGCAAGAGCATAGTTCTTTATTCTCTGCTTGAAGGTACTCTTAAAAAATACCTCCATCTTTATTTTAATGTGTTTTACAAGGTCTTGTGTATAGTTACTGGTTTTTGCTTTTTATTTTGGTTTAAGTGTGCATGGTGTTACCATTTATGGGGCATGTGGCAAATGTTTTTCCTAACTTTGCATGCTTAAACCAGTGTATTCTCTGCAGTGGTGTAAAGAAAATGGGTTTATTTAAAAACAGTAGTAATGTCTAAGACAGCAGGTTTGGAATACCATGTTTTAGTGGCCAGTTAAAAATCTGGAATGCTGCTAATCTCTGAAAGTTTATACCATGTGCCAGCTCTGAGGGGCCCTAAGTGAGGTGGGAGTCACTGGACTAGCGGACATTTATTTACTACTTCCACGTTAGTTTTAACTATAAGCTATCTGTAGAAGACCTCGCCAAGCCAGGACTGAGACACAGGGATCAAGCATGGCTGGGAAGGCCAGGCCGTCGCTGCTGGCCTAACAGGAGATAGCAGGGAAGGAATTGCAAATCTGTTGGGCACCTGTGTTGCAGTTGTAGGCAGTAGAGCCTCAAGAGCTGTTGAGCTGATGAAACGTAAGGTTGGGTTAAGCTGAATAGTTACGTGTGGGTGGAGTAAATCTCCATTGTTTGTAATGGAAAATGAGACACTCCACTGACACAGGGAGACACCTAGTTAAGCACCTTATTCAGAGACATAAATCCCACTGTGTGCTTCTGAGAGCTCTTAGGAACATAAAGTACAAGTACGAAGAGCGACAGTACAGCATTTCAGTTTCTTTGTAAATAGGGCTTATGTGAGATAAAGAGCATGTAAATATAAAGTTCTGATTTCCTCTAGAAAAAGCATTATCATGAAAAATTGACACTTATTATGAAAATTGCATTTTGATCATGATTCCAAGTTCAAATTAATTGTATGAGCAGCACACTGTAAATTTCCAAGTTATAGTCCTAACCTTTAGACCAATTCCTACACTATCTGACAGAAGTTATCTCTCTTTTACAAACTAGAAAAAAGTAAATATATACCTCCCTGCATGTGCTGGGGGCAGTAGGGTTTGTAAAACATGGAAGTTTAAAAGCACAGTATAACAAATATTACATAATGCCTTGCCATTGAAGAGCTATGCAGTATCTTCTAGTCTGAATGTGATACAGCCTGTTAAGTTTACAGACTCTCTTTGCATCGTGAACTTTACTGATTTATATTTCTATTTCATTAAAGCTTGTCAAGGAAACAACATAGATTGCTAAGAACTCTGAGGCATAATGAGATACTTCAGTTACAGATTAAATCCCTCATCCCTGGATCTTTTTCCAGTTTCATTTACGTCTTTCTGTTGCAAAGCTTTTTATTAAAAAGATTGGGAGAGGGAGTAATTGTGCAGTGATTAATTTGGCTGAGAACTAACCACCGCACTGTATTTCCATGATTTTAAAAAACCAACAAAACCTTAACTCCCCATCCCTTTCCAAACCAGTAGCTGATACACCTTTTTATCAAGACAAAGTTTGCCTGGGAACTGGTAAAGAGTCTTTTGCTGTTAAAAATGTAATTGTGAAGTGCAGCCAGCAATGGACACCTAGTTCCTCCTTCACCTCAAGTCAGATGACGTTGACTGAGATCTTGAGAAGAGTGAACAGAGAACCTTGACTTCTGTTGTCCAGCAATCCAGGTTCTGGCTGGACTTCAGAGACTCAGCTGGAGCCTCCCGGGTCTAGGCAGGATTGACATGCCTCATTGCTCTTTGCGTGTAGAGAAGCTGGCTTTGAGGACAAACAACCTTTTTCTGTGAAAAGGACTGTGACAGAAAGGCAGTACGACAGCTAAATATGGTCTCCCTTAGCAGCAGCTCTTGTTGTTGGGGTAGACCAGTTACTTGCCCTGTACCAGGTCTTGCAAACAGAAGGAACCAAACTTCCCAGGAACTGTGACTGAAGTCTCACACCAAGTTGGTTTCTTGCTTGCCTTGGCACCTTTTGGCATGCTCTGTGGTACTTGCAGTTGATTTTCCAGGTTTATGATGCTAAAAACAGACACACCTGGTGTTCGTGTGTTTAGGGGGAAGTTTTCCTTTAATTGACTGTAGAAAAAAAATCGGTTTAACCTGAAAAATTTTAAATGCTGTGAAATTTAATAAGTAGAATTAAATTAATATGGTTATATAGGATGTTTATATAGGCCATCTCAGACTGGGGGGAACTTCAAAGGGAGAGAGATTCCCATACTGCTGTTGAAGCTCAGATACAGTTCTGGCCAGAACTGCATTCAGGCTGACATCTGCACTGTACTGAATTTCCTCAGGAATTATTTGTGTGTGCACAGGAAAGCTTTATATTGGTAAACAACATTTTATTTAGGTTTACTTATGTTCAAGTTCATCACATGATAAGAGCACGGTACTGCAGATCCAGGCTGTATTGGTAGAGTCCTAGTGGGTAGTCTTTTTTTCCTACTAAGATGTATCTATTAATTCTGAATTAATGTTAATAGTATCAATATTAATTATAATAGCATAAAATACTATTTTTGAGTTCAAGCTGTTTATCTTAGATGTGCACAGATGCCATAAATGGAGTAAGATTTACTGAGATAAAAGAAAATCTGGGAACAAAGGAAGCTTAAAATAAGCTTTAAAGATTTTCATATCTCAACAGGAGAGATGTAAGCAGTTGTTCTGTAGTCATTTCTCGTATCAGTAGAAAAAATGTTTTTATTACAGCATTTGCACCAGTACAGAAGGTTCTTCATTTTATGTGTGTATTTTATATATACGGGGTTTGGGGGTGAACCTGCAGGAATAAAATGAGAATGACGAGTACTGAATGTTCAGTATAAACATTCAATGTGTATTATCAAAATAGTACAAGCCTTTCCACTTTGTTAATTTATAAGTAAATTATAATACAAGATGAGCTGTTTAAATGTTCATTATAGCAGAATGTGCTCCGTGGTCAGTTTCAAACAACGTTTACAATTCTGTTCTTTAAAAAAAAGTATCATGGGCTGCAGACCCCTGATTTGATGGTTCAGACCACACAAGGTTCAGTTCCTGTGAAGGAAATCTGTGGTGTAAGCTGAACAGGATCGTGCCCTAACCCTTTGCTTTATTAGCTGTGAGCATGCTCAAGCTGCTAGAGGGAAAACTAGTTTGACTTAAGCTGTTTGTGTGTACAAACAAAACATTAATGGGTAATTTCTTAAACTACTTTTACACTTCTCACAAACACAGTGCTTTTTTCATCTCTTTAAATATTAATATAATTATTTTTCTCTTTCTAGGGTGAAAATCCTATTTACAAGAGTGCAGTGACAACTGTGGTCAATCCTAAATATGAGGGAAAATGAACACTGCTTGTATAACTTCACAACACTGTATGCAGCATAGCGATTTTGTAGTCACAGTAAAATAGATTTAGGGCAAACTGCAGTGATTTTACTAATTCATTACATATAGGTTTGTTTTCCTGTGTGAAAATATACCATATGTAATAATTTTTTTTTAATTTTTTTTTTTTTCAAATAAAAGTAATCGGTGCCAGAGGTCTGAAAAAAAAAAACAAAAACCTTGGGACTGTGTAGCCTAGTCAGCTAAGGTCACTTGGTGCCTTTTTGACCTTTTCCACTCCCATGCTGTGAATCTAGGTCTTCTGCAAGATGCGATACTGCTGTGGCATGACTGGGAGGGAAATGGTTAAAACAATCAGCATGAGGGCTCTGCCTAGCCATTTAGTATTAAACTTTTTAGCTTTACAGGGAAATCAGGGCTTGAGTTTGCAGATATAATTAAACTCATGTAGCATGGAGCTGGTGGTTAATCAGTCTTCTATTTGCTAGACCTATGATTAAGTATATGGTAAGTTGAGTAAGTTGGAAGCGAGCAGTGTAAAAGGCTGAAATGTGTGCGCATACTTATTTTTAATTTGTAAGTTGCTTATTGCCAGGTTATGGTTAAAATGAAAGGGTTTGAGAAGAATGTTAAGAAGGGAAAAATAGCTTTAAAACATGTGCCATTACTGAAGAAGTTGCTGACTGGTAACTTTGCTTGGTTTTTCTTTGTAAATTCAAGCCCTGGGTGGCGGTATCATGCATAAGTACCTTACCAGGACGTCCTCAAAACACATAAGGGCCTTACGTGATACTGTGTCTTTATTCTGTAATGTTTCCTTGGTTTAAAGCCTGGTGCTTTGTCACCCTTCTAATCTTTTTAACATATTTGGTTGCAATTCTTTTTGTAATATTTTTGTATCAACATGAGCTTTTTTCTCTCTCTCTTTTTGAGCAGTCTTAGCTGTAAATTTGCCTTTACCCTGTAGCTAAGATTGCATAGTTTGTCATGTGACATGAGTCGCACATCATTCTTGACATGTGCCATGTATATTTGCCTCTGACCATTCAAACTGCATCATAGTCATATTCTTGTTTTAAGTGCCTTTTTATTTTAACAGATGTTCACTTTTTACAGTGCTATTACTGAAGTTATTTATTAAATAAAAGTACCTTAAAATACTTAAATCTTGTCTCTTTATCTTGTAGAAGTTGATACTATTCAAAAATCTGAGAACTGTGTCTGTTTGGGCAAAAGGTAACAGACATTTTAATAATGCCAAGTATGTCCTTTAGGTCAAGTCTGAGAAAAGTTAAGCAGAAGTGAGCTTGGGTAACAAATGTTGGCTGTTGTATAAAATTCACAAAGGCCAGGGTGCAGCACAACGCTCCGTGTTACGTACGTTGCCCGCTGGTGTAAAGCCCCCAGGCTTTTGTTGGCATGTGTGCTAAAGAAGTACGTAGTTCAACAACTGTTCCAGCAAAAGGGCTCTTCGGTTAATGTTGTTTCACAACACAAAACAAATTGGAAATATTACTGCATTTTGTAGCAAAATAAAGTCTTCCAAATTTTTTTAAGTGTATAATGTTCTGGATAGATTATCAAACCCACCTTGTAATTAAATACGTTCCTGAAGTATATTCATGGAATCTGTATGATTCTTTTCTTTTTTTCTCTCTAACTGTTGGTGTATCAGGTTATACTGAGAAGCTACGGGGATCTGTTCCAAAAGTCCCTTTTAACCTTCATCTGAGGGCAGAAGGAGCCTGGTTTCCAGGGGGAGGGGGGCATTGACAGAGAGCCTGGGCTCTCCATCTCTCTGAGGGAAGCAACCGGAGACAAAGGGATCCAAGGGGCAGCTATGAGGTGAACTTGCTTGTCTAAGGCCACTTGCTGGAGGGACCCACCGTCGGGTGGGGTGGGGGTCTGTGTGTGTGCAAGGGGGTGGTGCAGCAGCCGCTGGGCAGATGCAGGTGGCAGCACGGGAGCGTGGAGATCCAGGGGCAGCTGCTGGATACCCTGAGCGTCAGCCCAGCTGCCGGCTTGGTGGGCACTGTAGAGGGGTCTGTTTCCCACTGATGGACCTTCATTCAGATCAGCTGGAAAGGTAAAGGGGAGGAGGCCTTTGCTCCTGTTCATATCTCTGTGTGCGTGTAGGTACTGCGTACATGTTCGGGGAGACAGGGGCTGTCTGCGCATGCTTGCCGGGAGGAAGGTAACTGGGGGCTGGGCCTGGGGACACTGAGCTGCTGCAGCCTTGCTGCTCTTGGGCTATGGGGTCTAGCAGCAGTTGGTGCAAATGAGAGCAAGCTCACAGAGGGGAAGAAGCTGTGCAATAATTTAGCCTGCTGTCCTTCATAACAAAGTCCGCAGTACTGCTCTGGATTAGTCCTTGCATCACGAATGCTCTTTCCTGTACTGCCTTTCCAACTGGAGGAACCACAACAGCCTGAGAATGCTGTCAAACCCGATCACAACATAAGAAATGGTAAGAGCTGCACCTGCATGTACAGTTCATTGTTCCTTCTGATACCGACTTAACAGAACTGCAACTTGACTGTGGCCGTGAAGGAGACAACTCTGTTTTGGACTCTTGAGTACTTGCCTCCCTTCCTACTGCTTTGGTCAATTCCCCAGCGCTGCTGAGGATTTTCAATTGCTTCATAAGAAAAGATTCAGAAATTTCCCTAAACACATTCTGTATTGCTTGTCCATGCAAACTGTCTTCATCAGAGAAAAGGCAGCTTAAACAGGATAATTTCTGAACTTTACGGCTGTTAGTTTTTCAATATTCTAGAAAGATTAATCCCAAATTTCTGTTTCAGATTGTATCTGTCCCTTTCAGATCAGTCTTTCCCAGACTGCACAGAACACTGGAATCCTGAACTAACTGGAATTCATGTCACACATGGCAGGATGCTGACCTTTAGGAACCCTGACCCCGATACAGCATAACCATTCCTGAATCCAGCATATTTTTAATTACATGTGCATTAACCTGGTTCTGTCCACTCATCTATGTTACATGTTCTATAGTTTCCTTAGTGAGTCTGGTTTCAAAATGCTTTTGTGGCTTTTCACAGAGATGTTCCTGAAGGTTTTGAATTCAACTGGCCTGTTAAGGAGAGCTTTTTTTTTTTTTTTCCAAACCCTTGTTTAAACTGGGTTTCCAGTAGCCACTTCCAGCCAGATGGAAGCTGCTTAATATCTCTAAGCGAGCAGTTGCTTAAATGAGAAAGAACAGCTGGCATCCTACAGTATCAGATTCAAGATACTACAAGTGTCACAGAATGTATGATTTGCTTCAAAGCAGGATTGGATGCTCTTGCTAAGAGAGATGGTGTAGTTCAAAGATGGTAAAATTTAAGTGCTGGAAAACAGAATTAGTTATGAATCCTTCCTGGCTTATAAATACTGACCTCGGCTACTTACCCTGAGTTCTGCAAGTTGGTGAAGCAGTGAACTCTTACTAAAATACCAACAGATGCACAGACTCAAAAGACTCCGATCCCACACAAGCCAGGTATAAGATCCCAATAGTATATCTGTTTTAAAAGAATTACAGTTAATATACAGAATATAACCATAGTCTAGTTATCCTTAATCCATCAATTTCCCTGATTATTTCTTTATGGCAGTTGTTAATAAAACAAAGTTTCTTTCCTGAATTGAAACTATAACAGCAAAAGTACAAGTCAGCTAAAGAAAATAATTCTCTGTAATCACATAGTTTAACATCCATGAACTAGCTTCACTGCGGTGTGTTCAGCCTCTTGCCTTAAACTACCGTGAGGCTGCTTGAAGCCTAGTCCAGAGCACGAACTGAAACAGCCTCTTAGCAGTCTTGAGCACCTTCCACAGAAGGAAAGCTAGGCTGATAAATATTTACTTCCCTTGGGATTCTGATGTTTTTCTTTCCCTTTCAGCACAATTGCACTATATGACCATTTTTTTCTTTTCCATAACAAATACAACTTTATTCTAAGAGAAGCACAGAACACGAAGCGGGGGGAACCCACCTTTTTTTAAGTAAAACACTCATTTACTGAAGTTTTGGCATTGATCAAGTAGAAGCAGTGAAGGAGTATGCTCTAGCTATGAAGCTCTACTATTTAGAGGGTGTTTTCCAAGCACTTCTGTTCTTCTTTCTGAAAAATCAGAATTGCTGCCAAAGCAGTTATCTAGCAGAAGGAAAATATTTATAAGCAACTGAACACAAGTACCAGAACACAGAGCGCTGCAAAGTAACTAAAGTGAATGCTCATTAACGATAATAAATACATTAGCCTCGATCTCATTAAAAGGGGTAAATTGCAGCTAGAAAAAACACTGTAGGGTGTAATTTTAAATAACTTGAGGACATTTGGGCTGATCATTAATTTTAAATTAATTTTGAAAGCAGAATTTTTTAAAAGAACATAACAGCAAACTATGAAATTCATACAGATAAATGTAAGAAATAGCTTCTAAAATACAGAGAACTAAAAGTCAAATACTCTTGTCAATGGAAAATTATCATAAATATTGTATTTGTTTATTCTTCATAGGATAGCTGTACCAACTTTCTCACCTTGCGTTAACACTCCATTACACAAAACATAAAACAAGTATTTTTATCCACAAGAGATTTAAGATTTTGTAGTAATTAATTAATATTAAGATATTGTAGATTCTTTGCTATGTGAAATCTCAAACTCTTGGTTCCTTGCCTAATTTTACATACTCAATTAGGATTTCCAAAGCAGACACTGATACACACTTAAAATTTAATCTCAGTTTTAAGTCATTTAAAGAGTAAGACTTCCATTATCAACATCTTGCACAGCAAACTTGAATATTCTTTTACATGCATATCTTTTTTTGCTATTTGAACGTTCCAAGCTGCATCTTCTTACCAAGATATTCCTTACCAGTTAAAGATGTCTCACTGCAAAGAATGAGTCAACATGCAGATGAAAGCATAAATTATTATTCTTATATAAAAGGGATCGTGAATCAGCTTAGAATACATCTGTTGAGCACAGCCTGTTTTTTTCTTTTGCTCTCTGCTTCCTGAGGACACTGTGAACCAAAGGAGAGAACAGAACTAGTACACAGCGCTGCTGGCAGCAAGGTGTGCTGGCCAGTGTGTAACAGGGTGACTGTCGAGAAGTAAAGTTTCAGAGCAAGGAATGAATGCGAGTGATCAGGGGAACACCTGAGGTATGGAAGACATGCACAGAGGAAGGGTAGACAGGCCAAGGAGGACCTGGAGCACATACGAAAGAAAGGGAAATCCGTCTGTTTTCCTTAAGTCACCCATGCTCTTCCATCTACACATTTGCTTTCATATCCTTTTACTATGTTACTTTGTAATTACCAGTGAATCTGTCTGTGACTAAACTGGTTTGTTGTCCTATTCTCAACTTTCACAAGCTCTTCAGATGTTCTTCTTTTCAGCAATCAGAATTTATCCCTTCCCGATGACCTCAATATGAGCTTTCTTATAGAAAATGGATGATATTTGTGTATATCTTAAAAAAAAAAATAATTACAGACAAGCTCTATAAAATGAAAACTGGGATACAGAACATGGAAATGTTTGTACTTCCTCGACGACACTATCATGACAATACAGAACACTCAATATAGATTAATCAAACCATTGCATTTCATTAGAAAAAGTGACTATGTTGTTAAAAAAACTGAAGATGAATGAACTATGTATTTTTTCTTATTTTATTTACCTTTACTGTTAGCACAGGGCAAAGACAAGTTAAAAAAAACCCAACAACAAAAAGTGTGTGTCTGAAGTGCCATAGATTTTATTCGAAAAGTATTTCCTAACCAAAGCACAGCCCTAAGGACAGTCACCCAGTCATGTTTTTTTCTGTGTAAGTAGCACAGACTCAGAATCAAGGCCTACTTCAGAGTCCTGTATTAAAAAAAAAGGCGTCAGCAAACGGCAAGGCAGATCAAATGCATCCATTCTTCTAAACAAGTGGTAGTCTAAGAAGTAAGATGGGGTGAGGCACAGAATTCCTGGGTTTTTAATGAGGGTGCTGACATACCACAGTAGATGTATCAGGAACTCTGAACGGATGATAGCTGATAAGAGATTATAATTGCAAGACTGATAAAAACCAAACCATCTGCTACATTAGTGCCTAATTTCAAAGAGGGAAAGTATAGAAAATATACTCAAAGAAGTAGCTATAAACGTATTTGGAGGGAGGCACCAAATTATTTGGGCAGCACAGAACCTGTTCAAGAAAGACTTTTGAAAGATCACACATACAGAAGGACTGTAAACAGCCAGTGAAAGCAGCTGATCAAAGAAAGATGTCCTTGGAAAAGCTGAATTGCATTTAAATGAAGAAAATAAAAAGGAATAGAAACATTAGAAGTATGCTAAAGGGGATTTAGTGCCTCACAGAAGGCATAAAAACTAATAAATACATCGGAACAAGAAACCTGACACTGAGATATAATAAGGACAATTGGAACAGAGAAATAACAGAATATATAACTCATTCTTTGTTTCTATATTCCATGAAATATCCAACCTGAAATTCCCCATCATGGGACAAATACCAGTGAAATTATTCAAACTGAAGTGCCAACAAAATATTTTAGAGATAAATCAACGAAAGGAGTAGCAGCAAACTGCCAAGAGTCCATGTTAATCATTTAAGAAGGCTTAAGGAACTCAAAGTCGAGTGCCGGATCTTATTGCCACATGAACGGAAAATGGCTAACATACTGTCTCAATTTTTAAGAGGCCCTCTGGGAGTTAAAAAAAAAATAAATACAGAAGAGTTATCCAGATGTTTCTAATATGTGGACACATGACATATTGTGAAAGAGTCAACACAGACAGAGGGAGGTCATCTCTCACAAATCTAGACTTCTTTGAGGAAGTCAGTAACGTGCAGACAAGGAGGGATCATTTCATACAGCTGGATTTCCAAAGCCTTTCAGCAATGCTTTTCATCAAAGACCCTTAAAGAAATTTCCAGGGCATGTGAAGAAAATCTTCAAAAGAACACATCACTATTAAAGACAGAAGATAGAAAACACAGCTTAGGAATTAATTACCAGTTTTCTAATTTGAGAGATGTCATTGACAGAGTCTTTGACCTGCTGGCCACACTCCTCGCAACGCAGTACAGGATACCATTAGCCGCCTTTGCCATGGGGGCTCATAGCTGGCTTGCTGTCCACCAGGACCAACAAGGTCCTCCTCTGCAGAGCTGCTTTCCAGATGGTTGCACCCCAGTGTGTGCTGCTGCCTGGGGTTATTCCTCCCCAGGTGCAGGTCTTGGCACTTCACCGAATGTCACGAGGCTCCTCTCTGCCCAGTTGCCAGTCTGCCTGGGTCCCTCTGAATTGCAGCACGACCACATGGTGTGCCAGCTGCTCCTGCCAGTTTTGTATCATCTGCAAACTTGCTGAGGATGCACTCTGACCCATCATCCAGGTCATTATAGAAGATGTTAAACTGTAAAGGGCCCAATATCAAACGTGGGATACGCCATTAGTGATTGGCCTCCAACCAGACGTTGTGCTGCTGATCACAACCTTCTCAGCCTGGCCCTTCAGCCAGTTTTCAATCCACCTCACTGTCCACTTATCAAACGTACACTTCATCACCTTGTCTGCAATGATGATACGGGAAACAGTGTCAAAAGCCTCACTAAAGTCAAGATAACATCCACTGCTCTCCCCTCAGAAAATCACATTCATGCATTTAAACCAAGGGAAACGGTAAAAATCAATCATAGCTGTATATATTCAGTGACAAGCTCTGTTTGTGACAAACTACCTGTTGTATACTCAAGAAATAAAGTACAGACCATCACCTTAATGCTCAGGAACAGTTCAGCAAAACATACAGAATAACTAGGGATTACTAGAAAAAGAGTAAAAAGCAAAACAGAATACACTGTCAAAAAAAAAAAAAAAAAAAAAGAGTGGTGTGACTAAATCTTGAATATCACTTCAGTCTCAGCCTTCTCAGCAAAGATACAATAAAACTGGAAAAGACACTGAGGAGGATGACAAAGATAACAAAAGTTGCATACCAGTTTCTGTACAGGGAATGATTAAATACAAAGGGGTTTTCAGCCTGGAAAAGACAACTTAGTGAGGGTACCATAGTGACCTGTCATGAGAGACAAGGGAGAAAGTGAATAGGGGAAGACCAGAGTGATCAGACAAAGATAGTTTCATGCTCAAAACAAACATAAGGTACTTCTTCCCATAACCCACAGTTAAGTTGTGGAATACTTTGACATGCTGTGGATACCACGGATTTAAAACTAATAGATAAATTCAAAAAAGAATTCATCATGGGATATTAGCTACAGAACATAGCAACTATGGCTTGGCTTGAAATTGGAGAATATTCTGGGAAGAATGATAAACTCTTCTCTACACATCTGCTTTTGAACACAGATGGAGAGAGGGCACTGAATTATATAAACCTTCAATCGGATCCAGAAAGGTTAGAAACCTTTATAATTACTATTCATGCCACAAAATTGGCTAGCTGCAAGTGCCTGAGCTTGTTGCAGACCTTTCCAGTTTGATTCCAAGTTGGTAAGCAAAAGCTTTCTTCTGTTACCTCCTGCATTTTCTCTTCTATCACAAGAGAAATACTTTGTAGCAATAATTAGAAGTAAATTACATTTACTATTTCAAAATCTGATTCCAAAAAAAAGACTTATTTCAGTAAGATTGTCTGGCCTGCTACTTTGTGTTGCTCTAACAGGCACAGCAAAACATCATTCCACCCAGAACAGGGAGTAACAAATTCTTTTTATTTCAGGACTCTCCACTGATGTAGAACCTAGACCGCTTTTCCATAAATCTCTCAAACAGCAATAGGAAATCCGTGTATGTCAAGAGTTCTGGGAGCTGTTGCAGGAGAGACCTGGCAGAACGAGACACTTCACTTCAGTCTAATACATCAGAAAAAAATATGCTCGCACTTAGCAGTACTAGTACATGACTAGGAAAACACTGTCAGTCCACTCCTTCATATTCTGTTCTTTCATGTGAATTTGATTGCCAGAACAGAAAATCTAGCCATTTAGATGCAGTTTATAGACCCTGGGATTTTGTAAACCACCTATAATTTGGAAGCATCCAAATACATGTAACTTTCTATAAGAACTGGTGTTTTAGTGAAATGAACCAAGTGCCAATCAGTTTAATCCCCAAACTAAAATGTGATTATGCTCCTGTCTGAAGCATTATATACAGTCAGCAAATAAGAAATAGCAAAAATAAAGTTTTATGTCAATTATTACCTTTCATTAGCATCTTCATCCATACAGGATCCAGAGCACAGAGCCCTCCCTGTGTGTGGGCAAGTATAACACAGTTCAGCAGTTGAAGGATACCAACAAATAACAGAGTTTTATTGGACCCCATTCCTTGTTGAAACTGGATCACTGTGCAGTCAGAAACCTAGAAATCTTTTGGACAGTTGAAAACTGAGGAAGGCATGATACTCTATAACAAGGTAATTTAACACATTCAGCTTCTGCTGAGCTGCTGTCTTTGGCTTAGGCACCTCAGTTCTTCATGAAACATCTTAAGTGCCAAAGTAGGTAAGGTCTGACTTTTGCACAGAATTCAATCTTCTATATAACGCTGGTCATCAGAATTTCCTCAATTAATTCCTTTTGAGATAGAAAATTAAAATTAAGGTAACAACCTATTTTCATTTTACATTGGTAAAGAACACATCACAAAGCTGACAAGTATTCAGCTGGAATACATTTGACAGAACAGTTAATTCCATATTTATCTAATTTTGTGACAAAAACATCTTTCTGCAAAACTCTAGTGACTTGTAGATCTCAGCTATGCCAACACCATAACTGCTATTAATAAATAGGGTAACTTCAACACCACTCAAAAAAAATGTCAGTTTGCATGTTATCTTCCATAAACCAATAATGAATGACATCAGTGATGTTTCCTTCCCTTAGTTTTCTATTAATATTGCCCTGCTAAATTATTCTATCCAATGTTAAGCTGATGTATCCCATATATCCTTTTAAAGCACTAGCACAACAATAGCTCCATTACAGCTTTCTGGACATTTCTCACTGTTTCAAGGATTACTATAAATTAATATTAACTGTCCAAACAGCTCCTTGATCAAGCTCATTTGTTCAGTATCTTTATGAGACACCCTTCAATCAGCTAATGCATATGCAGACTAGGACACTAACTATGCCGTTGTAGTACAAAATTTTCAATCTACAAGTTTAATATTTCTTTCCCATTTTCTGAAATTTTCCCATTAGTTCCATTAGAGTTTAATAAAACCTGAAAATCTGATAGAAATTAGTACAAAAAACTTTCTGAACCAAGTTTTTCCTGCTCTCAGAAAGTCTGTCAAAGTTTAAATCATTTCCAAAGATATTCTCAGAATTTAAGTCTATCACAATTTTATACCAAAATGGTTTCTTACAACTACAATATTTTATCATCAAATTTTCATAGTAAGTTTATATATTACAATTTCACTAGTCACGTAACAATGCAGGTAGTTATTAATTTAAGAATTGTACTTAAATATAAAACATATTGCAGCTGACACCTTGAACCATAACACTGGTTTTTTGGAGGCTTGTAAAAACAAGATAGCTGCAGCTGAATAGAGGAGATGAATACAGCCCACAAGCAATATTCTGCAGCTTCAGTAGAACCACAAGAGCATAACACAGCAATGGCTACAGCAAAAGGAACACAGAAGAAAAGGCTACCTAAATTAGCTCTGCCTTCTGTGCTTTAGAACACAGATCTTCAAGGAACTTGGCTGCAACATCCCAAAATCAAATTTTAAAACCTAATTAAGAACTTTAAGGTAAATTTGATTAATGTTAAAATTACTTAAATACATATTTGGATCATTAACTATTATATTTCAGGTTTATTAATTAAGTACTGAATTGGGAAGAAAAAGATTGAGGGATCTATCAAAAAAGAATTTACAGTCTCCTGATTTGTTTGCCTATCTTGATAGAGCAGAAGACTCTTGAGTCTAATTATCTTCTATAGTGTATAGATCAGTTCAGAATATTAGCTTATGCTTCTTCTATGACTAAGAAATATAATCATCTAACATATTTCAAATCAGACACAAATTATATTTTCATTTTACAAGTAGATATTTAGGCATCCATCCTAGGACTGTCTACCAAAGCCAGAATTTTTATACATATAAATGAATGTACGTACAGGGCCTCACCCTCTGAGCCACATATGCTTAGCTGATCTGCCACAGAAGTCTCCACTTGCTGCAGGTCTTTCAATTTCACTTCCAGACTTGCAGCTAAAACCATTTTTAGCTCATATCCCTTCCTCTCTATAACAGAGTATTCAATGTAAAGTTTTACAAGCTCTTATAATAGAAGATTTTAAGCTACGGTGTTTATTGTTGAAAAACTGCTTTTGCATATTCACAGTAAATACATTATACTAAATATTAGACACGGTAATTACAGTTGTTTTAAAAGTATGTAAACTGAAGGACAAAACCATTCTGTAAACTGTTATGTATTATCACATAAGATATAATGCAGTTATGTAACACGTGCTCTCTGTACAGCTGAAGGAATAAATCAAGTAATTCCTGCCTGCTGAGACTTACAACTTTGATAGAATTTTCCGATTATCGTGATGATCTAGCGTTGCAGACATAGCTTAGAAATATATTTTTATGCATATTCAACTATTATACCCCTAACTTATGAGTTATTTCAAATATCTTTTCTTTAAAAATGCCTAAGTAGCACTCAGTCAAACTAAAGTACAGCTCCCCAGTGTCAGAACTTCAGTCAATGACCATTTTCACCTATGCAATAATAGATATTCCCTTCAACTTCTTATTTTTTTTTTACTTAAGTCCCAAGCAAAGGAATTCTAAACATTTAAATTTGCTAAAATAATTTCCATGATTATAAAAAGCTAGTCCTGTACTGTTAAACCTGAAAGATATGCATGTCTCAGTGATTCTACTCTACAGACACACAAAACTGTTATTGAATAAATAATACAGTATCAGACTTCAGCTGTGTACTTACCATTAGTGCTGCCTGCTTGGCTAGCTGCCGAAGCCAGTGTTTCCTGCGGGTCTTTCGGATTTGATTCCAAAACTGCAAGAAGTCTTCTCTGATTTGGTAGCTCATTTAGTCTAGTATCTGCAGCAGATACAAAATATCAGATTTATCCAACTATCAGTTTTTTCCAACTGAAATATTAGTTGGAAAACTACATTCATGTATTTCTTTTAAAAACCGCATCTTACTAGATTGATGTTGAGCTTAAAATTTACTTTATATTGGAAACAACATCCATAATATAATAAATTATTAGCCTATATGTGAGTAATCTTTAAAAGAAATTGCTAAGCCTTGAAAAGAAAATGCTGTCATTTGCTCACATTAAATAATACAAAAATTAAAAAGCGCATAGGTAATGAAAAACAGTGGCATTTTTATTATCTTAACCCTGCTCTCCTGAACGTGTTATATCTTAGATCTAAGCTCTTCAAAACAAAGATTATCTTCTTGTTTGTATCACAGTGTAACTGTGATTCTCATTCCAGCCTCTAGGTCATAATATCCTATTTTCCCATCTTGCACGTTACAATGGAAGGAATTATGGTCAGACATAGGACTGGGGGTGGCTTCCTGACCCTAATTAAACCAGTCACAAAATTCTCATTGACTGCAGCAGAGTCCACCGTAAATCATTCAATAGTATGAATCACCTGGGTCCCGAGTGCAACTTGTTCCCCCCCTCAGGGGCTCAGCCGCCTGTGGTCAAGGGCAGCTCTGGTTTGGTGCAGCTTGGTAACCTGGGGAGCAGACTGCCGTGAGAAGAGCTGTGTGAATAAGTTGTGAGAGGAGGGTCTCTTCTCCTTGCCTTGGGAGCTGTGTGAGCTTTCAGGCCCCTGCCAGAGCTATGTTATAGGCATGACTTTGCCTGGCCGTAACCTCACTGATCTTGACCTGCTGGCTTGACTTTGGACTTGTCTTGTCATTATAGATTTGAGCGACAGTCACTGGACTGTTGACTGAACCTGGTTGCATTTACCACCCCTGTTTCTGACCCTGACATGCTGACTTGACTTCAGATCATGTCTCATCATTTTGGACTTCTCTTGTGACCTATACTGTTATATGATCCTAATTAAAATAACCCTCTGCTTGCCTGGGCCAGCTACGGTGGGATTGTGCCCGTAGTGAAGATACCACCCCCAATCATGTTGCTGCCATCATCACCTCCTACATGGCCTTCCCTCGTGGAGCAGCCTACTCATGCCGCTCCCTGACATACATCATCTCACTCTCCTTCTCCCATCTTTTCTTTCTTTTTTGCCTTCTCCCTGTTTTTGATACCATTGATCATTCTTGCCTTCCTGGCATTTTACACTCGCTAGGCTTTGAAGATTGGTCGTTTTGCTCCAGTTATTTTCAAGACTGTTCTTTCAGTTCATCTCTTCGTGAGCCTTTTTACTCTTTCCCCACTCTCTCATTCCCCAGAGCAGTGTTTATAGCCTTTTGCTCATCTTACATTATGTTCTCTCTCCAAGCAATTTCATCAGCTGACACATCTTCAGCTGTCTCTCTGCTGATGACTAACAAGACAAGCTCAGCATCATTAATTGTTCTTCTAGTAATATTCTCCATCTGTCCCTCTCTTTAGTTATGTCATTTCAAGGTTTTAACAGCTTCAACTAAACTTGTGAAAAAGAGCTAATATCTTTCTTTCCAAAAACTAGCTTTCTGGATCCTCAGGTGCATAATCTCAGGACACTTTCAAAGTTTTCCTTCACATTGCTCCTAATAAAAAAACCCACACATGCCATTTTGGGATCCTGCTCTACTCAAAATCCTCTTCCTGTTTGTCCAAACGGAAGCAGCCTCCTTCCAATCCTTATAAAATGTTATAAACCCCCTTATAAATACACTTTCAGTTTGCTCATATAACAACCTTGCCTCAACACCATCCCATCTGAATTCTTCCACTAACTTCCAGTTCTCTTTGACATCCATCTGATGTATAAATCTACACCTTGAAAAAAAAATCTTACATTAGATAAACTATAGTTAATTAACAAATTGAAGAAATATCTGTGCTAGTTTTAAATTAGCCAGATATGTACAGTAGTCAATTAGCAGCAGTGAAATACCACCAGCAACAGCAGTACTGAGCTTCTTGCCAGCTCATGCACAACTTCATGGGTTTGTGGATAAATATTCTTCCTGTTCTTCTGTATAGCTCTACAGTGCAGTCATAACATATTCTTTCGTTAAGCTTTATGCTTATTTATATTTTGTACATTCTGCCAGTATTCCCAGTCTTGTTTAATTTGTTTGACAGTCTGTCATCTATATATCAAATAATGTAAAGTCTTTTAGCCTATGTGCATTTAAGTTCCTCTTAAAATAATTCTGTGTTTCATGGCATCTCCAGTAACTTTCACTTACATCTGTTCCTTCATCTTGAGACTGGGAGTTGCTAAAGCAGTAACACTTCTTGAATAAGTTCATATGAGGTGTTAGAGTAAAATAAACAGGGATCTAAATAATAGAATACAGATCTCTACATTTATGCTGCATTTACCAGTACTTCTACCCATTTCATTATCTTCAAAAGCTTCTTTGTCTTTCACATCTTCTATACCTAATGACAGCTTAGCAGCCATGCTGTGCAAAAGCTCAACTGTTCTTTTCATAAAGATAAAAGCTACTCAGAAAGGTGTTCAATAGAGACAACATCTAAATAATGCCTAATGCTTTTCCTCTAGAAACTGGCACGTGGTATTTTCTAAAAAGAGTGAAGTAAACTTTCTGTAACTCTTCAGAATTAGACTTTATTGCATTTCTTGCTGCAGGCACGTGCATTCCATACAGTTTCATTCAGCAATGAATATGTACCAGCATTTTGGCTCATTTTGGAAAGCGCATGCATAGCACAGATGTAGTAGTTTTGTCCCCACATTAAGATTTTAGATTTTGCTGTAGAATATCCTTACCTCATCCTTTATTATATCATCTTTATTAGCCATTTTATACAGACAGATGAGGAACTGGCACAAACTTATGATTTTATGGAGTTGGCCAAGTTCCAGTAAAGACTGCGGTGGGGGAAAAAAAAAAAAACCAAAACCAAAAAAGAATGCACCTTCACTGAGGGCAAACTCTCAACATCCTCAGGAAATGTTTAATGTTCTCTTACCAGGCCCCTACACAATTAGCTTTCCACTTACCAGTTTTCAGGTCAGGTTTTGCTGGTGAAAGTGTTGGTGCCTTTTGCATTTTACTTGACTTATCAAAGGAAGTCTTTCACCATTTAAGAGAAGTTTTATCTCATTGGGAATGTGACAAAAGCAAAAAGTTACTTCAGGAAAACACATAGGCCTTAATCTAGGATACAGAAAAAGAGTAACATATTTTACTTTAAACTATGTTCTATATTTAATTTATTTTTATATTTAATAGTATTATTTTTGGATGATAGTATCTTATATATAAATACATATTACAACTTTTATTATCATTTATACTAAAGCCCCTGCACTCTCTCCTGTTAATGTAATGGAGCTTTAAAATAGCTGAAGCAACACTAGTATAAAACACATTCAAGTTTATGTTTATTGCTAATCTGAAGATCAAAAAAGGATTAATACATATCATATTTCTGTTGTTTATTTACCTAAAACCAAGACTAAGTTTTATTACTTTACAGCAAACTTATTTGCAAGATGAGAATATGTACACAACCAAGCAAAGGTATCTGAAGACAGCAGAATCATTATCTCTTTTTACAGAAGCAAAACCTGAAGTCTGAGGGGACAGGGATGAACAAGTTTGCAAAAGGTTAAGAAGTAAATTAGTTGCCAATATGGAAATATCAGTGCAGCAGCTGAACAATGTCCTTTTCTGTCTAAAAAGACTGTAAACACACATGGACGAACTCCAATTCTCCTGGCTAAATATCAAAGAAGATGATTTCATTAACTTGTAGAATTTAAAAAATTTGTTTATGTAGCCATATGGTTTAGTGCATAAACAATGAGCACATAAGGCTGACAGTCATTTCACCAATTGCATCACAAACCTCACCAGGGTCAGGTGTGTCTTATTTCTAATAACCCTGAAAGTTCCAGTATTGATGATATAAGACAACGTGATCTAGTTATTCAAGGGAAACTGACTGCTACAGAAAATAGCCCATTATTATTTTCAAAGTGACTTTACAAATCATTATTTCTATTACAGGGATCCTACATTATTGTTTTTCTAGATCTAAGTAAATTATGGGTATTCTCTACTTGTGGCATAGGCTCCTCACCTGATAACTGTTACAAAAATATAAGCTTTACTTGTGTAAATATTCCCCACGCAGCAAATTTTTTTAAATAGCAGAACACATTAATACACATAAATATTAATCTTCTATTATATTTAACAGTTATTTTAAATTCATATTTTCTGCATGTCAGTGTGACTGAATGTATTTTCATATAATCAGCTCCATCAGAAATAAGTTCATTGGTATAACAAATTCCCAGAGAAATGTTGCTCAGTACCATTAAAATACTGGATTTGGGAAGTGTATTCCAAGGTCTCTGGCAATCTTGGTGCAATGGTACTAGTTACAATCAGACACTCTTCTCTCAAATAAAATGTTAAGGTTTTTCTTTGACATCCACTACTTCTTTTTAAAGTCCATGGAAGACTTTCTTCTTCAAGTAAGATGGTTTTCAAAGTTACATTCTAAAATGAAAAATAGTAGCATTACCTTATATTTTTTGGTACTATTACAATATTAATCTATTGTTAAATATTCTTATTTTAACATACCTAAGTCCTGAATAAACTCATTCAAACTATAAATTAATGAGTTATTTTTAAAGAGCTCAGAAGTAATTATTTAATTTACTAAAACTAATTTCTAAACACATGATGGAATAATAGTCCCCTTTTTTCTTATTTTGATTTACTCCCCAAATTCACAGAACCTAATACAGAAATTAAGTTCCATCTTCACTTTTTTCCATCAACTTTTTCAAGACTGAAAAATATCAAACCAGTGAAATGCTGACAGTTGATAATTTTTAAAAAAGATCTTTAATATCTTGAAAATTACAGAATATATATAATCTTTGTGTGGGGACTTAGAAGGTGTGCATTTTGAACTACGGGAGCAGTGCTGGACAAAAAAGAGACCTCTCATACAGCAGTGCTGGAGAGAGTATGTTGTATCCCACTGTACAAAGAAAACCAGAGATGCTAGAGGTTTGCTGTAGCATACGGCTGCTGCCATAAAATCCTCTAGAATCATATTCATCATTTCCATATAGCTAGCATCCATGAAAGTATTTTACTCCAAAAATATGTTATTGATTATATTTTAACACTTTTACAAGATAATCTTATATACTCCAAGTTCTGTGTTAGGTTTTTATTTGCTTGCCTCACGAGATTCTTGTAGACTGCTCTCAAGTCAAAATACTGTAATGTAATAATATAACACTCAAATACATTCCACTACTCCTTGTGCTACTTTGTGCTACTGTCATGCAGAAGAACTGATGTCCAAGACAGAAAGTCTTTTGATGCACAAGTCCCCAAAAGTCAAACATGTTGTGTTCAACTGCTGAACTTTAATTTATGAAAAGGTTATCTGCTTCACTATAGTTTAGGGAAGCAAAACTCATTAATATATTCAAACGTGGGAAATAGAAGTACCCAAGAGCCATATGGATTATTTTAGAAATATAAGAAACACTTTGGTTCAACTTTTTATCTTGATTCAGTTCCTTTATGTTTGTATTTTCATTCCCCTAAACAATGAGAAATGTTGAAGTGAAACATTTAACAATTTTGGCAATTTGACAAAACTGAAATAAGAATAGGACAGATAAGAGCACAAAAGAATCCCTTTTACTGCAATCAATTTCTCCAAGTTTAAACAGCTACAGTTCAGGTTACAAACAAGACAGTTTTCACAATGAATGAAGCTCTGCTCAGTGTTAATTGTTAACAGATAGAGAACACTGACACAGCAATAGTCCAGTAATAAAAAAATACTAAATTAATCTTCCAGTGTATAACAGAATTGAAAAAAAACTCTGTCCTCATTTGCCTCCATTTCTTCTTCCAAAATATTTTATTACTATATTAAGTTCACAAAACAGACTTTAAGATTGGAAGGGAAGAAATGCAGTATAAATTATCAGGTACTATGGCCACCAACATCTTGGAAAATAAGTACTTCAGAGTTTAAAGTTATTTATTCTAAAAATTATTTATTGTTATGTGAACCTCAGTCCAATTATATATTTCATTCAGCATCAAAACTGATTGCAAAAGTTCTAGCATATCATACACTTCCAGCCAGTATTCCCTCCGGCGCATCACAGTTCCCTGCCTTCTCAGTTGTACTACTCAAATGATTTGTAAGGCTATGGTCTGAAGTGACCTATATTTTAAGAAAAAGAAAACTTTGCTGGTTCTGCTTTTTACTACTGCACTGAACTCTGACTAGTCTCCAAGGCACACTGAAAAACCTTACCATCTAGCTCCTTCCGACTAAAAAAACACCAGAGAAATACATCCTCCTTGCTGTAGCTGGACTAATTTGATCAGTTTTTCCTGTACTGAGTTTCTATTTACTGTAAAACAAAGGGAGTTATCATGGTTGATTCTTGAAACTGTATTAGCCAAAAAAAAAAAAAAAGGGAGTCTTAGAAATGTATGATTGTTCGTCAGAAAATGGCAAGCACAAGTATGTCCTCCCATTCTCTTTTAAAAGCACTATTTTTTTCAAGACGATGAGGGAAACCTGCTTGAAAGCTGGATGGATTTAGAATTTACATGACTGAAATACAAGGCTTTCTATTCAGAGATGGAAGAAAGAAAAGAGCTGCTGAATGCTGACATAACTCAGAACAATCATTAGAGATGCTGTAAATTATACTGACATAATGCACTTTCCTGGCAGAACCTAAAGTGCTACCTATGAGATCCTGGCAAAATCATCACCTCTTTTTATCACAGATTTCATCTGCAGCAAGTGGATAATAACATTTATCCATCTTTATACATGAGATTGAAATTATTGTATGAATCACATTATTGTATGAATCAGTCCCGTAAAAGCCAAAGAACTAGCATGCAGATGCAGCAGTTTTCTCTTGTCTTTCTGAGATTAGTTTGGGTGAAATTCTTGTATATTTAAAAACTTGGGTAATAACTTCTCTTGATGTTTTAAGGAGAAATGTGATAAAGTTGAGAAAAAATAGTCTGCTTCCAGTATAACCTTTCTTAGCATTACTGAACAATTTTGAAAGAAATTTTTTAACTGGAGTATTACCTAAAATGAAGCCATACTGGTAATGAAAGAGTCTGTAAGAGCATGGCCATGGTAATTTAAATTATATTGGTACTATCTTTGTCATTCACAGTGAAGAACAAACTGTGGTCCCTGGGCCAACTGAGGAGAATACATTTAAGACTAGAATCCTTCACAGTCCGCTGGCTGTGTTCATACTTCCTAGGAAAGGGAATACACCCTGTCTCCATACACATAAATATGCACCACGTTCACCACTCATTTGCCTCATGCACAACACATGAACATGCCAGTAGTCTTCACGCCAGGGGTTTTTGCTTGACGTGTCCTCAGTGACTGTTGCTCACTTACGAGTACATGTCCTAGTTCATCACCTCCTACCTCTGGGCCAGACTAAACCTCCAGAAAGGGCCATCTAAGCCATTACTATGATGACAGTTAGGGACATCCTGGAAGAACCGGCGCTACTAAAACTGCAGTAATAGGAAGAGACACTTACCAGTGGCCTAACCCTAAGTTTCTGGCATCGGGCTGAGTCATGAACACTACAGTAAGCTTCCTTCTGTTCTGAGAAGGCTTTGAGTCCCAGAAGACTCATTATAGCTTGCTATATCTCAAATGACTCAGCAGCAAGTGTAATTTGGATAGGGAGAATACTTGCACGCTGAGAAGGAAAATCCCATGAAGCTTCCACAGTCCTTGACTTCTACCAGCAGGCAGTGGTGCCAACTGGGGCAAGACCACTGTGGGCTATCTGGTGATTTCCCAAACCCTCGGAATGTCCAAATCTGCATTCATTACCAACACCAGTTACATTGTATGGGCCACTTCTCTGTGAGACTTGGGTCAAATGCAGAAAAACAGTCACATTCAGACCTTCCTAAAGTCTGGTTCCTGCGTCCCACTGAGAAACATGCTCACAGTTCATTTCAACCCTGAATTTCCTCAGGGTCAAGACTGAGCTGGAATTTAATTAACTGACAGGCAAGTAGAAAAGTCACCAAGGGTAAACAAAGGTAAACAGGATATAAGTGTGGAACACTTCAGTCTGCCTCACCTCATGCAAGCCAACAATTTCAGAATGGGATCTCTCTGCACAGTGGGGTATCGCTGTTATTACAAGCACCCCAGGCTTCTGCACAAGCAGATAAGAGCATCGTGTCTGTGTTTCCCCTCCAGTTCAGGGCTATTTCTGCCCAACAATCAACAGAGAGGTCTCCAAGGATAATGAATATGCTTAATACCGATATTGCAATTTATAATGATTATTCCTGAAAAACAAATCTTAACTGGAAATAGAGTTGGATTTTCCATCAATTCCTCCTGCCTTAAAATCCCACAAACAAATGTAAAAAAAAGGAACACACAAAAACTGATTTTCTGTTTGTTCTTGCTGCTGTTGACCTTTGCTGCATTTTACCAAATAACAGTGATGTTGGCTCCTCACTAGTATGTTTAGAATACTGCATTATTTGTGTGTTCAGATGGACAAGTTGCAAGTCTTTGAGTCTTTTCAATGGTAAGAACCAATTCCTCAGGTTTATCCAACTCCCCTTGCTCCTGAATGAGATCTTTTTCTTTTAACTTGCTTGCTGAAACCCCATAACCATTACACTTCTTTCTCTCTGCTAATCCTTTTCTTCATAGTTTAACATCTTTTTTTTGAGATGGTGCTGCAGCTTCTTCAGTTTCTTCCATTTCTGCAGGACTTTTGTTTATTGCTGGTTTCCCTCGATTGACTACTGCCAATTTCTTTACTAATTCATCAGCTTCATTAATAGACTCGATAATAATACTGTACAGCCTTCTCCATTGCTTTCACTTTAAGTTATTTTTTTTGGCCTTTCTTAGCTGAATTTTCAGCATCTTATTCACAGCAGTGTTAAAAACATCAATACGATCCTCTTCTGCATTTTTGTAACTAATGTTTGTATCCTGAACTTGTGTGTTGAATACAAATAGATTTTGCTAAGTTTAAGTTGCTTGTTAGCATTTGTAGCTTCCTATTAAAGTACTTGTTGTAAAATATTGGCATTAAAATTATGTTGTTGTTTGGGTTTACTTCAATGTATTCAAATACTTCCTTATGCCCTTTTCAATTGAAGTACGTTCTCAAGTACTTTAAATCTAAAGATTGCTTAAGCTTCAAGTCGAATATGCACTTTAATACCTGTAGCACAGCTACAGCAAAGCATCTTTAAATATAAAATATATAACAAGCAGTTAAACCATTATTCAAAGCTTTTCAAATAGCAATGAACTGAATATAGAAGAGTTGAATTAAGCTTTTATAAGAAATTGCTGAAAAACTTCCCCAAGAGTTTAAAGATCCCCAACTTTTAAGTTAAAGCTGTCTTAATACATTAAAATATAGCCCCTTCCCTAAAAAGAATTCTACAAGTTACAAAATAAAAGCTAGGAAAGACAAATTAATGTTCCAGCAGATAATTTTGCAATTCTTTTAAAATATGTATATTGTAAAATTTATAGCACTTAGTACAGAGGGGACAGACTAATCAAACTTCCATTTCCTGCCTTTTTTTTTTTAAGCTGCTGTATTTTAGCAGTTTGTTAAAGTTTTCAGTATATAGGACGTATTTTTCAATGTTCCAATTAAAAATATAGGCAAGTTGCAATCTTGTATAAGATTATAGAGAATCTGTAAGATTAATCTCATCCAGCTTCCATGTCTACATTTAAATTAGTCTCCAATTAAATTTGTTTGTTCTTTTAGTGAGTGGAAAGAAATTAGTATTTCTAGAACACAATTCATCTCTACCCCAAAACAAATACTTGAAACAGTTCAGATAATCAGGTTTTTCTAATAAATGATTTATCTGTTAACTATAAAAAGTTTAGTAGAGCAGCTCAAATACAAATGTCTGTGTGACTGACCTCTAACGTTAAGAGAGATTTATCTCATATTAGGTTTCCCTTTTCTTTGAAAGGGGACTAAAAAAAGTCCACTACAGTGATATTACCACCCTCTAGGAATTTCTCCTTTTCATTCCCCAAATTTAAAAAGTGTTGATCCTTGTAAGAAATGTATTAAAAAAGAAATACAAGCCAAAAATAAGACAAATTAAGAGGAAAATAAAGGTTAATTTCCCTTCTTCAATTACATCTTTCCAAAACTCAGATATTTCTTTCATTGCCTTAACCCAGACATACTCACACCTGACTGCAGGATATTTTGGGAAAAACCCTTTTTTCTTTCCTGGAAACATCTGGTATCGTTATAATTTAGGGATACCAGATTACCACAGGAATGATATAAACTGAAATGGCAGTTAAGTTTCTTTTAGAATCTGTTAACAAATGCTCTTAAAATTAAGTAAGATGTATCTCATACTACTGAGAATAATGAAGTGCAGAGAAAAGACCTTTTTAGATAGACATGAATAACTAATCTTTTTCTTCTAAAACTGACATTACAAACCAATTATTTTCCCAACATAATAGGAAAGTAAAAAATACATATATCCACAAAAATATATTTCCTAAATCAGTACTTGTAATGCTCTTCCAACTCTTCCTCAAGGATATTTTTTCTCTCTTGCTTGCAAATATTGATTTGATAGGTAAAAACAATCTATCAGATACTGTAATTTTTTCATGTGTACCTTTGGAATCTAAGCCCACCTTGTAATTATTTCAGAGTGAGCAAACATAAGTTAAAAAAAGTATTTAAATCCAGTCTGATGCTCCTTTGGTAAGTGAAAATCATAGTGTAGATGTACTAATTACAGCAATGCCTTGGCAAACAAGTTTACCTTGAAACATCTAGATTAGGTTTCACTGCAAAGAAAGCAACAGCTTTGCCTGAAGTAGAGACATATTTTAATTTGACTTGAAACAGTTTTGTAGGTAAATGGATCTGTAGAGATTAATATCTGAACATACACTGACACTAATTTACAGCCGTTTTCATGTAACAATAACAGCTATGCTGTTGCAGAGATTAAAAGTAATCCTATATTAGTGACCTGTACTGTCTTAGATCTGCTAAGTGACTTTAGGTAATTCACATAAGCTTTCCATGCCTCAGTTTCCCCATCTGTAAAATGAATATAATAGTTTTCAACTTCACAGAAATGTGGCAACATTCAATTAGTATTCTTAGGATACTCAAATACTACACAAGCCATAGATCAAATAGACTATTTTCTAGTTTAACATTGTTATGTTCATACATTGAAGATGGTAATGAAAAACACGTTCACAGAAAAAGAACAAGCAACAGTGAATGATGTCTTTACAAGCTCCCTATGCAAAAGCATTTATGCTATTATAGAGAAGTAACACAAGGATACTGCTGTGCACATAAACCACAATGATAAACATAAATGATGCTAATTAAAAGCATATTTAGGATATATATAGAATTACATTAAAAAAATCAACAAATAGAACAAGAGATGACACACTACCTGTGTGAAAACACTTTTCTCATGGAAGAGAAGTGATCCTGGAAAGAACTTAACAGGACGTGAAGCATATTCAAGCTGTTCTGCTTCTGTCTACAATGAAACAGTGAATGTCTAAGCGAAAAAAGTTATACATGTCCTAACCACAGCAGGAATCAGATACTATTATCCATTTTTCCTCATTCTCTGTGTGATATATATAGTATAATGGGGAGCACACCACATTTTTCATTTATTCCTACCTTAGGATTCCCTTCTTTGAGCAAAATATTACTATGTATTGTCAAAAAGTGCTACATGAAAGCAAATTATGAAGGTTTTCTGCATATATGTGGACAACATATCTAGACATCGGTTTTCTCCAAGTGACTGTCCATATGCTTATTAACAATGCAGATTATTTCAAGTACCACCTTCACAATACATGCATGTTACCAGAAAGAAGGGCTCAAATTCCTAGGAAAAATATAAGCAGCGAGCCTTTACAACAATATTCTACTTGCTCTCTGAAGGCTTCAGTTCTGGCTTTCAAAAATCTCAATGAGTAGAGCTTTGACTGACCCAAATTTCTCGTTTCCTTAGAGTCAAGGACAGAGGAATCACTGAGGCTTTGGCAGTTGTTTGCCTGGAGGGCACACTTGATGAGCAAAAGCAGCATTCTGAGCATCTGGCAGGAGATGGAAGTATTCTGGGCACGATCTGAGTGATCACATAGAGGTACTGCATGCACAGAGCAAAATCAGAATAGGGCAACATGAACAGGTAGCCATCAGCAACGGTACTACTAACCACCACTCGGGTTGCCCACATTGTCTGCTGTCTACTGAAGACTGTTCACAAGCAGATAGACACACACACTTGGCCTTGGGGAATGTAGGCACACCTCTGTTATACTGGGTAGTTGAACAGCAAACACCAAGGAGAGCAGCCTACTACAGATCCATCTGTTCACCATGCTCACTCAATGCTACATGTGAGGCGGCAGCATCACATGTAACAACTGTCAAACAGAAAATGTAGAAAAGGGAAGAATAACTCACCATACCTCAAAAAAGTATTTCCAAACCTTTGCTAGAGTGCATGGCTTTGGTAAGTTGACCGGTACTGACATTCCACTGCATGTGTGCACAGGACTGAACAAGAGAGATTGCCTACTTACCTGTCGCAACACTAGCAAACCAGCTGGCTGCAACAAGGTTTTTACCATCACATACCAAGTTAACTTCAATGAGTAGTTAGCTTGCCTTGCCCCAGCAGGGCCACCAATCCCCTACAAGGTCTCAAAGGTCCATCTACTGTTTGTGCTGTTTCTTCATACTCTTCAGGCCAGTCCCTCTGCTGCATCCTTCTCCTCCCTCTGCTTCTTCCGGGACTCTCTTCATTGGCTACCCTTCATACCCCTTAGAGCTATTTAGCTACTTAGCAGGGACCAGCCGCAGCTGCACATTATCCACATCAGCCAACCCACCGCCCTGAAGCCAGCCCACAGCTGTGCATTATCAATGTTAGTTAACCCCGCTTCATTCCTCTACAATTCCTTCCTTTTTTTTTTTCCTTCTTAACATTTCATGTCTTATGTTTTTAACAGTCATCACAACCTTTTTACAAATGAAGTTTTCATACAGTCCAAATAACTTGTCCCTGAACTCATACACATACCCCTTCTTCAATTTTATCTTGGGCTTTTCAGCTTCTGGGGGCTGATCACCTTTCTTCTCATCTGCTTTCTTGAAATTGGGATTTTGTTTTCTTCAGACAGAAGTTCTAATGAGCTTAAAGTATGTTCTCCTTTCACCTCCTGGGTCACACTGGACAGTAACCTGAAGGAGCTTTCAACTGCAGCAGACCTAGAATACAGCACTAATACATTACTCTGTGTCCCAGCAAGCTTCTCTGCATCCTTGTGGTCACTCATTTCTTATATGACTGGAGACACCTTCAACAAGCATATAAACACCAGCAAGAACACCACCAGGCCAAGCAGCAGCAGCAATGGCAGGAGCCACCCACAGCATTGCACTGCTCCTATGCCTTCCCCTGGTACAGCCATCACCACCGTCTAGCCAGACCCACTCTGGACCCACCGCCACCACGGGCTGCTGCCATATCTGGCCGTGTACTCCACCGCTACCGCTCATTACCCTCAGCCTACTAGCTCCATGGCAGTTAGGCTTCCTTCTCTTTGATCCCAACAGCTCACCTTTACCAGTGTCTGATCCAGATCCCCAGGCTCTTCCTGCCTATATCTCAATGGGATCTGGATTGCAGGCTATCCCCACCTGTTTGAACCACCATTGCTGTTCAAAACTTCAAGTGTCCCCTAGTACAGCCATTATTACTGTCACCACTCGTTAAATTCAGTCTCATAATCTGAAAGTCCTGCGGTCGAGCCTCACACAGGGCACCAACTATCACAGCACTAGCAAACTAGCCAGCTGCAATAAGGCTTTTACCACTCCATAGCAGATTAACTTCAGTAAGTAACTCCTGCACCTTGCCCTGGCATGGCCACCAATTCCCTACAAGGTTTCAACAGTTCATCTACTGTTCATGCTGTTTCTTCACACTCTTCAGCCAGTCCACCCTGCTTCTTGCCTTTACTACATCTTCTCTTTGCTTCTGCTCCTCCAGGGCACTCTCCTCCCTCTGCTTCTTCCTGATCTTTCTTCATCAGCTGCTTCTTTTCCATACCCCTTACAACTATTTAACTACTTAGCAGGAACCAGCCACAGCTGCACCTTATCCACATCAGCCAACCCACTGCCCCTGAAACAAGCTCACAGCTATATACTATCAATGTTAATTAACCCGGTTTCATTCTTCTACAATTCCTCCCTTTTTTTGTTTTTCCTTCTTAACATTTCATACCTTATGTTTTTAACAATCCTCACAACCTTTTTACAAATAAACTTTTCATACAGTCCTCTATAATGCTTCTATACTTACCTGCCACCAGCCAGGGTATGTGGAGAGAGAACTGGGCTGGAAAGAGATAGCTGTATCTGAGGTTGGAAATGGGGAAAAAACAGGTCCATTTTTAATCTTTTTTTTTTTTTTTTTTTTTTTTTTTTTTACAAAAAAGGCCACAGGGACTAGCCGACAAGTAAAAACTAAGTGCAGAAGGTCACGTTTCAAATGTGAAAGCATTATCAGTGAAAGGACAGTATCAAGGCAAGAAACTGCCAGAAATTTGTGCTGAGGTTACCCTTTACTTACTGAGGGAAGTTACAAGAGTTTTTCAGGAGTGGCAGAAGTGTGCTGAGAACAGAATCACAACAATCACTTACAAGCTGATGATAATTCAGAACAAACAGAACATTCTTTCTTCTGTTGCCCATCAGCTTGATTTGGCAGGAAGACTGACAGCTAAACAATTTAGATAGCAATCACTACCATTTTCAGTTCTCATAGCTGCAGGAGAAGCTCCACAAGAGCTTCTAAGTAATATGAATTTTAAAATCTTTAGTTTATCAAAAGGTTACTATACATACACTTGAGTCTTCAAATGCCTCTTTTTCTTCCACTTAAACTTTTTATATATATATTTTCCATTGTGTTTATAATCTATAAGAAAGTAAATATTAATTAGTAACTATATTAAGACAAAAATCTCTTTGCACTGTGCATAAATTGCAAGGTGTTGCTAGAGGCATATGCTCTGTGCTGGACACAGCTCATTCCAGCTGGCTCCACAGCAGGATCACTGCAGGCCAAAGCTGAGCCAAATCAGAGGAGTTTGTGGCACCTCTGAAAACAAGATGACAGAAGCCTGATGTGACCCTCTAAGCTAAAGAACAGAATCATTACAGAAAATATATGTAATTATTAATTAGGACTCAATTGATAAATAGTTATTTCTAAAAAAATATGATTTTGTTTACAGGCAAATAGTTTATTTACAGCAAATAAAAATTGCACATGACATTCAACATATCTGATTGTTGATCTAGCAATAAGCATATAATTACATTTACTATATAATTTGCTGTTCTAGTAAAAAGCTAGCGGACAAGAATCCAAGGCTGTTGCTGAAGAATGCTAAAAATGATACATTAAGCAACACACAATAATTGCTTTTAGAGCAGTTATGATAAAATGTTCTGACAAAACACTGATCAAAACTGATTATCAATCAAAGGCTTGTGTAATCTGGGCCATCACATTTTAACTGGGTCAACAAAGAGACTCCTGAAATTCTGCTGAACTTCAGGGAATTTTCCCAAGTATAAAATTATTATTGTTCAAATCAAATTAATCTTTTTTTTTTTCCAATATAATTTAAAGGCACATATTTCCTTTAACTGGCATTATTATGGTTTGATCATCCAGTGTTCTGCTGTTAACAAAAATGCCTTTCCTAAATCCTTGCATCTGCGTAACCAAAATGAAAGGAGCTCTTTAGCTCAAACTCAAAAATATAAACGTGAAAGTAATTTCTGTTGATCTAGCAATAAAAGGATAGGAAGTTTTTCAATGGAAGAAAAAAAAAACACTGCAAAAAATTGCCTGTGAATTGTAAAGGTGGCATTTTTTGTTATTGGCAAGTGAAATATTAACCTGAAAGTAGCCAATGTCCATTGTCGGCTGCCTTTGATTCAAAAGACAATTACAATAGATGCAGTGTAAGTTACAAATATGCCAACTACACTCTTTCACGGTCAAGTCATGAAATAATTAGGCCTCTATATCCATCTATATAAAAGACAGTTCTCAGCTACCACCGGAGGCATTAAAAAATACATGGTCAGGTGTAGAGGAATGAAGGCAGTGGGTTGGTTAGCATTGATAATATGCAGCTGGGGCCTTGTTTCAAAGGCAGCGGGTTGATAGACATGGATGATGTGCAGCTGTAGCTCGTTCCTGCTAAATAGTTAAATAGGCCTGAGGATTACAGGAGAGGTTGGCTGGAGGAAGAAGAAACAGGATGGACAGTAAAATCTGACAGTGAAAACTTTGTTACAGCCTACTAGTTCATTTGTGCCGCAACAGTCAGGATTCAGTTGAGTTAACCTACCTGGAGAATGTTCTTACTCTTCACCGAAAATGTGAGGGTTCGGATAGTCATTTTAGAGTTTGTGTTGAAGGCAGAAAGCCAGATATCAAAGAAAAGGGCAAAGCTCACTAGTTTAAACAAACAAAGAAGTTATCTCTTGTTATTGTGTATGTTATGTTTAGGGAAACAGGAATACGTTTTTCTGTAAAAAAAAATCACAATGAAATTATAACTTAGTAGTATTGGTTTGAGAGAAGACAGAAAAATCTGAGGAAAGGTCAATAATTTTCTTAATATTTTCAGTGTATAAGCAGTTCCTGGAGGAGTACCAGAAGCCAGAAGTGCTTTGGTAAAGCAGACTCACATAGCCAGTAACATTTTTCATTCTGTGCTTCAAGAATTGCCCAATGCAGATGTTTCAAATAAACAAAACCTTACATCCACACATCAGTTAATGAAAGCTATGTAAAAAGGGAAGGAGAACAGGTGAAGGACAGATGTGATTCCAATCACACTTCAGTAACAGTAGCTGTTTCCTGCCGTTGCCAAGGTGCACCACAGGTATATAAGGGTAAGTGCTGCAACTGGCTGAAATGCTTAATGCAGCTTGAAAGTTCCACAGGCAAATACAACAGAACTATTTCTAATCTATGCCATTAGTGTAAACTGCAGCTTTTGTCAATTTGGGGACAAAACTCTTCATTTTTACTTTACTTTCATTCAAAGCTGTCCCAGATGTGCCTGGGGGCTGTGGAAAACTAAGAAACTTTTATCTCTGCATATGCTATTGAGGCTGGGAAAGACAGGTAATTATGTGAACTCTCTTATTCCCTGAAAAATGTCAATGTGATATTGCCTATTTCTGGTAACAAGCAAGTAAGAATAGCCTCGTACTGCACTAATAGACCCAGTTAATATCAGTACACCAAATCAATACAAAAGCAGTGCTTAGATACTGAAGATTAGTTTCAGGGTACATGCATGTACTGCCCACAAATGAGAAAACCCTTATTCTTTCAAGCTCGTTTTTCTTAGCAACACTCAGCATGTTCTTCTCTTGCCTTAGGCCTCCCTAAATGATGCAGAACCATCTGATATCCCCTTTCCCTTCTGGTTCACTTCTGGTATGAGGAAGACAGGCAAAGTAACTTACGGCATTTTCCAAAGCTTTTCCTGTTTGGCTAAGATGGAGGATAACATTAACGCCACTGTGTAGTTTCTCACCTGAATAAAACAACCTGTGAAAAGCTATAGGCCATTACCATCAAAAACTGCTTCTGAAGTGCAATTTGCATGGACAAAAAATACAATACATATCAGTGAGAGTGGGGTAGGAATTTAGACCAGAATAGTAAGTGGAATAGGAAGTAATGGAATAGGAAGTAGTGGAATGGAAGTAACAGAATTTAGACTGGAATAGGAAGATAGATAGAAGATTTCAAATCAACTGAGCTGGCCAAAGTGAGATTGTAACTGCTATACTGTATGTAAACACTGCTATGCTAGGTTTTCAATAACAGCTAGCAGCAAACAGCTGAGGAAGAGTACAAAATTCGTACATATAGCATGTATTCTGACTCGTATCTCCACCTCCTGGCAAACCTAAACCAAACGTTGTACCAAGACCACTGTATTCAATGGCAACGTATAGACCTGTCCTCCAACACATGCCACCCCACCTAGCTACTGATGCTCCATGTGAGGCAAACCAAATGAGGCTGGCTAAGTGTGGGTGTCCACGTGGCAAGTTACACCTGAGCTAGTGACACCGGTCTTCCTTTTCCATCAACAGAAACTCAGCCAGTACAGTCAGTGCACAGAAGTCCACCTCCACTAGAAACCACACCTACATTTAGTCACATGAATTAACTTTCAAGGTTCCCTATAAAATTAATGGAAAGAGATCTATTTGGTACATATCCTTACAATTAGTTGGCACATTTTTAGTCTGAATTGTACAGGAACTTTAGATAGAGATTAAATGGGAATAATCTAACAAAAGGACATTTCATTAGGTACACAATACAAACTGACCTCTTTTTTATCTTTTTCACCACTGCCTGGTCAGATTTATGCTGAGAAATTAAACCCAGCTCTCTGATACAGTATTAAAGAAATCAAATTATTGTGAGCAGTGTGACACTGTGGTATTATTTTTAAACAACACAAAAATACAAAGGAAACAGATAAGCAACAAAATTTAGTGTTTACTTTTAAGAGTATGTATTACTGTTTTTGTAGCAGCAATATATCTGCAATATTTGAATACAAAACCAAAATAAAACATAAAACATTTTTGTATGTATTTAAAAAGCACAGAATTCAGAATACTATATACTTTTTATGTAGGCTCAAAGTAACTTTTAGCATGTTTAAAAGCAAAATCTTCCACAGCACTATGTAAAAAAAGAAATACTATGACAATAATAAAAAGTGTCTGGTACATGTCAGGATACATACAAATCTTCACAGCCAAGTCAAAAATTAGAAACCAATACACAGTTCCACAAGAACAGAGACGCAGTGCTGCGGGATGATCGTCTTTTCTTAAGTGGTAAAACCAGGGGGAGAGGAGGAAGAGACCGGCCTCCCCTCGTAGCCGCCCGCTCTTTCAGCGCCCGCTCGCCCCTCGCAGCTGCCCGCTCTCTCAGCGCCCGCCCGCTCTCCTCAGAGCCCTCCCGCCCCCTTCAGCGCCCGCCCGCTCTCCTCAGCGCCCTCCCGCTCTCCTCAGCGCCCTCCCGCTCTCCTCAGCGCCCTCCCGCTCTCTCAGCGCCCTCCCGCTCTCCTCAGCGCCCTCCCGCTCTTCTCAGCGCCCGCCCGCTCTCTCAGCGCCCTCCCGCCCCCTTCAGCGCCCGCCCGCTCTCTCAGCGCCCTCCCGCTCTCCTCAGAGCCCTCACGCTCTCTCAGCGCCCGCCCGCTCTCCTCAGAGCCCGCCCGCTCTCTCAGCGCCCGCCCGCTCTCCTCGGCGCCCGCACCTCAGCCCGGCCTCCCGCGCCGTCTGTAACAGATAGAAAGGGCGTCACTGACAGAAATCACCACAAGGCTACATCGGATGGGGAGTGAACCTGAAAAAGGGGTCTCCTTCCCGGAGGATACGCCTATTCATTTAGTACAACAAAACAGCTTTTAATGAAGCAAAGCTAAAATAAATGATACTTGATGGCTGCTGCGCTTTTGTTTAGTTCGTGTGGTGTCACGAAATGCAGGTCGCCCAGGCCTCATGGAGCTGTGGCTGGGCGTCCAGCACTGCCTGTACCTGTGCACTCAGGCAGCAGCAGGGCCATGGGGGCTTCTGGCAATTAAGAAATTAATAATGTAGGGTATCAAAAAGTTACCGAGTAATTTAAAGTTCTTATTGTTACTGCAGCTTCAGGCTTTAATTGCAATAACCGATGATCAAAGCACGACTGTATGTTGCTTCTAATGTAAATACTACCACTTTCCAGCCAGGCAACAGGCAGTGTATTAATACTGCATACAAGCCAGAAGTGGTCTTCTCAGATGTGGGAAAGGGGAATATACTTCTCATCCTGTGAGAAAAAGGAGGGTTTTTTTCAATATATAGAACCCGAATAAATACATAAAACCCCAGAGAGAATTCTATTTTAAGATGTGGAGGAAAGGGAGGGTGCTAAGCGCACAAGGGAATTTCTGTCATGGGAAATTCTCTGATTGAAACCAACCTGCTTAAATGAAATATAAATTCAAGGTGAAGCTTAAGATGCAACAATATAGTGCAATTTATTAACTGAAAATTTAAATAGCACTCCTTGACATGCACATGTCTTTTTCATTAAGACTGCTCAGTTCCAGCGAGAGAGAAATCGTCCCTGAATAAACAAGCAGAAACCCCATTCCTGTCATAATGTCCATAATAAAACAGAGTAGCATTTACACAATAAATTGGGTAAAGCAAGAGCAAATAAGAGTAGCTAATGATTTTAAAATAAAAAAAAATATGTAACCTTTGCAACTGCGTGTTTATCTATTCTGTCATCCTTATACCATATCTTGGCTAAGACACAAATTCACACAACCAGGCTAAAAAATTAATGTGATGGCTCACTTTAAAAATGGTAGTTGCCAGACATCTTGTAAAAACCCATGGACTAGGTATTCATATTTCATAATTAATACAACAAAGAGCGTAATCCTGAGCAGATTACTAGACTAGACTATAATACAAGTATTGAACTTGTATATAAACTGTATTTAAATACTGATTGTTGCATGGTCAGGTACTTGCAGGTTAGGAAGTGCCATAACTAAGTTTGCACATACCAGTTCCTGCATCTTTGTGCTTTACATGCCTTAAGATCTCATGGAAAAAAAAATGATAATTTATCATGTACCTGAAACATCTTCACTTTACACAATGGGAATCCCCAAACGAGTAGCTATCGATAATTTCATTCAAATTGTTGATATACATTACACAACTTTCAAATCATGTTTTGGAAATGGATTATTATTTCCTTATGGCTTTTTCCTCTTTCTTTACAACACAGGTAACCACTGTGAGTACTTTATAAACATCAATTCATGCATTTTCAGGGACACTTGGTATAATGGATGAGGTGATGGTGTAATTTTATACAGGAGTATAAAGAGAGCAAAGTCAGTAGTGTCGACCAAGGTGAGCTTTGATTTTTCCGGTGTTAGCACTTCGTGTGTTCTGATCAGGGATCCCACTGACTTCACCTACACGTACGAGTGGCAAATCCCACTGCACATTGTGACATTTCCAAATTGTACCTTCCACCACTTTTCTGTATTTTATTGGAGTAACTGGGACAGGATAATACAGGAAGACAGAAATTCAATCGTATTTGGGGATTGTGCAGCTGCCTGAATCCTTTCTTTTTGTGAGGCATTTTTCTGCCTCATTCACTGCACATTCAGTTTGCATATTCTGAAAACAAATTATGTGGGAAAATCAGAGACAACTTCATTCACCGAGGATCATGTTTCATACACTGAAGGAAGCAGTGATCATATAAAAAAAGTACTAAGTGACCACTATTGAAGGCCCATACATCATCATGCTTAAAAAAGTTCTCCAAATGAAGATTGCACACATAGCACTTTCCAGAATAAAAAACTTGCAACTTTATCATGCCTTTAAAATTGGGCCTTCTGTGCTGCTTTTTGGTTTGGGTTGGGCTGGGGGTGGGTTTTGGGTTTGGGGTTTTTTTTTTGCTTTAATAGGAATATAACTTCTTAAACATTTAAAAAAATATAGGAAGATGCATACGTACCTTTTCTGCCCTGCCTCTTCAGAAAGTTCATCATGTGGAAATACATTTACCCCACACAGGGTCTGAACAATACTGGACCATTCAGACTGGCAGCACAGACAACTGCCCAGTAACTTCTACACAGAGAACTCAGAAGAGAGGTCACAGATCTTTTCATTGTTTCTAAAGCTATTTGATGATGGCAGATGCACACATTGGCTCCAGGGATTAACTCCAGGCTCTCAGAGGTGTCTCCTTCTTCCTCAGCCATTCTACTTTTGTTTTCTCCTCCTAATCAAGTTCTCTTTGTCTTCTTCAATATGCTGCTGCCCAGGAGACTTGTATTCTAGTCAGACTGCATCTGTAGTTCTCCACGTTAGTGGTTGAACAAGGAAAGCCTCAGACGTTATCCACAGTCTTAGTTTTAGCACTACAATAACTTTCAGTACCATAACAGAAATTTTAGATGTTCTGCTGAGCTCTGGAGTCCTCAAACTAAGGTACCTCTTTGTTAGCTAGCAGGGAGACAGGGCTATAGCAACAGCTGTAAGGGTCCGATGACCACACTACCTACAAGATGCAGCAGAATAAAAGTCTAATTAATATATAGGAGCTGTGTAGCAATGGAGGACTCTACATATAGCTACAATCTTTCTGAAAATTATAAACCATACCATTTGCATGTAGAAGTAAAAACAATGAAATTGACTAGTTTATAGGTAAGATAGATCTATTAGTATTTACTGAACAGATGGGAATTGTTTTTCCAGGGCTTATTTGGCCAAAATTTGATGGCAGTCATAAAAAATAGCAAATTCACATCACTAGTATCAGAGAGCTTCTGCTGCCAAATTCCAAGTCCCTGCTCCAAAATGTGACAATACTAGACCTGATAGTTCTAAAATCTCAGTACCAGGGAAACTAAATGTGAGAAACATGACCCTTCCCTAAGGGCTCCCAAGATGATCCTGGGAACTCTAAGCGACCAAGACTGACCTCCATATTGGGAAAATTAATGGTAAAAACTATTGGTAGAAACTATTACAGATGCAATACTGAAGGACAGGTGGGTAAATATGGTATACTTAGGGAGGAGTGACCATCACTTCTGTAAGTGTAAAATAATGCACATTGGGAAAACAAAATGCAATTGCATATATATAAAAATGGATTCTAAGTTGCTATTAATTCCTCCTCCCTCTCCTGAAAATTTTGATGCTATTGCGGTTAGTTCTTCAAAGAGAACAAACTCTTAGTTAGTATTAATGTTAAAAATTATTGTAATATGAAAATAAAAATAAGCAATGATAATAAGTGAAGAAAACTAAAATTCAGAAGAGAACAACATTGTCCTGCTGTATGCATAGATGGTATGGCCACATCTTGACTACCTAAGAAAGAATAAATTAGTGTAAGAGGTGTAGAGAAAGGTGACAAAGATAACAAGAGGAATTGAACTGCTTCACTTCAAGCCAAGAACTTGCTTGTAGTTTCTCCCAAAATACAACAGAATCCTTCTTCCCTGACAGATACAATAAAGGTATAGAATTAGGAGTTGGAGTTGGAATGTGTGTTGGGAATTATTATTTGTCATTTCTAAAATGAAAGAAACAGAGCACTAAGTTAGAAAATCAGTCATTTACAAATTAAGTCAAACTGGAAATCATTTCTATTACAGAAACTAAAAATATCAATGGCTTTAGAAGCTATTGCATAAATTTGTGGAGTGTATATCCATTGGTAGCTAATGAGCACTGTGAAACCAGATGCGAAAACAAGCTCCAGAAATACCAGACTCACAACCTGTCAGAAGATAAGCATGTATACCAATGCAAGGGCCACTCTATGCTTGACCTGTTTCCTATATTCCTCCCAGGTATCTGCTGTCGTTAGCAGCAGCAGCCTGACATTTCATTTCACTCTCTGGCTCTTCTCACTTTCTTACGTTACTGAGAGATAGTAACACAGCAAGCCTATGCCAGATAAACAAGCAAAAACATTCACTGATCTGCATGTGGCCCAGATTCCTATGCTTTTTTCAGTTTCCAATAACTCCATAATTGTTATGTTTTCACCCTGAAGAAAATATTTCACTGATACCGTGAAAATTGTCCTTTTCCCAATCACCCAGAGCTACTGATTTATGGAGGTGCCTTATTTTCCAACGTGTGTTTAAATTCTAATTTATTATTCTGTTATTTAAAATTATAATTAGTTGAAAATGTAATATTAGCTTTGACCGAAAATACATTGTATTTCTTAAAGTAATGCAACTAGGCTTCTCACTGATTTCTCCATTTCCACAAATGGGATGAAGTGCATATAAGAAAACATCCATTTTATGCAAACCCTTTGGTAGCTCAGGATATGATCTCAACAAGGCAAATGAACTGTTAATGTGGTGATGGAGCCAGAAAAAAGATATCCCCCGAAACTGATGGCACTTTGTTAAAAAAGTACGGTTTAAGTAATAAAAACTTAAAATTCTGAAAGTAGGGTCATGGCAGAAGCCAAGTCTCCACTGTACAACTTTCTCGTGCATTAATTTTTTTAAAATATTTTCTTCAGTGGGAGTATTAATATGATGTCTCTCTGTTTTAATGGAATTTGTAAGGCTTGAATATATTTACATACACGCATATCACTCTAGGAGCTCACAAAACTCTGATTGTTTTGTGAATTTGAATTATGCATACAAAAACAGACTGACAGAAATACAGTTTTTCCCTCTGCCAAATATGATTGAAACTGGCCAGCAGGTTCAAAAAATTATTTAGAGACAGACTGCAATATATGACTGTAAAAACTTGATTTCCCCATGAGAATTTTAATGGGAAGAGCTGTAGAGAAGGAAAGGAATTCTGGACCCTACTGTAATGGAGATGAGCTGAAGTAACAGGAATGAAAAGACAGTATTAATTAAGTAAAGAGAAAGGCCACAGAAGTATTTAAAGAAACTATTCACTCCAACTGCTATCTCAAAATGGCATTATTCTGAATGGGAAGGAACTTTTGCTGAAATAAAACATTTCTGAAATTCAGAAGTAGCAAATACTGTTGCTCATTCAGAAAGCAACATGTACAACTATGAATCAATGATTTGAAGTATGTATCAGATGCTGTCCAAATATCAGTCAACTTCAAGACAGGAGGCCTTTGTAAGCACAGGCATATAAGAAAGCTTAGAAAAGAATAATCTTGCATTTAGTAATGATACTTCAACACATTTATGTACTGCAATAAAACTATTAAGTTTGACTTTGATCTTCTTGGTAAGTGTATCAGAAAATAGTGAGGTCCTTCATGTCTGTACTGGTCTGGATGACAGCAAAGGAGCTGACAAACTGGTATTTTTTTCTGAATATTAAAGATTTTTTCTTTTAAATTGTATCATCAGAAAAAAAAAGTATATTCTTAGCAATTATACATCCAAGTGTATCAACAAAGTCAGTGTATCAATGAGAAAATAGGCATCAACAGTGTATTGAAATGTAGGATTGTGCCAATTTGATCTGCAGGACCCTAGATTTTCCTAAGTATTCACTGAACAGATTGCTGCAAAGAATGTGAACTAAAAAAAGTGTTGACTTAAGGTATGGAAATTGTAAACCATTAGCATGCTGTATAAAACTCATGAAGTACTTTTAGTTTAAATACAATTAATCTTTCATTAATTACGTAAGTATATAATTTATGTATTACTAGGATCTTATATACTTACGCAAAGGGATCCACCTAAAATCTAAGGCACGTACACAGAACAGAAGTGTTAATGAACTATCAAGCATTATTAATCTGAAGTGTTAGGAAGGGGGAACAATTCAGTTTATAGGCAAATTCACAAGTCACTAGAGCTCCAATAGTAAAACTATACCCAAACCAATCATGTTTTCTAGAATATTTAATCTTATCTAATGCCTCCAAAGAAGTATTAAAAGGTTTAGTATTGGTGGTAAGGCCCATAGAAAAATAATATTCCTAAGATTTTCAACTCTTTGAGTAGTAACACTTCACTGAAAAAAGCAAACTCCGAAGTATCTGATGCTTCTTCCATTTTTTGTTTAATCCCAGGGGAATTCTTGCAAGAAAACTTAAATATGTTCATTCCTTTCTTTTCAAGATGCTAAGCTATTAATACTGTAGTAATAAAGTCAAATTGATTTTATGTTGGGTCCATAGTCTCCCAAGCCTATTTGGTGTGTTGTTTGATAAATGAGGAAATTCAATGGAGTGTGAGTAGGTTAACTAGTGATTGATCAAATTATATCCACTAAGTAATGAGAAAAATGTGTAACAGTGGGAAGAAGGATTCTGGCTCAGAAAAGTAAATGAGACTAAACCCAAGTAAACTCAGCTAAGCTGGTTTTTTTTTTCGTTCTGACAGAATAATTTGTAACTATCCCCTCTGACAAATGTCTTGTCTACCTGAAATAAAGGTCTATGCAAAAACTTTATAAAAAGCAGGCACAAAGAGCATGTGGGAGCCCAGCTTTATCTTGTGTAAAATAATTGAGTTCACCTGAGTTGCAAGTTCATAGTGCTTGTGAAATACTTTGTATAAAAGTATTACTGGTCTTACAAAGTACTTGCAAGAAATATGAACTATCTTGTTTCATAGTTCACTTTAAAACTTTACAACAAATATGAAGATACACAAATGATGATGAAACTGCCTCATATTTTTGTGCACAGCTTCATCATTATTTTTTTTATGTTTAAATAAAAACTGCTGCATCTCTACTTGCATTAATTCATGTAACTTGTTGGCTAACAGTAGAGGCTAAAGACAGTGCTGATTCTCACGGTACTTCTAACTAAACAGAAGTTATCACTCTACATTAAGTGTTCTGGCAGTGGTCCTAGATATCCCATGTGGTAAATACACAAAAGGTACTTCACTGCTTTTTAATAATTTGTTTTCAAATCAAGTAACTATAGTATGGACCTGGGTACCACTGTGCACTTCCACACAGCTACATGGCTACCATTGAAGTTTTCTTTGGCATTCACATTTGAAATAATGCTACTATGTGCTGCTAAATACAGGAGAGTGGACATCAGGGCTCGCATTAGAATCTGAGAGAATGAGAAAGCTCCAGCCCAGTTACAACTCAGTGGTCAATACTTTGGTGCAGGGATTAAAGCAACCACTGTGAAAACAGGGATGGGGAATGGACGTTTCAAAGCTGTTACCCACGATGACTATATGTGGTCCACACATATTGCACCAGGCTATACTTGCACAGGAGATGGGCTGCAGCACTGCTAGCATCTTCAGTAAATGTGCAGTTACTGTGATGTGTGTCAAAAGAGTATAGAAATAACTCTGAAAAGTGTAATTTCACCAGTCAATGTTGGAATTAAAAGATCTGGTATATGATTTCATTACAATCTGAGTCAGGAGTCTTTTTTGGTACTGAAGGCTTGACCACGCTCTCGTGCTCCAGCTATTCTCTCAGTCACTAACTGTCCTAGACACTGAACTGTTCCTCAGCAGCTTAGTTAGTATTGGTGCCAAGCCAGTACTGCATGGATGGACAAGAACCTAAAACAGGAAAAAAGAAATTGGCAAAAGGTGGGACATAATCCAAAGCCAGAGTTCTTGTTCTTCAGCCACAGGGTCCTTTTGTTATGGCTAGCTGCCAAAAAAGACTGGAAAATTAGTGTATGTTTAATAATTTCCTCAAGGGAATTTTATGGTGTGAAACCTATTAATTATACCAAGTATGCATTTGGGCCAGAAAATACTATATTTCAGGTTAGAAGACATACTCAGCAATCACAAGTTTCATTGTTATTTTGGGTTAGTAAGACATGATATAATTACAATAAAGTAGATATTATTTTTGTAATTTTTTACAAGATATTAAAAATAATTTGTACAGATACTACTCAACTATCTAGATACAGTCATCGACAATGTGAAACCACGTGAAGAACTGAATAATGACTTTAAAGCTATTAGGCAACAAAACAGTCTAAAACATACGTAATGCCTTGCTTATCATTTAAAAAGAATTGAGTTAAATAGAAAGGTTACTTGAGATACTCTTTGGCAAAAATTCTCCAGGTAGATGCTTGAGATTGTTTTGTATGTTTGCACATGCCTACAGACATGGAAGAATTTTTAGTTTATTTTTCCCAGAGCTATTGATTTAAAGAATCTATAGCAGAATGGACAGGAACTTAGTGTGGAATCCATTTTCAGGGCTATTTTTCAATTTCCTGTGATCAGATGACCAAGATTTAGTTGAAGACTTTTTAAACCAAAGTAAACCGCAAAAACTAGTACTGCAAAATACCTTTTATTTTTATTTTTGTCTTGGTATTTTGGAAGATGCTGTTCTTGGGCCTTTCCTTAGATTGCCAGCACTGTTCCTTGCCTCTTTATCTGAGTTACACAAAAAGCTTTATAAGGCCGATTTTTGTGTTTATTTTGAATTTCCATTAAACCTAGTAGTCACAAAGAAAATTTTGTCCCTTAGATAAACTGATTTTACTTCAAGTTTTGGTGCAGCTGTGAAAAAACAGGACTTAAAAGAATTATAAGACTTGGCCTTTTAAACAATGAACTTGGAGGAAACCTACAACACGGAAAAAATAGATGTTTCAAACTAAAGACATTAAGATTCAGTTCTTTCTGAGCTGATCTCAGAGCGACTCAAGCTCGATGGAGGTTATGACCGCTAAGGCCCGGCCCGATTCAGATAAAGCTGGAGTAGCTTCAGGGCTGCTCTAGCTGTTTGACAAAGGTTGCTATTATGCTGTTGTGCCATCTAGGGATCACGAGAGTGCAATACCCAGGGGCATGCTCCAACAAATTCAGGGCCTGGAAAATCATGGGTTTAGTTTGTGTGAGCCTCAAATACTTTTATTTCAAGGATTACTGTAGGCAATAGTCACATCTGCTTTTCATCCTCCTACCCTTGCATTACACAAATGAGGAGATGGGATCAAGACTGGCCAAAAAATATGTTGTCAATTTAGGGAATGTCATGAGTTACTGTTTGGGAGCTGCAATTTCCGTATTCAAGAACTAATGAGAATCCTTCAGAGTCAGACTGAAATAGACCACTACCATTTATTTCCCCCTCCATAAGTTGAAGCTCTGAATGTAACATTATCCTACACTTCAGGTCTGCTGATCTGCCAAATACGGCTTTAAAATTCTAATAGGCTCTAAGTCTTATCTTCTCAACAGATGAAAAAATGGTACAGGCATAGTGTTGCAAATGGTAAGAAACAGAAAACTCTTATGGGGAAAGCACAGAAGACATGCATTCCCTGTGGAATGGGGAGAAAAAGAGCAATGAAGCTCATGTCAGGGAAAGTAGAGTCATACAAATGATCAAAAGAATGGCAAAGCTTTATACAAGAGCATGCAGGGCACACAACAGCCCTGAGAAGGACTGTGAACATCAAGAGAATCTGGCTGGCAACAGAAGGCTGTTAGGCACTGTTTGAGAGATAAGGGACATATGCATCATCTGATGGACAGGAAATGGAGGAATAAGTACCAAATAGCCTGGGTACCTTTGCCATGGGAAAAGGTCTGGAAGATTCCTGGGATAAATAAATATGGAACTCAGCTGAGGACTGGAGAGGTGTAATCAGTCCTCTGCATGTGCACTGAGCACACTGGTACAGGCCAGCTTAAAGTAGCTTTTCCAGGCTAGAGTCAGGAATAGAGACAGGATCACAGTAAAGGTAGTCCAGGATTAAAAACCAGTGGATGAACTAGTTTAAAGAATAAGATAAAAATGTGGTCTATGGCAAGACAAAAGGTCAGGAAGGAAAGGAGTCCCTAGTACAGAATACAGCAGTGGAGCATGACATAAAATCATAGAATAGCCCAGGTTGGAAGGGGTGTCAGAAGATCATCTGGTCCAACCTCTCATGGGAAAAGGAGCCTAGATGAGATTATCTACAGTGATGGGGACTCTACCACATCCCTGGAGAGGTCGTTCCAGTGAATGATTGTTCTCACTGTAAATGAAACCTCTTCTGGTACAACTGTACCCATTTCCCCTTGTCTCCTCCATGTGGCTCCTTTCGAAGTGAGAGCTTCCACCTTCTTTGTAGCCACCCTTTAAAAACTGGAATACTGTGATGCAGTCCCCCTGAGCCTTCTCTTCTCTAAGGAGAAAGTATCAAACTCCTCTTTCCTCATAGGACGTGTTCTCCAGCCCTTTGATCATCTTTGTGGCCGTCCTTTCGACCATCTCCAATCTGTACACAAGTTTCTTGAATTGGAGTGACCAGAACTGGACACAGTACTCCAGGTGCAGCCTGACAAGTGCTGAGTGGGATGATCACCTCTCTGTCTCTGCCAGTAATGTCCCTGTGAATACAGCCCAGGATCCAATTTGCCTTTCTTGCTGCAGTGGCACACAGCTGACTCATGTCAGGTCAGAATAAACAGACCTGTCAAGCAGCAGAAATAAAAATTTAGGAGTATATCATAGCCCAGAAATACATTGAACAGTGAAGAACAGCTATTGCCTAATGCTAACTTGGGGGAAATGCTAAATCACTGGTCAGTTCCTTATTGATAGGGTTTGCTATGCCCTCCGTCACTGAAGAGACAGACTGCAGGTAGAGTACATATTTTGCCTGGCCAGAACAGTAGTCAGCTGCACGACCTTCTCATGGTACATATTCCAGTGTATGCTCAGGTCTCATCTATAAAAGATTCAGTTGCAGTGAAGACCTACTTACATTTATGTTTCAATATTTTAGTTCAAGAGTTGAATGACAAAAATAGGAATGTTTTCAATACAAGGAGCTTCAGTTCCTAATGAATATATACTAGAATAGACACCTTTGCTGGCAGTCAATATCTTGTCATTTGTTCCCCTTTAAAAATCTAGTCATAAAGCAGCAAATACAGCTGCAAAAAACTTCTAAACTATGAATGGTTGAGACTAATATATAATTTTTCAAACTGAACATCCTGGCTTATCCAGGTTTCAATAGCATTCAATCACAACTGATTAGACCATTTTCAGAGATCATGTATTCTTAAAAAATACATATTTTGATTCTCAAATATTTATCAATTATAAGTTAAATAATTTTAGGGAAAGTTGAATAATAAGAAATGTTAGTGGCTCTTTATAAGGTAAAAGGTAAAGTTCTATCATCACAAAAAAAATTCATACTAGTTTTAAAAATTAAGAGGAACCTGAGATGCACCAAACAGCTATGAAAATAAAGCTTATATTAATAAACTGTTAAGTTCTCCTTTCTCACATTTGTGGACTGATAGCATGCCTCTTTTAAGTTGGCTTGAGTGGGTAAGGCAAAACTAAAGGCTTTTTTCTGCCTTATACCAGATTGTGAAGCACGTTTCTGTAAGGTTTAATGATCAATGTTACAAGTATAGCTCATCACTTGCAGATGTGCCATTTACAAACCACTGAGGAACACTTAGATTTTGGATGCTGCACATATGCTTCATCTTTGCTCAGACCAAAAGGGTTCTGGCAATGCTTCTTGGATATTTACTGTGTAAATAAGATATTGTGATCTAGCTGGCAGTACATGTACTAGATCTAGCTTATAGAGTGTTTCCTTTTGGTCTGGTATTTTTTCTTTGCAGAAACTACAGAGTATTTTTTTGGATAGAAGAGAAAGACTCTTCTAAGCCCCTAGCTAAGAGATGCTCTTATGATTAGGTCCCTATGAGTGGAAGCAGCTGGGCAAGGGGCACATTTTGTACTGCCCATGAGCAGCACAAGAGTTAATGTATTAGTGCAGTACACATAGGGAGGGCAAAACTGGGACCAGCATAACATAAGATACACAAGCCATTACATAAAAAGGCTGCATCCCTGCAACATGGTACGTCTACTATTATAGACTTTTTCTTGCTGATTGGTTACATTTATAATCCACAAACTAGTTAAGTTTGGTCAGGTTAATTTTCAGAGCTTCTTCTAACATTAATGAAAAGACTAATAGCAAACACATTGTTTGAACTTAAAAATAGGGAAACTGCCAATAAATATATACTATAAGTCAGAATGTCCAGCAAATCGACAGGGATGTGAAAAAGCAAAGACTATTTCATCAGGAATATTAGGGATACAAGAAGGAATTTAAGAAAAATTAGGCAAAAAATAGGTCATAAATATTGTATTTGTCCCTGAGTGGTTTGAAATATTACACTGATAATAATTCTGTAATAAGCAGAAGAGCAGGTGTGTCAAATAGGCAATTTCATATTTGAGAATACGATGGACAACATAATAATGGACATATATGATGTCCTTTGGTTTCCAACAGCAATTAATAATGGTATGAAAAAGCAGCCACTGTATTCTGATATCTTAAAATAATTAATGCCTTATCATTTGTATCCTGGAATTTCAGATGAGCTGACCAATTAAGGCATTGAGCTTGCTGACCAGAGTTTATGCTGTCTGATTCTAGTTACTCAGCGAAAGGTACCCAAATTTAAATAGTATTATCTATAAATAGGCTAAACTTAATAAGAAACAAGGAGAAGAAATTAAAGCTTTTACACCTGAGTTCATAGTCTTGCTGAATCTGGAACTGTAGAGGACTTTGGTTCAGTCATCTCAGACCTACATATCCTCAGAGCTGTTTGCAGCTGTAGGCTTTTCTTAAATTCCCCTCGATATGCTCTTCCTATGCTCATCAAGCTTTTGCTGACTAAACTGGCTTCCATTCGGTATGTCATCAGCATTAGAACACTGCAAAAAAGAAAACTGACTTGTGACAGCATTGCCTTTGCCATACAGATGGTGCATTTGTTTGCAGCAGCAGTAAAAGTGAACACCATGAGTGACTGAAAGGTTCTGAGATGTTTTCAACAGTGGCCCTTTATTCTGAATGACAAATGTGAATTCGGAAAAGAACAGATAAAATCTGCTGAACACATAAACAAGTCAGCAGGCAAGTCAGCGAAACACAGATGGACTGCAGCCATTATTCACCTTATCTGAATCCATGGCATTTCTGCTGAAATTTCCTAGGTATAATAAAACTTACGGCAAGATGCTCTCCAATGGTAGTTCATCTAATAAAATCCACAAGAGATACCCTTAACTGTCAGAAGAAAATCTGAGAAAACAACAGAATGTATTTAATAAAGCAGAAGCATCAATTGCATGTTCCTTTGTTTTGGCACAACAGACTAAACTGTTTAACAGCAGTAGCAACAGGTGTACCTTACCCTCTGGGAACAATGCTCCCACTAGAACCATCGTGGACATAAAAGAGGAAGGCAAGCAAGTGAAAAAGGTGCTTTAACAGTTACTTCTGCTTGCAAACATTGCAGTGATTATTATTCAGCATCAATTTTAATACAAAGATAAGGATCCAGTGTCTGGATTCAAAAGCATTTAATAACCTTCCACCTGAAATCATCATTTTTCACTGATTCATCATTTTGTGATCATTTTGTGATCATCACATGATCACAAAAATCTGATGTGATTTTGTTTCAAATATCAGCACATAACAGGAAAAGTATGCAGAACAATCCCAACCAAGCAGTTGCCAAAGTTAAAAGAAAGGTTTCACAGTGAGCTGCTTTTTTTTCCAGCATTTTTTTCTGACTTTGTTCTGAAATCACACCCAGTATTTTCCCACATCTTCAACCAACTACATATAGACAACTAAAAGACCAGAATTTTTAAAAACACATCTGTGCCAATGTGGTGTAGCTAAAATATTCTTTTAATAAATATATTACCTTATAGGACTTTTCATATGGACATAAATTTAATTCTGAAAGGATGGCATGTTTTGGTTCCTACAACAATTCAACAGAAGATAATATTGAAAACTCATTAAGATTGTTAATTAATAAAAATATGTAGGTTATGAGTTGACCAACCTGTACAGTAGATCTGAGCAGATACTTTCAAATCATAAAAGGATACAACACAAACAGGGGGGAAAAAGCTATGCTCAGACATCTGTGGCACATACCTTGGCAACCAACAGCAACATGTTTTGGAGGTTTGTTTCTGTTTTTTATTTTCAGAAGACTCCCATGCGTTTTTGTAACTAATTGCTTTTCCACCTATACTGACCTGGCTCTTTGTTTACAATTTTTGCCACTGAATGTCATCCTAAAACCATCTGAACTGTCACTGGCAGAACTTCTGATGTACAAAGGATGAATGACATACCAACCTATGACAATACTGTAATTGAAATGTATCTGATCTAATCATAAAGTATTTGAAGATGAAGTCCCAGTACAAGGAAAAAAAAATCAGCAGTGCAGCTTCGGTGTCTGAAACAAAAACACTGCTTGAAGTAAGATTAATAAGAAAAAAAATCCTTCCTCATGCTCACAACACTGTAGAGTTTGAATGAGAGGAAAATAGTGATGAATGGGTTATTGGTAAAAGGCAACTTGCACCAGCTTATTAGGGTGGGCATAAGCAGAGCAGTATGTATATCTGTGTACAGGTGAAAGCAAAATTCCGAGAGCGTTAAGCCCTACTGACAGAATAAGTGAGAAGGTATGACAGAAAATGGGTTAGTGCAAAGGACACACAAATTAATGGGATGGTTTGCTTAATGGATACATTAAGTATGGATACATTAAAGCTTTTACAACTGAGTTCATACTCTTGCTGAATCTGGAACTGTAGAGGACTTTGGGAATACAGGGATACCTGTAACGGTAATGCAGCAAGAAAGCAAATGAAATGTTAAGATATATAGAAAAAATACCAGAAAGTACCTTCCTTTAGTGTGTGGCAAGTAGTGTGGCTATTGTTGGCACATTGCACCTGTTTCTGATGTCCATGATTCGTGAAGCATGAAGATTGCTGATAAACTGGAGATGCCCTATGATCACATAATATCCATAACAAAGAGTACCCTTTTGTGAGTTGTATATATTCAAACAAAACCAGAACTTGGACGGAGAGATGGAAAGAAGAGGTTTAATAAGTTACAAAGTCTGTGATTTAAAGTTAAACTTCAAGTGAGTCAAGTAGTTACTGTAACAATTTAGGGAAGATCATGGTGGACTTTTTTATCACTATACACTTCAAGTCTAGACTGGATGCTTTTTAAAAATACCTGACCTGGATCAAACAAGAAAGCTAGGGAGGTCTTGGTCCTCCTTTATAACACAGTCAGACACCAATGATCCATTCTTATGCTATAATTTATGAATTTTCCAAATTACAGCAAGTCAGTTTTTTAGATTCTTCAGGAGCAATTATGCAGCTATGTGAACATTATCTATTGAATAAATATGCAAAATGTATTTGTTGATCTTTCAACTGAAAAACATTCAATGCCACTTTTATGAAAAGAAAACAAATGATCATTTACATACCAGTTGCAAAAGGACTTTGATACCCTTCAACTATTGCTATCTACCTATTGATAGGACTTGCCTTTCCTAAAGACATCAAGAAAAGATTGTCAAAAGATCAGTGTAATTTGTTTATTACAAGTGTATAAACGGAGACCTACTTGGAAAATATGGCAGTACAGTTAAATGTTTATGAGCAAGATAAAGATTAATGAAAGTGAAAGATAAAAAATAATAAAAGCAATTCTACTGCAAGCAGAATGTAAAAAGTACTTTCACTAATTTGAGTAAGAAGGTGTTATTTGAATGCTAACAGTTTTTAGCCACTTTTTTGTGTTAGTCTGAATCCCAAAATATAGCTAGTTTGTTTCTTTGCTCCCATACAGATATTCTATTTCCCAGTTTTTAAGTAAAATCTCAAGATGAACATTCACACCAAGCACTGGACAAAGCTTAAAAAAAAAAAAAAGAACACAGAATGGATGGTGGTGCTTTTTGGAATTACTGTGAACAATAAGAAATTTGGGGAAATTTGACATCAAGTCAAGTGAGGGTTGTTCTTAAAGCATGAGAACATATTGTTCAGCTTTTCTTGGAACACTTATTCAGATAAAAAAAGCCACAGGGTTAATTTCAATCCCTATCTCAATTCTCAACATTTAGCACTTGATACACACTATTTTCAGTTAAAACCAATAATGAGATCAAACATGAGAGAAAATGACCCTGGCTTGAAATGCTACTATACATCAGCTCATCTACAGAACTAGTAAGCTTTACATTAGAAGAAAAGTTGGGATAGTTCAGTTTAGTTTTGCCTGTAACAAAAGAATCCCGTTCAATTCTTTTACATTTGCCACACCATAAGATTTCCACAGGCTTTCACCAAGGCCTGGCTCATTTGAGGTTATTTCCTTTGCAGTGTGTAGCCCCAACTTAGCTAGCCAACACACTTAAGAGTTTGTCATATTGTTGCTGTAGTAAATACAATCATATGGATGGTATTTCATGCAAAAGAATTACAAAAAATGTGCAAGTATGCACCTGCTACTACTGCAACGCCACTACTAAATGTGGGAAAGAAAGAAAAAAATTGAAAACCTACAGCCACATAAGACAACAAAGAATGTACTGAGACAGGTGTGAGCCTGCAAACCATACCCCTTCTCTAAAGCGTGGTTTGCTATCCTGGGTGTAGTTGTGCCCTAAAACAGAGCTGCCTGGCCATTTCTGGCCCCTCCACCATTTAGATGAGGGCTCTGTCAGACCTGCGCTAGTTGGAGGCAGATAGTGATGAACATTTAATCTATGGGACACTGCAGGGAGACTAAGGCTTCTCAAAAATCAGGTGACAGGAGGAACAACCTTCCCATTGTGCATGGACATTTTGGTCCCAACCCTCCCGCATGCTTATCTACTTGTATTAACAAGTTTGAGGTGACCATTTAACAAGCAGGTGTTCACATAATAAACACTACCATCAGGAGCAGTGCTTATGAATTCACTAAATACAAGTTAGGAAAGAGGTTCAGATAACCAACACATATTCCTCAAACTAATGGTTAAGAACAACACTTTTATTCCTATAAAAAGCATGCTACATCTCTTCAGGCCCATATAATTTGAACTACTGTATCTCTTTTTTTCTAGGGCTTGTTAACTGCTATCAGGCCTGGTTTATGATTTTTCCCTGTCACTATGCCTTTTGGATCCTTTCATTGTCTCTCCTACATCAGACATAAGCTTTGCAGCTGTATTTTCAATGCTCTCATAGCCTGCTTCCCTTATCTATTTTCTGTCATTATAAAAAAATATTAATGCCAATTTGATTAACTTCTGTAGACATCTGCTCCTTTTTCACACAAATGTCTTTGTGCTATCTTCCATCCTGTCCTTCTTGCTGGAGAAGTTTTCTTTCAACAGCCACAAAGCCAATTAATTTCCTTCATCAAATCCCACCTTATGTCTTCTTCACCATGACGTATACACAGAAACGAGTTAGGCTGATGGTGTGTTGCAAACTGCCTTCCCAGCTGATCGATACAGTCTCATTGTTTCCTTTTCCCCTCATCTGCCTGTAGCCATCTGCTGTCTTTTGTTTTATACTTTTGAGCTCTTCAGGGCAGGAATTATCTTTTTGCCCTATATTCCTATATTTCTATACAGTATATCATTGTGATCATAGTCCAGGATTAAGGCTACTAGATAGCAGTGTAATACAAACAAATACAAATAATCGCAAAATTTGCTCCGAGTTCTTTGCAGGTTTGTTTTTTGGGTTGTTTTTTTTGTTGTTGTTGTTGTTTGTTTGACCTAGAAATAAGAGGTGGTTCAGGAAAAAAAATCACCAACTTCACTGTTTTTTCCATTGCCTCTGAAAAAGGTTTAGAATAGCAGTGGATAGGAATATTAATTCAGGTCTTTTAATATAGCACTGGATCAGGCTCAGCAGGTCTGACAGCCTATCTCCATTGTAACTCCTACTAAAGGCAGTAAAAGGACTCTCATGGGAAATGAATCAGGCCCCAGAGCCCATGAAGCAGTGTGCAAGAGGAGCTATCCCTCTGCCTGGCAAGAGTGGTGGCTCAGCTAGAGGACCACATATTAGCAGTTTTATGATCGTCTTTAATTTAAACATGCCATATTTTCCTATTCATTTTAAGATGAATGTCAAGAAAGTTAAAGAGCTGCAATACTATACAAGGTCATAATAAGAGAAAATGCAAGATTATTTCCACAGGAATCATAATTCAGGCAGACTTGTGAACCACAGGTGCAAAAGAATACATATTGTGAAATGTGTACTTCTATGCAAGAGGCCTAAATGTCAGTTATCGCCAAGAATCCTCATTGCAGTGTCCACTCTGTGCCTACTTAGACTCACGGAGTCATTTAGGCTGGGAAAGACCTTTCAGACATGCTCACTTAGGAGACTGTAATATGTTAGGGGGTGGTTTTATCTTGCCCTAAACACTGAAAGCGTTCGAATTTGCCCGTCTTTCCACAGCACTGCTCCAGCAGGGACTACCTGACTCAGCTCACAAACTAGAGCCACAGCATCAGATTTCCCAACCCACTTAATTTGAAAGCCTGCCAAGATAGGTGAAAGACCTTATAAATATGTAAAGCAGGAAGTTCAAATTACACAGTGATGTAAATTCCCAGTGATTGATGCCCTTTAAAAAACAATAAAAATCCTCGAGAAAGTACAACGTTGGTAAATCTGCTTTACTAGCCGTGATGTCTGGGGGTGCCGTACGGAGTTTAGGCGATGCATTGTACTTTTCGTGCGGATTTTATTTTGGATTTCTACCACTTCCTGGAGGCCAGGGGGAGGCACAGTGGGAGGAACCGAAAAACTCAGTGCCACAGCCATTTTGTTTGTGGGCAGCATGGTAGAATTCTGTCAGTCAGTATAAGGAGGGGTTTTTAAAACAGTATTTATGGAAAAACTATTCCTGCCGTAACGGATGTATCTGTTGAATTTAGTGTTAATTTAGTTCTTTCATAAGGTAGGTATTTCTATTTGTAAGTACATTGAGTATTTGTTGGGATTCAAGAGTCTCCACTTTCCAGGAATCATGGATTTTGTTCCAGGCATGACTGGCTTTTTTAGATGCTGGGAGGCTGCCGGACCCCGGCGGGCCGGGCTGCGGGGCCGCCCGGGGCCGCGGGGAGAGGCCGAGGGATGCGCTCGGCTGCAGAAACTTGCTGCGGGGTTAGGAGTGGGGGCTGGGCGGGGGGAGGGAGAGCGGCAAAGTCTCGGAATTATTTTCTCCAGCTGTCTTTCTTTATTAATTCTCAAGAGGCGGCTTCTGTCACTGAAGGGAGGGATGAGGCCGAGGGGTTGCGCGGAGCGAGCCGTAGTTTTGCAGTGTCACCGAAAACCAGCGCTAGACTTTGGTCCTGTGTGTTTCAAAGGCGGGTGTAAAATGGCACACTGCATTTTTCCAGGCGGCGGTGGCGGCGGTCGGCGGCGGGGGGGGAGCGGGGAGGGAGGGGAGGGGGGGCGGCGGGGCAGCTGCCCGCGGAGCCCATCGAGCCGCCGGCGGCCCTGGCAAAGTTGTGACCCCGGCGGCAGCGGGGGCTCCCCCGCCCCGGCGCCCGCCGCCCGCCGGCATCGCCCGCAGGCTCCGGGGGAAGCCGCCTCCTTCCTCGCCCGGCCATCCTGACGGGGGTGACGGGGAGCGGGGGGAGGAAAAAAAGAGAGGGGGGGGAGAAAAGAAAAAAAGAAACAAAACAAAAAAAAAAGGAAGAAAAAAGTCTCACCACTTTTTGCGTTTGCGAAATATTTTAAGGATGTTCGGGGAGCCCTTTGCAGCATGGAGGTGGCAGGCTGTAGCAGCGCGAGGATGCGGTCCATATTGTTACAGCCGTTTTGCAAGGACTGCCTTCTCCGAAGGTAAGTTTGTGGTTTTAACCAAAAATATTTGTTGCTGCGGTCTTTTTGGCGTGTGTTGGTGCGGTGGAGGGTTTTCCTTGTGTTGATGAACAAAACGTAGCCTTGTATTTTTCTTAGCTTTGATCTCATGTATCCCACCCAACAGTGTCTCCTTAGTATCGACAATTACTGAAGTCAGTTTTGTTTCCTCTTTAAAATTTTATTCACGCGAAGCTTAACAGCAATTTCAGCTCAATTTAAGGCTGTAAGAACTCGGATATTTTCCAGATGGACTTGTTTTTTTGGTTCTGGCTTTTTGTTTGGAGGGTTTCTTTACCGAGTAATAAGCGGATCCAGAACCAAATATATGACTGTCTTTATAAATATAACGCAGCTTTAATATATTAAGAAGCATATTATGTCGCTGCTATATGGTCGTGGCTAAAAGAGTTTACAATGCCATTTGTGATGGCCCTTGATGGATTACTTTGGTCTAAAGTACGGGGGGAAACTGCCCTTGGTATGGTGAAGGTGGAGATTGACATAACAGGGTTTATATTAAGTTATGTCTCTTACTAAACAGCGACCTTTTTATTTACAAATTAGCGCTCTTGTGGCAATTAGCTTAAAGCATTAGTTATATAAAGGTCCTTATTTCACCACGTTTCATTTAGATGTCTTGGCATTCGGCTTTTTTTTTTTTTTTTTTTTTCTTGGGGCGGGGAGGGGGGCAGGAATAAGTGGTTTGTTTGTTGTTCTTTTTCCTCCGGGAAGGTACGTTTGGGAGACATTTTGTAATTTTGGGCATTTTTCTAGGCGCATTTTTTTTTTTTTTCACACGGTGGGAGATCTTTTTTGTTTTGCATTGCTGGGTGCTGGCGGCGCTGCGGCGCTCCGAAACAATTTGTGTCCCTGGCTGGGGGGAGGCAGAGAAAGGTGGGGCACGGTTTGATCTATTGTATCTTTTCCTTTTCTCTGTATCAAAAGTAACCGCAGATTAGTTAGAAAGACGATTGAATCGTATCTCTGAAAAATTGTAGTGTTGCATGAACTATGGCCCGGAACAGGCATGACCTCACCCTTTCACTGGTTTGTGTAATGAAGCGGATTTTAATTTATTATTTTTTTTTTCCCAATCCTGTACCTAGAGACCAGTTTTCTTCAGTAATGAGATTTTCGGCCCCACCCCCAAAATGATTTTACAGTGGCTGCAGATAAAAGGTTTTAAAATGATTTTTGCATACAATATGGAAGGCTTTGGTGTACACATTTATTGTGCAACTAGTCCATTGTTTGCTTGTTGTGAAGTTAAAGGTTATATTCGCTGCCAGTTATTAAACCGTAAGGTCCCTCTTGCTCGCGTGCTTGCATGTGCAAATTTCTTGTGGAGGTCTGTATGAGTTTGGATTGTGTATGATGGTGGGATTGTAAAGGGAAAACCTCACGTAGTCCTTCAGATTGTAACAGGATTCACCTGAGGTGGGTGGATTTTTTCTTTCCTGTTGCTAAGTGGAGCTTGTGTTTTCCATGTATTTATAAAAGTATATATATATATATATATAAATATATGTTGTTTTCTTTTGTTACAACCTACAGATCACCTCAGTTCTAAGTGCAAATGTTTTAGAAGGCTTTCTGCTAACATCCATATTAGATGCTTAAGAAAACAGAAGTGATTAATGGTCTAAGAAGATGGGTGGGAAGACATAGTCAAGCCTGTGATCTAGGCATATATTAGAAAACTCAACAGGTTCAGGAATAAATTTAACATTAAATGTAGCACATTTTTAAGGAATCAATGTGCCTATTATTTTGGAGTGATATGAAACTGACAAATTTAAGAGACCTTTACATCTATTTTACATTCCAATGTCTTCACTATTTTCAAAGAATAAATTTGAGAAATGCTAGACAGTTTGAAACAGTCTTTTCTTATCAGCATTTGACTTTTCAAAAATGCATTTAGATTTTGTTTTTAAGGAAAGTTTGCTCATTAAGTTACTTAATTTCATGGAAACTGAAAGACAACTTCAAGTAGATACCTGCAATTGTCTCCTTTTTTCTCTTCTTTTTTTTCTTTCTTTTTTTTTTTTTTTTTTAGGTAAAATTTACTTCTGTCAGGTAAATATATCTTGTAACCTTCTTCTGGTAAGAGACATCAATATCCAAGAGAGCAGTCAGCTTTTAGCATCTCTTCTGTGTCAGACAAGATGTGCTTTTATGAGGTCTTGGCTAGAGCATAGAGTGCTGTTGGCCTATGACAGTGCAATGTGACCATTACATCTTCTGTGTCCTGGTACAACTCTTAGGTCTTGAGAACAAGTATCAAGATATGGACCCTCTTAGAAAACGTGGATTTTGGACACCTTCCATCTCTGAGACTTGATCACTGGGTCACAAGGTTGGAATTTCGGGTTATGCCGCTGGAAGTAGAGCCAATCATTGAATCTATTACAATGATTATGAATCTTAGGCAATCACTGGGTTATTTACATCTGAGTAATTCTGATACAACTTTCATTTTCTTCTTTACGTCATGTAGACCAACATTCAGTTTGCTCACCCATAGACAACAGTACTGAGCAAACGATAAGCTGAAGGTAATTTCATGTTTCTGCTCCTCTTGTCATCCTGGACTATGAAAGTGATGATTTCTTGTGACTGCAGCCTGTGCACACAGGCCATGAATGAGCTGATTACTTGTGATGTCGCTGCTCAGAGTCAGCTTCTAGCTCAGTAAAGTCAGCAAGAACAAGAATGCTGAACAGAACTTGCTTCACACTTGCTCTTCTCTTTCTCATTCAGCTGGGGCTACTCATTAACATTGGTTATGGTTTTGCAACTTTGATGTTGCATCTGATGAAAGTGTCTGCTCTTACTACTACCAGGAAGTCATAAGATGAGAGGAGCGAAATGCTGCTGTTTTGCAATTCAGCAGTTTCCTCACTTCTCTCCTGCTTCCTTTCTGAGCCATTGTTGAACAAGAAATAGTTGCCAGCAGATGTGTTGCCAATAAGGAATAAGAATGGATTAAGATTTAGCATCCTCTCAGAGCTGAATAGCAACTAATTTACCTTCTGCATCTTGTGCAGAAATGCCTGGAAGAGTCATTACTGATGGGCAGGTCTGTTGGGATTGTGTTTTTCCCGGCTCTGCTCCTTCTGAAATGTCTGTCTGTGGAATACCAGGACCTAAAACATAAGGGTTTTTTGTTTTGTGGTTGGTGGGGTTTTTTTCTTTCTTTGTGGGTTTCTTCATTTTGCGGCCTATATATCCCTTCCTTTCTAAAACGGCAAAACTAATATATTTTTCTCCTAATATAGCTTCCCTTTTACCTAGAAACTCCATATAGACTTCATACACCTTTCAAAGATATTTGGCTCTCTTGGGTTAAAACTATTTGAAGTATAGCATCCTACTGCAAACCAAATAATCTTTTCCAAGATCTTAACTCATCCTGACTGACCAAAATGCTCTGTGTGCCTTCATGACATTCTTCCTGCTCCTAATGTTACTAGTATTATATGCTCAAGTAAGAGGCACAGGGTAAAGATGGCACTCTGTCTAAAATTGTCATAGAAGCGCAGATGTGTAGATCCCAGGCAGATTTAACCAGCTTCCAAAGTTAGCCAATAATAGTGTGAAGACAGTTCCCCAGATGTGTGCTAGTGGTATAAAAGAACATTATTTGTGACTTGGTTCAAACGAAAGCCATAACTCCTGCTTCATTCACTCATATATCACTGTGTTCTCTATTTTCCTATGGTGATAACGTACCTTAGCGTTTGGGACTCCTGGCTGTTCCCTTTTGAGGATTCTAAACTGTTTATTATTTCCTTGACCCAACACTCAACAAGGTTTCAGGATGGGGTGAAAAGGTGTCTTTATGTTCTAAACCTTGTGACATAGTCTTGTTTCTCACCTTTCTTATGTCATGACTTTGCTATCTGTAGTACTTCACATCACACGTCAGCATCAAGTTACAGGGATTAATAATTTTTTGAAAACTTGCTTCAAGGGTCACGTTTCCCAGCTGTGAACAAAGGATGATATATTTCTTGCTCGTTTCAGACATTCATCTTCTAGAATGTTAGGTTCCTCCTCACCTCTTCCAGACTGGTATTCGCATGGCTTATCAGTGTTATGAAATCATCTGCTCTACCTCCTATATGCCAGAGGCAACCACATGGCTAGCGCATCCTTCCACCTTTTAGCATTCCTCATATTTTTCTTCTTTTATCAAACAGCTTGAGAAGTTAATTCGTGTTATAGTGAGGAGATCCAAATCCTTGAGACAATCTTAGATTTTAAATGCTTTAGTAAATATAGGGGTGGGGGGTGAGGGTGGGGGTGTCAAGGGGCAAATATCAATGCTTTCAAACATTATTTCTCTGGCTTGCTGTTTTGAGCAACTTGGACACATATGACTGACTGCATACCAGTGGCTTCAGCTCCCATAGGCTTCTTTAGATCATTTGTTAAGTCATGTTTCCAGGATACTGTGTTACCACCGGACCGTCCTTTGGCCCCAGCAGCAAGATAGTACCAACACTACAAACTTCCTTAATAGGAAGGGTTTTTTTCATAAATTCCCTACTGATAATAGCTAGAGCCTAAAACCGGTGGTCAGAATTTGACCCTTAAAGTAGGTATGACAGTGCTTAAAAAGTAAGTAAGTTTGCTAAAAATTATTCTTTCTGCTTATCTCTGTCAAACAGAAAGAGATAGGAACTGCCAAATAACATGTGAGTACTAGTCTTCACTAGTTGTGCAAGGAGTTGAGATGCTGTTGTAGAGGGCCCAGACGGTAAATGGAAAGTTGCTCAAAGGCATACAATACCACACAATAGAAAACAGTAGTTACAGATGCCAGTGTCTATTGGTTTGAGCACCAGTAAAAATAGCAAGAACTGTAAATGCTAGGCCTTCTGCAGTCTGTGGGAATTCAAACCTGGAGCAAAAGGTCTCAAATGATGGGAGGCTGACTGTCCGTCTTCTGTTGTTGAAGACAATCTGGATCACTTTAGCTAGGGAAAGATAAAAGGAGTTAGATATTACAATGTGCTGAGCACTGGGATTCCCAGAGGAAGAGGGGAAAACACGGGTTGGATCTCATCCCTGCTCTGAGGTCTGTTTCATGGTTTTTAGTTAATAATGTTTAAATGCAAAATGTAGGAAGCCCCAGGAAGAGGGAGCAGAATCAAGGACTTGTTCCTTCCAGGGCAGTCCACTTCTTGTCAGGTTCCAGTTTGGTTTTTCTCTGGGACCTGTGCTTACAAGTGTATGGTTAGATAACTAGGTAATGAGCCTGTCAGGTGGTGTTAATTCATGCTTCATAGTGTAACAGTAAACTATGCTTCTGAATAAATTGGAAGCACTGTATAGTAAACCCTTGATGTAAAACTTGCTTCACCATACTTTAGATGGGTATTGTTAAATCTGTAAGCATAGTCATTGAGAAGAAACAGGACAAGTAAATCACACCTTTAAAAAAAATAATAACAAAAAGTCCCCTCACAAAAAACAAACAAACAAACCAAAAAATACTGGATTTCTGCTGCAATACGAATGAGCTTTTAAACTTCACTGAGTATCCTGATCAGATCTCCATCTGCCTAGTATGACTAGCTCAGATGTGAATGTTCTTACTTAATCAGATAAATCCCATGCCCCAATGATTACTTATACTAACTTGTGCATGATTTAGGCAATGAAAAGTTAGCTCTTTAATCCTCTCTCCCCTTCAGATCTTTAAGAAACTTGCTAAATGGATGCAAGATGCCCCTGGCCTCACAGGCGTGTACATCCTGAATATTAACACAAATAAAAGAGTTTTCCATGTTTGCTCAAACAGAGTAAAAGAATAGGTGACTCAGATCTGTGCCTTTCAGCATTACAGGCATCCTTGAGGTCCTGTATATGTTTACTAGGAATCTTGGTGCTGCCATAACCTGATGTCTGAAAGGATAATTTCTTCAAAGGGTCGTTTTACCTGATAGCTTTCCATCTGTAATGCCAGGTATAGATAGGGCGTGTTACCTGGATGAATTGGTTCAGAGAGTTTTTTTCTTCAGAAAATACAAAATTTAATTTAAAATGTTATAATGCAGAGCAGTTATGCCAGTTGTGATGGTCTCAAAGGTACCTATCTATATGATATAGAATATCTTGATGCCTTTAGACAATGTGATTGTGTATTTAAAATTCAAGAAAAGTGCCACAATTAGCATATTTTAAGGAGAAGCCATGCTGTGTAACAGAGGGAAAAAAAATACATGACTCTGCACGGAATGAATGAAGATTCCATAAGAAAGTATTCTGATTTCTTTTGTCATCTCTGAATCAATTTCCAAGCTAAAAATTGGGTAATGCAGCAATCTGTGGAACTTGGAAGCTCTAGTCAAGCAGACTTTCAGATGAGCTACTTCAATGTGAGAAACTGTTCTCCTTCCTGACTTGTACGTTCTCCCCGGCTTTTTAGGTCATGTCCTTTTGTGCTAACTCTTCCTGAGTTTCCTTACAAATCAGATGAATTTCAGCAGACTTGGCACTCGTGACCAGCACCTGGCTTGTGCACAGGGCCCTGTGTTAACGACAGTGGTTTGTCCTCTTCTCCTGGGCAGATCAAGTGTCAAGCTGTTGCCTCACAAGCGGAGCTGGTCACCCGGTGTGCAGGGAGCCAGGCTGGTACACGGAGCCGAGGTATCAGTTACTGTATGTCTGCGCAGAGGTGGGTGCTAGGTGGTAAATCTACAAAGCTAGCACACCTCTAAACACATAGTCAAACGTTTTATACACTTTGAACAATTGTTTACAATCACATTTAGTCACAATTCTCATTGTTTCTTAGGAGCCTCGTCTCCATTTAGAGGTACAGCATTCTTTTTTTCACAGTGCATTTTCTGTGGGGAGGGGGCTTTGTTAGTAGGGGGCTTCCTTGGCTCGAGGGTGGATCTTTTAGTTAGGCTGATTAGGAGAGTTCACACAGTTCAAGCATTTTTCTGTTTGGTCTCATTGACCGTTTGGTTCTCCTCGAGTTTATCTTGTTATGCCCCAGCTTGACATATTTATGGTGTCTATTCCTTCTCTCAGGGCCATGTTTTGTTAACTATTTGTAACATCCTCTGTTTTTCAAAGTCTTCCTTGCTTTTCATTATAGATATTTACATATTTTGTCTAAATTTCAAGTTAAATAACAGATTGACCTTCTATTGATCACTTATCTGCGAGCCCATTGACTACAAAACAACTGTAAAATGCACTGTTTTAATAAGAGAATAAAAATGGAGTGTCTGCATGGAGAGAGGTGAGGGGCTGAAAGACCTGACTGCTTGTACTCTAAATGATCTGAGAAAACTGCTTTCTACTTGGTTGTATTTCTCAGGTTGCCCTTACAGCAGACTTGAGGATTTCATTTGGGGGGGGCTGGGAGGAGGAAGAAAATGCAAAAAATGCCAGTGGTATCACATCAGATTGAGTTTTCTGTGCCCACTTACCTTAGTGACATAGAGAAAATTATATAATATGATTTCTCAATCTTTCTTCTCAGGACAACTTCATATTTCCATCTAAACAAAAACACTTTCCCTCTCAACATCTGCCCACATCCTGCAAGGTTTTTTTCATTCTCTAAATGTCAAAAAACCACTGAAAATGTATTTTCTCCAAGTTAAACCAATCAAAGTTTTCAATTTTTATGCCTGATTCTATCATTCAAATATATATACGTGTGTGTGTATATATATATATATATATAAAAAAAAAAAAATAATAAAAACAGTCTTACCAGATCAGTTTGGTATTCAGATCTAGCCTCTTCTGCTGGATATGTATTTTCAAACTTAATTAGCTTTTTTTCCCACTAATACAGCAATATTATTTGAGCTTTCTGAAGTGTTTATAGAATTGTTTGGTTATAAATACGATCATGATTAGTTTGTATCCCAGGAGACAATATCTTTATAACATCCTGTCATGGTTGATTTAGAAGTATATTTCAAAATACAGTGTGTAGTGTAAAGAAATCCACGTGAGGTTGAAAGAATTTTTGTGTGCTTGCAAACTAATAACATCAGACTTCTGAAATCCAGAAGCTGAGCTATTTGGTTTTTTCCTTTCTTTGGAGAAATTTATTTACCTTAAGTAGAGGTGGTATAGCCTGTGTTAAGTACTTAATAATACAATCCTATTAACTTGATCTGGAATTCATAAGAGTTTAGTTATACTGTAGGTATGTAGGTATATTCCACTAACACATTAAAAAAAAAAAATATATATATATCTTGACCACCCCCTACTTCTACTCCATATGCATCACACACATCAGGAAATGCCTCTTCGTTCCAAGATGCAAGTATACTTTTCTGCACCAAAAGACTTCTGAAGCTTAGATAATTCCTACCTAGATATAAATCAACGTTTTTCTGAATTGTCAGAGGCAAGCACACAATACTACTTTTCGTTCTGATTCAGAAACTGCAATTTAAAGCATTTGACATTATAGAGTAGATAACAGACTATAACTACATTATTTAACATCAGCAATGCAATTCTGAAGTTTTGCAAATACTTGAACATGCCATCAGGAAACTCTAAAGCACTTGAAACAATTTTCAGATATTGACTTGCAGGATAGAAATCCTGTCTTGGGAGTGGAAGGTATTAATGTTAATTATTTATTTTTAAAAATATTTTAAAAGTTAGAACATACGAGTTTACCTAGATTGAATATGCTATATATTTGCACATACATAGAGCCATGCATTTGATAGTGTAGTAGTAAACTTTCTAAATTTATGCAGAGGAATGTAGCTTGTCCCCAGTTTAGTCCTTTATCCCGGCTTAGTGTGTGAGCACTGTGGCAGCCTAAGGTTTATGTGGTGGTGCGGTGTGTGTGTTTGTGGTGTGCGGTTTTTTTGTTTATTTCTAGCTTAATTGAAAAAAAGGTCAATTGAAGGATTCAGGACAGTGTGCATCACTGTGCCTACCATCTGTGTACTACGGATCTATGTACAACAATAATTTCTCGATTTGTTTTACATTTCTAGCTTTTCACCTTATCCTATGCAGAATATAAAAGTAGTCTAGACTAATCTCTTTGATTAATGAATTAAAAGTTGCATTGGCAAGAGGATGTGAGACTTTTGAGACTTTGTAAATTTGGTTTGAGTTTTGTTGGTTGGTTGGCTGGGTTTGGTTCGGTTTTTGTTTACTTTTTTTTGTTTGTATTTGGCTTCCAAAAAAACCCCCTTGATCCTTTGCATTTCCAGCAAAAAAAAAAAAAGGATAAGAGGCAGCAGAAGGGCAAAAATCTTCTACTGGAAATGCATAACCATGTGATTAACCTCACTTGACTCAGAAATTATTCATGTGTTATAAACCAATGTTTGCAGAAGTCCATGCCCAAGTAAGAGGTGGCTAGCCTGTCTGCCCAGCTCAAATGTTGTTTATCATAATGTTTTAGAGTGATTAGCATGAAAAAAGAATAAATTGATTTTAATATTATTATTGTCTTGTATTTCAGAATAGAAAATGTTTTAGATAAAGGTTTTAAAAAAACCTGGAGCATGAAGTCAGAAACTTCTGCATATTTTTTTTTTTGGCCCCCACTCCCCCTTTTTTTTTTTTTAAACTTTGCAAAAGGGTACTCCTTAAAACTTTGTCTCTCTTACTACTTAATCCTATAAGATTATTCTGTGAAACAAGTTGCTGGAGAAGATTACTAAAGCAAGAATTCAAGGTGCGTCTAACCTAATATTTTGGAAGGAATACATAATATGGAATGAAAGGGAAGAAGAAATAGAAATCACTTGTCTTTTAACCCTTACAATTCTTAGGATAACTATTCTGGATCCATTGAAACTTAAACAGGGAAAGATATATTTCCATACAGAAGGGTCTCAATACAATTTTTATCTTTTTTTCACTGCTATATCTAACAGAATAGCTGCTTCTACTGTTATGTGTTTTCCCTATACACATAAAAACTTAAATCTCCTGAACAAGCTATATAAAGGAAGCTAATTCCTTTCTGACAGTACTAAAAAACTCCCACAAACCCTTAGTGCCTTCAGATACATTTTAGGTAAGAGAAAGGCAAAATGGGCTCCTATCTGTACAGGTGATGTTGGGACAAAGGTTGAGTCTGTAAAATAATAATCCTAAGACATTAGTTCTTGCAGTCTTTCTGCACCTCCTATGGAAGCAGCTGCCTCCACCATCTTTAAGAGCTTAGCTACAGCTGCAAAAGTAGACATGCGGCAACAGCTTTTGCTTCTTCTCTCTCAGCTTTGTTTCTTCTCAGTAGAATTGCTGGCTAGTGACTTTTCCTCCTCTTTTGGATGTAGCTCAGTGGCATAATGCCTTTGAGGCTCAGCTTAATTTCCCTGAGGATGCTGGACTCATCCACTATGCATACCTACTGTTGAATATGTATGGCTGGCAACCCATTCCCCAAATAAGACTACACCATTAAATCAGCATTAAAATCCTTCCACTCATATAGAAAAATGTTGCCTGTTATAGATGTACTTGAAACTGTAAAGCCCCACCCATACGAAGTGATACGTTAGCAGTCTGAAAGAAAATAAGAAATCCTTCGTTTACAGGCTAGTTTAGACACTAGTCTTGTATGCAAAGGTTTTTATATATAGCATATGATGGTGTATTACTGCTTTGAGTGTATATTAAACTGCATATACAGTTTGATCATTTTCACATGGTTTTGCACATGTTTTATCATTCCAGACTACTATATTCTGTAGCCTTCACAAACTGTATCATGTGAAAGAAAAGGGCAGCGGCAGTAAACTAGCTAGTGAGGGAATATAACTTCTAGCATGGCTCTTTTAAAGTTGCTTCTGATTTATGTAGTTGGGGTTTTTTACTGAGTTGTTGAAGTATCTGATCAAATTCCCACTTGGTAGTTGGTGCAGCTTCGTGAGCAAGGGTGCTGATACAAATGAAGGAGCAGTGCAGCTAGAGAGGAGAAAGAACAAATGGCAGCGCAGAAAGCCGGACCACAGTATCTTAAACTGATACTGTTAACAAAGGCAATATATGAGAAAGTGATAGTCTCACGGGAAGAGCCTTGAGAAGTACCTAACACATCTCAACCACGAACACCTAAAATAACTTAAGTGAATATATCAGCCCATTTTTTGAGATGCCAAAGCTATGAAACACTAAGTTACCTTTAAAAAAAGTGGCAGAAGCTATCACGAATGTGTTCTGCACCGGTTTTGTAGTATGGTGTCTGAACTCTTTCAGTGTTTGACAGTTCCATTATCTCTTTTAAAACAGACAAGTTGACACCAGCAAATAAGGTGAAATTCACTATGAATTACATCAGTTCATTTATGGTTGAAATCTTCCTGCTGTTAAGATAATTTCTATATGCATCTACTTACTAGTCTAATGCGCCATTTTATAAAATAATGAAGAACCTCTAATGTCATATTTGCCTACACTTATCTCATTTTAATTCAAACTCCAGGTAGCTCACTGAGATGATCTAAAAGAATACAGCTATCTAATGTTACAAAATATAAAGAAAAAAATAAAGATAGCTGAGAAGCAAATGTGAACAGAAGCATCACCAGCAAATAGGAATATACTTACAGAATCCGTAATAGCTTACTACAAAACAAAAGCGCCACCTACATCTTTCCAAATAGCCTAAGAGTAAGGGAAAGACATCAAAGTATGGTAATTCATAACGCGTCATTTCTTAATACGTGATTATTGCAAGGGGGGGGGGGGGGGGGGGGGGGCGGCAAGAAACACCAGTGATGCTTTTTATCAGTTCAGAGTAGTCAGCATTTATGGAGATAAAAGGCAAAAAACCAGGTCAACAAAATTGCTATATAAATAAACAATGAATTAGTGAGCTGTACATTAAGAGAAGCAGGGTGTTAAGTATTCCCAGAGTGAGAAAAATGAAATATTGCAAATATTTATGAATAAGCAAGTTAGTGTATCATTTAATGTACTCAGCATATTCCTCAGTTTATGAAAATACTTCATTATGTATGTAAAAACTATTTTTAAATAGTTGGCAAGTGAGAAATGTTTTACCTTTAACGTTCTACTTTTAATTCTTGTCTGGTAAAGTTTTAAGTAGGTACAAGAAAAGTATGGCTAGAAAAAAATGTATGTATGTAAGGAGTCAAATGTACTTGGTTTCTAATAGCAGTTTGATTCTGTATTCCAGTGTATCTGTTTTGGGGGGAAAGACAAGGTAGGAAGACAGCTTCAGAAACTCTCAAAACCAAACACTATCCCCTTCCAATGAGGCTGGAGAGTGGAATGACATCAAATGTTCACTGTTAGTATAACACTACATATTGCTGTGGATATTTATTTTCTCAAATAAAAGTCTTTCCTTAAAAGTAGAACAATATAAAACTCATATATGTAATACCAGCCTTTAAATAAAGGCAACATAAAATAAAGGAGCTAAAGGTTGAAATAAAGTACTTAATTAGAGATAAACTCCTAATATAAAAAACAAAACCAAGAATATATTAAAGAAAATAGGTTTTTTAGAAGTCAAACAACTGTCTCCTAGAATTTTATACACTTAAAATATGGAGTTGCTTGATTCCAGAAAACACCACAGATGACACACAGTTTAATCTATACGACCTTTATGCATCGCTATTTTGTGATTATGATTGCCATTGGTAGACAATATTAAACCCACGTTCAGAAGACTACAACTCATGCTTAAAGAAACTACTGAAATAGTTTTAAGCCACAAAACTAAATAAATGCTAAAATTTATAAAAAAACTTGTCAAATGGTACATAGAACTTGCAAACCACAGTAGCAAGTTAAGTTTTTGCGCTTCACAAACCTGATTTAGATGATAACACAGAAGATCCCTTTCTGTAGCTGTACAGCTCAGGCTTGTTGGATCTCTGCCCTTAATGCTCAGTCTGAATAGAGTACTCTGAATGTATATTGAAATTTACCACTTACATAGCTGGTATACAAAGTTATTTCATTTTAGTAAAGCTTGTCATTTTAATTAAGTATTTTGAGACCATAAAAAGATGGAGCCTGAAATAAAAATGCCTCCAGTGTTAAAGATCTAATTTCAGTGGTTTGTACACACACACACCCACACACACACAGTAGTTAGAAATGCCATATTCATTATATTTCAGTTACATCACAGTTCATTAGAATCCAGGTTTTAAAATGGACAGATAGCACTTTGGTACAACAAAGGAGTTTACACTCACTGATCTTTTACTGAGAGCTGGCAAAGAGTATTTTGGTCATCATGCAAAACATACTAATTTTACATTAACTACTGTCATAGTGCAGCACTGATGTCTACAAAGGTAATGTAAGCATGTTGGTAAATGCTACAAAATGGTAAAACAAAATATATCTGCATATCCTAACTGAAAGGAAGGTAAAACAGGAACATCAGTCTGTTTATGTTCTCTCTGTTTACATTTTTCCTGTTACCGCTTTTACAGAACAGAAATTAGGGCTGATGTCGCACTGTTTTCAGATATCACACTTTTCATCTTAATATCAAATTAATTTAGGTAATTTTGAGAACTAATCAACTTCTACAAAACAGTTAAATGCAATGTATTTTGTTGGCAAAACATTAGAAGCTGATGAGTCCAAGAGTTTCAGGCCAAAACTCTTTCTTAATGCATATTGTCCTGTTTGTATCCAAATGCTATTGTCCATTTTGCTTGTTCTGCACTTTTGCAAGCCTGTGGTAGGGTTAGAAATGCAAAGGTCAATTGAGGATAACTTTATAAACTTGAATATTCTTTATTGTTCAGGATATTTTCTATACTTGCTTTTCATTTGTATTGTTTTTCTTTCATCAGTGGAAGTGGAGAGTTATATTTAATAGCTTATTTTTTGCTTAGCTGCCAGGTATTTAATTTTCATTTAGAGTTTTAGGTCAAAGCCAATCTATGAGAGCATGTTGTTTGGGTGGTTTGGTTTGGGTTTTTTTTGTCATCACCTTACCTGTCTGTTAGTTGGATAAATTAAATTATTCAGTATTTGTGGAAAACTGTAGGTTTATGTTCAGTTTATTTTAGGATTACTATTTCTAGCTAGCACGTGCATTAAGCTTTAAAATCAGTGTAAAAAGCAATATGCATTTTGTAACGTTTGGTTCCGATATAACTACCGAAATACAAATGAATACAATGATATTCCTTAATTGATGCCACTCTCCTTTAGAAAAAAAACAAACCCCCCAAAACCACACAAAAAAACTCAAATCAACCCTCCTGTTAAAAAAAAAAAAACAAAACAAACACCTCTTTCTCCCTAGCAGCTGCTTTCCACGGCATTACCCGTTTGCAATGCAGATACAATTTCCTGTCCCAGAGAGGCTGTGAAGCTAAATGACTTGCAGGTGAAACAGTTTGGGAGACCTATGGGGAAGTTAGACATGCAAATAGTTGGCTTTAAATTGCTGTTAACAACTGTATCTAGCAGTATTTAATCCAGTGGCTAGGAGGTGGTTAATGTTGAGGATGGGTGGTATTATTAAAGAGGTGATGCTATTAAAAAAATAAAATGGCTTTTTCTTCTATTATAGAGATACCAGATTTTAAAAATTACTAAGCAAACTAAAGCTTTTCTAATGCTTTTGTTACATTTATGTCCTACTTTTGAAATTTCTATTTCCCAGGAGTAATATGTACTAAAGAACAAGTTCTGTCTACTGATTCTCATGTAACAGCACAAAACTACAGTATTTTTCTTTAAAAGTAGAGGGATACTTAAAAGTCAAACAAACCACAATTTTTAGTGAAAGCAAACATAACTTCAAGAAGGTGGATTTATTTAACTCTAGAACTAGAATTACATTATTACTTAATGCAAGAACATAGCATACGTAATAAGCACGTGAAGTGTTCCCTAACTAGACAGCTCTAGCGAGGGCCTGGGAGAGACGGTTTTTGACGTTTTTATTATGGCTGGGCTGTGGTGACCTGGGGCGGCATGTGGAGATATCGCTGAGACAAGTGAGATTCCAAATTTCCGACCCTTCTCTTATAGTAGAATACTCCACCAATTTAATGGAATCATTGAGATGTAAACGAGCTACCTAATGAGACATGCTCACATTAGTTCCAACCTTTACCTGTAGCGAGTTCGCTTGAACGGGTAACGTAACTTAAATCCAGGCAAGGGTTAAACTAGTTCACGCGCCCGCACTTCGCTACCGGACCAAGTTTCTGAAAGCCTCTGAGAAATAACGTTGTGGAGATGACCGCCTCTGGCCGTGCTAAGCGTTTTCAGGGAGGTGCCTGTGCGTCTCCTTCATTTAATACGAATGCGAACTGGGTTCCGCGGTGCAGGGAGGGCCCGGGCGCGGCGGGGGCAGCGGGTGCCGCCTGACTCCCGAAGGCGCCGCGGGGCGCCCGGTACAGGGGCTGCCACCCGCCGCAGCGCCCGGGCCGGGCCCTGAGGCGGGGAGCGCTGCCCCCTCCCTGGGCGGCTCCTCGGCTGCGCGGCCGCCCCGCAGTCGGACCCCCGCGCCGGGCGTCGCTCCGGCCGCTGCTCGGAGGCCGCCGCCCTCGAAGCGAAGCGGGTAGCCGCGCCGCCGCCGCCCGGCCGGGCCGGGGTGAGCTCAGCGCTCGGGGCAAGGCTGTCCTTCGGGCCGACGCCCGGCCGGCCCCCCGGGTGAACGGAAAGGTCGGGGCCGGTGCTTTCCCGCTCCCCTTCCCCGGGCTTCCCGTCGCGCAGAGGCCGTCAGGGAAAGGCGCTGCCGCTCTTCCTTGGGGCAGGCTGCCCCTCCGGGGGGCGGCGGGACCCGGGGCCAGCTGAATCGCCTTGCCCCCGTAGGAGCGGAGCGCGCCTTCACCAGCGCAACTCGGCAGCAGGCGAGCGGAGCGGCCCCGACCGCACTGAGGAGCAGGCCCTCCCCTCCTGCCCCGCCACGAGAGACAGGGAGCCGCTGCGCCCCCACCCCCGCGAGCGGTGCCCCGTGCCCGCTGCCCGGCCGCGGCGAGCTCGCCCGCGCTCCCGAGCCCGCGCTCCCGTGCCCGCGCTGCGCGCGCTCTCCCCCGGGCGGCGCTGTGCCCGCGCCCCTGCGCGATGCAGTGTGGGAATGGCTGTGGCGCTGGGGTTGGCTGAAAGAGGCGGCCAGTCGAGGTTTAATGTCCGCCATGTTGGCCGTGGCGTATTGAGCGGAGCCGGAGCGGCGGAGGACAGAAGCCAGCGCCCAGCCCAGCCGCGCCAGCCGGCGCCGCCGGGCCCCGTGTCGGAGTGCGCCCCGCCCTGCCGGGGGAGCCCCGGTCCCTCCATGAGAGCGCTCGGCGGGGTCCGGCTCTCAGCTCGGAGCGCTCTTGCTGTCGCCCCCCCCTCCCCAGCCGGAGCCGCCATCGCCGCCTAACATGAGCAAACTGTCGTTCCGGGCCCGGGCGCTGGACGCGTCCAAGCCGCTGCCCGTCTTCCGCTGCGAGGACCTGCCCGACTTGGCCGAATATGCCTCCATTAACCGGGCCGTGCCGCAGATGCCCACGGGCATGGAGAAGGAAGAGGAGTCGGTACGTGAGACCCCCCCCCCCCCCCGGCCGGGTCCCTCCATCCCCCCCGCACCCGGGGCCCCCACCTTCGCCTCTGCGCAAGCACAAAATGGCCGCCATCTTCTCCCCGCTCTCCCCGCCCGCCGGGAGGGGGGGGGACGGGACCTGGGAAGGGAAGGCGCCGAGCCCGGCGGCCCCTTACCGCACCCTTCCCCAGCGCTTTCCTGCGGCCCCCTCTTCCCCCGGCCCGCGCCCCGCGGTAGCCGGCGGCCCTTCGACGAGGCCCCGAAAGGCACAAAGGGGGTCACGTGATACCGCGGGCGGCCGCCATTTTGTCTCTTGGTTCTTGGGCCGGGCCTTGTGCGGCAGCGGCGCGGAGACGGGCTTCGGCGGCGCCGTGCCCGCTCTGCCCCACCGGGTGGCGCTGCCGAGCCGGCCGCCGCCGCAGGGGGCGCTCGGCGGCGGGTGGCGCTCGGAAGTTGTGGCTGCCGGCGCGGGAGCGCGCGCCGGCCCGGGCCGCCCTCTTGGGGGAGCGGGGAGCAGCGGCCGGGCCGGGGGCGGGCGGCGGGGCTGTCAGCCGGCATCCCCGCGCACGTGTGGCGGCGGCGTGCCTCCTCCTGACGGGCGGTACCGCCGCCCGCCCGCCTCGGCCGCGGGGCTGCTCCAGCGGCAGCACCGCTCGGTGTTGCTCGTAGCGGGTGGGTGGGTTGTTTTGCTTTGGTTTGGGCGTTTTGTTTTGGGATTTTTTGCGGGGCGGGAGTTTGCCGCCAGAGATAGGAAGTGGAAGGGTTTGTGTTCGCTTTTATTTGAAAATCCTGCGAGTGCCTTCAGGCAGGCGTGGTGTGAGGAAAATTGTGATACTCGCTGCATGGAAATGCAAAAGTCAGTACTGAAGTACTACTCCGAGTAAGAAAATCCGCCTTCGGAGGCCAAAAGCCTATCAGTTCCCTCTCAGTTTTGCTGTCTTAGTGGAGAATGAAACAAACCTTTTCAGACTTCAGGATAACTTAATCATTCACTCAGCGTGTTCCAAGACGGGTATAACATTCAATAGCTGTTATTGCTGAAGACCTCTTCTGAAGTGGGTAACTTGTTTTCAGTGTTTGCAGATCTTTAGTTATTTCTTTGGTATAATCAGTTTTCTTCATTTGTGCATGAAGCACAGCAAATAGAACTGTAGAAATACACTTATGTGAACAGGTTTTGAAATCTAGTGATAAGAACAAATGCGACAATTTCATACTCTTGACTTCTGCTAGCTGTCAGGCTTCTGTTGCCCTTCGAACGTGACAGGCTGTAAAGTTCCTGTTTGTATTTCAAGACCAGCAAACTTTGAGTTACTTCTTTAAAACTTAAACTACACATCTCTTCTTTATCTGTAGTCTTCTCTTTGTGCCGCTATTGCTGGAAGTTAACAGATTCTGTGAATTTTTATGAAATGTCTCTAGAAATCGTTCAGCCTGAAGAGTAGTACTGGGCATGTTGTTGTCTATTTAGTAACTACTCTCTGAGGCTTTTCTAGTGTACCTGCCTATCTACCATTTTAACATAATATTTCCAAGTCCTGTGCAAATAAGTTGCTTTAAACATCCACTAAAATGTGTAATGTGAAACGTGGGGTTTCTTTATGGTTTTGTATTGGTGCTGTTTATTTTTGTGATGTGAAGGTGCTCAAAATTTTGGTGTGGCCATCCTTTTAGTAATATTTAAGCAGTAGGTAGCTATGCTTAGATGCTCATGTTCCTTTTGATGCAGTAGATGTATTCTGAATTGGTACCTGTAGATTCCGAATGTGAGAGCACCCTTAATTTCCACGTGTAGCAGAACTTAAAATTTTGTTATATTTGCTACATGCTTCCTTGCCGAGTTTATTTCTCAGTTAAAGTGAGCAAGAGTGCATGCGTGCATTTATGTAGAAATGTCAGGTTGCTATCTTTCTCTTTTACTGTTTGCATGGCAGTTACAAGTTTTCAGGCTAGAAAATTACATTGGGTAGCTATATAGCCTCCATAAACACAGAGACACATGTCCTAGCTAAGGAAAAGTAGTTCTGAGCAAGAGTAAATTTTCAAATGTTAATTGTAAGACTTATTTCTGTGGTTAACATGACACTTTTGTTTACTCAGTCTAGCTTTGAGGGTTAAACTTCAGAGCTGTAGGTGTTAAGTAGACGTTCTCCACAGCTTGCTCATGCTTTTGCTTTAAAAAATGTGTACACACACCCCCAAGAGAAATTTGTTTGCCATAAGTAAACACTGGTGTCTTCCTGAATTCTTTTCAGTTCTTGCATAAAATGGTTGATGTTAAACTCTTCCCCCTTCTTATTTCTGGACGCTTGCTGAATTTCTTCCTTCCCTATTGTTGCGCCAAAATTTTTCTCTTCAGTTTTATATTGGTGTTGACAAAGAGGCATGGTAGTTGACTCAAGTTATAATAAACCTTATAGATTTAATACCCTACTGCATCCTGTTTCCCAAACTTCATGCTATGCAGGGTTTAGGGAAGTTGGGAGTTGCTAGTGTTTTGCAGCAGTTGAAGACTTGTATTAGAAGACTTCTTCCCAATACTTACAAAAATAACAGGTATTTTGTACTATCCATTTCTTTACAAACAGATGGTGAAGTATCTATAAGAATCTGGGGGGAGGGGATGGCTTCAACTAGTGTGAGCAAGCATTTATAACTATTTTATAAATAGAATTCTAACATTGCCTTGAGTTTTGCATAAATGTAATTTTAAATGAACACGTATTTGGAGTTAAGAGCTCTCCTCTTGACTGAGTAACTTTCCCTAGAGAAAAATGCAATCAAAGAGATTTAATATTCAAGCATCAAGTTACAAGATATTTAAATGACTAATTAGTGTTTTGATGCACAAAAAGGAATCTTACTTTGTTTCCCTTTCACCTTATCATTATTCCATCCTCTTCCTACAAAGAATAAATATGGAAAATAGTGCATCTTCATTACTACAATTGGAACCTACAGTTGAGCAGCAACATTCTGTAAGTCTTGTGAACGAAAAACAAAATCGCTACATTTATCTGAGTTCTAAAATACGCAACTGATGATAAGGATATAGTAACTTAAAAGTGACAGCTAAGGACCTTAAAGTGATGTTGATTCTACTAACAAGTAAAGTATACCTTTCTGCTTAGTCATAATTTCAGTTAGTGGATTTGCTTGGAGGTAAAGACTATAGTAAAAAGCTCTTTGACACACAGACAGAGGGACTTGAAGTTATCAACTGTGTTCTGACAGTTGATTTAGCTCCCAAGTTTCTAGGGTAAACACATTGTAGCTGTTGCCAAGTCTGTTGCTAAATCTGAGAAACTAAAAACTATCAGGATACATATGCATCTCTAAAAAAGAAAAAAAACCACCACCCTTCAAAATGTAATGACACTTCTTACGCAACGCTGAACATCCCCTGCATTATCTCAAAATCCTGTTTTTGAGCAAAATGCATCCTTAGTGCTGTAATTTTGAGAACCAAACAATAGACCACTGTTAATACAGTAATACAGATTCAGCTAACAAATCCATTTTAATTCTTAACAGCCTGAATAAAGTAGTAGATGGATTGGATTTTTTTAAATCTTTCACAAAGGATAAAAAAAAAACAAAACAAACAAACAAAAAAAACCACAAAGTTGTGTGGCCTTTTGTTTTGTGTTTTCTGAGGTGTTGCTTTTGTTTTTCCTTAACTGGAAATTCAGATTCTAGACTGAAAGAACAACAGCTGGAAAAGCAGAGCAGAGGTAGCTTTAGTTATTTGGGACGAAACGCCCTGCTGAAAAGGTAAGACAGTGATGCTTTTTGAACATGTTCAGTAACTTATGTTTCAGAAAGGAAGCATGCATAGCTCTACAGACATCCTAATTTGGTGGCTTCCAAGCAAACCAAAGAAAACTACACTTGTTTTCCCTGTATTTTTCTGAAAGGGAAGGCGTTAGGACACACACTGCATCCTCATCCTCTAGATTCTCTTAGGTAAGAAATAGAAACTTAAGGGTTTTTTTGAGACTGTAGATAATTAACAAAAAAATGGTTATGGAAAGTTACTGTGTATATAACTGTGTTGACTTTTTGAAGAGTTTAAAAAATAAAGTTGTATTTGAAGCACCTCATATCAACATTTATAAGGCATATTTAAATTGTTAGGAAATGTGAACTTCCTAGCCAAAGCAGTGCCTCAACAAAGAATAGTGTGTGAGCAGAGATACTTATAATTAAATGTCCTAGTATACTTCAAAGAAATTAATTATCTAAATAGGAGAATACAGCTATGTTGATGACATACCCATAGAACTGTTACTAGCTCTTGGTAATTTTCATGGGTGTGAATTTTTTTGTTTTGTTTTCTTGAGTGAGTGTATCTTGATGTAAATGCTGGTATTACTATGGTCATACTAAGGTTTTGGATGTTACATTTCCATTTAGTCCTGTGTATATTCAAGTTTGTATAGGTTAGGTGGATATTTCTGTCATGTATACCTTTCTGAATCTTGGTGTCTCTGTCCTTGGTATTGAGGCAGGGGAAAGAACATAAAAGTGAGAAGTCCTGATGCTTTATTGTATCACTCTTAACTCCCTCTTCTGGTGATTAATCGTTGCCCTTATTTTAATTCTGGAGTAGCAGCTTTCTTGTCCTGCTAGATCTCTGCCAGACTGATGCACTATGTGGAGTTCTGTTTTTAAGGTTCAGAGTTTAAAATTTGAGCCTGCTTTCTAATTTTAGTTAGTGTTGCTAGCAGCAGGTAGAAGAATTGAGCACCCAGATTCTGAAATTATAAGCTGTACAGCTGCTCATTCAATTCTTACTATTCTCCTTTGCCTATGTGTTGTGATGTAGCCAACAGGTTGCACAAACGGTGGAATTAAGTCTGTATGTACAGTTGTCATCTGTAAATACTGTCATACTCTGTTACCTGGTGTTTGAGCAAAATGTTGACGTATTTCAGAATGTGCTTTTGATCTCTTTAAATCCATAGTTGTAGTTACCTTCCCTGCCTTGGCTTTGGGGATGTTTAAGAAAAGCTTATTTGGTAAAATTTCATTATTAGACATAGTATTTTTTTCCTAATATCAGTATGACCTGTCAGTATTTGCTAAATGCTGTGGAAGACCTGATGAAGCTAACCTAATGTTTAAAGTGTTCCAAAGTATTTGAATGAACATATTTGCTGATAGGATGTGTCTTAATTTAGCAAACCACTACTTGGTTAACTTCCCATTTACACAGTTTGGGTAGGCTCAGGGATCAGATCCTCTCCATTAAACTACCTTGAGCCCAGATACCATAGATCTCTTCCAAGCAATGCCTGCACAGAAAATACGTCTGCCTTCTCGCAAATCTACTCTGGAGGCATTGGGAGTTTACCATATCCATATTCTGTTGATGCTGAAACAGCTGGTTTTGCCTTATCGAGGAGAAAGTAAGGAATGTACAAGAGGCCCATATGTCACCATCTAAATCATGAGGAATTTAAAAGTGTATAGCAGAGGTGTAGGGAGTCAGTGTATGAATGGTCTTGAATTACATCTGTAAACTTCATAAATCTCCTTAGTCTTTTTCATTCATTACATTCTTGCCAGCTTAAGAAACTGCATTCTGTGTGTGCGTCCATACAGGTATGTATTTTCTTCTAACAACTGTGTTCGTGGCATCTAGGTACTCTTGAAATAATCACTACCTTGCGGATGCACAGTTCACTGATACTGTTTCAGGATCTTGTAGGGGCAATTAGAGTTACATGAATATAAAATCATTACAGATACTGTAACTGAATCATCAGTTTCAAGTCTGGATTATTATTTTTTTCTTTGAAATAAGGTCAGGAAACTCCCTCTAAGTTTTTGGTTTACTAATGGAAGAGAATCTGTGCTGCTGCCTTCCGCCCCCGCGCCCCCCCCCCCCCCCCCCCCCCGGTTGTAGAAGTCAAGTATAATGTTGAAACAGATGAACTGAACTCCTTTAGTGGAGCTGAAACATTGAAGGGTTTAAAGTAAAGGGAGAGAGGAGAGAGAGAGATTTTTTGCATACTCTTTGATTCAGGAGTCCCACAAACTGGAAAAATATTGCTTCCTATTCATGTCTCTCTTTTCCCACCTTTTCTGCTCACTTGTAGTAAGAGGCGTTAATTTTATATGCCACAGTGTTCTTTTTTTGTGTGTTTAATTTTAAATACACTGAACTCATAGATTATCAAACATGTATGCTCTTAGGAATCTAATTTGATAGGAGGGGAACAGAGAAATAAGGGTTTGTCGCGGTTTTGTCTCAAGTGTCTACAGATGCTTCAGTTCGGAGCTGGAGGAGATTCTTCTGTGAGCTCATATAACAGACTTAATTTACCTTTTGGTTTGGTATTGAGCTTAGTAACTTACTTCAGACATACTTGTGTGAAAAAGGTATGAAATCCTTAGCCTGAGAATTTTGAGAGAAAAAAAACCCATGACAGCTCACCACAAATATGGCCAAATTTCAAGTGTATGAAAACTCCTATACCATGTCAAAATACTCAGGTGATGAAGTGTTTTCTTTTCCCCTTCTCTCTCTGTGTCCAGCTCCTGACTGGTAATATTGGCAGTTTACTGGTTTTTTCACTTTACAATTACACCAGAGCTTTCTGTTCCGTTGTGTTTAATGTTGGAAGGTGTTCTGTGCACCTGAAAATTCGTACAAGTTAGGAGTCTATCAGATGGTGAGGAGCAGCTTCTATAGTGAGCAATTTACGCGCTGTCTCTGACTATCTAAAGAAACCGGTTAATTCTATGATACGAAACCCACCTGTACCAGCAGTGTTTTCTTTTTGAAGTCAGAGGGATGGTGGTGGCATAGACTTCTATTACAGAGTGGTGAGACTTATTTGAGGATGGAGTTTGGGGTTTTTTTTGTTGTTTCCCCCCCCCCCCATCCCAGTTTGAAATAGGAAGAAGCAAAATTTACCATGATCAGCTAGGAACAAGAAGTATAGATTATATCTGTGGGATTTGACAACTTCCTAGAAGCTAGCAGTTCTGTGTAAAAGATTAGGAATCATGATAGACGGCTGGTTTTTATATCATAGAGAAGTCAGACGCTAATTTGAAGTTGTGAGCAGGGGACTGCCATGAAAGTGGTTTGATAATGTGGTATTAGTTCTGTATATGAATGAAGGTGTACATGTCATGCTCTGAAGTAATGTTGAACATACTTAAGGTTTCAGAAAATAGAAGAGTTGGTTGATCATCAGTGCCTTTGGGTTTTTTTTTTGAGTTGATCAGCAGTCCAGGTTCTCTTGAAATGAGGGAGGATATGGATAAACAAACTCAAATTTGGAAGAATTCTAAGTCACGACTTTAACGTTCTAGGTGGAGGATGTTCTTTTTCTAGTTTGTTTATTGTCTATATGAGCTATCTGTGTAGAAGAGCAATTTAATTCCTCCTGAAAAAGCTGTTCCAGAAAACCTAATTGTAGACCAGTCTTAAGGAATTAGTTTAATGTATGCAACTCAAATTATTTTTAACCTTTTCTTGACTTCCCAGTAATTGCACAAAAATAAGGCATGTAACAGTAGTGGCTTTATGTATAGCAGAGTTAACTACAGTGAGACCAATTGTTCATGTTCAGACTTAAGATTAAAAAAAGGTTAGACTTATTTAGTACTTGTTTATTTACAGTGAGGATGGTTAACCATGGAGGAGATTAAAAATCCCTCTCAAATTATTTAAATTAAGACTGAGGGGGAAAACCCACAAATACAACTTTGTTAGCAGCATTCTTAATAGCACAAGAAGTAATACAGCTGGCAGAGTTTTGGAGTTGAAGGAGAGGAACTTATGCAAGTCGTTTTAAGGCCAGGCTTGTATGGAAAGACTTTAACCCCCTGGGAATTTTCACAGCCTGTCTTAAGGAGGAGCCCCATAAGGTTATCTTCCTGACTTTTTCAGATTTGATCTATCATATCATGGATTTCAGCAAAGGATTGGGTTTTAATTGTATGCAGTAAAATATTGATAACAATAATGGGAAAGAAGTAACCTTAATGTTTGAGAATTAGTGACACAGCTTTATTTTTCTTTTCGCTTTAATAGCTAACACCCTGTCTTTTATTCCAGTAAAACTTAGGTTGTTCACAAAAACCTGCCTAATACTGATTTGTTTCAGGTAGAAAAAAGTGCAATGTGGCAAGCACTTAAATCTGCTACTGTTTTGAGTAGACTGCTTTGCTTGTAGGTGTAATTGTGCCATAGCTATGTGATCGTATACCTCAGAAATGTATATGTAGTTATTGCAGTGTCAGTTATAAAGATTGTTCAGTGTGAGTTTTGAATGCTTGTAAGCTAATACATTTTCAAGTTTTTGTTTTAAAGGAGTGTGTGTGTGAATCTGCTGTCCTGGAACAGAATGCTATCACTCGCTGGCCTTAGGTGTATGTAATAAGTTATTTGTTCTTTTTCCACTTCATTCCCACTTTGTACTTGTAAGAGGAAAAACTAGCTTTAATAATAAGATATGCATCAAACGACTAATGCATCAGAATACAGATACACAAACACAAAAGCAGCAGCCAGTATATCCTCTTCCTGTTTAACGAGCCTGTACATACCCTGTGCTCTCTCCCTTCCACCATTGTGTATGTATTTCTGTGTATTCTACATTCAGGGACTAACCCTGTTCTGGGAGGATCTTTCTGGTTAAACAAATGTGAGGGTGAATTGCATGAATCGAGGGTAGAATAAAAGTCTGAAAATTTCCTGGTCTGTCAGTCTTTTCAAGCACAGGTAGTTTAAGTGAGAAAGGAAATGATCCTCTTAAGGTTTAAGGACCACTCTTAAAGATTTGTTTCCTTTATATTTAATCAGGAGTTTAAAAATTCATGCCTGTTGAATTGGAAGCTTTCAAGAGGGCGGTATTAGAAAGGATTGCTTTCCAACATCTGTTTACATTCATACCTTTATACCAATTTCACGACTTCAAGGTTGTTTCTTCCTAGTTGTAAATAGAAATTAATTAGAGATCTTGTAGCTTGCCTAGGAGACTTATCAAGCTTGCATTTGAGGAGAGAGATTTGTAGTAAGGGCTGCCTTAGACATACGTTTCATGCTACTTACTGTTTTACGTTACAAAGTCAAGAGCTGTAGTCCTCAAATTCTTAGCTGATTAGATGTTATACTCAAAGCATGGCTGCTAAGAAGGTGTTAGCATGGAAAGCGCAGTTCTGCATAGGCTTCTCTTTCCACGTTTTCCTTTTCCAAACTCAAGGATTTTGTGCAAGACTGTGTTGTTGTTGTGAAAGTGCGATGATTGTGTGTTAAAAGATGCGAACTTGCACCCCTTCTTCCCTTTCCAAAACAAGTTGCTTTGCTGAACTCCATTGATCTGTAATGAGTCTCACCCAAAATACCTTTCATAAGTATGAAAACACTTTATATAACTTTTTTTCCTTCTCCTTACTCTTCTGTCTGTGCCATTATCGTTCCTGAGTTACTCTGTCTACACAGTACATAACATTTTTCTTCCAAGTGTTTCCCTTGATTTAATTATTTGAAATGTCCCGTTTACTTGTGTTTCTAAATTCTCTTAGTTTAGTTCCCCTTTTTAAGTTTCTTTAAACACAAGTGATAGAATTGTATTCCTGGTTTCCCCTGTGCCTTTATGTTTTTGCTTAAGAAATGCAGCTTTTAACCGTGTAATAAATCTGCTCCCCCCATCCTCAGTTACGTATGATGTATATTCAGCAGGACATGTCCTATGTGCCTTTTTGATATTTGATTTTTCTTTCCACTTAAACACAAGAAAAAATTCTGAAGAGAGGCAGAAAATAGGAACTGACTTCAGGAAGAAGATTTTATAGTATCGTGGTCTGACTTGTATCTCAGTTACTGAATTGTAAATATTATATCTCAGGAAAAAAAGCAGAATTTAAAACAGTGTGGTTTTATTGAAAAGCTTAGAAGTAAGGCTACAGGTAGGAGCCAACTTGAGTTTGAGCCCTGCAGAATTTTTGTTTTGTACAGTTACTGGAATCCTTTAAGCAGGTTGCTTAGATAAAACTGTTGGATCCTTCAGCTGCTTATGGATAAATTTAGGCACTCTCTTCTGTTTCTCAATGATTTATTTATTTTTTTTTTTAATTTCGTATGTTTGCCCGGCATGATGATCTTGTTTGCCCATCTCTTGCTATTTATCTTCTGTTTTGTTAGAAGAAAGTTATGATTGATATTATAGTGTATTAGCTCTGCTTCCTCATGAAGATGCTGTGGTCTTAAAGTAGGTCAGGTACTGTATGAGACTGTTGAAATGTTAGAAATAAAGATAGTTTAATACAGTCCATCTGGGCATCTAATTTATTTCGTCAGGTCAGAACTTCAAGTCAATAGGAAATACTTCATTTTCTTGCTGTTTGTGTGAGGAGGACAAATTTAAACTACCAAAACTGAAGCAAAACGGCTTCCCTTTTCTTTGTCAGTAACGTAAGATTTCTTCAGTGAGAAAAAAGTATGTGTGGGGAATTAGTGAAATATGCATATTTACAGAGTACCTCTTTCTTTTTTTAGACAGCTTTTTTATGCTTACTAGAGCTGTAGGATGAGTGATTAACAGAACATTGTTGCGTGTTCATTCTGTCAGCCTCTGAGGTGTGGTGTCTTGAAAGGATGTTCAGAAATTTGCTTAGTGGTAGTTAAATACTGAAAACTAATTTGACATATCTTGGGCTGGAACAGAAAGCACTGAGGTGTCTTGATGATCTTCAGGGCTTTGTTGGAGGACGTCGTTGCAGATAATGCATTAACCCTTATGGCTGGTCTGGGTTTCCATAGCACCTGTATTTTTAGTGCAGAAAGACCTTGAGCTGGTAGATAGTAGTTGTTAAATGTTGGGTTTGGGAGCTTTGGCTAGCTTTTAGTAGTTGGGGCATGGGCTGCAGAATGTCCTAGAAATAAAGGCAAAACTTAAGCATTCATAGAATCTGGAGAAGCTGGTGAGGGAAGAGAAGCTCTGAAGTGCTCCTAGTAAGTTCACAGGGCTCCTAATGAGTTCATGTTATTGAGGAAAAAGTGCACCATAAACTAACCTACTAGCTACAATTTTATAGGTGTTAACATCACGGGTGTGTTGTGGGACTAGTCCAGTCAGAAGGTAACAAACAGTTCTGTCATTGTATGGTGGGGTAGTATGAAGTTCCAAAGCCATCCAGGAGCAATAGGAAAAAGGTACGTGGATATTCCCATTGGTAAATGAGAGCCTATCAAAAAACCAGACCTGTAAAACCAAGCCCTCAATTGGTTCATTATTGATTCATTTCAGCAGGTAAAGAAGGTTCCTATGCATGATTTAGAAACCTCATTATTTTTAAATGTTATATCCAGTGGTTGACTTAACTCTGTAATTTGAAAAATTAGTGAGGTATCTGACATTTTATTTTGGCTTGTATTAAATTGTAACTTCCCTGGTATAATTTTCTGGGAAAATTTTTTTGACTGTTCTCCAGTGTTAGTCTTCTCATGAATATCATTGTCCTGTGTCTCAGCAGTGTAGGTTTGACCCTTTACTTGACCTGTGCTTAAGAGAACTCTGGATAAGAAGCACTTTTTTTTTACTTGATAGAAAAGGGGAAGATTTAGTAATAAATTTGCTGGAGAGAGTCTCTTATTCCAGACTCTTTTGCACTGTGGTCAGGAGTGTATGTAGAGTTCACTTCTATGTTTATACTGGATATTTGTCTTGTTTTTGTGGTTTATTCCCATGGTTCACAGAGAGAGTGAGTGTTGCATATGTGTGTTAGGCTGTGGTGTAATTTCTCTTCAGATGGTTGTAGAGCTAAATGCAAGTGGAGAAGTTTACTCTGGATTGTTTCAATACTTTGCTCTTTAACACATGCTAAATATGAATTGTGCATTCACATTACTTGAGAATGCTAGACAGTATTGCTGCGGATTTGAAGGAAGCCAGACTGCCATTTCAGCAAATGGCACTGTCTGTACAGGTGGAATTGGAATTTGAGGTCCTAAGCCAGCTTTTGGCAGTAGTATCACTTCCAGGGATAGAGAGAACATCATCTTGCTTTGGCTTACAGTTACTGAACTGACTCCACTAGATGAAATCTGTCATAATACTGAATAGATGGAGGAAGTAGGAATACATTGTCTTGTGGATCACTAACAGTGCTTCGTAGGGTTTAACTTACCAATCAGGAAAGGAATAAAACACCTCCTTAAGAAAAAGCCATGCAATACCAGGTATTTGAGGGCTTCAGGTAGATAGTTGTCAGAACAAGTGTGCTATCAGAAAAATCCAAAGATGTTTGCATTTTGAAATTTGAAATTGAAATTTGAAAAACCTTTTTAGTTTCCTCAAGCTGCTATTCTAAAAAGCTCTGAAGTATTAGGCTGTTTCCTTTAGGTTTATCAACATAGTATTACCAAAACATGGAAAGAAAAGTCTTCAAGACTATCTCTGCAACATTGGGACATCAGTGTGGTCCCCAGTACCACAGAAACTTCTTTGTGATAGCAAACTGTGACAAGCATTTTGTCATCCCTTAAAATGTGTTGTTAACAAGAAATTCTAAGTTTATTGCTAGTTTTTCTCACCTTCCATTGTAATGTTGTTTTTGCTTTCTATTGATGAGTTACTGTTTGGTCCTTTGTTCTCAGCATGGGGAAAAAACGCAGTTTTATAGAATGATCAAACCATTTAATGTGGCAAGCAGTATGAAACTGAGGTTGTAAGTGGTAATTCAAAAGCATAGTATGTTAGGCAGCTCTGAATTTTGTTCTCTTAAGAATATATGCAGTGTCAAGCTGAAGTTTTTCCAGATACAATGTGCTAAATCTTTTATATATACACTCATTTAATGGCAATAAAGCTAAAATAGTCCTTGCACAGAAGGGACATGATGAATTAATGCAAAGTACGAAATCTTGCTTTGCAGTCTCTGGTAGTTTATATGGCACTAGGTGGTGAGAGGGAGAGGTGGGATGTCTAAAGTGATGTTTCCTGAAGTCCTATAGATGGGTTTCTCTGCTGATGTGTGGGCTATGCTCTTGGACTCAGTATTTGAGAAAGGCACAAAGCAGTCTCTAAAATGTCTACTATACTTCAGTAGGTTAATATATATATTATATAGGCACATGAAATCATGGATATTCACACCACTGTAACTTTATTCCCCTGGAGCCAGGAATTGCCTATTATGAATCAGTAACAGCTGCACATGTCATGGAAGAATAGGCAGCTCCATGTTGTGACCAGCAAGATAGGGCTCAGCTGCTCTGCCTATGAGAGGTGGAGGAAATAACATGTATCTATTCCTTTGGAGATCCAGTGTCCTTTATGCTGTGGGTAGAGGCTTTTACTAATGCAATAGACTAAAACAGTGAAGGCTGAAGACCTAAGGAATGATGAAGAGGTGTGGAGGTTTTGTGTTGGATTTTTTGTTTTTTTGTTTGTTGTTGTTGGTTTTGGCTTTTTTTTTCTTTAATAAATGAAGGTCATAAACTGACTTGAATGCTAAGTAATGACAATGTGGCCTGAACTAACTGATGCTGTCTCCTTCTAAATCACATTCAGTAGTCCTATTTTGTCCCAGCCAGACACTTTAACTCTCACTGTGTGTGCAGAGAGAGTAACAGTAACAATGCATTGAGCTTAAAAGCAGTAAGGAAATGTTCGTCCTTACCATAAGCCTTTACCACTGCTGTTCTTCCTTTCCTCCCCTCCTCCATATGACTACTTCACTGTCTTAACCTTAGTTGTTCAGTGTTTATACCAGCCTTAAAACCAAGTTTGATCATAACTGCATGTGAAAGGTCATGAATTCAAAATGCTAGTCTGTCTTGTGTTTTTAAAGGCAATCTAAATAAACATAGAGATTACAAGACACCAAGAATAGCTGACCTATAAAGAGTAATGATTTGGTGCTTGACTCATAGTGCATGTAGCACTTTGTCATTCAAATCATGTTTTTATTGATCAGGAAACTTCAAGTTGGTGTTTTGTCTAAGCCTTTCAGCCTAAAACAGGCCTCTGCTCTAGGTAGCTTTTTTGTGCATTCCAGTGTAGCAGTGTTCATTCTAAGCCAAGAAAAATGTCTAAACACTTATATTTGCAAACTGAAGACTGACATCTGCAGCAGGAAATACATAGATAAGCTCATTACAGTGGGGTAATCTTTGGAAAATCTATTTGAAGTTATTCATTATTGCACCTGTCACTGTCACTATTGAAGAAGGACTTTTCTACCTTTTGTGGCATCAGATCTGAAATTCTGATGTGTTTTGTGTTGTGAATACAGAAGCTGAGGCAGTTTAGTTGAAAAGCATTGGTAGGTTTTGCTTGCATTTTTTTCATGAACGTATTTTGACAAAATTTAGTTGATGAGAGCAGTTCCGTACTAATTGCTAAGTAGGTTTCTTCTTTACTAGATGCCTTAAGCAGTATAACTCTAAAGTATGCCTCTTCTAGCGTTTGTACTTGGGTGGTGGTGGTGGTGTGAGGTTTACTTTTAGTTTTCTCAAATGTCTTGGCAGCTGTCCCGATACCTTGCTGTCTTCGTACATGAAAAAGCTTCTCGTAGTAAGGGTTACAAAAGGCAGTGGGCAACGAGTGGTGTTTTCTGGTGGTGTGTGCTTGCTTGCTTGGTGTTTTGTGGTTCTGTTACAACAAAAGTTGTAATTTGGAGGAATATGAGATGGGAACTTTGATACCATTGACACTTGACAGTCGTTCAAGGGCAAGGTTAGGTATACTTTTTGCCAGCCTGTGCATATTTGTACAGCTCACATTTCTGCTCATCACTATATGACAGTTTATTTCCATTGTGTGTTACACAGAGGAATAAAGTACTTAAAATGCAGATAGTGTGGAGTCTGCAGAAGTGTGCCTGTTTAACAGACTAGCTTTTAGTCATTACTGAGATTCACCATGTGCTTTTTCTATTGATTTCATTTCTTCCCTGTAGCACTGAAGTGGGTAATGCTAACAAGTGTGTTTTGTTTGTTTATTTTTAAAATCAGAAATAAGCTTGATAGTTAAAGGTGGTGCTCTGGAAGCTTCTTCAGTTTGAATTTTTTTAACTGAACTGTTGTATATGAGCTTTTTATATGGCATGCACATGTGACTTCTTAAAACGTGCCCGGATTGTTTAGGTTGTTATGGCAAACTTCTTTTTGGTTGTCTGACGTGAGATGCTGAGCCTTAACTTGTGAATGAACAAATTTGCGCAAACATTGACACTGTTTTCTTGATTATGGTTTTGCTGTCCCCATGTAACTTGAATACTGCATGATGTTCCATGTAAATATTGGTCAGTTCTATTACTATTTAAATGTGAATGACTGAGGTAATGAAACTGTACTTTACAGAATAGCTAAACCTGACAAGAATGAAGCAACCTTATGGGAAGGTACAGCTGGTTTAGTTTTGTGTGTTACAGACCCTGTGTAAACCCCTGGTTTGCTCATTGATTGATCTTTTCTTCTTATTATTTTTTATTCATTTGCCTTTTTCACCCCAATCAAAAATAAAGTTGGATATGTGTTGGGTATCTCTCAAGCATCTTTATTAACATTAGAGTTGCATAGCGCACACTGGACTGAAAAGCTCATAGAAGAAAAAATCATCAGACTACTAAACACAAAGACTAAGGTTATGTGGCTTGCACTCCCAGCTTCAGATACCCTATGGCTCAGGGAGAGAACAGCTGTGGAAGTATGGCTGTGGTTTCTGTGCTGGTTTTGGTAGGGGTGCCCATGGGCCTCTTCTTGAGATAGTGTTAGGCAAAGTGGCACTCTGTTAAAATCCACACTTGTCTTGCAGTTAGTTTCCAAAAATGTTTCTGCATTCTTTGGAGAGTTAGGTTACTAGTAATGCCTAATATCTAGGTTAGCCCAGTCAGCCAGTTTGGACATTTATTTAAAGTCCTTGGGTAGTTGTGCAGTTAGGTTTTTAGAGATCTGACCTTCAAAATCCAGCTGTAAGTTTTAGATTCTTACAGAAAATTCTGAGGGGAAAACTAGTGGCTCTAGATTCTGTTTTTAACAAAACAATCAAAATCCTGTTCTTAGACTTCCCCCCCCCCCCCTTCAGAATCTTTGAGCCTATGTAATCTGGAAAGCTGTCTGCAGTTTGTGCAGTCTGGCCTGTGGAAGAGAATGCTTTTAAACTTTCAGTAGGCTGATACTGAGGAGACGGAGGTGCTTCTCAGACTGTATGTTATGGCTTTATTCCCTTGCCTGGTGTTTTTCTCTGCCTTACCTGTTGTGATTCTGTACTGCTGCTGAGTTGAATAATGACTCCAGACTGAGATATGCCTTAACTGCAAAGGAAAAGGGGTTGGTTTAATGGGGATCGTTTGAAAACCTGGTCTGAGGAACAGCTTCTGTGGAAGGAGCGGTATATTTATTTTTTTCCATAGTTGACATATACTACACTTCTTTCAAAGTTTTCTAAGACTTCACCTGGCTCAGTTGACTTCTTTTTAAGTCCTGGTACCTATGTAAATGTAGATTTGGAACTTACTTTTAACCTGGCCTAGTACTGTGTGTAGTATTCTGCTATGATATGTAACTGGAATAGTTGAGGCACCCCATGTATATTGAAATATATATGGAAAAAATACCCAGTGTATCTGCATATTAATATTGTTCAGAAGAGTAATGAAACAGTAGGAACTTGTTTCCTGCAAAGTTGGGCTATCATGTTCTTTGTTATTGAGATGACACTGCTTTTTTTTTTTTTTTGTCAGTGCTCAGTACTGTTAACAGTAGTATCAACTCCCTTTAAGAAGAATGTTGGAATGGAAATGTGCAGCTTTTGCCATCCGAAGTTGAGTTGTTACACAGTATTGCTGGGGCACAGTAATGTTTAAGCATGCAGCAAGATATTGTTGCATATATCTTTTAACTTGGGAACTTCATGCAGTTTTATTTTGAGTCAGCTGATTAAATGATCTTGAAGTTCCACTTCCTATTTTCCCCATACAAGGGGAAAATGATTTTGCTGTAAAGATTTATTCATGATCTCCTAAATGGCTTCGTAGCTGAAACCTCTGGTAAGGAAAGATTAAATTCTAAGGGCTGCTCTCATTCTATGTAGACTGCATCCTGAAAGCTGTATTATTGTATCACATCTTAATTAATTTTGTTACAGTCAGATTTCAGTGTGGAGGTCATGCCCTGGACTACCGAAGTAATGGGTTAAAGGCATGTTAATGTGTTCTTTAGAATGCTTTATTTAGGGGCAATTGGTTTAGTTATTAAACTATACTGTTTAGTATAGATCACTGAAATAGTTTTGATGCACTGCAGGCTCACAAATCACAGCGTTACAGCAGGCCATTTTAAGGAAGGGGGGGCACTTTGACAGGTTTGCAGTTAAGTCTGGGATCTTGTGAAATGTGGCTGTGTGGCAAAGTCACAAGAGATGGGCTGATCTGATTTAACTGTTGGTATTGAAGAGACAATTCCAGTGTTTTCCTAGAGCTTGCCATGGTCTGCACCACCTGCCTGTGAACTGGATTAGCTCACAGCAAAAGACTTGTTTAACTCCTCCCCTCTGTGGGTTACAGGGCTACATAGGCTGAGTAGTTCCATGAAAGACGAAGTGATTACATGGGGAAAAGATGGGAATATTTTATGGCCATTACCAATGTTTAGGAGGTGGGATAGCCTCTTCTGCTGATATTGAGCTGTTAGCAGTTCCTGAAGAAAATACTTCCAACTGTGGTTCTGAATGCATGTAGTGCAGTGACGATTTGGCAAGCAGCCGATAGGTAGTCTGAACAGGACCTGTGCCTGGGAAGGCTGAAGTGTTAAATTCTGTTTGTGAATGATACTGCATAATTACTGCATGTGTTAAATACTAGAGCTTTCCTGATTCCCAGGGTTCCTAGGTTGCATGCATTATACTTTTTAACATGTTTTGAGCCAGTCTCATTCATTTCTTCATCTCTGCCTGTTTTCCACAGTAATTGAAAATATGAAACTAACTTCTTTTCAGTCTTATGGTAACAGGACAACAAATCACTCTCCATTTCTTCTAGCATTTTTGTTGATCTCTAGTACTAATGTTGTTAGACTTCTGGGTCAAATGCCCTGTGTGTCCTCTGCCTCCCTGCCACCATTCACTGAACAAGCACAGCAGGCAAAAATTTCCCAGAAGGTGTAAGTAGTTTGCTGCTGAAGTCCATGACTATGGAAGCAAGGTATTTCCATGAAAAGGGCAGACTCCATGCATACTCTTAGAACTGTCTCATTTGAACATGGGGAAAGCATTTTAATATGATGCTTACGATGGTGTGGCTGACCTAATTTCTAACCAGTGTTCCACATAAAAAGGCTAATAATTAGCCAGGTTTCTTGATAGTCTGTTAATTACAAAAACATGTATTTTTAAAAGTAAATTGGATCACATTTTCACTGAGCAATTGCTATTTAATCCTATGCAGCTATTTTAAGTCTGCATTTGTAGCGGAGATCTAATTATTATAGTAATTACTGTGGGATCCTGCTTTTAATTGACTACTCATGAGACTGACATCAGTTGATTAACAGAAGCAATCTCCATATTTTTCTCCATGTTTGGAATATGAAGGGACAGTTTCAGGCACTTTTTGTTATTAAACAAAAAAAGAATTTACTGCATAGAATGATTCATGGCATTGAGAGATCTTGCAACTTCATAAGGGAAGATCTACAGCGATGTGACTTGGGTGAATCTTCAGGCAGCTTAAATTGATGTGAGAAGGTGTTTACCCTGTGTCTGTTCATACTAGTAATCATAATAGAAAGATGGCTTACAGTTGCTTGTGGGCCAGATGGGGGGTGGGGGAAGTGATCTACTGTCTTCCTTGGGACCCATCACAGTGGGAGAGCAAGGAGCAACATAATGCTGCTTTGTTGACCCATCACTTGTATCCTATTTTGATCATGTGTGCTTGTTCTGACCAAATTTAAACTATTGCTGACATGTTATATGATGTTCATGTACTTGAGATCAAGAGGATAGATGCTGCATTTATGCTTACCAACATAACTGTTACCTTGCCATTATCAAGGGTCAGATCTATAAGCTGATACTCAGGAGCCAGGCTTTGCAGTTTCAGAGGTAAGGATCAGTGTAACTCAGGTCTGACCGTGTGCCAGAATACATGTTGAAGACTTCCGTGCTCTATCAGATTGCCCTCATCAGTATGATTTCAGTCAGATTTGGAGCTCTTCATCAGCAGTTGTTTGGAAACAGATACTGTGACAAACTTGTCAGAACATCTTTGCTGTTTTGCATGTAGTTACGTGTGACTAGATACTCATGTGAGGTAGTACAAGGAAGAGTGTGTGGTATGTTATGAGTGCTTCTGTACTGAGTTGCGATGCCTGCTTTGCAGGAATAATTGAGTGGTTTTGCTTTCAGTCATACTAGAAGCTACTAGAGTCACTTTCTGCCCTAAAGATAAGAAAAATAGAAAGGAAATCCGAAGCTCTGAATTTTACAAAGTTTACATTGATCTAAAATGGGTACTACTACGTTCTGGCTAAGTGTTCTGTACCTTTGCTTGGAGCATTGCTGGTGCCTGTCCCTGGTTGAGCCCTTTCTATTGCAGCAGTAGATAATTACACCACCACACACACACCCAAGAGTCCCACATAAAACATACTTGTGATGCCTGAACTTGTTCTAGTGAGGAGGAAAGAATAATGTGAGGAAGGGGGGGTGGGAGGTGGCATAAACCCCCCCCCAACAAACAAAACCTTAATTTTTTTGCATGTAATTCTATGAGATCACTCTCCATGATCCTCCTAATTTTGGTTATAAATTGTGTCTGATTAGTAAGTTGCAGGACATCTAGGATCTGGTAACAGGAGGAGAAGGTGAAGAAAATGAGCCAGTTCGGTTATTCTATTACTTTGTCTCCTTTGTGCATGGATTTATTGGATTGAATCTATGGACAAAGTTCATTTAGAGTAGATTGACAATCACTCTTCCAAAAGAGGCCATCTTCCCTCATCATGCAGGTTACAGAGACTATCGTATGGCTGAGAGACAAGTTAAATATCCCATAGCTCACTGAACCAAGGGAAGGGGGGGGGGGGGCTGGGGAGTGATTTGCATGCAATAGGTCATAGAAGTTCTTCACTAGTCCCTACCATATGTTACAGGGCGGGCTAGTCTGAATGGTCTTGATGTGCAGTGGGGTCTCCTCGCAACTTTGCTGTGTTGGCTTTTACTGTCCTTTCACCAGTAAATGTTGCTGTAGTGAGATAATCTAGGTGTAGGAACAATATTGTCCCTGTGAATTTAGCAGCCAAAAATCTTTACATTATAACCTGGTATCAGGTTGCTCTTGCACCAGTTTATAATCTCTGGATGACGTAATTAAACTTATGATTTTTCCAGGTCCTAATGTTTTCTTATTTCATCTTAGAGTAATGTGCTTGTGCTGAAGATGAGTTACAGTTTTGTTGGATTCTTCTTGTATGCTTAGGTTTTTCCCGAAAAAGTTTTGGATCACAAGTTGCTGGAAGGTAAAATGTGTATGAAAAAAAGACAGGTCTGTAAGTTTGTATGTCCTTGATCCTGTCTCAGCTTTGAGCTGTTTTAACGTAACTGTTGTGAGCCTAATACTTTGAGACAAATACCTGTTGAAGCTGGTAACGTTTTTAGTTCTTGTACCCTAAACTTACAGTGTGAGCTGTGAGATGGTAACTTTGGAAAGCACTTAGGCAAGGGAGAGAGGATTTACCCCAGTCATGCTGATGTAAATTAGCAGGTCGGCAGAGACCAGTAGATGGGCAGTGTGGTTTGACATGTTCCCGATAATGACAGAATCAATTGTAGTGTCCTTTTGTATAGTTTTTGTATTTCAGAAGCAGACGCATGATTATGATGTACACAGACTTGAACTCACTCCTGTGTCCTTTTTATAAATACTAATATTTTTAAAAAATCTTTCTACTTGCTGTGTGTGGCTTCCTCTACCACCCTATCTTTGACTTCCCTCAACAAAGAGCACGCCCTTCCTTAGGGTAGGCTCTTGACAATTTGGAGACTTTCTACTCTGCTCTACCCTCTGGACTTAAGAGTTGGCTGTTTTCGCCATTTCCGTAAGCGGATGTGTCTTAAATTATTACTTCTTTTAAGAGCTGTGGAATAATTTGGAGAAATTAATTGAAGAAACATGCAGTCAAGTTACAAAACAGTGGATTGTGTGTCTTGTTCTTAAGACGATGCACTCATTGCTACTGCAGTAACATTATTTTCAGTTTACTTTCTAAAATAGTAATGTGCAGTCTGAACCTTGGGTTTGTTCACCTTTAATGACAGGGTTATGTTGCATAGTCTTTTAATGCCTTGTGTTGTGGTTAGCCTACTTTGAATATAGTTTCCAAGGTGTGTTGCAAAGTAAGTATTTCACCAAAGGAATGTTTGTGCTCAGTGCCACTTTTCTTTGAGAAAATTTAACTAACTTGGAATTAGTCATGTTGCCAGAAACTTACTGAGCATTACCAAAATGTGAAAGAAGGCAAATACTGCTTGCTTTCAGTTGCTATACTCCTGCTTGTTTCTGCTTGTAGGCAAGAGTGCCTGCTAATACTGAGGTTGAACCACAATTGTAGTATCCTTTCTCTTGTGTTCTGATTATTGTAGTTCAGCTTTTTTTTTTAATGTGGTGTGCTAGAAATGCAACAAGTATGCAAGTGCTAAACTTGTTTTGAAGAGTTGCACCCATGTCCTTGCATTATTGTTTGAGAGAGGTCCTGTTGGTTGCCAAAAGCAGAGCTGAACAGAAGTTCAGATTCCTTCGGGCTGCATTGAGAGCTGCTCTGCTGTATTCCTGCTTTCCCTAGTGCCTGAATTACTGCCAACTTGCTTTAGATTATTTTTTGAGTCTTTGATGTTTTGGAACAGGCATGGCAATATGGATGCGAGGGATAAACCTAGTGTCTTAAAATTAATGGAAAGGAAGACTAAAGAATAAAGAATGGTGTAAATACATGATTTTGCTTAGGAAATGTAAGTATATCATGCCTTGTTATATTCTGGATAGTCAGAAGAAGGATTGTTGTTTTGGTGGGCTTTTCCTGTAGACAGTCTAATTAAAGGGAAATTTATAAAGGAGGAAAGTGGCTGTCGAGCTCATGGTTTTTTAAACAACTAGCAGGGTAATCTGGTAAGCATGGGCATCTTAACTGTCTGCCTACTTTCCTGGACAGGAATATAGTGGGATGGATAAGGTGCAGTTCATGTTACTGGCTGAAAGCTGCAAAAAGTGAAGCTGCTTGTTTACTCAGGCAGCCTCTGTCTCAGAGCTGAGTGCTCCTACTGCATCCATTCGACTCTGGGATTGTCTGGCCACGTGATGAGCCAGTGTAGGAAGCCAGTCTGATGGAAAATGAACTTTCAGGAGGAAAGGCAAGCAGGTTTTTAGGTTTTGAATGAGCTCTTTGAATAGCTTTTAACACAAATCTGGATAAGCATTGGTACTACGTAGAGGGAATGAAGTTTACAGAACAGTAGCACCATTCTGAAAGTACTGCATCAAATGAGCATCACAGCACAACCAGCTCCAAAGTTGTATTTCTGATAGCTTTTTATGTCGGGTAGAGAAAGCAACTGAAGAGGGAAGCTTTTCTGGATAGAAGCCTAACTAATAGGTTGAAAATATTTAAATATAACAGTGGAAGGCAGTTTCAGTGAGAATAAACTACCTTCTATAAGTAAGTCTTGTGAAACAGTCAGTGTATGAAAGATAAAAGGGAAGCAAGTTGAGAGAGAGGGGGAAGAAATGGCAAAGTCTTACTTGGTAGATTGGGCTGAGTTTTTGTAAGACAACTGCAGCTATTCCAAGTGTATTTTCAATAAGGATGCCTTAACACAGAAATCTGAATGCACTCAAAGTGGAATCTGATGAATAGGAACAAATAATATGCGAACAATTATTACTTACATGGAACTCCTGGAAAGAAGGAGGAAGATGAGATCATTCTAGCAATGAATGTATGGAATAAGATGAGAATATCCTGTAAATATTTGTAGTAAGAGGAAACCTTGGTTGTATTTGGTACTGAGATGTTGGAATGTTACCTGCCATAGCTTTTCATGAGTCTTAATCTTGCCCTTGGCATTCATTTCAAAAAGACTTTTTCATTTAATGATGCAGCTAAGCCAGTTTAATGGCTGGCTGCTACCAAAGGGAATTGTCTTTCTTCCTCCCTTTCCCCACTGCCTCCCTGCCCGCCCCACAGTTCAGGAAGCTACTTTGTCAGAAGGCTAATTGTTTCTAATTGTCTTCACGGGAAATAACTGGAGAGAGATGGCTTTCTGTGGATTTAGTTTCCTAAGCTGTCACAGTAGGTTCAGTCTGGCATTAGGCAGTAGTAATACGGAGAATGACAGCAAGGGGCACAAGAGCGCACCTTGTGGTGGTAGCTAACTGTTAAATGAGTTTCCTTCTAACATGGCAAATTACAGCTTTTGAGCTTGACTAACCCACCTAAAATTTGTGAAAGGAATTTAAAGAAACAGTCTGAAATAATTTCACTGCTAATTGATAACTTCTGAGGGGCAGATGATGTTCCAGAGGAGAAGGGGAAAAGGTATGGCAACCATGCATCTTAAAAAAAAAAAAAAAAAACAAAAAACAAAACCTCAACCACCAAACCACCACCAGAAAACAAACAACAAAACCCAACATAAAACCTAAAAAATCCCAAACCAAAACCCTGTAACAGCCTGTTGAAAAATTGGGAACTAGAGGGCAACAAATGAGCCGTCTTAACAGCAGTTCATGGAGGAATATGGATAATGTAAATTATTTGGCCCCAGTAATCACCTGGAAGATACTAATCTCTTTGTGAACAACTAATAGTGAGTTTTTCAAGAACAAACCCTGGTTGATCCAGTCTAATTTCTATAGCAAGGCAAGGGACCTAGTGGATAGTTGCATCATGACTTTTTTAAAAGGCTTTTTAGTACTGCTCAGTTATGCAATGAGTGGAAACAGTGTTATAGAAACTATTGTATAGTGGAAATGTCTCTGATTGGAAAACCGTATCTGGAAATGGATGAATAGTCAAAGTGAAAAAGACTTCTTAAATTTCTAAAGAGGTCTGTCATTAAATACCTATTGGTATTTTCAGGAGTGACTTGGACTGTACAGCGTTGACATATTAAATCAAGATAACATGAATGGCAGCCAGCATGTTTGATTAGGATTTGGAATTCAAAATCGTTCTGACAAACTGAGGAAACCACTGCATTTTCAAATGGAAAGCTACTGTTTGAGTGGTGTCACGTTTGGGTGGGAGTAATCAGCTGTGCAATCACAGTGGGGAATGACTGCTGTAAGGTGTAGTAGGTTAGTTAACATGCTCTCATGCTAAAAATGAGTGCTTCTGGGGTTACCAGTCACACTTGTTTGTAGGAGACAGAGATGTGCTGAGCCACCAGCTGAGATGTTGAAGCTGGGGACAAAGTCACTATTGCTGATTCGTCCAAACAAGTGAGAACTTGGTGCATGAGGGTGTAAAGGGGAGGTGCTAATTTTACTTAGTGGAGTGTCTCTTGGTATGAGTTGAAATGGATAGGAAGAGCAGATTAGTTTATGTGTTTCAGTGAAGGAACTTTTATCCAGTGGCTTTCATAATACGTGTGTTATTTTTTTGTAATTTGGGTGAAAGTCAGGCAAAACAATGATTTGTGCTTCTGTTTCAAGAATATTGTTAAGATTTCTTTAAATACTTGTTACTGAAGTCTGTTAGGAAATAAGTAGACTACTGCTACTAACTAACAGTACCCGTTTCTGTATCAAATGGATCAGAGAAATTGAAATCTTAATTCAGTGTCTAACCGCCTTTTCTTCCCTGAAGCAAAGCAGTTTTTTGTGTTTAAAAACACAAGTTGGGATAAATGCACCAGGGATCCTTCATATGATTAAGAACAGTAAACCTTTTCTGTTGTTCAGAATCCATTGACTATTAGTATGTATTTGACATGGAGTCCTACTGTACTGTATGAAAACAAAGCTTAATTCCCTGTTCTGCAAGAGTTGTAGCTGTTGTGCCAAAATCCTGAAGAATTATTACTGTTTACACAAATCTGAGGTGTCTGGCAGCAGTGCTTCACAGAGAGGTAAAAAAGAAATTATTTTGTACCATACCCAAGAAAGAATTTTAGCTGCCGCACCTCCTAGGTGATGTATGTGCCTGCACTTACCAAAGGTTAGAGGATCAGAATCAGTCCAATGGGTTTTACTTGCAACTGTACAGTATGTCTTATTCTCAGAATTAGTCTCTTTTTGTGAAGAAACTTTTTAACGAGATAGATCTGAAAAAATGTTTGTAGCTTGTTTGAAGGTAAAGATGGGCTAAAATCCTGAGAATCCTTGAAGCAGAATTATACCTTGGAACAGGTTTTACTGTAAAGCTGCACTATACAAGTCACAATAAAGCCTATTTTATAATTATCTTGATTTTTTAAATTATTTTTATTTGAAGTTTAGACAGATGATATTGATTTTATTTATTGTGCTGAAGAGGGATAAGTTTAAGCCAAACAGGCAAAGATGTAATAAGGTCATAATGATGAACACCGGTATGTTTTTATTTCAATATTAAAACAGATTATCCCTGCCACCTTTTTGCTGCAGTTTCTATTTTTGAGTTTTCCAGTAGTCTGGTTTCCAGCATCTCACTGATAGCTTACTGACACAGCTGATGCAGCACTGGCTTACTGAGCACCTAGGAAGGAAGAGTGTAGGAACTTAAGAAACCAGCTTTGGTACTAGGGAAAAAATCCTGCGTTACATAGTCAGTAAACTGCTTACATGCACACATCTTACTGTGTGGGTTTTTGTTGGTAACTGAACTCTGCTGAGGCTACTTACTGTCGTGACGGCATCACAGGAAGAACAGAATGCATTTGAATAACATTAGAAAAAATACTAGAATTTATGATGTTACTAGTCTGTTTCTTGGGTTGTAGTAACAGATATAAATGTGCTTTACTTTTAAGCTTGAAAAAACAGTTGCAGATTTCTGAAAGTTAATTATTCTCACCTTCAGAGTTTATAGTTTATTATTAAACTTTGACAGATTAAGAGGGAAAGGAGGAGGATGATAACAGAAAGCATTGCAATAAGCAAGAATGTCTTTAGGACTCATTATCTGTCTGGGTAAGAATAGTTGCTTCCCTTTCTCAATAGATGATGGCAGGCCTCCTTTCTGGTGTTCTGACATGACTGGCGATAAATGGCCATAGCAAATAAAGCAAATAAAGAATAATACCAGAGTGAATATTTGTCTGCAGCTACTTGTTATAATCTGTTTGTCTAACCAATCTTAAGTGTCTCTGCAGAAATAGGTAAAGATAGATTACATAGTTTGATGTGCCAAGAACACGCAACATCACTTACTAAGTTTAGTGACTGGTGGTGTTGTGTTTGTGTTAAGAGGGAGAGCTCCACCTACTGGAAAGACTTACCAGTTTATGGAGTGTGTTTTGAGTGAAGGGTGCAATACCAATTTCCCAAGTCTGGTCTCAGGGATTTGGAATGAAAGCATTTGCAAATAAATAGAGCTCCTCCAATTTAAAAAAAGTCTGAGTTCTGAAAACATTTTCTTAGATTTTCATCTTGACGTTTTTTATTCATAGGAACATCATCTCCAGCGGGCTATCTCAGCACAACAAGTATATGGAGAGAAGAGGGATAACATGGTTATACCGGTTCCAGAAGCAGAAAGTAATATTGCATACTATGAATCTATATATCCTGGAGAATTTAAAATGCCAAAGCAGCTGATTCACATACAGCGTAAGTAAAGTAACTCAATTCACTGGAGTCTACACTGAAAACTTTATTTTGCTGGTATTTTATGAGATTACTCTTAAATATCTATTGAGCTTGCATCAAGACTGACTCTTAACAATTTTTTCCAATATGTAAAGGAATATATACTTCTTGCTGAAGAGGTGTATTTAGCTCTTGATGAGGAAGTAGATAGATGGTCCTCCTTGAGTCTAAGTCTATATGTTAGTACTTTAAATTTAGCAATCTCAAAGGCCTATTTCTGCCCTCTGTTAACACTCTGTAATTACAGCTTGCAGGGAAGTTTAGGTGCGTTAGCAAGGGCACAAATCTGCTTGAAGAGAATATATAATACATAGCTAAGAAACAGAGTGCTGTTGGAAGAAGGGTTCGCCGGAGTCAAGAAGACGCTCAATATGAGTTATGCATCTTGCTCAACTTTATTCGTTTCTAACACTACTTATATAGAACCAATACAAATGCATATTCGTAAAGCAGAAATATAATTGGTTAGTAGTCTCTAAACACGCACGGTTCTCACACCCCTAATTATCATGACTAAAATAAGCATTCTATCCATATAGGTAATTGTGTTGCTGTGCTTCAGCCTTGTAGTTTGTTACTCCCTATTTTCCCATACCGGTCCCTATCTTTCTTGGCCCTGCACCTGCTTTCCCAGCAGCTGTATCTTGTTACAGCCACGGCCTGTTGGCACAACATAATTACTTGGTCTCAGGATTCAAGAATAGCTCAAGGCTACCTTTCTTGTTAACTTCAGCACAGCAGCTTCAGTACAATTGTGATTACAGGCCTATTCTAATACCAGGCCTGGATTGTGCAGATCTTCAGAGATTCTAAGGCCATGCTTCTGCAGCCATTCTTCTACAGAGTGCCTCTCCCCTGAAACTTAACCAGGATAAAGTGGATTGGGAAGCCAGGCAGAAATGGCAGCAGTAGTAGTATTAGCCTGTGCCTGGATGGAAGTATTCTCCATCTAAAAGTAGATGGGTTTTGATATCACTGACTGGCAAGTGTGTTGGGATTTTGTTTTTGTTGGAAGATAGCAGCCATTCTGTATGGATGTGATCATCATGATACTTCAGATAACTTTTGAAAACGTGATTAAAAAATATAATCTGTTGCATGGTATAATTAGAATTTTAAAAGTAGTATCTGTGCTACGTAAATGGGGCTTCAGTGATGGCTTAAAGTATTAGAATCATAGTTTGGGTTGGAAGGGAACTTTAAAGATTCTCTAGTCTACCACCCCACCCTGCAATAAGCAGAGACAACTTCCACTAGATCAGGTGGAAGATCAGGTAGATTAGAGCATGTCGCTCTGCCTCTAAGCAATGAAGGGGCTAATACTAGCAGTCTTCCATGCTGATATTAAGGTTACACTTTTTTATTCTTCTTTTCCTTATCTAGTGGTCTAACAGCTGAAATAGTGATTTTTATTTTTCAGCTGCGTTGTCTGCTAGCTATGTATTTATTAAAAGCAAGTGATGTTTTTCGCAGTGTGTTTCCAAATGTGCACTTGTGAAGAAATTCATGTCTCTCACAAGTTAAAACAGCTTGAATGAGGCATGAGAACTAGGGAGATCTTGTTTTGAATGAAGAATGCTGAATTTTCATAGGGTATTGTGGAAAACAGAGCAGTTGTTTGTGTTCTGCAAAACATTACTTGTATTTGAAAATGCCTTGCTACATAGGGTAGACCATACTGGGCCAGTTTACTCTGACTTGCCTACATCACAAAAATCAGTGATGAGAGCATGTGTAATGTCATTGTAATACAGTCTGCACATACTTCAGTAGAAGTATCTTTGAAGTGCATTTGGGCTGAAGTCTGAATTGCTAATAATACAAGACATAAAACCGCAAAATACTAGACAGCACTGGAAGTTTTGACCAGTCTAAAATTAATTTCTTACTGAAAGCAGTGAGGTAGAAAGCTGCTAGCTGCTTTTACCACTGGTAAGCTTTCATTGGTTAACAAAAGCATAATTAAATAAATATCAATTTTTAATGGTGTAAAAAAAACCTAGATAAAACTTTGAGGTAGTATTACTCCAACATTCAAACAAATGATTTTGATTTTGTTTTGAGAAGAATCTGGTGTCTACTCCAGACGTTGCTATCAGAAAAAAAACATTTCTGTAGTAAAACTAACTTATACCTTTCACTTGCATCGTTTAGCTTTCAGTTTGGATGCTGAGCAGCCGGATTATGACTTAGATTCAGAAGATGAGATCTTTGTGAATAAGTTGAAGAAAAGAATGGACATCTCTCCTTTGCAATTTGAGGAGATGATTGACAGACTAGAAAAAGGCAGCGGTCAGCAGGTACAATGGTACTTTGAATAAAGTATTTGAAATGCACACTCTGTGTATTGCTATATGAAAGTGACATGCTGGGTTTTACATTTAGCCAGTCAGCCTGCAAGAGGCCAAGCTGTTGCTGAAGGAAGATGATGAATTGATCAGAGAAGTATATGAGTACTGGATTAAAAAGAGGAAAAACTGTCGAGGTCCCTCTCTTATCCCAGCAGTGAAACAAGAGAAGCGAGATGGTTCCAGCACAAATGACCCTTATGTTGCTTTTAGAAGACGGACAGAAAAGATGCAGACACGGAAAGTGAGTAGATGGGTACCTTCCTCTGCTTCCCCTCTCTTACTTTTTGAGAGGGGGAGAAGGATCTTATATAAAGAAGTGATTCTGCTTTGTAGTATAAAACAATAAAATTCATGGTGTTCTTTTGTTTAAATTTGCAAGGATAACAACATAGAAGAAACTAGGACAGCTATTGAATGCAAGTTTGTATTCTTTTTCACTAGATCTACTGCTAAACATACTTAATGGTGTTGGTAAGCTGTAGCTCATTGATAGCATGCACATGCTTCTCTGTTTTAGCATGTGATTTGTTTTCTATATACATAAACATTTAGAACTTTTAATTCAGACTATTTAATTTACATGATCTGGGGAAACATATGCACTGTGTATCTACAGAATCGAAAAAATGATGAAGCATCTTATGAGAAGATGCTTAAGCTCCGTCGAGATCTGAGTCGTGCAGTAACCATCCTGGAGATGATAAAGAGGAGGGAAAAAAGCAAGAGAGAGTTGCTGCATTTAACACTGGAAATTATGGAAAAGAGGTAATCTTTATTGAAAACTTGCTGCAGAAAGCTTTGGAAACTACTTTGTATTCTGATTCCCACAAATACTTAAAACAGCGAGAGATTTTTAAAGTAAGTATTTAGACACTTTCACATTTACAGGAGCTTGTTTTTATATATGGCTATGGAAAGCAAAATAAAATGTTAGGAAGGTGCTGCTTATGGGAAAGTGACCCATCACACTTATCTATGTTGTTTTATTACATATATATGTGTATTCAAATGTATGTGTATATCCTATATATTATACAGGAAGAGAGATCATAGTTTTAGGTAAACTCATTTAGGAATTTATGTGAAATATGTAGAATAAGGAAGTCCCAGCTAATTCTAAGGCTGTTTCTCATCATTGCTGTTTTTCTTAATTATCACTGTTCTGTTTTAGCAAGGCTTGATCTAATACTGTCTTGAGGAAAACATAAGCATTTCATACGATAGAAAATGTTGCTGTCTAGTCATCTCCTCTTAGTGCTGCTTTTGACATCCTGTTTGTCAGCTGTGATGAAGACCAAATGCTCGGCTCTGTCAGCTGCCACTTCCCAATCAACTGAGAATTGTATTTGAAATGTGTAATAGTTCTCTAGGTTGATACTTAAAATCTGAATAGACTTCTCTAACTTGAGCATCCGTGTTTGAAAACAAATGGTTTGAGTCAGTATCGTAAAGCTTTAAAACTAACGGTTTAGGCTGACTTCTTAGAGAGGCAAGTTGAATGTCTCTACTGGAGCATTTTTTTCAAGCCCTGACCATTTTCATTAGAAATAGAGAGGGGAGAAATTTCAAAGACTTTCCTGTAGCTTCTTCAAGGAAAAAGCTGTTGAATAGAGGAGAGACTCTAATGCCCCCCTTAGAATGGAAAACTGTGCTTCGACTCCGCACTTTCCACGGGTCTTGAAATGTAACATGTTTCACGGATCTACTTGTGAAAATATTCCATAACACAGAGAGGGAAGATTCATGAATATGGCACTCTGCCTCAGTGTTAAAAACCTTTTGGGCGATAAATGTATGTTTTTAAATGGTACCTGTCCTCAAGTGAGCAGGGAGAGAAACCGCCTTTCCTTCATCACAATGAAGTTTCCATGTTACAAGTCCCCTTTTCTGAATAATGCTTTCTGTACTACTTACTGTCATCCTGGATGTCCCTTTAGCCCAAGTTGCAAGTATTAGCCTGTTTCTCTGTGTTGTGCAATTTGTTACCAGACATATTGCAAATATTTCAGCAAATAAAAAAAAAAATAATAATTCTGATTTCAGGTATAATTTGGGTGACTACAGTGGAGAGATCGTGTCTGAGGTCATGGCACAGCGGCAACCAATTAAACCTACCTATGCTATTCCCATCATTCCTGTGACTAACAGCAGTCCTTTTAAGCACCAAGAAGCTATGGAACTGAAAGAATTTAAAGTTAAAGTGAGTAATGTCAGTAATCAAGTTAATAGTTTATGCTGTTATGTATGCAAGATACAGCATTCTAGGATGGGAGGAGGGGAGAAGCGTTTTGAAACTGAGAATAGACTAGCTAAGCTGCAGTTGGAATAAAATGCTTTGCTTTGTTGGAGTTACGGGGATAACATATGGACTACCAGCATTCCTCAAGACAGAAATAAAGGCAGTATGGATGAACTACAGGCAAAAGGATGCATGCAATATTGTTGTTACTCTGGGACATACGAACGTTTTTCTTTAATGCCGCCCATAAAGTTAGGATAGCCTGAACAAAACTGTATTCATTACCTAGATACTGGACAAAGATAGGACTAATGAGTTAAAACGTAATTTCTTGTTCTAAATTATGTAGTTATTTTGTTCGGAGGGTGGGTTTTTGTTTGGGTTTTTTTTTTTTTTTTTTTAATGTGATCCACTGATATTCCCAGCATACTGTATGTCTTTGTCTGGCTTTATATTTAACTAAAGTGTCAAATAATCTTACTTGATTTAGACAGCTGACCAGCACTTTTTTCCCTGCAGGCTTTAATTTTGTGTCATACACAGCATAGCTACAGTGCCAACAACTGAGCATGTTAAATAGGTCAGGTAACACAGGAGAAATGCTGAGGTATAATTTGAATTTTAAACAAAGACTTCTTATAACTGAAGAATGTCCAGAGCCTGTTCTGAATCTGGCAAGGTGGCTTGAATTGGTGAATACTTCCATTGAGAGTAGAGCATTTTAATTGAGATTGCTGCAGTCTATTTACCTGTTAGTGATGTTGGGTCAGCACAGTATCTTGCAGCTTGAAAGAAACTTGTTTCTTGGAAACTTGAGAAGTGCGCTTCAATTTGACTTTGCATAGTATGGGGAGATGTGTTTTAATTTTTAGAGGATTTTCTGAGATTCTAGGTATCTTTCCGAAGTCTTAACTTTTTTGCTTTTAAAGCATTGTTTAGTGCTTAGTAATTCCCTAACACAGCATAAATGCCTATTACAGGTGCCTCATGGAGATAATTTTATATTTTGGTCTACTTCTCTGAAATAGTACTGTTATCTTAACAGCTACTGTTTCATCTAGCATGGATTGAGCTAAGAGTGCTTGATTCCACTTTGTCTGTTAAATGTTTCAGTTACTGGAAATGAGATACAGATATTCATGAAACGACTGCATGTTTTGCTATCAAGGTGGTGGAAAGATGAGTTCACTTTTTAGTGTGCTTAAACAGGAGTTTTCCAAAATCCTGATTTCATCTAATTTGCTTGTGTGTCTAATTTTACACTGCTGTTTTCTTCTTTTGCAGCAAGATAAACCTGATGTTATTAGACCCAAAAGAAAGTATGAGAAGAAGCCAAAAGTCTTACCTTCGTCTGCTGCTGCTACTCCTCAACAGACAAGTCCTGCTGCACTGCCAGTCTTTAATGCTAAAGATTTGAATCAGTATGATTTTCCTAGCTCAGATGAAGAACCTCTCTCCCAGGTAGGACCTGTAAGAGTTCTATGCTGGTCTTGGGGAAAGAAGTAAAACTCATTAATTGACTAATATCTCTCCTCATACACCTCCCATCCCCCTCTTAAAGGTTTTGTCTGGTTCTTCGGAGGCTGAGGAAGAAAATGATCCTGATGGTCCTTTTGCCTTCCGTAGGAAAGCAGGTTGTCAGTACTATGCTGTAAGTAGAATTTCCTTGTGTTTCATAAGACAAAGCACCTGTGGGAAAATATCTTGTGTTTAATTGTTTAAAATTATTTTAAGCCTCATTTAGACCAACCTGGCAACTGGCCATGGAGTAGCCCTAAAGAGGGAAGATTAGGAGATGTGCGTTACAGATACTGCTTAACCACCCTCACTGTACCACAGAGGTGTATTGGGTTTGCACGAAGACGGGTCGGCCGTGGTGGAAGGTAAGTCCTACATAATTGTTCCTGTTTTTAAAAACAAAATTTAAAATAAAAAGTAATTGGTAAGATGCAAAGTTTAAGAAAACCAAACCCCTCAAAAATTGAGACGTCGGGGAGATTGACTTTTTAAATACTTCCACTTGGTATGAGTTTCCTTAGCTGGTTAATGTCTCCTTTTTTATTTTGTGGTAGTAGAAGCTGTTTTAATACAATTTTCTTAAATGGTTCTAGGGGGGTGTTTATTGCTGGCACTCCCAAGCTCTGAGGTGAAATAGGTCTGTGTTTTCAGTTGTGATTGGTGGCTTGTATTTAAATTATTTGCATGGCTGTTTTCAAATAGTAGTATTCAAAAATAGCTAAAACCACATTTTTCAGAAAATGCTTTTCTGAGTTTGGACCATGTTTCGTGATTTGCCAGTTGCAGAGAATTTTGAGAGGAGTACTTAAGTGACAATAACTTAAATTTTGAACATGGCAAAAATATCAAAGACTTAAGCACTTCAGGTATTTTGCTTCTAAGCATCTGTATGAAAACAATTTATAAATAGGTCAGTGTTGAATAAGTGCTATATTTTTAAAATATGGAATATGTCTTTAAAGATTATACGTTGCTATTGGATTTTAATTTTAAAAAATATTAAGAATGGGTTTTGGTTTTCAGATTAACACTTAGCACCTCTTCACACATTAGCAAGTCAGATTGGCATATCGGCAAAATCAGAATTGGAGCTGAGTGCTCTTACTGGGATTTTGCAAGGGCATTTGGAAGTTAATGTGTGACATCCCCACTGCATTGGGATGGTTGTGGGTGCATTCGGTATATATGGGTATAAGGCTTTTGAACTTGAAGTTACTTTAGGAGGGCATTTAAATTGCTCTTTAGTTAATTAAGCAATTTTATTTTGTTCTCTAGGGTTTTTTTCTTTGCATTGTAGAACTCTGTCTTCCAGCCTGACTTTAAAAAAAAAAATGTATAGTTGCAGTGTCTCAGTATATATGTGATGTACATCAGCTGTTCAAACAGTAAAAGCTAGAGGATACCTGTGAAGAGAAACCTAAACATAGTACTTAAAGTAACATGTAGTCATGCATGGTGTCCATCAGCAGGGATTGCTTGTTCTAGAACAGTTTTGTGTAGTTTATTCTATCCCTTTGTCACACATGGCAAACTGGTGACTTTCTTGGTATTTTCTTGCCACTGTATCATTCTGCATTGTTCTCCTGTTTTTAGGGTGCTACTAGACAGAGCGCATTCGGACTACGATAATACATTTCATCAGCTGGATTTGGAAATGTTTTCCTCATCACAACACTCTTCAATCAGTCAACTTGCCAATACCTCAGAAACAAATACCTCGGACAAATCTTTCTCGAAAGACCTCAGTCAGATACTAGTCAATATCAAATCATGTAGATGGCGGCATTTTAGGCCTCGGACACCATCCCTACATGACAGTGACAATGATGAACTCTCCTGTAGGAAATTATACAGGGGTATAAATCGGACAGGCACAGCACAACCCGGGACCCAGACATGCAGTACCTCTATACAAAGTAAAAGTAGCAGTGGTTCAGCACATTTTGGTATGTTCATTTTGACAAACTTGCTTCTAGGAATATTACACCCTGCTCAGATAATCCAGAATGTCGTTAGGTCATCCATACCTTACATCATGGTCTATTTTGATGGTAACAGCCCATCTTCACTTTTTCTTTATTTGGTACATAGAATGTTTGTTTGTATTGCTAGCGGTAGTGTACTGAATCTCAAATTCATGTAACTGCTGCCTTGGTATGTAATTGTAATTTTAGAAATATGAAGACTTAGAAACCAGTATTGTGTTAGGGTTTAGGTTGACTCAGAAGATCTGGATTTTTAAAACAAAAAATACAGTGATTGAGATGTTGATATAAATACTAGATTTCAGACCTTTTCTAGTACAAGATGTGGTGGTGGTGGGAAGTGTTTAGTCACAATGTAAGCTTTTAAAATCGCAGCATATTAGGAGTTCATACTTGAATTTACATGAAATTAAATGGCATTTCCCATCCAAAAAATACCCAGTCCCCCCCAGTGATGCATCCTGCTCATGCTTGGCAAAATTCTTGGACTAGTCACCCCTGTATCTCGTCAGCAAGTGGCAGATTACATCTTACAGGACATGAATTGCAGAATTGAGGAACTGAGTAAGAAAATTTGATATAGTGTTAATTGGTTTTTAATTAGAATAGTGTTGGGTAGCATCACTCTTCATATTCGGTTCTTCATGCTGGAAGACTGATATTTATGTAGTTAGAATGTAACTTAAGTAAGTTGAACTTGATCAGTCAGTACAATAAGTGCCATCTTCTTACAGAAAGTGATGTTTTTTACAAAAAAATAACTTCAGGTTCACCACCAGTTTTTAAGGACTCCCTAGAATAATCTTTTCCTTGCCATTTTGAATTACGGCTTTGGAAATAAATTAGAAAACCTGAGTAACATAGGAGTGGGGTGGGGAGAGATGCATGTACCTAATAAACTCCCCAAATTGTGGGATATTTTGGAGATTTTCTTAAAGAGGAGTGTACCCTGGTATTGGATTACTTTAATCTTGTTTTCCAATATATTTTTTACTTTCCCTCCCTGCACCACCTTATTTTTATTTTTTTTCCCTGAAAATTCTGCCGCCTTGCATTTTTAGACTTTCTGGGCAGCTTTGTTCTGCTGCTTTATTTAATGCTTCCTCTCCATACTGTCCTAGAGTAGGCCCTTGCACCCATTCTCCATTCTTTCTCTTTTATGACTCTTCTTGCTGGAAACATTAGGGCTAAAACTGATGGTTCTTTTGGTTTGTGATCTAAGTATGGCTTTTACTGTTTAAATTCTGACCCTCCAATGTTTCAAATCAGTAAACGAAGTCCAGAACTGAACAAGAGCATCCTCGTTGTCTAGTGGATAGTCTGAACTATGATAAAATGGTAGAGTCAGGTTACTAGTGTGAAAACAAAACTACGATGTGATGAACAGATTAGAAATACACTATGAAATACTAATGGCCAATACATTGCACCTGAAAATCACAGACTTGGAAAATTGGCTGATTGAGTTTAAAGCGTGTCTCTGTGTGTGGTTTTTTTTCATTAAATAGGTGATTAAGATATTTACACCATGTAGGAATTAAATGTAGTTGTTATTTATGCTGATGAGTTCTGTCCAAGGTTTTAATTGTGTGGTTGTATTTTCAAGCCTGTGGGAAAGTAATACATACATATAAACACCTAGCATGTTATGTTCACTTGTGCTTGGAATCCTATGCAGATGTTTCATCATCTGTGTAATATATGTAAGATAGTATTCCCAGCTTTTCCAAATGAAGTAGAGTTTAGATTTGTGTTTTTATTAGGATTTGATACAAGAATGAAATAATTAAAAAAAATGTAACTATGTCTGAATTCAGATATATATATATATAATTTAAATTAGTTACCACAGTCTTTGGAAAGTTGCTTGTTATTACCAGGCAGACTGTACCCATTTAATTACTTATAATCTTAGTCGTGATTCCTGTAGCATTGGAGATGTATAAGAGGTTTTGTATTTGCTGTAACGATGATCATCTGTTTAGGTATAGGTGTTTGAAAGGAGGATACGGTCTAGTTCATCTTGGTGCCATTCTGTTTTCTAGTGTTCTTTTTTTTCAGTTTCTTAGAGGGTTCTTTAGGATGCATTGTCTACACAGATTACAGGTGTGTTTGTGTATCTCATACCTATGAGTTTGAGTTCTTGAAAAGTGTGTATCAGTTGGGGCTGCAGCTGCTGAGCTATGTCATCTTACTTTCTGTAGCAAATACTATAAAAAATGTCAGGTATCTAATATCTGTACTGAAGTTTTTCTAATAGTCACTACTACAGATTTACAACCCTGTAGCGTGTTCCTATTCCTTTTTCTTAACTGTCTTTAAAGCTGGGAGTTTGTTTGGGGTATGGATTTTTTAGGTTTATTTCTCTTTGCCTTTTAGGTTTTTGAAGTGGCAGTAGGTCTTTTTACCAGAAAACACTCATTAACGTTTTATTATCATAAAAAAAACCCAACTCTTTAAAAAACCCTGTTATTCTTTTGTTGCTGCAGTGAGTTTTGGTCAAACCATGTTGCTTACCTGTAAGATGAAGCTTGTCCTGTGATTGTGTAGTGGCCAGCAGAGGTGATTATGCTGCTATTCGTTATGCGCAATCACGTGAATGTTGTCACATTAAAGTAGTTCAGAGAAGTCTTGAGCTCTTTACACCTTGAATAATCCAGACAACATGCTGCTGATGTGGAAAACCTTGCTCTTCAAGTCTGTGCATACGTGGCCAGCACAGGCATGAAGTTGAGATGGTATCTCAGGTCTTCTGTTAATCAGAGGGCATGTTATAAAAGCTGTGCTGTGACATACCATTCTCGGACTACAGGAGGCATTGCTTTCCATCCTTGACATTGGAGAGAGGTTTCCCCAGAGAGCCAGGCATTTTATAAACATTTTGAAGTGACTTTGACCCTGAAGACATGCAAGTTATTCTGGTCCTGGCTTTCAGAGTGCTCATCATGAAAGATATATGGAAGTTGACGTTGCTGCATTGAGATTTTGTGTGTAAACTGAAGGGATTTATTTTTTTTTAAACAAAAAAATCCCTTACAAGTTGCTTGAAAAACAGGGCTTGTAGTGGACTTGTCGTGTGCTGAAGTATAGACATCAGCAGCAGGATCAAGTGACCAAGAAAAGTAGCACCGCTTTTGAAGAGGGTGGTTCCTTTTCATCGTACTAAAGAATTATGAAAAAGCATCCTTTGCCCTCTTGCAAAAAGAGCTGATTCAAGAATCTTCAGTCAGATGTTACACAGAATATCACTAAAAGAGGCAAGAGTGTAAAAGCATGATTCTCGGGGAGGAGTAACTTGTTCAGTGGGGAGGCTATTCACTTTGAACAAAATGCAGCAAAACTACTTCAGAAAAGGAGCCTGTATTGCTGACAGTCTCATCAAGTTTCTGAATCGTAATCTTCAGAGGTGGAGCTTGTGTTTTAAGTCTGGAATGTACAGTAGGCATGAATATTCATCTAAAGTATTTGTGTCCCAGGCATTCAGTCTTCCTTGTTAGATTAATTGATTGACCTAGTTCTGCCAGTTCTGTAGTCCTCAACTGCATCGTGTTATAGAGAGACTGTGCTTTCTTCAGGAGACTTGCTGTTAAATATGTCATGTTCGTATTTTTGGATGCCTGCATCTAGTAATCAAAAGTTTGAGATGTTTAAAACTGCACAGCATGTATAATTGGTGCAGCCTTGTGTTTAGGAGGCAGACCAGAGATACCAGTCTACTAGTGAAAGATTGGAGCACTGGTTCCCAGGTTGCATAGCAAGACCAGGCAACTGTCTTGCATTTTGTTGTTTTCTGTGTTCTTTGCCCAGAAGTGGGGTCACTTTGAAAAGAAAGTCTGCAAGCTGTCAAGACTAAAAAGGCTAGCAGTAGAGTCTGCTTACTAAGTTTGTAATTCTTTCTTTGAGAAGCTGAAGTATTCCAGCAGAAGCCTTTTAAGAGTTAGGATGTTTAGTATTCTAGATCTACTGTATATGAAAAACTGCAGGCATCCAGAATGTAGTTAAGATAAAGAATCCTGAGTAGCTCACCTTGCTTTCTCTTGTAAACTAGAGATTTAGATGACGTGCTGCAAGTTGTGCATTGCTCTTCAGTGACTTTTTCTGTGGGAATTCCCTAGAAATAACATTTTCCCCAGCAGACTTGGATACTTTTTTTGTGTCTCGCAATCTGCTTTTTAAAAGCAAGTTTGCACACTTGCAGGGGTCTAGCAGGATGGTGAACTGTGCTTCCACTTCCCAAATGTGTGTTTAGCATTCTGTCTGTTTAATGGAGCTATACTATTTTTTTCATGTTCTCATTAAGGATACCTGACATCTGTCTTCAGGCATCCCTTTCCTGGAAAGAAGCCGAAAGAAGCTCCTTGATCCTTGTGGCAGTTCCTTGCACCAGAGTAGAAGGGCTTGTCCTACCTTTTCATTGCTCTCATGCTATCACTGGCTGTGTTTAGATCTTTTTGTTTGATCCTTGCATCTGTAATGGTCTCAGTACTGCTCTCTGTTTTACTGTCTTCTCTTTTTCAAATACCTATTTTCACATTGCACGTTAAACTTGGTCATGAAAAATACTGACATTTGTAATGGCTGTTTTCAGTTATCGTTGGAACTTTGCAGTCTTGGCTTATCTGTAGATGAGATGTTGAGAACCTAGTTGAAGAAGCAATGGCTTTGGGATTAATAGATGTGTATAGCCCACCCTAGGCTTAGCTGAAGGAGGAAATCTTAAAAGGAAAAGCCTCTTCAGTCTGGGAAATGCGACTGGGGGTGGAGGGAAGAGTCAGCACTTAATAAAACATCTGAGCACTTCTGGAGACTTTGAGACTTGTAATTACATTAGATTTTCTCATTCAGCTTTAACCCAGTTGGATTAGTACTTTGCTCCAAAGTGCTGAATCTTTGGGCTTGTGTGAACTGTTACACTTTGTCTGCATCCCATGCAAGGATGGGTCATGTTTGTAACTGCGGAGTAAACTACGTACCCCAGCTGGTCTGTGACATTTTCAGTGGAAACTCATGTAAGAATGATGGGCAGACAAATACAAATGCATAGCAAGCATTCCTAACTTTCATTCAGTGGCTAGTAAAAATCCTCATTATTTATTTCCTGTCTGTTTTTCTTCCACTACCAAGTAGGGAGTGCATATATATGTATCTTATATCTAGTTTTATAATTTCTAAGTCTAGAGTTCTGATACTAGGAATTTCATACTTAAGTTCTGTTGGGCTGAAATATAAGGCTGTTGTAGTAATAATCAAGGGCGTAATGATTCATGTTCTCATAGTGTCTAATAATGCCATGTTTAAGTAAAATCAATCTTGAACTTCTTTTCAGAAAGTGAAACATCTTTGGGCCTGGTGCATCAAATACTAAATCACACTGATGGCTCTAAGTCTCTCCAATCTTCCGAATTCACTGGTGAGAACTTGCTATACAGTAGAAAATCTTTAACCAGGCAATGTAAGCCAGATAACATCTTTCATAAAATAGAAATTTAAAAATGTGATGTTCAGGATTACTTGGTTTTGTGAATGATGTTTGCTTTGCATGCACTTTGGCATTAGTAACCACTAATTGTTCTCTTATACAGCAGGGTTGTGATGCTGTCATGTATTTCCCTTAAGAAAACATGGTAATGTGATTACACACACCATAGCGATTCTGTAGTTTATGGGATTTCTCAACTGGAAGCTTTAGTTATGAGATCTTTCCTCTGTTATCTGATTGAAACTGCCTTTTTAATGACCATCACCTTACCTGGAAGATCAGGGATCCAGTACTCTGGATTTTTAGAGAAGTTCTTTGAACTCAATGTAGTCTTAACTTTTCATTTTTCCTACTGAAATAACTTTTCCAGTTGTTAACTTGATGTTATAAAGCAAATGCTTTTTTAAGTTACTCTAATTCTTCAGATGTTTAACAGGACTGAAGCATTTGCTGAAAGGTTTAAGCTGTTTGATTCTCTTCATATTAAAACTCTTTTAAACTTTAAAAAATGAAAATGCTTACCTGGATAGGTTATTGTGTTTACTCCACAAAGCTTGTTCAGTTTCCCTGGCAAATCTAGTGAGTGTCTTCCATTCAGGAAATAAAAAGGAATGCTAGCAGGGGGGCCAGGAGTTTACACACACATTTTCTTGTCCAGGATGTGCTTCCTGGTTTATAGGAAACTGGTTCTTGTGGTTAATTTTTTTATAAGTTGGTGTTTTCCTACTTCAGGGAAGCAGAGTAACAACTAGTGAGTTACCTCACAGTAAAACTTGCAGTAGTAGTTGGGAGGGGGGCTGTGGCTGTTTACTAGACGAAGACCAATCTGTTCATACAGGGTCCACAGCTAGCCTACAGCCTCACAGGTTTTGGCCGCTTCTGGGAAGGACTTGCATTTTCAAGGAAGCTAAATGTAAACTGCAGCACTGTAAGACTAGTATGTGCTAAATGCTATGGTGAAATGAGTTAGCACTAGTAAAAATCATTTTATATTGCAGTATAAAAGTGCTGAGAACTATGGATCTTTTGAGAAGTCCATTGACAGCATCACAGTTACTCTGTGCTCTAGGAAACAACATTTGTTGCGTGTCAGCATCCCACAGAATTTGGTAGATATGTAAACAGAATCATCCAATTGAAAGATATTATCCAGTGGCTTAATTTGAGCAAAAAAGGGGTATGTAATTATCCTAAAGATTACAAACATCTTGATTATAGTCATGTAAATGATTGTGGGAAGGCGTATTCATAGCGTAGTGAGCAAGAACTCAGTTTTTTAACAGCGCAAGATTTGTGGCTGTCACTAAGGAGATACTAAGCAGGCATTTATCCTGTCAGTCAGTCTTAGTAATGTATGGCGTTTCTTTCCTTGTATTCATAGCTGTGGATTTCTGAAGCGTTTTCTTCTACCTTCCATTCCTTTTTGCAACCTGTAAGCCAGAAAACGTTCTCTTGCTGCTAAAGTGTAGGACTGATACCATTGCAGAATAGGGTGTGTGTTATCCCAAGCTGTTAAATGAAGTGTTATATGATGTACTGACTTAAAATCCCAATGGTTGTCTCAACTGAAATGTTATAACTTGATTCTGAATTCTACCAGAAACAATTCAGAAGCATACTGAGTTTTAATTGTTCTAGTTCAAAACAGTATGCTGCAAACAAACAAGTAAGAAGCATTCATGTAGCCTCGTCTGTCAGTAAAACTTGAGCTACCCATCTTCTGACAGCTGTCTTGACAGGTGGATAACTCCAGGTAACATTGTACCTTAAAAGGTTCCTAATGTTTAAGGGTTAGGAAGAGAGTTGGGTTAATTTGAGGAGTCAGGTGACTTGCATAAATTACTGTAAGTGTCTTGGAAAGTATGTAGAAGTTTTGGGGGAAGGTACAGTTGTTAGCTACGGAAGACAGTTGAAACACTCTAAAATGGTAATGTTCTTATTTAGAATGTATCTGTAGTGGCACTTGAGATACTCCCACCCCTTGCTGGATTCTATGTAGTGAATGAAGCTGGCTATTTTGCCACTGTCCAATTCAGTAAATTCTGTAGTATTAAATAGTTACTCCTGTATGATGGAACCATGACCACTGGTCTTAGCATGCTGTTTGAGAAGAGTCTGTAAACACTGCACTGTCTAGGGCTGCTGGAGCAAGAATCTGTTTTAAAATCTCATGTGTTGTCTTTTAACCACTGAATGTTACATCTTGTCCCTTTTTTTTTTTTTTAACTTGAAGCTGTTGTTCAGTTGTCCGTTGCTTTATTAACTTTTTTTAAAGCCTTGAATGTCTCCATTAATACCAGGAATATGTAGCTTTGTGTGGCAATACCCTGAGTTACCAGAAATGTGGTTGCTGATCTAAGTTTACAGAAAATGTGTGGGCTTGCTTCTTGCCTGCTGGTTTTTTTCCAGGCAGATAAAGACCAGTGTATGACACAAAAGAAAATTACATTCATTTTTGTTACTTATACATTTACCATTTTTCTCTGACACAGATGAAAGCTTTTCAGCTGTATCCTTTCTTTTCTTTAGAATAAAAATGGGAAGAGGTAATAAAACTTCTGGAAGACAGTTCTTAGGGACACTGTTACTGTTTTTTCTAGAAAAGGTTATGTTCATAAGATACTAAGTTTGGTGCCTTTGCGATTGCATCTAAGCTAGCTTTGTGGGTAAGAAAAAAAAAATACTCTCTGCAAGCCATATAATGAACCCATTAAAGCGGCTACGTTTTTATGGTCTGCATTGCATTCTCCTTGAATTGCTTTTTAAAAGAGGACTGTTGAACTTAGACTAGCTCTTAGAGAAGTTTAGGACTGTGCCTGCAGAGATAGACGCACAGAGTCAGAACACCCATGATTCCACTGTGCTGAGCATATGTATGATATCCCACTCTAATATAAAGTATGTACAAATACTTCTTGTGTGCATGGGAATGGTAGTCTCCAGAAACAATTTACCTCACAATCAATACGCTTGTTTTTTTCAGTTGAAGTGTAATACAGACTGTATTCTGAGAGCAGGATGGGAAGAAACCTAATGATAATGTTAGTGAGCAAAGTACATGGTGGCTTTTAACAGAAGAAGAATAAAGTATGCTCTCTTAGTTTGCAGATCTCCAAAAGAAATGATGATAAATTCTGGTTTGGATAGTTCTCAGTAGTCGTAGTAGTAGTGTTTTCAATAAAACCTTCTATGTAGTGGTCCTTTAGCATGGAGGGGGAAGAGCTAGTTTATGTAATACGATCTATAACCTCTTCTGGTACATGAGCCTATCTGGGTATGCTGTGGAATGAAAAGGGAGTATCAATCAGATTATTTTAGGAGGCTGTAGCTTGAAGCAGCCCTTTATGGGCAGTGTTATTTTTCTAAACTGTATGCAACTGATTAATTCAGAATCTCACAGTGAATCTCTGATAGTTCTGTAAACAGTGTTTTGAAATGTCCAGTACGGTTTCACCTTTAGTAAGGGAAGCAGCAAAAATGTTGCTGAATGTTTTAACCTAAATTGAAAAACCTGAAATAAGCTGGTTTTGAGTGTGTTTTCAGCTATGACAGGCAAATAGCCATTTCCTTTGCATTTTTGAGGTGGTGGTTGTAAGTGTGTTTGGATATTTCAGCAGAAGTAAGAGAAGCGGTTTGAATGTAGGTAAAGGTTGTGGCCATAGTGGGGTTCTTCTGTCACTTGTTTACGGTGACAGCTGTATACTGTTTTCATAGTGGTGGGAAACTTACAGCTGTAAGGGTCACAGAATACTTAAAAAGAAATATACTAATGCGCAATTTGAAAATTAGTTCATCTAACTGTTGCTTCCAGAAAGCGCTTCAAAGACTGTACTAAGTAATGGCTATCCTAAACAAACACAGCTTGTCTCAGTAAACTTTATTTACTGTTTTTTCCAAAAGAAAACAGTATTTTGGAGTTGGTTAAACCAATATAGGTGACTGTGCTTTACAACTGTATTTTATAGCCAAAATCTAAAATACACCTAAGGCTTGAAAACTGAAACTAAATATTAAATTTTACTTACTCAAATGGACAAAAGTGAGATGGTTATGACAGTGGAAATGTTTATCTTAATTCAGACAAAGATGGTGGTGTAACACGTCTTTTTTCCTGTTTTTCCTCTTTGTCAGTCTGTGAGTTTTTATTTATATCACTTGCACTGCTTGGGAACAGGCTGCATATTTCCAGTGTCTTGTATAATAAACAAAGTTTGTAGAATAAAATAGCTTACTAATACACGGAACCTTCAGTATCATTGGCACTATGTTGGCTAAGCCATACCATTTCTAAATTTTAAAGTTTTTAAAAAAACGTCACTACTAACCAGTCAATATAAACGAAATGTCTATCAGTACTAGAACAGTACATCCATTTTTCTCCCTCTGCTACTCAGCTTTCTACATGTTAATCTTTGTGTACTAAAGCTTTCTTGCTCTAACTTCTGTGTTTGGTGACAGTCTTAAACTAATAGTCCTTTAGTTTGTTTTTTGGGTTTTTTTTTAATGTAAAGTAGAACTAAAATTTAAACAGCCAGCCTCTGAATATTGGTCTACGAGTTCTGGGGGTTTTTGTTTTTTGGAGTGTGTGTGTGTTTGTTTTAGTAAGGGTGTTCAAGAACGGTGTTACTACTAAGCTATTCCCCTAGGAATAACTTCAAAACATTGAAGAAATAAAGCATGTTGAAGTGAGATTTAACTGTAAGAGTATTGGGAAGTAATTTGTGACTTACAGCAATATAAACAAATGGTACATCCCTACTTCCTGAAGAATGTTACTTAAAAATTAATAACTTGAATGTAACAGCTGAATAAAAATTTATAACTTCTACTGCTCAGATGGCAAAGTGCTGGTAATAATTTAGTGCCTATTTCCAGTATTTAATAGAAGGATTTTGAACTATGTTTAAAAAAACCAAACACAAAGCCACCACAAATAATGCTGGAAAAATGCATGTTCAGCAGTGTTTGTTCTGTTTATTTCAAAGTATTAATTCTAATTTTGGTTAGCTGTTTGTATTGACTTGTTAATCCAAGTTTATACATACGTTACCATTGCTTTTCAGAATCCTGTTGTATCCAGAAGCAGATGATTATAGTTCTGATAGAAACAAGATTTTCTTCAGGCAAGCAAGCCTGATGGAGTCATTAACAAAAAAACCTTTGAAATTGCAGTTTGTGAACAGAATTCAAGTGTGGTGGTGATTTGTTGCCAAACAGTAGTGAACTTTCCCAAAAGTATGACTTCCACTGCATTCTAGAAGTACGAGTACTGCTTATAGCACTTATTTGGGAGCATCTGCAAAATCTGAAAATATAATGGAAGGAAAAATCTGAAAGATGTATCCTAGACTGAATTTGCAAGGTGATTCACATTCCAGCCTTTTAAATTGAAAACAAGACTTCCTTGCACTTGGAATGTAAATTTTTTTAAAAAAAAGACAAACACTCAACATTTTACAAAGTTAATCAATGAACTAATGACTCCCCACCCCTACGCCATTGGGCATCCCCTTGTGAATCTGTATGAATGATGCTGGTTTTATAGATCTTATACTTGTGGGCTAGCTGGATAAAATTCTTGTTGACTTGTGATGCACTGACTGCTGGGTCACTTTTCAGAGCTTTTAGAGGGAAGGATGCAGCTCTGTCAAATTCTTTATTGATGGAGTTGCTTGTACGTATGTGATTAAAACCAACAAAAATACTGTATTATGATCAAGGCCAGGCTGGATGGGGCTTTGAGGAACCTGGTGTAGTGGCAGGTGTCCCCACCCATGGCAGCGGGGTTGGAACTAGATAATTTCTAAGGTCCCTTCTAACCCAAACCATTCTATGGTTCTGCGATAGCTTGCACAGTTGTAAGTGTGCCCAGTTTAATATCTCCAACTAAATTTAAGTAAATCTTGAAGGTACCCAGTACCTACAACTAAAATGTAATCTGTGAGGGCTGAGAGCATGCAGTTTCCAAGTTTTGCATATAAACCTGCTTTACTAATAATGCAGATACTGTAGTTTCACAAAGGGAAAACAGCGGTGCCATTTGTACCTGTAATTTCTTTTTAATCAGTTACTAGAGTTTTTGGTGGTTTTGCCCCCTCCCTTTTTGGTGTTGAGCTAAATGCAAGAGCAATTAAAGCCTATGTACTAAAAAAGAGCGTAAAAAGGGAAGGCTTAATTTGAACAAAAATTTCTAGGAGGATGATAGCCTTTTTGCCATAAAGGTGCATTAAGGCTCTTAGGAACTTGCTGTGGTGTGGGGGTTTTTTGGTGGTGTGTTGTTGTTGTGGGGGGTTTTTTAGGATTATAGATGTGTTTATATACACAACACCTACATATTTTGATATAGTATTTTCTCGTTTTGTATTTTGTTCAGCATTTACAGCCGAACAATACCAGCAACATCAACAGCAACTGGCACTAATGCAGAAACAGCAGCTTGCACAAATTCATCAACAGCAAGCAAATAGTAATTCCTCTGCCAACACATCACAGGTGAGGGATTTGTCTGTGCTATGATTTATCCCTCATTGTTTCCCACCAGGGTTCATCTCTAATTGTCAACTGTTGCCATAGAACCTTGAAACTAACCAACAGGAAAGTGGCTTTCGCCTGAATCTACATCATAGCCATTCTGTAAAGTGTTTAGAAGGGACACTGCAGGTGAGTGTGGCAGGCATTGCCTCTGCTCCCTCTTAAAAAAAAAAAAAAAAAAAAAAAAAAGATGGGTCAGTCAATGAAATTTTCAAAGCCTTAGAAATATGAATTGCAGAGATCTCCAGCCATGTCATTTTCCTCTTATAGTGGGGAATTTTCAGAACAGGAATTTTAGTTAAGAGCTAAAGCTAACTCCTGAATATGTCCTGTGTACAGCTGTGGAAATGTGTAATATTCATAAATGTGTAGTGATGACAGTGGTGACAGACACATGAAAAGGTTCAGAAGTTGTTTGCAGTCTGAACCTCCGAGTCTCTGAATTGGGTTTGGAATTTCATGAAAACAGGTTGACCTGTGAAATGATGTTGTTCCCTGGAACTTTGGAAATAAGTTTCTTTGTATTTTAAGTAGTTGTGGGGATTATAATGGAGCTAAAAGTGCATGGAAATAAGTCATGGTTCAGATTTGAACTAGTTGTACCAAATGCTGACAGTTTGGTCTGAGAGCATGACTGGGCTACAGTTCTGATATACATGTACTGATCTTTGTTCTACTAGTTTGCGTGTAGCTTTAAAATGGGGAGAGTACTGACTTTTGGAAGCCTCAATTACATATATTTGCCAACGTTGTTCTTTTCAGGGTTTTGTTTCCAAGACACTGGATTCTGTTAGTGCTCAATTTGCTGCTTCAGCTTTGGTTACATCAGAACAACTGATGGGATTCAAAATGAAGGATGATGTGGTGCTTGGAATTGGGGTGAATGGCATTCTTCAAGCCTCAGGTATGCATCTGTTTGACAGAATTTGATTGTATCGTGATTTTTACAGTGGAGATACGTCTGTCTGGAGTTGAGTGTTTTCTGAAAAACGAGCTTACTGTTTCATTTTTCTTTTGCAGGAGTGTACAAGGGCTTACACCTCAGTAGTACTACACCTACAGCACTTGTCCATACAAGTTCATCATCGACAGCAGGTTCAGCCTTGTTACAGCCTTCAAATATAACGCAGACTTCAAGTTCCCACAGTGCACTGAGTCACCAAGTAACTGCTGCCAATTCTGCAACAACTCAGGTTCTGATTGGGAGCAACATTCGATTAACTGTACCCTCATCAGTTGCCACTGTAAACTCTATTACCACACTCAATGCACGACATATACCTAGGACTTTAAGTGCTGTTCCA